>NC_064257.1:54186000-54795000 GCF_003254725.2 Canis lupus dingo | reverse complement strand
GAGATTTTGGGGGCTTTGTGTTTTTTACTCTAAAGAATTTAAAAAATATATAATCTTTATCTTAGAAGCAAGGATAAATCAATTCATTCTAAGCAAACATAATGTAAATCCAAATTTGTTTAAAATACTGCCCTAGAAATTAGAGCAGATATATACATATGCATATACATATGCATATGGGTGTGTGTATGTGTACATATATAAATATAAACAAACACACATATGTAGGTACTCTATTTTGGTGAAAATCCAGAGACAAGTGTAAATAAAGTATGAGGCAGGCTTATATTGCTGAAGTTTATAATTCAGGTTACAGTGAGAGGTGCTCGGACATTGGTTGCACCTCTTCACTATCTCCATCCAAATAGGGACTGCTATATAGTGACAGCCCATGGACCATATCGGCCCAGTGGTCTCTGCTGTGAGATGTCCTCCCAAAAAATACTTCACCCTAAACTTACATGAGTTCCTTACTTATTAATAATATTTTATTATCCAATAATGTTCTAAACCATTCTTATATCTGTTTCTATTTCTAAACACTGCCCTTTCTTGAGAAAATATATCTAAAACTTAATTACCTGACAAATCATGCTTTGTTTCTGTAGTGAGTGCATCAATGACAGTGAAAACTCCATCAGTCCCCAACGAGGGAAATTTTATCTTCATAACCCTCATGGTGTCTAGTGCATCTTGCACATAAAAGATTCATAATTAATGTACGCTAACTGAATACCCTGGGAATTGGTTAGAAAGAAGAAGACCATCTTTGCTTTATCTGTATCTTTGCCTATTTTAGAAGTTATTTATACAATTTTTTCTCCTATATTTTCTCTTCATAGTCTCTATCAAATCAAAAGATGCTGCATTAGTTGAATTCGACTATATATCATGCAATCTCATTAAACCTCAAGATCTTTTTGTAACATGAATTTCCACAAAAATAGGTAATATTATAATGTTTTGGAAAAAATCATATGCTGATAAAGAAGAACTCAAAATCAAATTATAGAATAATTGTATCAAATCACTCATTAAATATTAATTATTCCAAGTTTGAAATGCCAATTTTGAGACATAAATATATTTCATTAAATGCTTCATAAATAGGTATGCCCTTCAGGGAATATCTAAAACTTAACAATGATGTAAAAGAAAAAATAGAAAAAAATTTTTAAGAGTTTATTTCTTTATTCATGAGAGACAGAGAGAAAGAGGCAGAGACATAGGCAGAGAGAGAAGCAGGCTCCCTGCGGGGATAATTAACATACAGTTTTAAATTACTTCCAGGTATATAATATAGTGATTCAACAATTCTATACATTACTCAGTGTTCATCATGTCATGCATGATAAGTATACTCTTACCGCCTTCAGCTATTTTACCCATCCCATCACCTACTTCCCCTCTGGTAACCATGAGTTTGTTCTCTATATTTAAAAGACTGCCTTTTTTGTTTTTAAAGATGAAATTTTTGAAGGGACAATTTAAATGACTTGAAATATGTAAAAAATAATATTCATTGAGTGAATAAAAATTTCCTGTTTCACTCATAAAATCTTTCCAGTTAGTTTAAAGATATTTTTCAATATATGAATAAAATATTATTTCTAAACAGTAGGGGATTTTAAAATGCAATCTGAAAAAAAATATAGCTCTGGTGGGATTTTTTTTTAAAAAGATTTGTTTATTTGAGAGACAGAGAGGGAGGTGTGAGTAGGGGGAGGAGAAGGAGCAAAAAGAGAGAACCTCAGGCAGACTCCACACCAAACATGAAGCCCTTCGTGGGGCTCAGTCTCGCTACCCCGAGATCATGACCAAAGTGGGAACAAAGTATAGGATGTCAACCGACTGAACCACTCAGACGCCTCTAATTATAATGTTTTGACAGAACTACTCAATCTCTGTGTTTGTAGTTTTGAATCATTTAGAAAATATACAACTTCTGATACAGCAATCTAGACATGTAAGTTCTACTAAGTTAAATCAGTCACTTTTTGTGATTAGGCTTCACATGTATTATAACATGGCATATTTTTTAACTGAGTAGGATTTTATGATATAATGGCAGATCAATAAAAAAATCTATAATTTAATATATCTATACATTATAAAGTATCTGTTGATTGATACTACATAAAATGAAAAGTAATTTTTCTCATAGGTCAGAATTTTTGGAAGATACGTACATTTTTCCCAATGGGTTCATTCATTTGTCTTCCAGTTATTAGTTTACTGTTTACTTCCTTAACAAGGTTAATGGCATGTTTTCATAACAAAATCTGTTCAAAAACCATTTGTTTGAACAGATTTGGCCAAGGTACACAAGGAGGGTAATTCATGAACAATTTAATACTGTTTTGTTGAAAGCTTCATTCAAGACTTTTGATTTGAACTTTCTAGCTGCCTTCAAAAAAAAAGAATAGAAACAATCTGACTAGATATTTTTCTGAAAGACAGCTCAGAGAAACTGTGTATAATTTTTATTGACAACTTCAGGAAAATTATTAGTCTGAACTAAATAAGTAAATAGATGATGTTTAGAAATCCAAATCCACAACAACTGAAAAAGAAACCAGCAGAAAAGCAATCCAGAGGCAAAAGGAAACTCTCCCTAGGCTTCCCATCAGAGAGCCTGCATGAGAAACTATAGTTATTTTTATTGCCAGGTTAGTTTAGGTGACAATGTTTAGTTTGGCCTAATTTATGAGTTAATGGGTTATCTGATACACTGGAGAGCACACTACAATCTTCCTAACCACTACAGCCTCTTGATAACTCATTTCTTAGAATATATTTATGGTAGACTAAAAAGAAAAATGGGGATTTTCTTTCAAATTAATAAAATCCCATGTGGTCAACTAAAGTAATATATATAAATAGTGTTCCCTATTAAAATTCTGTATCCAAGCAATTTACATTACAGACATAATTCTATAGCAAAAGCATCCAGAAAATTTGGCAATTATCTGAAAAATGTAGGTCAAATATGGATTAAATTGACTCAATTAGCCTCAGTGTGTGGATTTTATTTTATTTTTTATTTATTTATTTTTTTAAGTGCGTGGGCTTTAAAGATGAGCAATGATGGCAATGATGATCACTACCCCCCTGAGCAATGTCTAAATTTGAGCATGTTTGGGATGTCTGGGTGGCTCAGTGGTTGAGCATCTACCTTTGGCTCAGGTTGTGATCCCAGGATCCTGGGATTATGTCTCACATTGGGCTTCTTGCTGGGAGCCTGCCTCTCCCTCTGCCTATGTGTCTGCCTCTCTCTCTCTGTGTCTCTCATGAATAAATAAATAAAATCTTTTAAAAAATAAATTTGAGCATGTTTTAGTGCAGTAGAAGAAAGAACACGGGCAAATCATACTGACTTTTTAAATAAACCATACATTGTCCTATAATTTGTAATACTGGTCCCGAGAGAAGAGAATGATGCAATGAAGGAGAAAAATGAAGGACTGGTATTGGTTTCTAATCTCCCAGGGCCATCTAAGCCTCTATTAGGGATGATGATAACTCCCTTTCCACCTCTCTCCCAAATCTAAGTACTGCTTCTCACCAGATTTAAATGCCCCCAATATATAGATATTTTAAAAATCTCAACTATAGCTAAGCCAAGAAAGACTGCACTTTTGAAGTTTAAAGTTAAATCAAGGACAATTGTACTTTGAGGGAGTATGATAAAGTGAAATGGATTTCTTCAGGATGGCATCTGCCATCATATTTTGACGAGGAGATAAGCAATGACTTGTTAAGAGGAGACAAATGATACAGCTACCTTGTGTTTCTTAAGGATCCAAGGCTCATTGAACATGGCTCTTCAAATCTCTTTCTGTGGTTTAATATTAGTAATAGGTATATTGATTTCACTAATATTTCACAAAAATTACCATTTGAAATTGTAATATCTACTTAGAAAATATGGTCACTATCTAGTGTTGTTGGGGAAAAGGTCCATAAAAACTAAGCAGACTAGGAGCACCTGGGTGGCTCAGTCGGTTGAGCATCAGACTTTGGATTTCATCTCAGGTCATGACCTCAGGGTCGAGAGATCGAACCCTTCACTGGGCACCATGCTCAGTGAGGAGGCTGCTTGAGAGTCCCTCTCTCCTCTCCCTCTGCCCCTCCCCCTGCTCATAATTTCTCTCTCTCTCTCTCTCTCTCTCTATCAAATAAATAAATAAATAAAATCTTTTAAAAAATCTAAACAGACCAGATATAATTATATCTAAAGAGAAGATGCCTTCCTTTTTTTGTGTGTGAAAGGAGCCAATAGTCATTTTAATTTAGTTTTCTTTCTTCTCTATATATAATAATATAAGCATTAATTTTTAAGACAGCTAATTAAGCCTATTTCCACCTTAGGAAAAAAAATGACTTTTTAAAGGAAATGGTTATTATCCTTCTGCAACATATACATTTACTCAAGAATTAGTAGGAAGTATGGGTCCTGCATTGCAGACATTCTTTACTAGTCTATTAATTCTTACACCATTTACCTTTTTTAAAGATTACTTATTTATTTATTCATGAGAGAGAGAGAGAGAGAGAGGCAGAGACACAGGCAGAGGGAGAAGCAGGCTCCATGCAGGGAGCCCGACACGGGACTTGACCCTGGGTCTCCAGGATCAGGCCCTGGGCTGAAGGCGGCGCTAAACCGCTGAGCCACCTGGGCTGCCCTGTTTACTTTTTTAAAAATCTCATTTATCCATTAACTTCTATAAAATATCAAAATACCTACTCAATATATGTACTGAATACATATATTAGAATGTAAGTGCCTTAGTCAGAAGAGCATGTGAATCTTGATCATGGGGTCCTGAGTTCGAGCCTATGTTGGGTGTAAAGATTACTAAAAAATAAATAAATAAATTAGAATGTCAAATTGGAAATAACTTATTTCCTAGTCCATTTGGTTGGCATTCTATAAGAATTTGCAACTGGGACAAAAGATAATTGCCCTTCATTTTAGAATTTTACCCTTTATATGGAACTCATAGGATGGCTCATTGCTTCATTACAGGTGGCAGCCAAAATTCAAACTGTTCCTGGAAACCACTAGTTTGGCAGGCAAAAAAGAATTTCAGACAGGTCTTATTCTTTCCTGTTAAATCTGCAACCTTACAAAAAAATACTTGTATGTTTTCTGAGTGGCAGTCACTTATTTGAGATTAGAATTTTAAAAATTCACTAGCATACACAGGAGTTTTAAGTTTTAATAGTAGAGTCACCCTGCATATAGACTGAATTTGTTGTCCATCACTTAGATGTAATTTCCAACATAAACAACATGTAGTAAAATTGAATCAAGGGAATCTTTGAATTTTAAATTGAGTGCTCCTTGTCTCTCTGTATCATGCATCATTTGAAGTCTTTCCATCCCACCATTTCTTCGATTGAAGCTAAAGTAAAATTGACTTTTAAAGCTTTATCCTTCAATAGTTGCCCTAACTATATATATTAAATGTGAATGGTGTTTAAAGGTAAAGGTTATAAAATAGTTTTTGTGAAATTATTACAAAACAAGTCGTAGGAGGAAAAAAGCATGCAGCCTTATTAAGGACAAAGGAGAATGGTTAGAGAAATAAGAGAAAATGTGAGAAAGTACTGGAGTTTCACAAATTAAGGGAGGAATGGGTATCAAAAGAATTGGTACAAATACATGCTTTTTACAAAGCATGAAAATACACACAAAACATTTCAATTTGGTCAGAAGGCATTAGTGATCCTTTGAGGAAAGCAATTTTCAGAGTTCTTAAGGAGACCAGATTTGAAAGAAGGAAGGAGAAAATGGCTAGTCCTGGGGGAAAAAAAGGCTCTGGGAAACAAATTTATGGATTTATTAGCTCAACGGGAGGAAGAAGAGAAATTGAAGATAAAGGAGAGCACTGCCACAAGACAGACTTTTCAAAATTACAGCCCATCTGAACATGGATGGAAGACTAGGGAGATGGAAAGGCTAAAAACTAATTAGGGTATACATTTTAGAGCAACGTCTTTGATAATTAGAAAGAGATGTTGTCAAAGGCCAGGCAGAGATTTTAGCATTACAGAAAATGGCACAGCTCTTCCTCCAACACTGGAAGAGGAAAAACTTGAAGAATGGAATTATATTGGGAAATATCAGAGCCAAATCTACTTTCATGGCTGTGTTCAGCACTGAAAGTGGTTTTGTTTTAATGGAGATTCCCCCAGTAGAAATCCCATTAATGAAAATTATGAATTAGAATATAATTTATTTCTTCAACATACTTAAAAAGTATTTGATTTAGATTATTTGTAAGAAAGTAAAATACCTAAAATATAAGTTCATTTTATATGGACTTATTCCTGGGAGTCTCATAGCATGTATATCAAGAAAACACTGTATTTATATTCCAAATACAAATTCATTCTTAAGGTTATGAGCTGAGAACATGGAGCAAAACATAAATAAAAACAACATAATAAAACTCAAAAGTGCTTTGAAACTTGGCCCCTATTTCATATTTTGATACTACTTCTTCACTTTACTTGCCAATACAACAGAAACACAGAAAATGAAAGGGGGGGGGATAAAAGAAACCAGAGAAACCTAAAATATGTTCAGTATTTCAGGTATAATCATTAAGTGTAATAAGATTCCTAGAGCTCTTCTGAGTCTTTTGAAATAAGTTTTGCTAATAAAAGTTTATCACCTTACGTGGATAAAAATAAAAGACTATTTACTTTTAAGCATTTTTTTTTTTAAGTTTAAAAGGAAGTTCATTATTTTCCCTAATGGAAAAAATACAGTTGCAGAAATGGACCTCCACAGTGCAAATAAATGGGAAAACCAAGAAGTCGAGTTGTATCAATATAGATTTTCAGGGAGTTTAATCCCATCAATGTACCTCTTCTGACTCATTTAGCCAAAAAAAAAGAGAGAAAAAAAGATGCGTTTTTGCTCATATATTGATTTTCTTTTAGATGATCAAAAACTACACCATTTTCTTCATGTAAAATGTTAATAGGAATCATTTGAACATAGTTAATAAGATATTTTCGTAGACATTCTTTTGCTCACTTAGATTCATTAAAATTTGATGTTTTAACAGTATGACTTTTAGGATTGAAAAGAAAAGTTTATATTCAAATTGTCAATTCTGTGAAGTCATGAAACAAGTCAGTGGGAAATATCCTTTGAATCCTTAAAATCAGGTGTATGGGGTAATTATCAGCATTTTATATGATATCTCATAGCATGTTTTTCTTTATTTTTTCTTTTTTTTTTCCATAGCATGTTTTTCTTTTATGAAAATGCAAAAATTAGTTATTCTTAAAGGATTATAGTTAAAATATTTTATAGAAGTATGATTTGATTTATTGATTTTTTTAGAATTTTTCTACAAAATTAGTCATTTATTTATTTATTTATTTATTTATTTATTTATTTATTTATAATCTCTATACCCAACATGTTGATGCTCAAACTCATGACCCTAGAGACCAATAGTCACATGCTCTTTCAACTGAGCAAGCCAGGTACTCCATAATTAATCTCTCATTTTTAAGTAAAACCAATTCTCCAAACATTTTAACAAGATTCACATTAAGCTAGATTTCTAGCAATTTCTCAGCTTCTTGAAAATTAAAATGGTATTTATGAAAAAATATAACTAAAAGGATATTAACAGCTTAAAGTTTTTGAAAGATTAGCACTAGAATGGACCTTAAAAACCATTTACTATATTCCAAGCCCTTTATTTCAGTAGCAAGACTCAGGAAGATTAAATAACTTGTCTATGTTAGCAGAGTTAGTTATTCCTTAGAAGAACCAGGAAAAAGATCTGGATATCCAAATCTTCAATACATATGTTTATACGTTAAACCATAAAAATACTCAAGCATAGTGTTTAGGTAAGTAATGTTCTACTAAGAAGAAAAAGTCACTTGATAATATTGTAAAATTTAGAGCAATTCAGTTAAATATTATTGTATAATTTATTGATAAGTAAGCTGAGTTTTAAGTAGATTTGATCTGTTGTAGCATTTTAATCAACCAAAAAATAAAGCTAAGTTATATCTCAGAGTGCACTTTGGCATTTTGAAATTACTTTCAAATATGAAAAATAGTCAGCTTAATTAATATATTATTAATAGAATCATATGCTTTTGAGAATTTTCTGCATAGAAAGTGATATTTTTTAGATGTTTTTTAATTTTTATTTATTTTTTGGAGAGCTAGACCAAGTGGGGATGGTGGGTAGGGGCAGAAGGAGAGTGAGGAATAGAATCTTAAGCAGGCTCCATACTCAACACAGAGCTCAATGCAGAGCTATGTCTCACAACCCTGAGATCATGACCTGAACCACAATCAAGTCAGATGCTCAACCAATTAAGCCACCCAAGTGCCTATCTTTAAATTTTAAAATGTGATTGGTATTTCCATGTTGTCATTTCCTTAAGATGGCTAAGTGGTATGATTCCTGAAGTATACTACTAGTTGTCTCATATATTACCTACCTATATGTGTGAATTGATAATGCAAGAGGAAGAGCAAGTGATCCCCTATAATCAGATCTTTTCCTTTTTAATGGGTTACTCAATTGACCTAGTTTAGGTTTATTTGAACAAAGAATATCTTGGGCCTCATCAGCGTATTTGACAAAATATCTCATGTTATTTTTGTTGATTACAGGGAAAGTTAGAGTTTTTAGAATTAGGAGGGCTATGATTAAAATATCAATCACACTCAAAGAGTACTGGTTATTATTTATTAACATGCAAATACTGAGCTGAAGGGAAACTTGTATCACTGATCCCATACATAGTCCCACTCAGTTCAGTGTTTCAGTTAATTTGGATAAAGACAAAAATAACAAAGGTTTCAAAGTTACAGATGTTTTTATGATAGATGACAGACTCAATATTTCAACTTTATGGACTTGGGCAAATAGGCCTAAAATCAAGGTGAAATTCAACAGGGAAGAATGCAAAATCTGGCCATCAACTGCCTATTCAAAAAAGGGAATACATGAGGCTTACTGCAATTGATCTTAAAATCACCCAGGTTTTCAGTAAACATTTCTAGGAAAATCTATTAATATAATGCAGTTGCCACAAACACTAACAAACTTGAAGGTTTTACATGGAATTATAGAGTCTAGATAACAGGTGTAATTTCAAATACCTTGAGGGTCAAAATGGAAATGTGAGTGAAACAGACAAGGATGGGGTAGCAGATGGTGTGGCTATAGTACCTGGAGAGTACTTTCTCTAGTAAAAACACTCTTTCCCCTTTTTCTTTCATGTAAACACTCTGTTATCTGAAGAACACAAGTGTTCAAGATGAAACTGGCCTGAAATCTGAATTTTCAGATTCTGGCTAAGATCCTTTAGAATTAGACCAAGTCACATCCTACATCTGGATAATGCACTTTTAGAATACTACTGAAAAAGCTACATTCAAAAGATATAGAGACCAGAATAAAGGGCTTGAAAATATAGTTTAATAAAGAATGGCGGAGGGAATTCCGAATTCTTAGGCTAGATAATGAGAAAATTTATGGAAGAGATGGTAGTTATCTTAAATATTTGATTCATGTGTCACATGAAAAAGAAAGCAATTACAAAAGTCAGAATAGGACCAATGAATGAAAACACTTAGGAAGCAAGTTTTAGGTTCAAAGAACTTTCTAAAAAGTATAACAATAAAAACTAACAAAATGAAATTTAATGCTAAGTGGTAAGTTAACATCGGTAAGACACAGTCAATAATAGTTTGCATGATTAACTTCATAAATGTCATGATATTTCAAATATGAACAGAATTTGAGAGGTAATTTATGACCTAAGCCCTATGTTTAAAGATGAAAATGCTGACGCTATCTGAGATCACCAGGTAGTAAAAGGAAATTTATCTGTAATGTGAGAGCTTGTTTCTAAAACACTTTAATTGCACTTCTTTATCCAATCTCAACATGCATCTACAGGAAGAGGGAATTTTAAGTATAGCCTTTTTTTAAGCAATTAAAAGATGTATTCAATTATGGGCAAATTGTTTTCTGCTGACTAGCTAATTATAATTTAAAAGACTGTGATATTCTTTTTCATTATGCATGAACAAATTTTCTGGGGAGCATAGTTCTTTTCAGAAAAACTACTATACTATGTGCACTGTATTACTTAACATACCATTACTTCAGCAAATAAGCAAGTATTTCTACACGTCCCACTGTCAGGTTTCACGTTGGTGTTTCTGTATCCAGAGGTTACACAAAGAAAATAAGGAAGTCCCAATACAAGGACTAAATTTCTTTTATTAATTTTATTTAAGAAATTTTAATTGAAAAAAGGATGGTTGCTTAAGTGTGAACCCATTCTTTACTCCTCTCCCCCCATCTACAATGTTTGAGTTATATAGTGTTATATTTTATATCCTTTTATTTTATGAATAACTTGGCCAATTTTACAGAAATATTTATACTTACTGTTTTTGCTTTTGTTGTTGTTATTTTAAAGATTTTTAATTTATTTATTCATGAAAGACAGAGACAGAGGCAGAGACATAGGCAAAGGGAGAAGCAGGCACCACCTGGGGAGCTTGATGTAGGACTCGATCCCAGGACCCCAGGATCACAACCTGAGCCAAAGGCAGATGCTCAGCCACTGAGCCACAGAGGCATCCCTCTTACTGCTTTTGTATTTTGTTTTGTTTTACTTTTCATACTCTCAATAATTAAAAAATGAGCAGAAGACATGAACAGACACTTCCCCAAAGAAGACACAGATGGCCAACAGACACATGAAGAATGCTCAACATCACTTATAACCAGGGAAATGCAAATCAAAGATATCACCTCACACCTGCTTGAATGGCTAAAATCAACAAAACAAGAAACAACAGGTGTTGGCAAGAATGTGGAGAAAGAAGAACACTCTTGCACTGTTGGTGGGAGTGCAAATTGGTGCAGCCACTCTGGAGAAGTATATGGAGATTCCTCAAAAAGTTAAAAATACAACTACAGTATGATCCAGTAATCACACTACTGGGTATTTACTTCCAAAATACAAAAACACTAATTCAAAGGGATACATGCACCCCTATGTTTATAACAACATTATTTACAATAGGCAGGATATGGAAGCAGCCCAAATGTCCATCAATAGATGAATAGATAAAGATGTGGGGTGTGTGTGTGTATAATGGAGTATTATTTACCCATAAAAAGAATGAAATCTTGCCATTTCCTAGTCACAGATGGAGCTAGAGATTATAATATTGAATGAAATCAGTCAGAGAAAGATATATATCATATGATTTCATTCATTTGTGGAATTTAAGAAACAAAAATGACCAGAGGAAAAGGAGAGAGAGAGAGAATCCAAGAAACATATTCTTAACTATAGAGAAGAAATTAATGGTTACCAGAAGGGTGGTGGGTGGAGGGATGGGTGGAAAAGGAGATGGGGATGAAAAAATACACTTCTCATGATGAGCATGGAGTAATGTATAGATTTGTTGAATCGTCTTAAAAAATTGTTGAATCACTATGCTGTACACCTGAAATTAATATAACACTGTACATTAACTACACTGGAATTAAAATTTTAAACTTCATTAAAAAAAAGAAAATGACTGAATTTCGTTTTTAAATAAGCAAACAAACAAACAAACAAAAAAACCCTTGGCACTCAGGGGAAGTAAAACAAGAAAATGGTAGCAAAGGAGAAAGGGTAGCAATATTCAGAGTGCCCATGAAAATACCATTAACATATACACATTGGGTCCCTTGGCTTATAACTATTAATCCCTTTAGTAGATCAAAGACTATAGTATTTTCTATCTTTCTTACCTTCCACTATCACACTACTAACCAAATACGGAATTTATTATATCTTGCAACAAACATTTTGAAGATAGTGATACAAATATTTTCAGACAAAAAGTTCAAAGTTATTTCATCATTAAGGTATTGCTTTCCATATAAAAGCATTTAGCATAAGACTCCCTTCTTTTGCCATGTCAAGAATAAAGGACTAGCAAGAAAGCTAGTTGGAGCAAAAAATACAGGACAATGACTACATATATATATAAGTAACTTCATATATATGTGAATATACTAGCCACCTTAAGATATACTTTATTATACATATTAAATATATACTATATTATACTAACCACATTAAAATTTCTATGCATTTATGTGTATATATACCTCATGATTGGTATACTTAATATTGAAAAAGTATAAATAAAAATGTATAAATATTCATGCCTGACTCTAATTTTGTTTTATTTTAATACTAATCTGCTAATTTTTTTTTTGCTTTCTAGTCACTATTTTGTAAGAAGCAACATCAACCATAAGATTTGAGGAGATAAATCTAAATTTTTAAATTACAAAACACCTCATAATAAGATAGGTCCTTTCCGTATTTTTTGTTCGTTTTTCTTTTTCTATGTGTTATATGGGGCAGTTTTTTTTTTTTTAATTTATTGTGGTAAAAAAAATAGCACATGACATGAAATCTACCCTTAACAAACATGTAAGTATACAGTATGGTATTAACTACATGCTTATTATTGTCCAGAAGGTTTTTAGAACTTTTTCATCTTGCATGACTGAAACTATATCTACTGACAGCAACTTTCTATTTCCCCCTCCTTCCAGTCATGATAGCATTTTTACTTTCTGCTTCAATGAGTTTGACTGTTTCGATACACAAATATAGTCATACAGTACTTGTCCTTCTATAACTGGCTTATTTCACTTAGCATAACATCATGGTTCATCCATTTTGCAGCATATGACGGGATTCCTTATTTTTTTAAAGACAATAACATTCCACTGAGTAATATACCACACTTTCTTTATCCAAATATCCATCAATGGACACTTAGTTTGTTTCTGCTTCTTGGCCATTGTGAATGATATTGTAATGCACATGGTAGTGAAAATATCTCTTTGGGATACTGATTTCAATTCATTTGAATAAGTAACCCAAAAGTGAAATTGTTAGATCATGTGGTAGTTCTATTTTTAACTTTTTAACAAAACTGCTTATTGGTTCCCATCAGGGCTGCATCATTTTGCATTCCCACCAACAATACACAAGGGTTTCAACTTCCAAATGTCTTCAACAATTTTTATTTTTATTTTTTTTTCTAGTGGCCCTCCTAACTGGCGTGAGGCAATACCTCATTATGGTTTTGATTTTTTTTTTCCCCTGATGGTTAATGGTGTTGAGTATCTTTTCATATACCATTGACCATTTGTAAGTCTTTTTCGGAGAAATATTTATGCTCTTTGCTAAATTTTTAATGAGGTTAGTAGGATTTTTGCTACCAGGTGGTACAAGTCCCTTATATACTTTGGATTTGAACACTTTATCAGATACATGATTTGCAATATTTTCTTCAGTTCCATAGAAGCCTTTTCATGCTGTTGATTCTTTTGCAGTACAAAAGCTTTTTAATTTGATGTGTCTACTGGTCTACATTTCATTTTGTTGCCTGTGCTTTTGGTGCCATCCTACAAATCTTTGCAAAGACCAAAGTCGTGAAGCTTATCTCCTATGTTTTCTTATAAAAAGCTATATAGTTTCAGATCTTACATTTCAATGTTTAATCAGTTTTGAGGTTGATTTTTGCATATGGTCTGAGACCAATTTCATTTCTTTGTATGTGCGTATCCAGATACCCCAACACCATTTCCTGAGGAGATTGTCCTTTCCGTATTATGCAGTCTTGGATCCTTGTCAAAAATCACTTAGCCATATATGCATAGGTTTACTTCTGGGTTCTCTATTCTGTCCTGTTGGTTGATAAACCCATCTTTAGGCCAACACCATAAATTTCTAGTATGTTTTAAAGTCAAGGAGTGTAAGGCTTGTTTCTGTTTCTCTTGATTGGTTTAACTATTTCTTACTCTTTATGATTCTATATGAATTTTAGGATTTTTTTTCTATTTCTGCAAAAAATGACTTTGGGATTTTGATAGGGATTGTAATTAATCTTTGAATCACGGGGTAGCATACACATTCAACAATATTAAATCTTTCAATCCATGAACAAAGACTTCTTCCCACTTATTTGTGTCTTGTTTAATTTCTTACAGCAATCTTTGGAGTTTTCAGTGAATAATTTTTTTTTTTTTTGCCTTCTTGGATTAGTTCATTTTTAAGTATTCTATTCTTTTTGATGCTGTTGTAAAGGAGATTGTTTTCTTAATTCCCTTTTCAGATGGTTCATTGTTATATGTAGAAATGCAACTGGTTTTTGAAGGTTTCATCTTGCAACTTTGCTGAGTTTATTAGTTGTAACAGTTTTTGGGAGAGGTGGGGTTGGTGGAATCCTTTGAGTTTTCTACATATTAGAATACGTGATCTCTGAAAAGAGATCATTTCTTTTCCAATTTGGATTACTTCTTTTTCTTACCTAACTGGTCTAGCTAGGATTTCTTATACTATGCCAAATAAAAGTGGTAATAAAGGGGCATCCTTGTCTTATTCCTGATTTAGAAGAAAGATTTCAGTTTCATCACTGGGTATGATGTCAGCTATGGGTTTCAAATGTGGACTTTATTATGTTGAGGTAATTTTTTTAAAGGATATTTTATTTATTTATTCATGAGAGACACACACACACACACAGAGGCAGAGACATAAGCAGAGGGAGAAACAGTCTCCATGCAGGGATCCCAGCAGGGGACTCGATCCTGGGACCCTGGGATCACACTGTGAGCCGAAGGCAGAGGCTCAACCAAGGAGCCACATAGACATCCCTGTTGAGGTAATTTATTTCTCTTCTTAGTTGATTATTTTTATCATGGAAGGGTGTTCAATTTTGTCCAGTGCTTTTTCTGCATCTATTGTGATGATCATGAGATTTTTATTCTTTCTGTAATTGTGGTGTTATCACATCGATTAATTTTCATAGACTGAAAATCCTTGCATCTCAGGGATAACTCCCTTTAGTCATGGTCATCTATAATCCTTTTAATGTGCTGTTGAGTTTGGCTTACTGGTATTTTGCTGAGAATTTTTGAATCTATATTTTTAGGGATATTGTCCTCTAGTTTTCTTTCCTTTCAGTATCTTTTTCTGACTTGGTATCAGGGTAATGCTGGCCTCATAAAAGGAGTTCAGAACCGTTCCCTCTCCTTCTATTTTTTTGGAAGAATTTGAAAAATATTATAATTAATTCTTCTTTAAATGTTTGGTAGAATTCTCCAGTGAGCTTATAATTTCTTGCTCCTTTTGGTATCCTACCCTATATCTTCTGATCGGAGAGTTTCATCCATTTACATTTAAAGTTACTGATAGGTTACCCTACTATTTTGTGAATTGTTTTCTGTCCACTTTGTAACATTTTTATTCATCTTTTCCTCTCTTGCCATCTTTCTTTGTATTTAAATTATTATTATTATTATTTTTTGCAATGACACACTGATTACTTTCTTACTTCTTTGTGTAACTTCTATAGGTTGTTTCTTTATAGTTACCTTGGAAGTTATATAAAACATTTTATAACCATAAAAATGATTTTAGGCTTCTAAGAATTTCACTTCAATTGCATATAAATACTCTTTCTACTCCTCCACTCCTAATTTATATTATCGATGTCAAATTAATCTTTTTATATTATGTATCAGTTAACATATTCCATATAGTTATTTTTATACTTTTATATTTTAATCTCTATGCCAGAATTAAAAGACTTAGACAACACTATTATAGTACTATGCTATTCTTTGTTAGTCTATATTATGTACTTTTATCAATGAATGCTGTACTTTCATATGCCTTTGTGTTGATGTCTAGCATCCTTTCAACTTAAAGGATTCCCTTTAATATTTTTGTAAGGCTGTTTAGTGTTGATGATCTCTCTCAACTTTTATTTACCTGAGAAAGTCTTTATTTCTCTTTCATTTTTGAAGGACAGTTTTGTCAGATATAGTGTTCTTGGTTGGCAGTTTTCTTTCTTTTCCCAGCTTTTTGAATATATCATTTCACTCCCTTTGACCTACAAAGTTTCTGCTGATAAACCTACTAGTAGTTTTATGGATACTCATGTATGTGACAAGTCACATTTCTCTTTCTGTTTTCAGAATTCTTTGTATTTGACATTTGACAATTTATTATGTTTCTCAGTGTACACTTTTTTGGGTCCTCCTTCTCAGAATTCCTTGTGTTTCATGAACTTATTTCCTCCCCCAGATTTGGGAAGTTTGGGACCATTATTGCCTTAAATAAGCTTTCTGCCTCTCTCTCTCTCTCCTCTTTTTGTGCCTCCCATAATGTGTATATTAGTCCTTTCAAAAGCCCGTTAGGCTTTCTTCACTAATTTTCCTTATTTTTTTCTTGTTGCTTCTATTTGCATAATTTCAAATGCCTTGTCTTACATTTCCTGGTTTTTCCTTCTGTTTGGTCAAGTATGATATTGAATCCATATAATGAATTTTTCAATTCAGACACTGTATTCTTCATTTCCAAAATATATTTTTAAAGATATCTTCTTTTTGTTGAAATTCTCAGTTTGTTCATGCATCATTTTTCCTGAGCTCTTTGAGCATCTATGTGACAGTTATTTGGTATTGTCAGATAATTCACATACTTCTATTTTCTTTTAGTGTCACTTTCTGGTGATTATTTTTTTCCTTTGATTGAGCCATATTTATTTGTGTTTTTCATGTGCCTTTTAACTTTGTTTTGGGATCATGCATTTTTAAGAATAGCCACCTCTCCAGTCTTTATGGATTAATTTGTATAGAGAAACTTCTTCACCAATTATCCTGGGTAATATTCTGAAGGCTTCTCAAACCTTTTCTGTGGATGTGCAGTCTTTGGACTTGTGTGTGTAAATTTTCAATTAGAGCAATTTGTCAGTATTCTTTTTCAGAAGCTTAGAATCTCTTGCTCTTTTTGGTATCTGTATGCAGTACTGCTGGTTCTCTGGAGCTGGCATAACCACTCAGATCTTTATTGTCATTGAGGCCCTAGGCTTATAGAGTGCTGTTCCCATTAGCACTCCAACTCAGGCAAGACAAATACCAGTCCCTTGGGTACTTTACCAAAACTCTAGAACATTGGATGCATGTTCCACTCTTCTCTTCCTTCTTCCAAGGGCATGGTTACCAAACTGTATTCGCTTCGGTTTGCTGTACCACAAATCCTCTGAAGCAGCAGCAAGATGTTCAGTTCTCTTTTGTTTTCAGCAGCCCCAAGATGTCTAGAATATCCCAGGACCCATCAGTGCTCTGAGACAGAAAGGCAGAAACCAGTCCCTTGGGCAGTCACTCTCCCCGCAAAAAGCCAAAGCATTACCCTCACATCCAACTTTTTTTCTCCCCAAAGGGAAGCTGGAAGTTGAAAGCTCTTTGCCATTTTCCACACTGACCTGGAGGAGATGATCTAGGGTGAATATGTGCTAGCCCAAACCTTTGCCTTTGTTCTCAGCAGTTCTCAACTGGGTCCTCTTTTTGTCAGTGTTTCGAATCATGCAACACAGAAACCAGTTCCTCTAAAAAGTCAGAATATGGACATACAGTCCAGTCTTCCCTTTCTCTCCCCCCGGGAAAAGCCAAGAACAGGCACTTCCTCCCAATTATGGTGAATGTCATGAATTTTCTTACAGAGTTTGACATGGTTGGTTTGATACTCGGTTCACAGAAGCCCCTTAACTTTTTTTGTATTTCTTACAAAGAAAACTGGTCAGTGTTGTGTTGAGGCAGTGTCTAGGGTGGGGAAAAGGAGGGTCTGGGGCTTCCAATTTCACCATCTTGGTGACATCACTCTCTTGACCCTTTCTCTATTTCTTTAAATTAAATCTTAAATAACATTTTTTGTAGGAGTGTGACAACATTTGTTTTTTCCAATTGTCATTTTATTTCTAAACTCATTTCCCTGTGAAAATAAGCAGCCACCTAATTAGCAACTTGTTTTTGGTAATCACTCAATTTGATCTGGAGCAATATTATATGCTGGAAACATGCATTGTACATTATTTAAGTATCAAGTTTTCCTTCAAATATCAAATGTCTAATTAAACGGCTCTCAAAATTTTATTAACAATATTTATATTTAGTTCAGATTTTGATTCCAATATATTTAAATGATTGCACAATTCCACTTCTCTACAAAACTATAAGTATAATTAAATTAAATAAGTATAAATAAGTATAATTATTAAAGTATACTAAATAAATATGATTAATTAATTACTATGGAAACTAGTATGAATACCACACAAGTTCTTTTATTAAACAATGATTCTTTTACTTAACCACAAAAATAAAGTGAGTTGAACATGACATCATCATGTTCAAGTTACCTCTATAGGTTTATACTGATATTGATCTTCTCTGAAGCATTCCTGTTTAAGGAATTTGGGTATGTGTTGAGATGAGAGATTAATTTTGAAATTTCTCCACTGTTTGAACCTTTTCTGCCAGAATAACTGTCCTCATGATTGGATGGTAGTGAAAAAGGAGCATTTTCTTTTAATATGGACAGTAAAGAAAGCCTCTGTAATTTGATTAGAGTAAAATTATTCTTCTAGTGAATAATATGAACTCTTAAGATCCCCTCTGTATGACAAGGGTGGTCTCCACATGAAGTGATCACATGGAGTACACACTAAATTTGCTGAGTATTGCCATGGAAAGAGGAGATGGCAAAATAATATAATTACTCTGGAAGAAGCTACAGCTTTGCACAATAATCATAATTCAGGAAATAGACATATTCTTTTTTTTCCTTCCATAGCACTTTGATCATAGAAAACATGGTTCAATATGGTCTCATAAATTTATTTATAGTCCTACAAATTTGGGAACTACTGACTATACTTAAAGATCTTTAAATCGGACACTAATTTTTAAAGGAAACATTAACAAAGTCTCCTAACATTTTGACCTTTCTTACACTGTTAAACCAGTTAAATTTAGTTGAAATGAAAGAACACAAGCTTTCTCAGCAGCTTAGACTAAGGGTATTCTTAAAGTCTTTGTGAATGCAACGCTGTTCTCAGAGGTTTTGTGTAATGGTGAGAACAATGTAAATATCAGGAAAAAAAATAACAATAACAGTCTGACAACCAGAGAAGAAATGATTTCAAGTTGTTCTGGATCATCTAGAGAAACTTTAAACATGCAGAGCTGTCAGCTATGCAGATGGTTAAGTAGTAATCAGGTTCCCCCAAGAAATTTAGGAAGAAAAATCTCTAGTAATATGACCAACCATGCCATAAGTGACCTACAACAAATTCATATAGTGCTTATTGCTAATTTATTCACATTCAGCTTTTATTTAGCACTTAGTATTTAAGAAAACATTTAAATATTTACACATGAGTGAAAGGTCTATAAAGGTCTAGTTTGATATTAGTAGCTACATATATACATATGGCTATACCCATTTCATTTCTAAAATATTGAAAGATATGCATATGTAAATACATTAATATATAGAAAGCTAGAAGCATATATATTCATACCTAGAAAGCTAGAAGTATATATATGTATATACATATATACACACACATATAAATATATATACATATTTCAACCTACACAGAAATAGAGGATACATTGGAAACTGTGATAAGAAGTCATTACTTAGATGTAATGAAATAAGTATAAAAAGCTACCACAAATCAGCAAAATCTGTTCTATAAAAATATCAATAAAGAAATTATGCTATTTTATCACTAAATATAGGCAATAAGTGAAGCAAAATGTAACTTTAATGAAATAGTATTTAATGTATTTCCATAGGAAAGTTGTTATAATAGCTTAAACATTTTATTTGTAAACATTTTTTAATCAAAGTTTTTTTTTAAGATTTTATTTAGTTATTCATGAGAGACAGAGACAGAGAGAGAGAGAGAGAGAAGCAGGCTCCATGCAGGGAGCCCTATGTGGGATTCGATCCCGGGACTCCAGAATCATGCCCTGGGCCGAAGGCAGATGCTAAACCGCTGAGCCACCCAGGGATCCCAAATGAAAGGTTTTATATGTAAATATAAGTAGATGTATTTAGGCCACAGAAGAATTGAAAAAAGTTTGTAGCCTTTTCTTTTTTCTTTTTATTTTTTTTTTAAGTTTGTAGCCTTTTAAAAGATAATTTAGGGGTCCCTGGGTGGCTCAGTTAGTTAAGCAACTGACTCTTGATTTTGGCTCAGGTTATGATCTCAGAATTATAAGATCAAGCCCCCACATCAGGCTTGCACTGGGTGTGGAGCCCGCTGAAGATTCTCTTTCTTCCTGTCCCTCTGCCCCTCTTCCCAGCTTTCTCTTCCCTCTCTAAATAAATAAATAAATAAATAAATAAATAAATAAATGTAATAAAATAAAAATATAATTTAAATTACTGTAATTCTCTAGTAATTGTGATTATTTATAGTAAATCATAAACATATGATCATGTCATACGGTAATAAATAGTAACATTTTAATATGCGAATATTTATATATATATGAAAGGAAAATTTCAAACTAGTTTTCACTCAGATAAGAAACATCTGCATTAACACTATCATTTATACTATTTGTAAGCTCTACAAAACTCTATGATACTGTTTTGGTTTTTTTTAAGATTTTATTTATTCATGAGAGACATAGAGAGAAGCAGAGACACAGGCAGAGGGAGAAGCAGGCTCCATGCAGGGAATACGATGTGGGACTTGATCCTGGAACTCCAGGATCAAGCCCCAGGTGGAAGGCAGACCCTCAACTGCTGAGCCACCCAGGCGTCCTGCTGTGATATTGGTTAACAACAGTATAGTTTAATGGATTATCAGACTAACTTTACCATCTGAGAATGGAATAGTTAATTTCTCTATATGAGAAGAATGCTTTTATTTTGACAATATTCTAGAATCTTTTTCTTCCAAAGTCAGCATAATTAAAGTAGATCACTTATTCAGATGGTATACCCTGGCCCTCATCCTTCCAGAGAAAACCAGAGCAAATAAACAGATTGCAGTCTGGGGAATTTAGGATAGGCATGAAGAAGTACTTCTTATCTGCAAGTAATAATTGTGTTTCATGGATTGACTAGTGAATGACAGGTCTATTTATAAAGCCATTTCCTAGCCCCCAAAGCTATGTTTCAATAGGAACCTAATGCATATAGTTCCTATAAAATCATTTTCAGACTCATCTAATTCAAGACCTGTCCTCTTTTATTGAGAGAAGAAATTATCAAAATGTGAAACTCTAAAAATAGTGGTTTATAATTGAAAGCCTAATTCTTTCTTAATTATAGGTATGCTACAGTGGCACTATAATTAGAGATGATCAGTGCTCCAAAATGAGTCAGACTTTATCATTCACTCTGTAAAAGAATGTACATGAGTTTCATAAAGCAGAAAACCCTGGAAAATGAAGATGCAGGGTCTTTTCCCCTATACCTCCTGGTGGTTACAAGATTGTCTCCATTTACTGTCACTCTCTCGCAGAAAAAAGTATTTCATTCATATTTGTTTTACTGGTTATCACTAATTTTAAATTAGAAAATTTAGAGCTGAAATTGGAATTCTGAACCGGATGCACACTTATGGACTTTACTAAAGTGATATTATAATAACACAGTTCATTAAGTTATTTACCTGAAATCTGAAAATTCCTTAGACTTAAACTGGGTAACTCATATCATCTTAGGACAAAACAGATAGGTCCCTATAAAGGGGATAAAATATTCATCTTATAATTTTAAATAATATGCTTTCATCCCAACAAAGATACACCTTTAGGAAACATTTGTTATATTCAGACAAAAGACAACAAACAATTTTTCATTCCTTAGCTAGTCCTATATCTTTAAAATTTAGACCATGACCTGGCTTCTCAAATCAATTTCTCCAATGACTAAATCTAAGGCTCTTGCTGTGATAAAAACAAAAAACTGGCTTGACAACCTTTGGAACAGTAGAAAATTTTTACTAATATAAATAAATAAGATCCCTAGTTGTAAACATTGTAATAAGGAAAGCGTTTTCAACAAAGCCAGATTAAGCCATATTCGGAAACATAAGATAACTGTTAGAACTTTAAATACTAGCAAATGGTAAAAATGGTAAATATTTCTCTTCCACATGTAATTGGTTCTCTTAGATCTCAAAGTAAGCACAACAGATGGCCAGGGAACAAAGCATACAAGTCTTCAGTCAAACTTCAGCCCACTCCATCTAGATCCCCTTTCCTGACAGACCAGGCACCATGATAATCAATCTGCCAGCTTTCACTCTGTCCTGAATCCACCCTACAGGAGCCCCAGGCATGCCTAGTACTAAAGGACAGTTGAGAGAAAGGATGGCCCAAGATGTGTGGTGCATATTAATTTTAGGAATAGAAACAGGGAGAATTTTCTGTGTAACACTTTCCACCAGAAGCTTAAAAATTCAACCAGACTACAGCTAACAGACAAATTATCATATACCCTCGGATTTAAGGGAAAGAATTCTAATGAAAATCAATTATATTTTGCTTTTATAATGTCTATGAGTCCGCTTCACCTTACTCAATACATTTTACATAACACTCTAAAGAGAAATTCTTTTTTTGGAAAGAGCATCTCTTTATTCGATCTTCCTATACTATTGCTATCAACTTTCTGTGAAAAGGTATGAGGCGTGATGAATACAACTGGAAAGCCACAGCATCCTAGAAAATATTTTGGGGAGTCAAAAACTAAAATAAGATTCTCCTCACTATTAGCATCATGGCACCCAATTCTCAAACATTAACATGGTTAGCAAAATTATTCAAAATTACTCATGATTTATCAGTACCCTTTTATTTAATCCAACTTCCAGAAACAAACCTTTTGTATCTGTAATTTCTCAAATTACAATAAATGTAAATAATTACATTTATTGTCATAAATGTCAATGGGAGAATTAACATGACAAGCTCCTTTCCACTTTGGTGATGTGTGCTGTTACATGATGTGATGATGTTAGTACTGGCAATCAATATTAATAGAATAAACAGTGTGGCCCATCAGTACTTTGAAATCCATGCTCTTCTTCTACACACATAAGCTGGCTGCAATGCTATATGCATTTAGAACTAACCAAAGTTGATTCATCAACAGTTCCTTTGGAAGGGATGTCAAGAGGAATTGTGAAGCCCTGCCTGACTTTCTACCATTATAATTATCTAATACCACACAAGCAAACATAGATGTAACCAAAACTGAGCCTGGGCACAGCAGCAAAATAAATCCAAACACGTCTCTCTGCAAGTTTAAAAAAAAAAAAGGGACATTAAAAGAACCCTAGAGAGTATAAGACCTCAGCACACTTATTAGCTGCTGAATTTGGTCAAGTCCACAAAATTATCTGAGCTTTGGCTTAATAATGCATATGCAAACAAAAACCACTGACATGATTATCAGGGAGAAGTATTGTCAGATTCAAAAAGATAACAGGATAAAGAAGATGGGATATCTAACACGGAATATTACTCAGCCATAAGGACTGCATGGGAATAATGCTAAGTAGAATAAGTCAGACAAAGACAGATATCATACCATTTCAATTATATGTGGAATTTAAGAAACAAAACAAACAAGCAAACAAAGAAAAAAAACCCAGACTCTTAAATACAGAGAACAAACTGGTGATTGTGGGGTTGGGGGCAATGGGTAAAGTAGATAAAGAGGACTGAGAAAGCACTTGTCGTTATGAGCACTGAGTAATGTAGAGAATTGCTGAATCATTTTATTGTACACCTGAAGCTACTATATATAACACTGTATGTTAATTATACTTTAACAAAAAATAAGCAAAGAGAAGGATGCCTGGGTGGCTGAGGGGTTGAGCATCTGCCTTCAGCTCAGGGTGTGATCCCCGAGCTCCAGGATCAAGTCCCACAATATGCTCCCTGCAGAGAGCCTGCTTCTCCCTCTTCCTATTTCTCTGCCCACCACCCCCCCCCCGTGTCTCTCATGAATAAATAAATAAAATCTTTAAAAAGAAAGAAAGAAAGAAAGAAAGAAAGAAAGAAAGAAAGAAAGAAGAAAGCAAGCATAAGTAACTGCTTTGGGAAGCTATGCTAATAGAAGTTATCAGTTTGCCTAATTACTCAATATCACTTCCCTATTACTTTAGGAAGGGTAAGCTCCACAATCTTACATTGTCAAATGGCACACCACAAATTGTGTTGGCATAGTGTATATACATAGTCACAAATATACTGCATATTGGAACATGGTCTCCATGGAATTAGTGCACTGAAACACAAGAATTACAGCATTCTTTTCCCAGAGTCACCTAGCCTTCTCCTCGTGTCTACTAGGGAACGTGAGTGTACCGACCATGAAATCTTAGCATCTTGATTATTACATATATGTTTCTATGACTGACTGAGTTATGGTATACTGCAAAGCTCTGGAAATGTCAATGTACAGTTGATAAGAGTACTTAGTACTGCTGTTGTGCAAACAAGCTAATGACAGTAACTCTCAACATATATACACTAATCTGTAGGACAGTGTCTAGAAACAAATAAGATTATTTTAACTAACATTAAGTAGCACTAATAAGTAAACCGTGATATATAGCAGGTGCCTTTCTTCATTCACCTATTTCATTTACTGCAAAGGAAGAATATGAATAAAATATACAAATACAATAAATCCAAGTCCTACTAGTATACAAATAATAAAAACTGTTTCAAAATACACTTCTAATAGAGAATCATGCACTATTCTAATTTAATAGGTCCATTGTATGATCAAGTTAGAACATTTGCTCCTTTAAGAGTATTTATATGCATATTACATGTATGTTCATAAATTAAAACAAGTTTTCATTAGTAGCAAATCTGTATTATAACATTCATACAGAAAACTGCATTAAAATCAAAGTAGCTGCCTATTGATTGATCACACTTCTGTGCTTAAATTGCTGTGCTTAAAGAAAGGATCAAGGTCCTGCCCTCCCTATACATACTCAGATTATTATGTTATCAGCTATGGTCTGCTCCCTCACACTTGTTCTCCTACCATATTTCAGCTCAGCTGAAGTATCTGGAAATTGCCACCAGAGGCAACATGGATGAAACAGTCCTCAAAGTATACTCTACTACTTCAACTCGAAGTTGAAGTCCTAATCCTAATTCTCACTAGATCCTAGATCTCACTCAAGCAAATTCAGATGCATTCAAAGATTTTGTTGTATTATCAGGGATCACTGTATGTTTTATATATATATTGGCTTGAGATCTAAGTTTATCAGCTGTATTTAAAAATTTTAATAGAATGAGTTCTTATATAGAGAAAATAGTATAGTGAAAGAAAATTATACGGACATCAGGTTTTTGGGCTTGTCCTATAAATAAATACTGTAAGGCCACAATTTTTTTTTGAAAAGTAAAATATGCTTAATAGACACATTATAGGGGATCCCTGGGTGGCGCAGCGGTTTAGCGCCTGCCTTTGGCCCAGGGCGCGATCCTGGAGACCAGGGATCGAATCCCACATCGGGCTCCCGGTGCATGGAGCCTGCTTCTCCCTCTGCCTGTGTCTCTGCCTCTCTCTCTCTGTGTGTGTGACTATCATAAATAAATTTTAAAAATTAAAAAAAAATAGACACATTATAATTCCGCCATTTTAAAAGTTAGGAAGTTGAAGAACTTTGTTAGCCTTTCCTTGGAGAGTTTTTAAAAAATTCAGAATTTTCACACATTTATTTAATCTGTCTCCTGACACAGAATTAACATAACGGATTTTAAAGTGAGTCTTCAACTGTAAACTATGTAAAATATATGACAGTCATGCTTATTTAAAATTTAAAGAAAACACACTTTTGAAACAAAATTGAAGCAAAGTATAGTTAAATTTAATTATTTTTGAAACAATCTTTATGAAGCTATAATTCTATTGTAATGTTGTGTTTTCCTCCTAAGGAGTTAGGCAAGAGAAAATAGAGATGGAGCTGAGGATAGGGATGGAGAAAGGAGGGGTATAGAGACAAGGTCAAGAACAGAAATAGAGTTAGAGACAGATGGGGGTCACTACATGGTACCTTTGTGTACAGTACAGGAGGGAGTGAGGGAGGACAAAATTTAAAATGGTTACATTTTAAGATCAAAATCAAAAGTTAACAAAGCAGAATCTCTTACCCTGAAAAACTCTTTAGTGGATCCAGAGTCTAATGTTCCATAAGCAATTTCTGTTTGCTTAGAAAGATCCTCAGCACTTTCGATGGGAGACACCATCCTCTCTACAGTCAGGAAGGCAGCTAAGTTAGCCGTGTAGGAGGAGATTATGATCAGGGTAAAGAACCACCACACACCTCCAACAATGCGCCCAGAGAGGGATCTAATAACAAGTATGAAATGGATTTGTAAAGTGAAATGAATGACCTAATAAAAAAACCAAGTTAGCAGTATTATGCAAATATTGACTTATATGGGCATATTTAACTTTATACTTTTCAATATATCTGCTAGTTAATAGAACTAGAAATTATTAAGCATTTTGGGTAAGGAGTACAGATTAGCTAAATTTAATAAGCTACCTAGAGGCCAAAACTTTGGATTCCTCAGATTCCTTCATAGTTATAATACCCAAATCGTCTATAGTATGAAATTTCATAATGAAGCAATTTCAAGAAATGTGCAAATAATCCTGCCAATGCCCATCCTACTATTCATTCTTGACATAAGTAAATATGAACAAGAGGATTTAAGATCACTCATAAAACTCACAATAATGCTGACAAACAAAATCAAGTATTAAAAATAAAAGAACATGCACCATAGATGTAGCTCTAAACAGAAGAAACCCTCCCTTTAATTTAGCCAATAAAGTTCCAAAACCCTCAAAAATGTCCCAAATTTCATTGAGTTTTTGTGTGTGCAAAAACATAGGTTTTAGATACAGTGCAGGATAGAAAAATGGGAAAAAAATGACACAATAAACAAAGGGGTGACACAAAACATATTTGTTAATGAACAAAAATCTGAGGCTTCATGGCATGGACTGCTACCACCCTGTTCCTCTGTGCCTCCTGCTTAAGAAACAAAGAAAACTCAAGGAAAACAAAATTAGACATTTAAAAGTCTGCCAAGATACAAATTCCTAATTTGCAACATAATAAAATAGCAATATTTCTTTGACCATAAATTCATATGTAAAATACTTTTTAAAAGCTTAATAGATTCCAAATAATGTACTTTGAAACTTAGGTAGATCTGTAGATATGGAAATAGATACATAGTCTATTATTTTGAAAGATTTGGTGGGATTCTACATATTAAGGAATTTAAGTAATATTAACAATCTAATAACATTTTGGGTTAATAACTTTTATGCCTAACAATTAAACTTGCTACAGTGAAGAGGTAACATTTCTAAAAATTTAAATTACAAATGTTTGGTAATTTATGGCCTAAAACAGACCTCTTGACATTTTACAGTAAGAAATAACACTTTTTGATGAAATAGATACTGTATCAAATGATTGGGTAATATTTGTAGAACAAACTCTTCTAGAGGCTAAGAAAAAGTGGGAAGCTAATTTAAAAGTAAAGATTTTTTTGATAAGTACATCTATTGCTAAAAGTGAAAGAGAGACAGCAAGCAATGAAAAAGAATATAATTAAGAGTCTTATTCATAGTCTCTGAGAGATGCAAAGAATTAAATAAATATGACTGGATGGAAAAAATGAACTACTCTCTTATATCCCAAAAAGGATATTAAATACATTTTAAATTGAAGAAACCTCTTGTGTAGACACAGCCACTCTCAAAATGTTCACTATTTATTCCATAACAATGGAAGGTATAATTATAGGACATGTATCCCATATTTAAGAGGGCAGCTGAAATCCCATAAAACAAAACCGACTTCTTGGTAATTGCTTTGACATTATACACTGCATGGTAATTGGCAGTGTATTTCAGAATCATTTTTATAATAATTCTATCCCACTTGTAAATTAAACACAAGTTAAAGACATAAGCTGTTTTCTATTCCATGGCTTATGTCAGATTTAATGAGCTTAAATATGCCAATTTATTTAAAGTTTCACAAGAAACTCAAAAAATTAGCTGTACTTATACATCATTCAAAACAGAAAATTCTTGAGCAATTTATTATTCATTCATAAGTGTTTTCAAAGGATCAATTAATGTTTCATAAAGAGTTCCTGAGAAATTTTATGCAGGGGGAAAATTCAATTTATGTCTCACAGTGAGAGACAAAAATGGTTTCTCTAATTAAAAACAAACCTTCACCTCCCTGAACCTGCACTCATGGAGCAAATAAACACACATGCTATCATTTCTTTATTTTTATTCTACCGTTTCTTTTAAATCTCTATTAAATAATTGTTTTAATAATGACATTTTTATGCATTGGAATCCTTTTGAGATATTAGGGGAAAAAACAGAGGCAAGCAGGAAAACAAAAGTCAACTTTATAGCATTTTTGCTCTCACAGTTTCTGTGGTTCTAGGCTTCAGACAACTATAGTTAAAACACTTGAAACTTAATTTCAGAAAAATGACTGATTCAGTTCAATAAATCGTTCCAGATTAAAATTTAAATGTTCCATTAATATTAATAATATAGTTCCATACCATATTCTACTTGAAAAGAGGTGATAAATATCTTTCAAAATATTTAAAGAGCATCTCAAAGTGATCTGTGTATTTCATGAATCATCATTATCATCATCATCATCACCATTATTAGATACTAGGTTTCTCTATTCTTCTTTTCTAACCTGGAGTAACCAGTATTGCATTGTAAAAAAAGATAGTTTGGTTTGTTTAAAGAAAATTATGAAATCTGCCAATATTATGCAGTGTGTTCAATATTTAAACACACAATACAGAATGAAAGATATGTACACTGAAAATTTTTTAGCAAAGCGAACTTTGCTCATATATATTCTGTGGCATAAAATAAATCAGTTTATAACAAGGAAAAATATACTACCTGAAATCTATTTATCTTACCAGGAAATAAAAATTATAAAAATTATTATATGCAAAATTGTAGTAAGTCATGACTCATGAATGAAATCAAATGCACAGAAAAAAAAGGCCATATTTTACTAAACGGGCTTGTTGAAAGTTATGTCATGGTGGACCTTGGGGTAACACAGATTGTTAGATGTGCCCTCTGCTTCAGGCCCTATTAATATGTTTTCTGTTCCTTGACAAGCACTGGACACCAAAACGACTAACTCAGAGCCACGATGCAGGAGGAGTAAGGCAAACAAACCTAAGGATCCATCTACAGGAACCCAGATCAATAGATCTTACTTTATAATGATTCTCATATACTTCTCCTCACTTACTCAAAAGGCAGAGCATAGTTAATGTTACCCTAGGATAATTGCCTTATATCTCAGGATTAAAGTAACGTTACACCTCAGTAGCCATTGTATCCAGGATGAATAATTTTATTATTATTTATGGACCCAAATATTCTCTGAGATCCCCATTTAGTTAGTATTTTCTCCCTCATTATTAGAAACTTCTCTTTATGTTAACTTAAATCAGATAAACTAAATACAGAGATAAACCTATGAATGTCATATATTTTGTCAGAGCTCATCATAATTATATATATAATATTGTTATATATAACATTACTATGTATTTCTGTAATGCTCTGTACTCTATATTAAAATTATTATACATATATGCCATGCAAATACCATTGGCATATTTCTGATTCAGTGCAGTTCCATAAAGAAGTCACAGGGAGTTAAGATTGTTTAGGTCCAAATAATTCATAACAATGTGTCCTATCAACAGAAAAGTAAGCCATTAATCATTTCTGCATACACGATACATTTAATTTATCTCACTGGGTGGAGTATACAACACTATAAAAGACAAATTTTTGAGTTTCTCGTATAGTTTTTTGATATTAATCAGTTATCTCCAAAGTGCTCAAAAACTAACAATATAATGAAATAGGATTAGAAAAGCCTTCCCCTTTACTAGTTATTAAGATATCCCATAGAATCAAAGGAAAGTAATCAAACTTAGATCAAATGTAGACCATAATTTAGGCTTTAAATTTGAAAAGATAAAAAAAATAATAAATTTGAAAAGATCACACTAGAAAAAGCATGATTTATTCTTCTGAAGAGCCAGATACGGCTATCCTTCTTATTCATGTATGTAACATGAACAAAGGCAAAATATATTTTGTGAGATATTCATTATATTTAGGCATCCTAGTGCAGAAACTAACATATCATTATGAGACTAGAGGTGCAGAAATTTATTCCATTATGTGTGTGTATTGCTATTCAATTTGGCACAAGCTGCAATGAATCAGTCATCATTATTACTCAACTATGTATTTCTAAATACTTGGAAGACACATTATCATATGTTCCCTTTAATTCAGCAACCTAATCTTTAAAAAAAAGCAAATTTTACAATATCTTTCTGATATCATTCACATGAGCTAATAATGGGAAAATAAAAGAGATGGGATGTGTGCCAATGAAGTTCTGTAAACAAGTTGTTGCTTTTGTAGTTAATAAGTAATGTTGCCCATTTTCCCATATACAGGTCTGTGTATCAACACACAGATGACTGTAAAATGAGAATATGCAGCAAAAACACGGTACCCCTCCAAGAAGGCATGGAATGATAGGAACCTTATGCATTTTATAGCCTCTCCATGGTGTGTATAATTTCACCAGAAAATACATGATCAACATTCTTAGAACATTGCTCAAGTATTTCACAGACTTATGCCAACGGTAAGGGTCTGTCCTTGAGTCTTAAACTGCTTGGACAGGTAGTCAGCAGCTGTTTAGTTCTTTATAGTGAATTCATAAACACCATGAATATCTGCTTGAGACCTAAAATGCACAAAGTTGAAGCAGGTGAGTAACCAACCTTGGCGAAATATCGCATCCTTGCTGCATAAAGGCACCCAAGGAAAACCAGAGACTATTAAAAATCCCAAATTCATTAGTTGATTCACTACTTTGTGTTTCTCTTCCATCTTCAAACTCCTCAGTGTGCCACTCGTAGGGGCTAAATCTGCTGACCAGGAATAAAACTACACTGACCCCAATGTAGGCAAAAACAATGCACATCCAGATCTCATAGGCTAAAGGATCAAGAAATGAAAACACTCCTGGTTTGGACTTCTGAGGCTTCTTGATCATGATAGATATCCCGAGGCTCATAAAGGGCTTTGAGAAGTCAATCACCTCTTCTCTCACAAGGGTAATAGTTAATGGAGCAATTGCAATGTCTGCTTTCTGTAAGGGAAACAAATGAAAGTAATAGTACCCAGAGTCATGGTCAGAAAGGAATCATGGTTACACTACATGGTTACAAAAGGGAAGGAAAGGAAATTAGGAGAAAGTCAATAATTATTTCCCTGCTGGAGTCCCAGTAAAGAATAAGCAAAAAAGCAATTTGTTCCCCAAATATTCTTCCTTTTTATAAATACACAGTCCACCCATTTGACTTGATGATGATAATTACATCTCTACACTGCATCTATGCCCTTGTAGCCTTTGAACAATGCATATGGTTCATATGCTTCAAGACAGATAGAATGCCTGTCTCATTTAGTATGTCTGTTTGCTTCTGACTTTATCCTTAATTTTCAGATGTTCACAAGGAAATATGATAGTACTCTTCGGGATTGTGGGAAACCAACAATCTCAGATATAGGTACTTTATGGGGAAGGGAGGCATTCTGTCAACAAGAGCTCAAACTGCATGACTTTATCTGGGAGAAGAGCTATACTTACCCCATATACAAGTTCTCCAACCATCCCATTCCAAATTTTCGTGTCAGCATCCCTGGCCCCATACTTGCCATCCCCAACAATTGTCAACTTGTACTTGAACCCACAATGTTTGGCGATTTCTGCAGCCAAGTCAACACAGTAGCCCTCATAACGCTCATTGCCTTCAAGCATTTCATGGTTTTTCTTCATCATAACATATGGAGATTCCTATATGGAAAGACAGTGCTTTCATTGATTAAAAAAAGAAATAGCTGTGGTAACTACTCTCACTGAATCAAGTCTTCTGATTGAATTATTATCTCTTAGCCAGAGAAATCATAGAACAAGAATGATGGAAAATATCAGTAGAAAAAAATTAAGCATAATGCTTTTGAAAAAAAAAAGGTTCTCAAATGTCTAGCATTGTATTTTATTAATATGGTGTGTACCTAGCCATGCCAAAGTAAGCAAGAAACTCAAAAGCATAAACTGTTGGCATGTCCCTTTGTCATGTTTGTTGACTCCTAGAGCTTAGGATGGATTAACGCTGCTTAACATCTGTTTTATTGAACTCTGGATCCACTACACTCTTAATCTAGGTTAGGACTATGCTGACCTCAAGAACCAGCATTCACCCAAAACCCTGTGGATTGCTGCTTCAAGGATAAGGTTCATGTGGAAATCAGGTTCATAGGCAGTAATGGACAGACTACAAGAATCATTGCCATGGTGATGTATTGATGCTACCCTCTCAGATTTCATGTCTCACTTCATCTATGAGATACAATATCCTAGAATAATAATACAAGGTTGGAGAGTAGCTTCCCCCTGTAAATATAAGAAAAAAGAAGTATGAAAATGCTTCAGCATAGCCCAATATTCTCTATCGGAAAGTGGTATCAAGCATACTTGAGAGTTCAGTGAGATAGTCCCTCTCAATGGCATGATTGAGGCAAAAGCCCTCACATGTCTAGATTACGCCTATTAAGATATTTCCAAATGCCAACCAATGTTTTTATCCAAATCCCTATTAACTATCTCTAATTTTCTTCTCACTACATAGTAAAATAAAATATAATTATTTTGTCACAAAATCATGCACTATTAGTGAACCCCATTTCCTCCATCTCACTGTACCAACAACTTGCCACAATGATCTACACCTACCTTCCATCTCTCCAGAGCCTACATGGTCAAGATTCAGTTCAATTTTGTCTCATGCATTCAGAGCTGGCTATGTGCCAACAACTGTGTTGAGATTTGGGGTTAAAAAGAAGGAAAATGATCCTTATCTTTAAGGAGTTCATCTTACAAAGAAAGAGATGTTGCCAACATTATTAATACATGTAAAGATACCAGAACTGCATGGGAAGTGAAAGGTAAAGCAAGTGAGGAAATACAAGGAACGCTCTTCCAGACTTTTCCCCAGTTGTTCACACTTGCGGACGCACCAGTGCATGAATTATCTGTCAAGCTAAATTTCAGTATTGAAGAGGATAGGAAATATTTTGGATGCTTTAGCTAATGCCTGTGTAGTCCTTTTGATGGAGTAAATATGCTATACATGATTAAACAGTGCAAAAGCAGCACTACATTAGTTATGATCCTAAAATACAAAAAGCAATGCCAGATGGCAGATATTTTTTGTAAGAAAAACTGCAGTAAAGCATAGGCATCCATAGCTTATTACCAAAATTGTAGTGACAACAACAGTCTTATTCTCAAGCCCGGAAGTATCGTTTCCAGAAGGGAGCTCAGTAAGGGTAACAACCATTTTGTCCACTTCACTCCAGTATCCGATCTGAAAAAGGTTACAGAAGATAGGCACATGGAAAAATGATCTTTCTACTAGCCAAGCACTGAATAACTTCAAACTCATGTATGAGTCAAAAATTATATCTACATTAACTAAGTTTCTTCTTAACAAAGATGTATCTTCTATTTTTGTGACTCTACCAGAAAGAGGGATTATAAAAACTATGAAACAGTAGCAATTCTTAAAAAACGGCTTGTCTCTTCATGTTCACTTCTCATATTTTCCCAGGGAAATTTGTTTGGTAGTGAGCATACAGAAATAGAAATGAAATCCAAGCAATGGAATTTTATCCATAACAGGTAAAAGAAACGTGTCGAATTAAAATATTAATGCCTATGTGCACCAGCTATGTTTTGTCTTCTGAACCATAAACTGTCAGTGATGGTTCCTTTTCTTATCATTAAACTTCTTATACCTCAATCAAAAAACAAAACAGAACAAAAAACAGTTCTATACACAGTTGTTTAAAGATTACATTTCTGTATTACTTACCAGAAATGAATGGGTTAGATTTAGAAAAAATAATTAAAAATACATCTGTTTCTTGAAGTAGTTAAGCTCGACCTATGTGAACATACATTTCCAGGACTCTCTGGAAGAAGAGGTGATGGGTTAGCTAACTCACCTCCTCGCACAGAGAAAACTGCCTTTAGATCACTAATGATTTACCTTCCGGGGCCCATTAGTTTTGAGTTCCATGATGTTAATTGTATAGTTTATCCTTTTCCCGTTCTGGTCAAATTTTATATTTCCTGAGAGACCTTCAACCTGAACCTGACAAGGAAATTGGGAAAGTAGCACAGTTATCAATTTACTCGAACTAAAGACACAAACTGTACAGATTACTCTCACTGAGCTCAAGTTAAGAAAACTACATGTATAAGATTTCTTTTCATGCTCCAACCTACCTCTGTGCAATTAGGAAATAATATTCACTTTACATTAAACATAGCTAGGAGATGAACTTAGAGGGGAAAAAAATAGTGTCCACTGTGAAGTAAATTCACAAACATTTGGAGTGACTAACCTGTTTGAGGGCCCTTTCTATTTCTACGCCTTGTCCCCAGGGGACTGCTGGGTTTGCGAGGCAATCTCCTGCATTCCCCCTCCGGGAGATCTCAATTCTCTGCTTCCGTAGGTTGCGGAAAGCTTCAGTCATCACTTGAACAGCGTCATAGGTCAGAGCAGAAGTATACTGAAAAGCATCACACACATTTCATAAGAATAGGAAAAAATCCAGAGACTGACCGCACACTGGCCATCTGGCCTGCAGCTGGCCACCATACAACACCATATCACATGAAGTCCAAGAATTCAGACACAATTCCTGCATCTAGAAGTCGAAGAATCTGGGGGAGGAGGGGTGCAGAATATTGGACTGTGGAGCATCCTCTTGACAATAAGTATGTCCTATTACGTTTGTATCTTAGCTATTTTGGGTGAGACCTTTCTAATAACTGTATATTTTCTTTTCGAACCAATTTCTCGGTAGAGCATCACTATGGCCTGATCTGGGGATCTAAGAAATTATCAAATTTACAAATAAACATTCCTCTACTAACGAGGTATTCATTTGGCAATAGGGAAAGAATATGGATTAGTTGAAGTCTCTAATTTTACTTCAGTGATGCTCACATAGATCTGCAATAGTCTTTGAAATGTTTGTTTTTAAAGATTCCCTAGGTGGTTATGGTAATCAAGAAGAAGAACATCAAATTTCATAATTTCTTTTTTTAAAGATTTTATTTATTCATGAGAGACACAGGGAGAGGCAGAGATACAGGAAGAAGGGGAAGCAGGCTCCATGTGGGGACCCTGACGTGGGACTTGATCCTGGGACTTCCAGGATCATGCCTTGAGCCAAAGGCTCAACCACTGAGCCACCCAGGTGTCCAAATTTCATAATTTCTATACTACCTTCATACTTGAACAGTATGTGATAAAATAACATTGGTACCAAATCTATGGTATTCAAATCCCAGTGGGACAGCAGTAGGATTATTACAGGAGCTGGGGGCCAAACAGAATAAAAGATTGTCTAAGAGTATGAAGCATTGTCATAATAATGCCTGAATAGGCATTATTACATGCATGTATGTATACCACCATGTACCAAATGTATCATGCTGCTACTGTTAATGATAAATCACATTTTTACAAAAAAAGTTTTACATAAAAACTCTAACGAATACTGAGGAAATTTCTGTTCTTGAGCATTTTTCAATCTCTGGGCAACAAAAGTTCAGTGACACTGCACAAAAAAATGCAATATCATACTGATTTTATGACACCCTAAAATTCTTAACCAAAAATCCAAAATGGGTGCTTAGTTTTTCCAAATCATCCTCTCCTTTCTTTAGTAACTTAGTTCTTCCACTCTCAAAAATGACTATTTTATACCTTCTCTTTTCTTCTGTCCTCAAATACCTACAGCTCTGCACATTCCTCTTTCTCTGAGTTCCTGCTGAATATCTTGCCTACGTGTTACCAAAAAAATAGAAGCCTCCAGACAGACATCCTTTATCTTTCAACCATGAAGCTGCCAAGATCACATTATCTCTGTTTCCTTCCTGAGTTGATGACACATGAGGTGGCCAAGCTGCTACATGGGGACAGACACTCCAACAGTGCACCAATGCAGTCCTTTGAATCTTTCTAAGGACATTTCATCTACAATTATGCTCTGAATATCCTGCATCAGCTTTTTTTCTCTCTCTACTGGGTCATCTTTAGCACTTCAAATGTTGTGATATCTCCTGACACAAATAGAGATAGATGATGATGGCAGATTGATAGATAGATAGATAGATAGATAGATAGATAGATAGATAGATAGATAGATAGATGACAGATACAATAACTGCTTCTTAGGTTTACATATCCTTCCAATACTCACTTCTTTTTTTTTCCTGTTTCCTTCATTAGAAAATTTAAGAATTTACTAAGCTTGTCATTCCACATCAACTTTCCTTGCTCTAAGTGGTCTCACTCAGTTCGTGGCTTTAAATTACATGTATGTGCTCAAACGTTACTTCCGCAATGATTTCCTTCCTGCCCAGCATGGTCCCAGTCACTCCCCTTCACATGACCTTATTTATTTTCTTCATAGTCTCTACCAGTATCTGAATATCTTGTTCACTCATTCTTTATTTCTCTATTTCATCTCTCTTCCCCACTGGAATATTTACCCTAGGAAAGTAGAAAACTCATCTGTCGCCCCTGAATTCTCAGAGCTCAGGGCAGGGCCAGACACATCGAAAAGACTTAGGAAGGAAGGAAAGAATGCAGGCAGGGAAGCCAGACACCTTGATATGGACCCTATCTTTACAACACAATTCACATTCTCTTCCAGTCTAATGAAAAGATGTATGAACAGATCATTGCAATATGCCTATCATAATGTTACAAATCAGTCTGATGGTAGATAGATGTCAGATTTATCCTTTTAATAGAGAGATCTTACAGTAAGGCAAATGAAAGATAGTTTATGTAGTATGAATCATCCCCTCCACGCATCCAGAAATTTTGTAAGCCTCCATTTTTCTAATACTAAAACAGCAGTGTGAGCTTATCATCATTTAATCTTTGCTTATATTAGTTTAGTTGAATCACTTTCATTTGACCATATGAATGAGTCAAATTTGATGGGAAGACTGGTAGGAATAAGAAAGAGAGAAAATGATTTTGAGGTCGTGTGCACTGAGTGCTGTAAACTGTAATAAAATATTCATATTTACCTCTAGGTTTTCTTACTGTCTCATGTGATACCACTTAAGCAATGGATTTGCAGGCCTGTATGTGAGTCCACTACATATTCAGATTATACCCCAGATGGTTTCATTTGAGTCTCTCACAGATATCTCAATGAGACACATTTAAATAAAACCCATCACCATTTTTTCCAAAAAATCTGTAACCTTTTTCTCCAAACTGTACATGAGAGAAATTAGCAAAATATAGTATGTGACAAATCCATCCATGTTTCAAAACAACTCACATTTCTGAAAGTGAGAGGAATGTTTAAAATCTATACTTTCTGCTTTAAGAAAGTATAATGCCATTAAAAAGTGATACTAATAAAGGTTATATAACAATATGAATAGTCAATTATAAAATTAGTGAAAAACATTATTACAACTAAATTAAAAAACACCCTCTTTATTGATTAATCAGTGGTAAAAAAAAATAGTAATATCCTTTGAACAGATAGGAGAAAGAAAAATAGAAAAAAATGGTTCTAAAAATAGGGAGGAAGCATACATGATTATATTTTTTCCAAGTATTCTAGAATACTCCTGTACTGTTTTTTAAGAAAAACTATATTATGGTAATCAAGACATTATTTAAATCCTATCTACTTAAGAAAAGATCTGGAGAAATAAGATAAGACATCAGGATTTATCTGTCATACATGGATGTTTGTTTCTATTCTCCTAAGAGAAAAAAAAATTTGATTGATTTGCTTTCTTATTTAGTAATTACTTCATTGCCAACCTAATTTTTAAAATAAAGTCTAGGTCATTGAATAGGAAACAGAGCCTAAATTGAATAAATTGGATATTAAAAAAAGAAGTACTGCAATGCACATTAAAAAAGTCATGGTAATAGTTAAAAGCCAAAATCTTCATTGAGTCAGCCGCTCACATTACTACATTACTATGAGAAATCTATAAAGCCATCTGCTAAATGTTTTAGAGGTCTATAAATGTTGGCGAACTACATTAAAAAATAAGATTAGGTTGAATGAACTAAAAAGCACTGAGGTCCATGCAGCATGTTACAATTATGCGGAGCATGAACACACTAAGAAGAAAAATCCTTTCAACCTTTTTCAAATGTTCAAATGTTCAAATTTAATCAAGTCTCCAGCCTATTATTGTTTTAAATTAAAAGTCACAATCATAGAAACACAATTCTGGACTGAGAGAAAATAAGCAGACACTGTATCCAGAGTTCTTCTTTGTTTATGTTCTACACATGTGGCTCGTTTAGTTTTCTAAACAAATATATTCATATTTTTGATTGGAGAGTTGGATGTTTCAGTTTTATTTTTCCATTCACTAAACTAGATGTAAATTAATTTGAAGGGAACATGATGGCAATGTAACTATCTCCTTCTTTGAAAACAAATGCATCATCTCTGCCCCGATGTTTATGTTCTGTGAAATCCCTCAGCTGAGCTGGAAATTTATAATTCAGTGGGGGGGCCATTATGTTTTGCAGTGCTGTATCACAATCGCATCATGTCCACACTTTAAGAAGAAATCTGGGAAAACATTTTTATGGTCCATTTTCCAAAAGCATTTTTTATCCTATTTGAAATGTATATTTATTGAGACATTTTTCTAAAACAAAATGAAATATGCATTTTAAACATGTTTGTTATGCCCAACAGTCATCAGACATTATTCAATAATACGTTCCTGTAATTACTGGAACCAGGAAACAGTATTCTGAGGGCCAAAAAAAAAAAAAAAAAAAAGGAATGAAAAGAAGTTCTATGTATGCTTAGAATTTAATGAATATATAAAAAGGATAAATAGGCTATAATGTAACATTTTATGGGTCATTATTATGACAGCACCTATTCCTAAACATGTTATCTGCACTGTGCTAAAGTAGAAAACATCCAAAGAAAAAGGACCAGACTTTAGATATTATAAAAGTGCTAAAAACTTACTAGGAATGGCCACTTTCCAAATTTTCCTTGATACTTGAAATTGAATTGTATCCACTTTAGAAAGCATTGAACATATCATCAGAAGACAGGGCCCAAGCCCTGATTTTATCATTTACTGCTCAATTGCTGTGAGCAAGGAACCTTACCAATGAAATAAGAAAAGCAATGCCTCTTCTATGTCATAGTAGAATTGGAAAAGCTGGTGAAGAAAAAAGAATTTATGTTGACCTAGTTCTCTACATGCCAAACTTGAGCTGGTGGTTTCCTCATAAGTCTTTTTAAAAAAATTCTATGCAACGAATATTTTTGTTCCAGTTTTATAGATGAAGATTACAAGTTAACAAGTTACATTTTGCCCAGGGTCACAAAAAATTAAGGTGGAGTTTGAATCCAGACCCCTGTGTTTCTGTGTTTCTGGGGCAATGATGGTAATCAACCATTCTGGTTTGCCAGGTACTATTCCCATTTTAAGCAGGAAGTCTGCAGTCCCAGGAAACTCCTCAGTACTGGGCACACTGGGACAGTGGGTCTCCTTTTCGGCAAACACCACATCAAATGAGTACAGTTACAGGAAATGAGAAGCCGTGTGGCTGCTTAGAGCTTGTTGAATATGTGCCCTTTGAAACTTCACTGCACAAAGTCACAATATATTCACAGAAACTCAACATCAGTGGAGCAACAGGAACTCTCACTGCTAGTGAGAATGCAAATGGTACAGCCACTTTGGGAGACAATTTGGCAGTTTCTCACAAAACTAAACATACTCTCACCATATGATCCAGCAATTCTACTACTTGGTATTTTCCCAAAGGAGTAGAAATCATGTCCACTCCAAAACCAGAGCACAGATATTCATGGCAGCTTTATTGCTAATTGCTGAAACACGGAAGCAACCAGGATGTCCCTCAGCAAGGGAATGGTACATCCAGATAATGGGATATTGCCACTGCTAAAAATGAGTGAGCTACCAAGCCACGAAAAGACATAGAGGAAACTTGAATGTGTATTACTAAGTGAAAGAGAGCCAAACTAAAAATGCTACTTACTGTATGATTCCAACTACATAACATCCTGGAAAAGAAAAAACTACAGAGACAGTAAAAAAGATCAGTATTGCTGGGAGTGAGAGGAAAGATGAATACGCAGGGAATGGAGGATTTTTAGAGCAGTGAAAATACTCACTATGAAATTATAATGACAGAAGCGTGTTATTATACATCTGCCCCAAACCACAGAACATACACTAAGAGTGCGCCACAGTGTAAACTACGGACTTTGGGTAATTATTACGTCAATGTATGTTCATCAGTTTGAACAAACCAATCACTCTGGTGAGTGAGGCGGATATTGGAGGAGGCTGTGCAGTTGTGGGGGCAGAGGGATATGGGAATTCTTGGTACTTTTTGCTCAGTGTCCCTGTGAAACTTAAACTGCTCTAAAAATGTTAAATCTTAATTACAAAATTTTAAAAATCAACTTGGTTAGTAAGCACACAGGCCATATCACATTTCCAAGGGTGAAAAAAAACAGCTCCATTGGCAAGAAACCAAAATGAACATCTTTTATTATTCTTCATGAGTAATAAAAATAATTTTTAATCCACTGTGAAGAAAGACTCTTTATGTGAAAGGAATACATTAAAAATTACATATTTCACCTAAATTATTGAGGCTGGCTACAGACTCTGTTTGAAGTCTTGCTTAAGGACCAAGACTTTAATGTTCTGAAGCTTTGGATTCACTTAAGCACTCACATTTTCAGATAAAACTAATTAGATTCATCCAGATGGAAAAAAAGAACCTCAAATCAAAACATTATCTGGCTTTGATTCACTCATCCGTAGGTAGAGAGTTTCTTAGAGGCAGATCTTTTATTTTGTTGGTTGCATAAATTCCTCCCCGACTCGGTCTCCCTACTTCCTAGGACTCTTCTACCAGAGTGAAAATTCTTTATCTTTTATAATCCAGGAAAAATAAACAAATACGTTCCAAGACATTTTAGGATTTAACTTCGATATCTGGAGTTCAGAGATGAGTGCCTGTAGGTCACTACAATTTTTGAGAGACAGGAACCATTTAAGATGTCACAGATTCAGCAAAAATTAGAACTATTAGTGTATGTTTTCTTAAATGCCTAAATTAGCATTTCACATAATCATGGCATTTGAGACTTGGGAGAAATCTTACATACCATCTAAACTTATTCCTTTTACAATTAAAGAAAATGTGGAAATGAGACGAACCCAGATACCCCTGCATTATTATCACAAATAGTAGGAAAGTCTTTTTACTTTTGGTGCTGTAATATCCATTTAAATAACACAATGTATTATTTTTTCAATTACTTTTTATAAAAATTTTACCAGTATCAAAAATTTAATTTATGGGCTTATTTCAGCCATTTACATAATTCTAAGCCACAGAACATAAGAAACTAAACACGTCAAGGCTCTAGGTTGTTGTGTGGCAAAATACTTTAATATTAGGATTAGGGGATGCCAATGTGTCAGCAGTGCCTATGGTCAGTTAAAATGTTCAAGAAGCAGAATTAATTCTATTAAGCCACCAGGGTACTATATAATGCGTGGCGCTAATTAGTGAACTGAAAAAGATTATGCTATTTTTAGACAGGCCTACTACTAACTCTCTTAGGACAGCAATTAAGAAAGTTTGGGTCTTGTGCTTTAAGTCGTTTCCTGATCGAAATGAGATTCTGGTGGGAAAATATTACTTAAAGCACCACCGAGGTGTCAGTCACGTATTATTGTTGGATTCCTTAACATCGGCAGAACAGCAGAACATCGCAGACACAGAAGTTGAACTAAGGTTCAAATTGTCGATGTGAAGGGTAGAATGGATAATGATAATCTTGCAAGTTGCTGAAGACACCGAAAACACTGAAAATCTATCTAAAAATAGAGACATTTGTAAATTATTTTTGAGATAGTGGCAAATCATCTTTATTATCTGCCTCTTTTGACACTTTTTTTGAAGGAAGGTAAAGTGGTCACTTTAATTGTCACTTTTAGGTCTGGGTGCCACGATGGTTCAGGTCTGATGATGAAAGTCATTCTACACTTCATCAAGCAAAACAACACGCTTTTTCTGCCAGGGCTGAAGAAAAGGACCTAACAAATGTTAGAGCAGAAATTTTAACCAAATTTCATAGCAATGATAATTACTTTTTTAAAATTTCTCAGTGATTTGGTGTTTTCAAAGGGTTTATTTATATTTTTATATATCAACAAATACCTATTATGTGTGTACTGTGTGTAAACCACTGTAGGAGGTTTGGGGTCAGGAAGATACACATGATGGAGACTGCCTTTTGGAGTCTTGTTTATATCCACAAATATCTTTCAACTGAATTTATTTACTATATAATAAATGAATGGTTATGATTTCTGCAATAATTATTTCTTTTATGAATAAAGAAATCTCAGAGAATGGCCATTGGTCACAAATCCATTGACTGCCCTCCATCCTGGTGCCATCACCACAGTTCAGACAACTATGACTGGTTGCCTGGATTGTTCGTGATATCTTCCTAAAAGCTCATCTGCCATCAGGGGCACACCCTGCAGTCTATTGTCAGCAGACAATGTTGCAGAAGAGGGTAGCCAGTAATCTTTCTGGATCAAAACCAGGATAATCGCTCTTGTCTGGTGGTTCCTTAATGCTCTCAGAATAAGACAAGAAAATTCCTTAGACAATCTACAAGGCACGCAAAATCTGGATCACACATATTTCTAAAGAAGTATCTCCCAAAACACCTCTGTTCAGGGGCACCTAGGGGCTCAGCGGTTGAGCATCTGCCTTCGGCTCAGGTTGTGATCCCAAGGATCCTGGGATCGAGTCCCACATCAGGCTTCCCTGGGATTCAATCCCAGGATTAGGGATCATGACCTGAGCCAAAGGCAGATGCTCAACCACTGAACCACCTAGGTGCCCTGAGATTGCAATTTTATTTATTTTTATTTTTTATTCTTTTAAAAGATTTTATTTATTTATTCATGACAGACAGAGAGAGAGAGGCAGAGACACAGGCAGAGGGAGAAGCACCTCCATACAGGGTGCCCGACGCGGGGCTCGATCCCGGGACTCCAGGATCACACCCCGACTGAAGGCGGCGCCAAACCGCTGGGCACCTGGGCTGCCCAAGATTGCAATTTTAAATAGACAGTCTGCCACTGCCTTCCTTGAGAAGATGGCATTTGAACAAAGATCTAAAGGGTGACACAGGCTTAGTCACGCAGATATTTAAGGGGAGAATAGTCCAGAAGCTGAAATGGCCAGCATGAAGACCCTAAAGTGGAAAGGTTTCTTCTGTGCTTAAGAAACACCAAAGAGGTTTATGTAGCTGAAGCCAAATAAGCAAGGGGGAGCGTGTCAAGAGGTGGTCACATGCGACTGGGTGACAGAGTATTTAGGGCCTCAAAGGCCAAAGAGAGAACTTCGGCTCCCACGTCACATGAAACAGAGGGCCATGGAGAGCTCGGAGCAGAACAGTGACATAATCTAGTTTATGTTTTAAAGAGGCCACAGGACATGGAAGAAAGAAGGCAAGTATGGAAGCAGGGAAATCAGTTTAGGAGACAATTGCAATAATCCTGGCAGAGAGACGATGGTGGTTGGATTTAGGGTGGTAGCAGGAGACAGGGAAGCAGTACAGCAGAGCTGACAGGATTTCCTGACGGACTGGCTGTGGGCTCTGGGGAAAAGGAGGAGTCAAAGCCATTTAGAAGTGTTTGGTCAAAGTAACACCTGATAACATGGAGTTGGCATCAACTGAGGTAGAAAGACCTTTGAAGGCGTAGTTTACAGGGGCTAAAGAAGGAAGAGAGGGGGGAAATCAGAAGTTTAGTTTAGAATACATCAATTCTAAGATGTCAATAAGACAATTTTCATCCTTGCTACAAGGCGATTGCTGGTTTCTAGTCTGAAGACTTATAAATTCCCTGAAGACTAGACCTTTGTCATTTCTCTGACACCTAGAACAGCGCCAGCATGCAGAGTAAAAACTTGATGAATATGTACTGAATGGACAAATGGATTGAAAAATAAATGAATGAATGATCGAACCTTGCCTGAAATTAGCAATCTGTGAGTCAGATTTAAAATCTCAGTACCGGGATGCCTGGGTGACTTGGCAGTTGAGCACCTGCCTTGGGCCCAGGCGTGATCCTGGAGACCTGGGATCGAGTCCCACATCGGGCTTCCTGCGTGGAGCCTGCTTCTCTCTCTGCCTGTGTCTCTGCTTCTCTCTTTGTGTCTCTCATAAATAAATAAATAAATAAATAAATAAATAAATAAATAAATAATAAGTAAATAAATAATCTTAAAAAAAAAATCTCCGTACCATGACTATAGAGTTATTTTTTTGTAGAGTACAAGAATGAAAAAAAAAATAACATCAGCAATTTATATTTTGTGGTTTTTAAAAGGTGAAATATTGAAACATTTATCTTTCACTTGTAATTATTGAATAAGAATGATTTTTATTAAGAAACTATGGAAGCTTCATTAACTTTTGGAGACTGAAACTTTAAATCATTCATTTATTTAGTACTTCCACAATTTGAAATAATTTATTTTTTTTAAAGGTTTTTTTTATTTTTATTTTTTTATGACTGTCACACAGAGAGAGAGGCAGAGACACAGGCAGAGGGAGAAGCAGGCTCCATGCACCAGGAGCCCGACGTGGGATTTGATCCCGGGTCTCCAGGATCGCGCCCTGGGCCAAAGGCAGGCGCCAAACCGCTGCGCCACCCAGGGATCCCTGAAATAATTTATATTATATCCAAAGCCGAACCATGGAGAGAGTTTTATGAATTTCATTTTTACAGGTTTTTATGCCTATAATGTAAGTTTTTATTGTGGTGATTTTAATAAAGTGTGATTTAAATTACCAGGCAATGTACCAGGTACAGTCAATGACCCAAAGACAACATAGAAAGAAATCTCATTAGGAAATATTCTTGCTTTCCTTCCTTAAACGATCATATATATATAAAAAAAATATGCTACTTGTTTATATCAGAAAATACTATATTGTCCCTCAAGTAATTTTTCTTTCTTTCTTCTGCCTACGGATGCAGAAAAAAACATGAAAGCCCTGTCCTGTAATTCTTATCTTTTACATCTGTTGACAGTTGAAGACCCTTATCTTGGCAACTCCCACAAAATGTCCATCTCCCCCCCCAATCCATATATTTTAAATTTTACAGCGGAAACAAAACAAATGAAACAAAACAAAAAACAAAAAAACAAAAAACAAAACAAAAAAAAAAAAGAAGAAAAAGTAGTTTCCTGACTCTGTCATGCCCTTGTATCACTTTGAGTCTGTGTACAGGCTCTTTTCCCAGCACCCTCCCCATATTTCTCCCTGCTGAACCATGTGCAAAGCCCTAGTAAGACCCCCCCCCCCCCCCGCTTCCAAAATGCCCTCCTTAACATCCCTTCCTCCATACCATCCTAACCATTTGCAGGGAGTGGCATGTTTTATGTGCATCATTCTCTGTTATATTTGCTAACTGACATGTGAATCTCCTCCATTTGACTGGAGATTATCACAGATGAGAGTCTTTTCTTTTCTTTCCTTTTCTTTTCTTTCCTTTTCTTTTCTTTTCTTTTCTTTTCTTTTCTTTTCTCTTTTCTTTTTCTTTTTTTCTTTTTAATTAAGTTCCTGGTCCTCCAGTAACTGAGCAATACCTCTGTGTTGAGATAAACTCCTACGCAAAGCCTTTTTCTCCACCCAGATTCAATTTTTATCAAGAGTCAAAGGCCATATAAAATATGTCTCCTATTGATGCCTGTGTTTCCAAAGCTGTGCTGTCTTTGTAAATTTGTTTAATCTCTAACTAGGGTCAAACACTGAATCAGAGCCTACATTTTTTTTTTAACTTATCACCCTATATGCTCTTTGCAGCACCTTGCACCAAAGGGCCATCACGAGCTCTCTGAAACTTGGCAGAAGTAGAGGAAAGAAAAACACTATGGAGGGAAATGCTACTGCAGGAAGGGAGCAAGCTCTCAGCTCGAAATCTGGAGCTAGGTTTTGATGAAAATGTTAACAGAATGCATTGCTAAAGATCTCTCACACCCCAAATCTGTCTTGCATTTAGATATACGACCCATGCACTTCAATAATGAGATGACTTCCCGGAGAAAACAGTCATCTCATTTTGCGCTCATCCTTCTCACAGCAGACAGCAGTGGTAGGAACATGATGACTAACAGAGTATTCAAAAGGAGCAAGTCGGTTCTATTTGGGGATGAATGCCATATGCAATCTTCATCAGAGAGCTTAGAAGGCGCCGTGTTGGAATGGATAGAAGCCCGCAGTTCCACAGAAGGAGAGCACAGGTGGAGACAACCTGACACCAATGAAAGGACTAGGTGTCCATTTGTTTTCTCATGAGCCTTGCTACGTCAATGTATTTCCAAGTCCCACAGGACCGCTATAAACTGTGTACAGATTGACTATCAGTCAAGATCACCAAACAAGAAGTCACCTAGTATTGAGGAAAAAATGAACTCTGGGTTATTCTTTCACATTCTATGAGATGCTTTCTGAATTTAACTTCAAATTAACAGAATCCATTCGTATTCAATGCTTTTAATCCTACAGATTTAAAGCCAAAAATCTGTATATATTTTTTTCTCCATTAGGTGCAGAAAACAACAAGGACAAAACCTTTCCCTAATGTAAAAAGAGTAGAGCAACTGAAATAACACTGTCCCTGACTGATTCATACACGATCTGCTTAATAATACACATATAAACAAACAAAATCACTATGCATTTGAAATGCCTTGCAACTCTTGCTCTTATTTTTCATAAATGTGGTTTCATAAGAATGTGATCATTTCATTCCACTCACTCTTTGATCTACTCTTATCTCTGTTCTCAATGGGGTGACCAACAAATGGGGGAAAAATCTTCCTATCAACAGCAGAAACATTTAATATTTGAGGTAAATATATGTATGTAGGTAAATACATAATAAAATGTGCTGAATAAACAAGACAAGTCCAAACCCACGGGAGAACAAAAGATGCATTTGGGCATTGCACATATCAGAACAGTGCACTGCACTCAATAGTCAAAGATTCCTTGTTTGATTGCATGAAGCATTTTTTTTTTTTGCATGAAGCATTTAATTTTTTTAGTCACTAAAACAAATTAAGATTTTTATCTTCTTCCTAGACTGTTCCAGAGAACGTGTTGGCTACTTGACAGCAGTTAGCTATAGATAGATACAGATATAGACACAGGCACAGATGTAGATGCACATATTGGTAGATAGATATATACCTTAATTGTAGTCGTGTGTGCTCCCGGGTATTCTTTTTCTTCCAGTGTTGACCATCTTTCTATAAATTTGGATACCAGGGAATCATCATAGTCCACTATCTGAAATCCAGAGACGTTTGCACCTCCAAACTGAATTTTTAATAGGTCTCCATCAGTAAATCCCTAGACATAGGATACGTGTGTCAGGCTTTCTATTAGGAATAAAAGAACTTGACACTCACAAATAACTCTAGACATTGTGGTTTTACAAATATCAAAGACTACATGGGAGATAAAAAAGCCTAGAGTAAATGTTTCATGTATTTATCAGCCAATACTCTGTACCCAGTTCATACTCTCATTTTGGCACCACAGCGTATACTTCATTAATGATTGTTTATTGGTTGTACTCACATAAAAGTGCTCTATTTTATTGAGAAATCTTCCATGGAAAAGTATTGGTTTTATTTATTGAATCGACAATAGAGCATTACTACATAGTTATATATATTTAATAACATGAAGCTAGTTCCCCAAGAGCTACATTTTAAGCAAGTTATTCCCGTTTAAATTGTTCATTCTCTCAGGGGATAAAACGACTTTAAAATGAGAATGGAAGGTACTAAATGCCTAGTCATTATTTGAAAACAATCAAAGAATTTCATATTAAGTATTGAGCTTAATATTGAACTTAATTTTTATAAAATATATTAAATTTTTAAATCAATCTTTTGTATTATTAGAATGAATTCAGTCATTAGTAAAACCATGATGTGGTGTTTCCATTGATTTCAAATATTGTGCTGTCATGAATTCTATGTCATTTTGAGAGTACATTCTCTCAAAGATGAAATCACAATTTTAATAAATCACAAGTATAAATATTTTCACCTTATAGATTTACTCCTTGCTATTCTGCATAAGGGTTGAAAATCTCTGAATCCAAGATACAGGAAAATCTTTTCTTTGTTATTGATATTAAAAAAAACATATTTTAATACTATTTGTGTAAAGAAGGATACTTTGTTATTGGCTCATAATTTTGGTTTTTCTTTTTATTAAAATAGTACAAATAGTGCAAGAATATATGGAACAAAAGTCACAGATTTTCTGCTCTGGCCCACCCATGCTCCAGTTAAGCTGCTTGAAAACAATTGACTGCAGTAATTTTCTTTTCTCATATTTATCTCCATATTTCTGCATGACACATTTTTGCTACTGTTTCTTTTTATTCATTTTTGATAATTTTTATTGAGTTTTTGCTTATGTCAGATGAGTATGTAATTCATTCACATTTACCTGCTCACCCATTTTCATGACCACAGTTTTCATGTTTATAATTCTGTCATTCAGAGCAAAGCCAAATAATGTGCTGGGGCTGCATTTTCTTTCTTTCTTTTTTTTTTTTTTTTTTTTTTTTTTGAGAGAGAGAGCAAGAGAATGAGCACAAGTAGGTGGGAGGAAAGGCAGGGAGAAAGGAAGAGAGAGTCTCTTAAACAGGCTCCACACTTCATGTTCAGCACAAAGGCAGGGCTAGATCTCACAACCCTGAGATTATGACCTGAGTGGAAATCAAGATTTGGAAGCTTAACAGACTGAGCCACCCAGCAGCCCATATTTTCCTTCTTGAATAGTTATTTCAATCTTTACATTAATAATTGCTTCATTTCTTTCATTACTATCATTTTGTATATACCTATCTTATTTTCCTCTAGTTGCTCCATGAGAACTTTTCATGTTTATATGAGTAAATATATTTTTAATAACATCAAGCATATCAAGTAATCTGTTTCTCTTTTTTTCTGAATATTTAACTTACAGAAGACTTTCTGAATGCTGAGATCTGAATTGGAGGCTCCTTCTATATCCTCTGCAACTGTTACTCTGGATTGTCCCTTCAGCATGTTTCTAAACATGCTTCCCCTGCTTTCTGGACCACTATTCTCTCATGTTTTATTCCCTTCTTCTTCTAGAGCCCTCAACATTTTCCTAAGACACATCAGAGGTAAATTTTTTGAGACATTAAATGTTTCAAGATAGGTTTATTTTGCTCTGACATTTGATTTTTATTTTGGCTGGGTACATAATTTTAAGTTGAGACTCTCATTGTTCCACTGACATTTGTTCTTATTGAAAACTACAATGTCATTATTTCTAATCATTTTTTGAATTATTATTATTATTTTTAAAATTTTTATTTATTTATGATAGTCACAGAGAGAGAGAGAGAGAGAGAGGCAGAGACACAGGCAGAGGGAGAAGCAGGCTCCATGCACCGGGAGCCCGACGTGGGATTCGATCCAGGGTCTCCAGGATCACGCCCTGGGCCAAAGGCAGGCTTCAAACTGCTGCGCCACCCAGGGATCCCTCTAATCATTTTTTGTATATGACCTGCTTCATACTCCTCTCTGCCTCTACTTCTCACCTGTCTGAAACCTTTAAGATCTTTTATTGATCTCTGAAATTTCATGGTGACATTTTCTTTGAACTATGAAAGAAGCCTCTTTTCTTTCATTGTTTTATGTACTCAATGGACATATTTGTGTCATCAAGTACTGAGAATTTTTCTGAATGCTTTTTGATGATTTCCTTCCTCTGCCTTCACTATTCCATCTTTCTAGAATGCTTATTAAGAGACCGTAACTCTTAGATTAAAAATCAAGTCCCTTGCAATTTCCCCTGTACAGACCACTTCATATTGTATTGTCATTATGTTACATAATCCGGAAATTTTTTCTTAACCTTATCATCAGTCTTACAATTTTACATTTTATTATTAAAAAAAAAAACAAATAACTTCCCATAGTTCTTTCTTATTCTCTGAGTTTTTTTTTCCTTTTCATAACATAACTTTTTCTTTTCTTTATGGATAATTAACTTTCTCTTATTTCTCTGTGGATACTCATTACAATTTTAAGTATTTTTCTTGTATTTTCTGACAGTCCTATTTCTTTTTATTTTATTTTCTGTTTGTTTATATGTTTGTTTTATATTATATCTTAATGGCCCACACTTTTCTCAAATGTCTGATTCTGCTTCACTATTTAACAGTAAGCCACTAAAAAATTTCTTGGAATTTGCATGTGCATGGAGGAGGCTCCTTGACAAATGTGCTTCATTGTAAGGTAGATAGTCAGGTGGGGTGGACTGCAGTACTTTTTGTCCATATTTATGGGCTGAAGAAATGAGAACTGGATCACTTTATGACCATTTCTTCATCATTTTATGTACAAATTCTCCTTTTAAATGCTGTATCAAGAACTTAATCACAATATGTGTTTTGGGAGCCTAGTCAAGCATTACCATCATGAGGAAATTAATCAATAATGATATCTGAGGACTTTTTTATCTTTTATAGCCACCTCCTTCAATACTCATTAGACACTAGACAGAAAAAAGGGGACATTTCCAACCAAGAATTTGGAAGATGAAAGCTCATCAACTCTGAATGACATTCTTCAATTTTAAATGTCAGTGAAATTTCAAGTGCCCTTAAATTCTCAGAAACTGTAGCACTCCTCAGAATCTTTGAACCTACTGATTCACAAGAAGTTCCATATGGTGAAGATATCAAGTATTCAGAGATGGAAAATCAAATTTGAATTCAGATAAAATACTAGGTATTTTTCTCTCTAGAAGCATGACAACAGCATGCACTTGTTTTCTGTTTTTTTAATCTTTTTTACTTGGGTCATTCGTATATTTCTTTCCTTTTCAAAGCATCAGATATCAACTCTCAAATTGATGAGCCACCTTCTGTCATTATTTCTCAATGTTCCAATACAATCTTCTCCATCTGGACGTTTTTAAAGATCACGGCTTTCAATGTGGCTCTGTGTTGTTCATCAAATGGCACAATTCACACAGGGGACTGACTGTCCAGGCTGTTCCCTGCACAGAATGTGGTTCTGAAGTGAGTGAATACAGAGCTTCATCTATTTTAACCCTTGCTTCTCTGCTAGGGAGTCATTTAGGATCTATAATATCATATTAATGGATAAATTCTAATTAATTTTATACTATTTAGCCATTTCATTGGTAAACTGAAGTTTTATCTGAACAACCAACTTCTACTAATAACATGCAGGTTTGAGATTTAATATTCTAAATCACTGGTGCCACCTTCTAGTGAAAACAGTATCAGTTGTAAAGTTTTTTTTTTCATCATTACTAGAAATAATGTCTTCTGATATAATAATCTGACATTCTACAAACCACCTATGGAAACAAATCTACAGGGGTGCCTGGGTGGCTCAGTCGGTTAAGTACCTGACAGTTCAGGCCATGATCTCAGGATCATGAGATCAAGTCCTGAGTAGGGCTCTATGCTGCTGAGCATAGAATCTGCCTGAGATTTTCTCTCTCCCTGTCCCAGTACCATCCCTCTCTCTAATATATATAATATATATATATATATATTATATATTTGGACAAATATGAAACCTTTTCAGAGTCCTATTATGCTATTTAGAATAAGCTCTCATTTTTTTTTCTGCCTTTTCTCACTATCTTCTTGAGGTTAGGGACAGCAATGTTCTCAATCAAGTAAGATCAGACTTCTTCAAAGAACATTAACCTCTTCAATGATAGAGGCTTAGGGTCATTTACTGCTGATCTAAAAACTATTTTGAAAAAATGTCTAATGATAATTCTAAACTGGCTCCGATTATGCTTAAGAGAGATACAGTTAACCACTTGATTGCTCAGTATAATTGCAATTTGACAGAAATCTCAATGAAAAAGTGATCAGCTACAGGAATTTAATTTCATTGTGTTGCTTACATGATAAATAGAAAATCAGAAGTAAATAAAAATAACAAATTAATATTCTTAACATCTCCAGCTGTAATTTTTCACTATAATGTAGTCTCATGAATGTGCACTTATTTCAAATATTATATCTACTAAAAACTTTAAAGGAATGCATAAAGGGAAAAATTTATAAAACACTGTGACAGTGAGTAACAAGAGGAAATTTGAACAATTAAACTTTATATATTTTCGAAAACCTTTCCATAATTAAATATGCCTAAGACAATCTATAAAGTTTGTCAAATATTTCTTACATCATTTATAATAGAAATTGATTAGAAAATGTAAAGTAAGTCTAAAATATAACAAACTCAGAAAAATATGGTTACTTCTAATTGATCAATATACTCCAGATGTGGTTTTAAAAATACCACTGATAAATGTTGGTCATTCAAAACTATTTTATAATTAATAAGCATCTCTACTAAAATTATAAATATCAATTAATTCACCTACCAGATTTGCAATGATATAATGGTAACCTTTAACATGTTTTCCAATGGTAATAACCTAACAAAGATAAAGAAACAATTATTTAATACATGCAAATAATATAAATTAAAAAATTATTGATGTTATGAACCAATTGTGGAAAAAAGTGGAATTTTATCTACTATGTTTTCTGATATTCTGTGATGACTTGTATTTGACAAATATAATTATCAAATCCAGAGAATATTTATCTCAGAAAAGAGTAATAATATATTTTAGCATTTTATAAGTGCTATCTTTCAAGAAGTCAATAACTAAACAAATAATTACTTCAGTTTTGTCAATAGTGAAAATAAGGTCACAAGATTTTAAGAATTGTAAAACGAAAAGAATCTTGAATCCATACTAAGTCATAATTTTATTCCTACAAAAGCTATTTTTCCAAAACATTAGACAGCTGAAACCATCATCTGAGATCTTATATTCAGACATCTACACTCAAATTTATAGTAGTACATAAATTTTAAAGATACTAATAAGTACATAAAAGATTCTTATATGAATCTATAAAATAATATTCCCATCTTAAGAATCTTGAAGTGCTTGCAATCTGGTTCAAACGAACATTATTATTTCCAGCTTGAGGCAGCAAAATATCAGAGAAACTAATCCTTCTCCACAAATCTAAGTCAAAAATCAATGGCGAGATAAACACATCACGGAGCAAGTGGTCATTTTGGTAATGCTCACGACAGTTTGGGGCATTACTGAATCAATGGGACTTTTCACTGATCTATTTCAATTAAAGAGAGTAGAAATTGGTGAAATGGCCAAGCTGTAGTCCTAGTACTTAGATACTCAAATGTAATTTTTATTTTTAAGAAAATTGTCACACCAATGGAAAGCATGAAATGCCAGGGCTATAGACAAACATTCAAACCAATAGTTCATTTCTCTGATGAAACGGTTTTGGTGGCTTCCAATTGCTTCTAGCATAATAAGCAAAATCCTTAATTTATGCTACAAAGTCCGATGATCTTGCCAAGTTTCTCCAGGCCCTCTTTCTCCACTCTGTACTGGACCCTCATCGGCCCTCTTTTTAAGTATTTTTGTCCATAAAAAGGCTTCTTTCCATCACCTCAGGACTTCACATACTCAGCTTCCTCTGCTTGGAAAGCTCTCTCCAATACCATATCATTTGTCTTATTAATGCTTCAGGCTCAAGGAATTTCGGACCAATGTTACCTCCTGGGAAAAGACGTTGCTAACCTTCCTTTATCCCAAAGCCAGGTACTCCAAAGCAATGCATTTAGTTAAAGAGCAAGGACAAAATCCTAGGAAAGATTTCACCCAATGGCCTTTTGATGTTAAGTGATAGCTATTTTGAAGGGAGTTAGGGCTTGTATGATTTTCTAACCTGCTTTTTATGTAATACAACTCAATCGCTTTTTCCTTGAAAATGAACCCTCTGTATTGAAAGGAAAATTGTGAAGAAAATATGTCCTTCTGCATGAAAAAATATATTAATTAGCATCTCTTGAATGGAGTTGATTATATCCCTCATATTTCCTACTGACATCTGTTGATTCTGCTTAGTATTGATTCTACTTTCTGAATCATGCAATTCTTCCTTTTGGGAATTAAAAACCAAAACCAAACAAAACCGAAAAAAATGGTGCTACCAGTAGCTGAGTTTAGCATTCACTGAAAGAAAGGGCGGGGGGAGGGGAGAGGAAAATTCACTAGCCCCATATCTACATAGGAATTCCTGTTGACGATACTATCATGTTTTTGCTTTACAGTAACCATTAGCATTACACTAACGATAGCAAATTTATATTGATTTCTAAGTGTTTTTGATGGCAGAGTCCTTTTCCCACCCAATCACAACTAGAAATGAGTAATTTCAAGATTAGATTGAATGATAAAATACCAATAATCAGCAAAGATTGATTCTCTTTCTTTCAGCTATTATGACAATAAAGTTTCATCACCTCTGTTCTCTTGTAAGTATTGATGAGTAAATAAGTCAATAGTATTTACTGTTCCTAAAATAATAGTATTTCCTTTTCTTTTTTTTCTTTTTCTTTTTTTAGTATTTCCTTTCTTGAAATGTACTTCAATTCCACTTTTTGCTTGGTACATTCTATTCCTTGAAGGCCTTCCATTATTTCCCCATCTAAATATTTTCTGTAATTCTTTTCCTATTTATATTCTCTTCATGTATTATATATATATATATATATATATATATATATATATATATATATATACTTACCATCATTGTAATTACATGTTAATTCTTGTAAATATATCATAAACATTCACCTTATGGGGTTTGGCCTGTTTTGCTTAACATTATTTTCTTGGACTCACCACAGTGCCTCTGGCAAACATTAGACACTCAAGGAAATTTACTGAGTAAATGAATGAATCCAAGCAAGATAAATGCTGCCAGTATGTGAACCCTTCGTAGATCCTCCTGCCCCCATAAGATAGGTTCCTCCTCCTCCATTCTCTTTGACCACATTGTTTCCTAACTTGTAGTACTGTAGTGTAATACCTGCAAAATTTGTCTTCCCCTCTTAAACCACGGGTTATGGGGTACAGATACCACTCTTTCTTCCCTATCTTTGCATATTTCATTCTAGGCACAGAGAATGTCTGCAGTAAATGTTTGCTGAATGATGCAACCAACCATCGTACATACTTATTTGGTACATTCAAGAGAGTCTTGTGAAAATACAATATACATGTGCAAAATCTCTGTGCCTTTTGAATGGATGTCCATATAGACATTTAACAATCATATTTGTTTCAAAACATTACATTACTTATATTCCTAATTTCTCCTATACTTTCTATCTTCTAGTTTTGGAAATAATCATTTTCATATAGACTTCCACCAACAGTTATTATGATGAGTCATGAATACATAAATTCTTTAAACAAAAGACTAATGACTATTATTGAAATTCAGTTTCAATGAGACTCTCCTATGAAATTCAAATGAGTTATTGAGGTTCACATTAGAACAAGAGGCCTTCAGGTTAAAAACAACCCTAACTTCATCTCCTGAGCCAGGAATCAAGATTTTTCTACTATAATGTTCACCTCTCTGGCATACAACATTTGGCTCTTTCTTATAACAAGTTAGTTTTATCCAATTATTTAATATTTTATGAGAGATCCATTTTGTATGTCTTAGGGCCTGTATTCTTACATATCAATTAAGGCTGTGTCAACATTTATGTTTGCAAAATGTTTTGTGTTATACAAATTAGTGAATTAATTGTCTCCTCAAAGCATAGAAGGGCCAAGAAATGCATACTTAACTGCATATTTTTCTTCCAATCCTCTATTATCCCAAGGAACTAGTAGCCACTACACACACACACACACACACACACGTTTATCAGTTGAGAAAAGAAGCAGATACCCAGTGAAGCAGATCTTAACTCACTAAATCATGATATTATTTCACCAACAGCCCTGGTCACTTACCCTATCTATATAACACAGTGGATTTTATTTTTGTCATTAAGATATTACTGAATGGTTGTCCTATCCTAAAAAACCTTAAATGGAACCAAGTTGGTATAGTAAGCACAGATACAACATCCTTATGTCCAGTAAACTTCTCAAATAGCAAAGACAGACTGAATATGTCTCTCCTATATATTTTAATTTCATAGGTTAACAGGTTTTATAGTGACATAAGGCTTCCCTAGCAGGAGGAAACAATTCTTGAAAAAATAAATACAGGCTTTTTCTGAAGACATAGACACATTCAGACAACAATGTTGATGTTGTCTGTTCCATACTGCACTCTAATGTTTGACGTACTCTGTTTTGCCATAGTCTACTCACTTTTCCCTTAGATCCTCAGCCTTATTTTCACTTAATTGGTGGCTATTTCTTTATCTCTCAAAAGCTCAACAAGTTAAATTTTAATTTTCCAGCTAAATATATCAAAGTTTAGGGCAATGCTCATCATATAAAACATAAGAGTCAGTGGTAATGTATTGAATATAGTTAATGATTAGTATGATGTGTCAGCATGATTGAAGACCATCTGCTATTGCTAACCAAAGCCAGAGAAAATTTAATTGATGATCTTTGCAGCATCCTACATAAACCATAAAGGAAAAACTGCTGTTCAAGCACCTCACACAAATACTCATTGCAAATGCTGACACTGCACGCATATTCTATATTTGGTGCCATTAGAAAACAGAGAGTAGCCAACCTGGTCTACGATGTCGTTTACTTTATCCCGTTCACAGTCCAGAATTACACGTCGTTCCTTTTTTAACTCTAGATCTTGAAAAAGTGATCGGTACGTCTCATCTTTCTTGTCATTGTTAATGTTTCCCACATTGATGGCAGTCACTTGCCATTTCTTTTCAGCAGCAGAATCCAGCACAGCTTGCAGTGTTGATAAGCCTAGGAAGGCAAAGAAAAATGATGACTGATAAAGATACTTGAATAACTCAGAATTACGTTGTGAAATTGACAGTGAATATATTTTTAAGGCTGATATTTTCGTGTAACTGAGGGGATGTTGACTCCTCTAAAAAGCTACAGCGATGATCTTTATCGACATCGACTTATTTCCGCTTCACATCAAAAACTCTTGTATCTATTTGCTATTGTTCTGAAGGAAAGAACCATGGTTTGAGAGGAGAATAGTCTCCCCTTCTTTCAGCTGTCTTCTTTTGGATATAGCTAAAGAGTAATATCTGTGATACCTTTGGTTAAAGTAAAATCCAAAGACATTACACACATTTCTTTCTCTTACAGAATGGGAAAGACTGTTCCTTTACATGTGACAGTCTATCTTTTCACATTAACATCCTGAAGAGGTTGCAAACATTTTCAGGGAGACAAATCTGCATGTCTCTGTGCCTTAGAGCCAATAATGTAGATGAGGCTGTTATTTCCTCCTGTTGTTTTCCGGTAGGCCCTGGTTTTTCCTCAGCCTTCTGTCTGTCACACCATGTTTTTGTTATTGGGACTGATCCCATAGAGATTAAAATGTTCACCTATTAACCAGATGGTAGCAGTTAGTTTTCTAGCTCAGATTTATTACATTTACTTAACTTTCCAAATGTAAGACCCTTTTACTATTTATCAGTAACTTTGCTAATAGCATCATAGGACTTAGAAAATTTTCTTTTTATTTTTTAACAAAAATATATTACCTCATATGTAGGACTGAGAGGGAAAACAATCAGGGAAATTATTGCCTGAAGTTAAATCTGCAGTTCAGCTCTTGGAAAAAGCAGCATATAAACTTGTCTTCCACATCACTTCAAATCTTCACAACCAACCTAAATTCATCATTTCTATTAATAATTTAATGAAAAACACAAAATCTGGGTTCAAAAAAGAATCGAGGACTCATCACATCATCTTCCTGATTCCAGAAAGACCTACATCTTTCTGAGAATGCTGATTCCTTTTTTCCCATAAAATGTGGGATTTACTTAATGTGATCACACTGCTCTATAGATTTTATTCTTATGCTAAACTTTATTTCAGTCCATTTACTATGACAAAATACATGCATTAAAAAAAAACGTACTGAACCTGGAAAACATCATAAAATTTTTCATTGATTCAATATTGGCCAAGAGTATATAAGATTAGCCTAGAACACCTTGTGATACAAAACGCAAGGAAGCTCTCCAAAACTGTCAGCCTTGTGTCAAAAGACTCAGAGCCAACATGATGAAGATCACTTTAAGATGAGGCAATTTGGATATCAATAAAACTAATAACTGCAAAAGACTTAATTACAGAACATATTTTTAATCCATGAATTCTTAATAATATCTAACCATAAACACTATCAAAACTGAAACAGCAAAAAATAGAAAATTTGAACAGACTGATAAGCAGGAAAGAAATTGAATCAGTAATATTTAAATATATATAAATACTTGGTTGCCTTTGAAGGATACTAGGAGCTGAGTTATTATTTTGAAATGGGTAAATAAAGGAAAAGAAACAAGCATTTTTGTGCCCTTCCTATATGAACTATACTCAGGATAATAATTAGTTAAGACAGATTTTCTTTTTTGGAAAGACTCCAACTAACAATTAATGAAGGAATGCGGATTTAGAATTGTAACTATCTTGTAATACCTAGTGAATTAATGAATCAAAGTAACAATCATTAACTGCTGCTAAGACCACAAAAAGAGAGATGATCAGAAGTTAAGTGTCTCTAAATAGGAATATTTAACATCACCTATGGAGTATTCCCACCAAAAAAGTGAAGGTGAATCTTACCAAGCTTCTAGTCCTAGCTGCCAATTTATAAGGCATATACAGCAGAGTAATATGCTATAAATATCATAGTGTAGCAATCATCAACTTGAAAATCTACATAAGTTATTAAAGACAAGAGCTATATTAATCATTCGGAGATAGGAACCTCATTTTTATCTTGATTCAAGTAAACTGTGGAAAAAAATAGATGATGATATTAATGAATTACTGTTAATCTACCTGCATATGATAATGATATTGTGGTTATGTTCAAAATAAGAATATTCTTTCAAAATACAAACTGAAATATGTACAGATGAAATGACATGACATCTGGTATTTGTTTCAAAGTAATTGTGAAGATCAAAGGGATATAGATAAAACAGGATTCCTGGGATATTGGTTATTAACAAAGCTGAGTTAAGAGTCCTTGGGGGTCTTCATACTATTCTACTTTTTATTTAAAATATTTCATTATGGAAATTGAAAATTATTTATTTTTATTCAAATTGGGAAGTTGAATCATAAATTGAACTTAAAGTGAATTTTTTATTTATTCATTTATTTATTTATTTATTTTTGCAAAACACAATAATTATTTCCTCTCTCCAGTCTTGTACCAAAAACATAAGATACACAAGAATTCCTCAAGGGATAATTTAAACAAGAGACCACATTCCATTGTAAAAAAAAAAATCTATTAATGATAAAATTTCTTCTAAAAACTTCATGGATCACCTATGATTTCCATTCACTATAAATAAACCTTTCTGATATAATTCAAACCCTTTCCTGTTTTTCATCATCAGTGAAGTTTGAACATACAGCTGGTCATCATGATCAATTCAACAGCTATCAAAGTGCCTGAAAACAGTTATTAAATCTATCCAGTCTTCTTTCCGAGTAGGAAAAAAGCTAATTTCCTAAACCTCTTTCACTATCTAGGTCTTACTTTTCTACATTTTAATCTTTATGCAACTAACTCTTCCTTGTTACTTCCTTAAAAACGTTATGTCCATGAATGATGTCCCATATGCTATCCACATATTGTCATATAGCACTGAGATTCCTTTCTTCTAGGCAACAAATCATTTTTTGTTCTTATTTAATCATGAAGTTTACCATATACTAAAATTTCAAGTGGTGATGTATTTGATATTCTATCCCATCTTTCAACATATATTACAAGAAATTTTCAATATAAATAAGGATTTGTAAGTGGGTTTCATCAAGTGATATTCCTATACCTAATATTTACTGGCAGTTTATCTTGTTAAAGAATATGAAGATGATATTAATAAGAATGCATTTAAATAAACGGTTGAGTTTTCATCTCATTTATTCTCTGTGTCAAAAATAAAGTCACAGTTGGTGTGGATATTCTGTTATTAAAACTCTCAGAATTAATATTTTGTAACCTATGAAGCCTAAAAACATTACATCCATTAAGAAGCTAAGTAGCTCAAGTGGTGCAATATCAAACTTGATTAATTTAGTGCCATCAGAAGACAATGAATAATATTAAATCATCTCCTAGGGACAGCCAGAAGTAACTCACAATCCATAACATGGTCTGACTCATGATTTAAAGAGATTGCTGTCCCATGTTTAGTGATCCATATTTTTAGATGTGTTTTTTCAGTATTAGTAACTGACCTCTTAGTCTCTCAACTTGATTTGTGTCTTCCCCACAACTAAGAGTTTTGTATTGATTCTGATTACTTTACAATTAACAGATGATTTAAAATTTGAAAATTAGTGAAAACACATGTTATGACCTTGGAGGTGAAATTAACCACTTCAAACCTAACACAAATGCATGCTCTTGGTCTCTTGATACCACATTCTAATTAGGGGAAAAGTATTACTTGAGATAATTACTCTTTCTCTTCCACACAAACTGGCGTAAAAGTATCTTCATAAATAACTCCAACCCTAATCAGACTATAAACTTGTATGGACAGTGGGAATTCCATATAAACATTAGTTTACTTAAAGTTATTAGTAACTAGGGATGCCTGCGTGGCTAAGTGGTTGAGCATCTGCCTTAAACTCAGGGCATGATCTCAGGATCCGGGATCGATCCCACATTGGGCTCCTTGCAGGGAGCCTGTTTCTCCCTCTGCCTATGTCTCTGACTCTCTCTCTCTGTGTCTCTCATGAATAAATAAAATCTTAAAAAAATAAAGATATTAGTAACCAATAATTATTCTACTCTAGTATCTATACTATATAAGGTATCTGAATTATAGCAGAGACTGATTTCTTCTTACTGAACTACTCAGAACAAAGAAAACTTGAGATACACAGTCATTCATCTACAAATGGGAAAAAAAATCCAGAAAATTAACAATTCTCCTAATCCACATATTTAAGTTACTTTCTAAAGCACCTCAAGAATATTACAAGAGAAAAAAAGGATATTACAAGAGTCTGCATTTAGTTCTAAACTCTATAAATTCTCAGGCTTTTGACTAAAATGAAGAATAGCTGGACTATGTTTTGTTGGATTACATTACCTCTTCAAGTGCCTGATTGTTGCAAGACTAGTTATAGTTGTATAACCTATTTGTGAGTTGACAATCACCCTAAAACTCTTCCAAAGTATTATGTACTTCACAATTTCATCTTGAGCTAGTTAATAATACTATGAAAGAGTTATAGAAAAGCCATCAGCCTAAAGATAGGCAAAGTCTAAGTGTTTTAGTTTGTGTATTAGTGGGTAGAATTAAAAATGGTTACTGCAAACAGGTATATTTCATTCAAAACATTTCTTTGTTCTTAAAAATATTTTCTTCATTTCATTTAAAATTCACTGCCCTTATTTATCTTTCAGGCACAGAAATTAATATTTATGATCACTAAATCATGGCAGCATGTCTAGGCCAGATTAGATTAACATATATAGTTTCCTCTTTGACTTTCTCAGGAACATCTGAAAAGAAATTTATAATTTGGAAGCATTCTTATTTACACATGAATTATTCTTGGAACTAGAATCAAAGTATCTTCCCTTCAGGGAACAAACAGTATGGTTCAAAACTAAAATCAAGACATAAAGATATTAAGCATTAGTTCTGGTTTAACTTACTGTCTATAGAAATGTGTTGTCTTGTCTTATTAACATTGAACCAATAAATAAGAAACATTTTGATTAAAGTCTTGGCTCAAATTTAATAGATAAAACTATATTTAATGTGTTAACATAGGTAAGCTCTTTACTCTCTATTTCCAAATGTACTACAGATCTAACTACCTACTGTCTATGAAGTAATAATATACACTTTTTAGGAAGAGCACTGGGTCATCGAGGAGTGGCAGGCTGCTGCAACATGGCTTGGATATAGAGAAGACACCAGCAGCCCTAAAACATCAAAGACACCAAATGAACATTTTCAGAACTCCTCTTATGGGTAAACTTGAAATAGGCAAAGATGATCTTTACAAAGACCAAGATGTATCTATGTCCTCCCGTGTTTATAACTGGAATGTGGACTCCTGGACTTGTTGCTCAGCATTTTGATAGGTGGTGGGGAAGCAGGAAAGGTTTAAATGGCAGTCCTACTTAGGAGCAGTGAAATAAAAAAAAAATAAAGCATGTTAATTTTTTTTCATCAAGCTCATATTTGGGGCAGAATGTTAATGAGCCATTTTTAAGCTTTGGACCCATGCTGCTCAAAAGAACATCAATTAATATATTTAGAAATTAAAATTTAACAATACGTTTACTTAATTCTAAAATCTCAGTAAATTTTATTAATTTTTTTAAAAACCCTGTATACCAACAAATTGGACAACCTAGAAGAAATAGATAAATTCCTAGAAACATATAAACTACCAAAACTGAAACAGGAAGAAATCGAAAATTTGAACACACTGATAACCAGCAAAGAAATTGAGTCAGTAATCAAGAAACTCCCAAGAAATGAAAGTCCAGGACCACACGGCTTCAAAGATGAAATCTACCAAAAATTTAAAGAAAAGTTAATAACAGTCTTCTACAGCTATTTCAAAATATAGAAAAGGAAGGAAAGCTTCCAACTTCATTCTACGAGTCCAGAATTACCCTGATACCAAAACCGGATAAAGACACCACTAAAAATAGAGAACTACAGGATGATATTCCTGATAAGCATAGATGCAAAAATTCTCAATAAAATGCTACCAAACTGAATTCAATAATACATTTAAAAAAATGACTCACCACCATCAAGTGGGATTTATTCCTGAGTTGCAAGAGTGGTTCAATATTCACAAATCAATCAATATAATACATCATATCGTTAAGAGAAAGGATAAAAATCATTTGATCATTTCAATATATGCAGAAAAACCTTTTGACAAAGTACAACATCCATTCATGATAAAAACTCTAACAAAGTAGGTTTAGAGGGAACACATCTCAGCATAATAAAGGCCATCTACCAAAAACCCACAGCTAACATTCTCCTTAATGGGGAAAAACTGAGACAAGTATGTCCACTCTCACTTTTATCCAATATTGTACTGGAGTCTTGGGACTATCTCAAAATTAAAAGCTTCTGCAAACAATCAATAAAACTAAAAGGCAACCTACAGAATGAGAGAAGATATTTGCAAATGATATGTCTGATAAAAGATTAGTATCTAAAATATGTAAAAACTCAACATCCAAAAAACAATATGATTAAAAATGGGCAGAAGATATGAATAGGTATTCCTCCAAAGAACACATATAGATGAACAACAGACACATGACAAGATCTTCATCATCACTGATCATCAGGGAAATGCAAATCAAAACTACAATGAGCTATCACCTTATACCTGTCAGAATGGCTAAAATCAACAACACAAGAAACAACAGATGTTGGGAAAGGTGTGGCAAAAAAGGAACCCTTATGAACTGTGGAAATACAGTGGTGTAGCCACTGTGGAAAACTTGATAAAGATTCCTAAAAAAGTTAAAAATAGAGCTACCTATGATCTAGCAATAGCACTGTTGGATATTTACCCAAATAATACAATAACACAAGTTCTTTTTTAAAAATTTCACTTATTTATTTGACAGAGAGAATGAGCACAAGTAATCAGAGCAACAGGCAGAGGGAGAGAGAGAAGCTGACCCACCCCCTCTCGATGCAAAGCTCCATTCCAGAACCCTGGGATCATGACTGAGCCAAAGGCAGATGCTTAAGCCACTGAGCCACTGAGGTGCCCCCAAAGCACTAATTCAAAGAGATACTTGCACCCTTACGTTTATGGCAGTATTATTTACAATAGTCAAGACATGGAAGCAGCCCCAGTGTCCATTGGTAGATGAATGTATAAAGAAGATGTGGTGTATAAATACACAAAGAATGAAATACTGCCATTTGCAACAACATGGATGGAGCTGGAGAATATAATACTAAGCCAAATTAGTCAGTCCGAGAAAGACAAATACCATATGATTTCACTCACATGTGGCACTTATGAAAACAAAACAAAGAAGCAAGGGAAAAATGTAAGAGAGAGAGAGAAAGAATCAGACCTTAACTAGAGTTAACTAGACTCTCAACAGAGAACAAACAGATGGCTACCAGAGGGGAGGTTGGCGGGGCGCAGAATGGGTGAAATAGGTCATGGGGATGAAGACATGCACTTGTCATGATGAGCACAGGGTGATGTATGGGGGTGCTGAATCACTGTATTGTACACCTGAAACTAATATAACTGTATGTCAACTAACTGGAATTAGAATAATTTTTTAAAAGATTGACAAAAAACCCTATTAAATCCAGGAATGAGAGAGAGTGCCATATCAAGGGCAGGACCAAATTGTTTGAAATCGAAGCATTTGGGATAAACTGAGAGATGAAATCATGGAATCTATTTTTAAAGCATGCACAAAGGGACAAAGCATAGACAAAGGGAACAAAGATGCATGCTCTTCATCACATAACACGAAATAAGGAGGAACTTTCTTGAAATGAACCAGAGATGAGTTAATGACCTAAGGAAAGAAACCCAGTCACACGATGAATACACCAATAAATTTTTTAAATTAAATAAGATGAAAAAGCTATAAAAATTAAGACACTAATAAGAAAAAAAATTGGATAGCAAAAATCCCACTTCCTTGATCCCAAGCAAACACTATATAAGGATCAAGTCCTTTGCTAATATTTTGAGTCTTACATATCTTTGAAAATAGTTTCAGATCCAGTATAACACTGTGCATATTAAAATAGGAGTAGCTATTTAATAATACCTTGAAAATGTATCCGTAAGGCCATTTTTGGCTCTATTATATAATACTGAATATCATAACTCGAATAGCCTTCTCTCAAAAGATGAACTTAAATCAATTTGTACAATTTCACGAGAGGAAATTATCTCATCACTTCAATTTCATTTCATATTTCCAAAGTATAAAATCAATCCAACAAATTACTTCAATCAAATCAAATCAATCGATAAAATGAATCCAATAAAGTCACTTCAAAATATTTCATGTTCTTTTCACAAAGACATACACTCATCCATCTTCACCTGATCATATCTCAGAGCTTTTCTTTCTTCAGTATCTCCCTCAAATACTAGAGTTTCTCTTCTTCTATTTATGGCAGCTGTTGCCTATATGAATTTTCTCAAAAGTTGGTGTTCACCTAGAGGGAGTCACAGTGAGGGTGAAGCATGCCCCTAAGTAAAAATGCCATCTTCAACCTTGTCAAACAGGAAAGAGAATTCATCTTCTGACCCTTTAGTTTAGCCAGCAAGATTCAGGTTCTCATATTATCTCAAACTTAAAATATACAGAGGCTTAACTCATTCACCTAGTAATACAATTTATTGAATATGAGCTCTGTTCCAGCATTACCTTAAGCACTGTGTGTATAGTTAGGAACTGGACACTCAGTGTAAGGGGTACACCGGGACATTCCCTTTTTGGGGCTTACATCCAGAGCACAAATAAAAGACATAATGCTTGGCCTGTGTGACTAAAATAGTCCCTGGAACACAGCAGGAGCTCAATAGCAGTTCTTGAGTAGACGAATGGATACTACTGTTAATTATAAATTGTGATAAGTACTGTAGAGGAAAAGAGAGGACTTATCTAAGAGAGAATATCAGTATGAAAGGCAGCTCTGTGGAAATGCTCTCTGAGCTAAAGCAAGAAGGAAGAGAAAGAACTAGAGACATGTGCAGAGATGTGAGGTGAAAGGGTTTGGTTTGGTGCATCTGGAGACAGTGAAAGAAGATTAGTTAGATGGATTTAGCTTAGTGACTGAGCAAGATTGTAGTATAAATTGGCAGGAACCAGACCTTAGAGCCATGGTAAGAATTCCCAATTTCATCTTCATTTTAATGAGAAGTGTTTTAAGCAAAAGAATGATAAGGTCAGAAAAGCATCGAAGAGCATTTACATATGGCAGCTACTTGGTGGAAAATGGATTAAAAAGAAACACGTGTGGAAATGGAAAGACAAGAGAAGGAAAACGTGGTGGTGGCTGGGCCTAGAGCAACAACAAAGAATGTCAGTGATAAAATACATTCTGATGGCAGAAATCACAGCAGCAGGATGGAGGGGGTAAAAGAGGCGTCAGGAATACTCACAGATTGCAGGCTAGTTTTATTAACGTAACAGAGTGCTAAAAGAGTTGGGAGACAGCAAAGAGGAAAGTCAATGAATAAGCTCCGTTTTGTAAGCCCTTTTATCACATTAGTAAGTGTGCTTTGGAATCATTCAGCACATTGCAATTTCTATTTTCCTGAAATGATAGTTTCTGTTGTAGTTTTTCATTTCTCATAGGTATAGCAATGCTCTCCCTTCTCAAAACAGCCAGGACAAGTTGTTGACATAGCAGCTTTCTTCAGCTTGTAGAGTGCTGACCGGCTTTTCCACAGAGTGTCCTCCTCCCCGGGACTAGGGGGACAGAGCAGAGAATCAGACACCTCGCTTGAGCACTCCAGATGCGACTGCTGCAGCAAATGATTACAAACTAATCAATGAAGAATTGATTGACGGCTCGCTCTCTTCTTGTCTGCCCTTCTGGGTTAACAAGGTGCCCTATCTTGGTCGAAACAGGCTTTGGCTTTCATTTGAACCTTTCAATATTCCAGGAAGTAAGCTGCTGAAGGAAGCCCAGTTTGGCACTTAGGTACCCTTACAATAGTGGTTTTTAACCCTTTCGAGTTTGGTTATGGAGACTGTCTTTAGAAAAATACATGTGCAAATATGTGCACAAAATCTTCGTATAAATTTAGTAAATACACAGACCCCCTGAAGCCAAATCACAGAGCCAGGAATAGTTAAGAACAGCCAAGATTCCAAAGAAAATGAAAACACCAATTTGAAAAGATACATGCACCCCTATGTTTATTGCAGCATTATTTACAATAGCCAAGATATAGAAATAGCCCAAGTCTTGACTAATAGATGAATGGGTAAGTAAGATGTGATATATACACAACGGAATATCACTCACCCATAAAAAAGGATGAGATCCTACCATTTGTTACAGCATGGATGGATCTAGGCAGTATTATGCTAAGTGAGATAGACAGAGAAAGAAAAATACCACATGATTTCACACATATAAGGAATCTAAAAAACAAAACAAATGAATAAACAAAGAAACAGAATCAGAATCTATAAAAAAAAAAAAGCAGAACCAGACCTATAAATACAGAGAACAAACTGTAAAATACAGAAAACAGAATATAGAGAATAAAACTGATAGCTGCCAGAGGAAGAGGGGGGTGGAGGTCAGGCAAAATGGGTAAAGGGGAATGGGAGATATGGGATTCCAGGTATGGAATGAAGAAGTCATGGGAATAAAAGGCACAGCATAAAGAATGTAGTCAGTGGTACTGTAATAATGTAAGGTGACAGGTGGAGCTAGAATTGTGGTGAGCAAAGCATAATGTAGAGTTGTTGAAACACTATGTTGTACACCCGGAACAAATGTAACATTGTGTGTCAACTATACATAAATAAATAAATAGATAGATAGATAAATAAATAAATAAATAAATAAATAAATAAATAAACAAAATTAAAAAAGAACAGCTGGGATTCTATGACATACTTCAAGCAGGTTTGTTAACACCAAACTTCGCAAAAGAGATACTGGAAACATGAAGGAAGCAACTCCCCCTGAAAATATAATTTTAGTATAATGAGCCAAGATTTTATCCAATTAGTATGCTAATCAATAACATCTCATCATAAACCTAGAATTACAAAAAAGCGTGAGTCTGGTGTCAGAAGAACTGGGTCGAACTGTACCAGCTGTTCAAGGGGAACATGATCAATCCTTTAACTTCTTTGAGATTCAGGGATGTCATTTTCAAGCAAGGTTAATAATGATCATACTTGCCTTCATAAAATGTTTGCATATGAAAATATTTAATCGCTACACATTTCTCTAGAAGTTCTTATTTGTATATTTATTCACATTTTACTTAAATCAATTTTCAAGGCAGCCACTTCACGGACCTTCAACTGGTAATGTAGTCACCGTAGGGTCTTAGCTGCTGATGTCAGCACATGCTATTTACATTACAACTGAACACTTGGGCACTGGGTTGACAGAGTCTATATCTTTGAACATTCACAACTTAAAAAAAAAAAAAAAACTCTATTTCCTAAGTTTAAAATTGCATTATTCATTTACACAGCAAAAAAAAAAAAAAAAAAAGAGAGAGAGAGAAGAAAAAAAAGTCAAGTGACCCTTGGACTTCAACATACTGTGTAACTCCATCACATCACACATAAGTATTAAGTGTAGGCATTGAATTTGAACCGTTACAAAGGCAGAGGGATATTGTCACTTACCTCTGTCACTGTCATAGAGATATGCAAACTTGTCCCATTGATAGTATTCAATCAGGCTAAGAAGTGCTCCTTTGAGGTCAGGTCTCATCTGAATGACGAATGGATGTGTGCCATCTGTTGGGAAGCTGGGAGTGATGAAGGAGACATGGAGCGTTCCACAAAATGATGTTATGGTATTTACAGACTTCTTGTCATAAAATCCAAAAATAGCATAGACTCCTCTTGAAAACTGGGAGCAGACTGAATAGGAAAAATAGAAAGGATAAATCATTGAAATTGACATACAATTACTCAGATTTGCTTAAAACTTAATGCCCTTTTATATGAAATATAAAATAAATTGAAAAAATATAAAGTTCATATCAATGATCCATCCGTTGTACGGGCACTTATTTATGTAGGACTCTCTTTGAGGAATTCAAAGAACTACAAAGCATTAAATAGCAATTTTGACTACAAGAAAACAGATGCATTATTTTTTAACAAACGATGTAAGTGTAAATCTATTTTAGAACAACCATATTGAAAATAAGTGTAGAGGTGCCTGGGTGGCTCAATTTCATTGAGCATTGAGCGTCTGACTCTTGGTTCCGGCTGAGGTCATGAGATGAAGCTCCAATGTGGGCTCCTTGCTCAATGGAGAGTCAGCTTAAAGAGCTGCCCCTCCCCTCTTCCCTCTGCCCCTTCCCCCCACTTGCATGCAAACACTGTTTTCTTTTTCTTTCTCTCTCAAATAATTTATCTTTTTTAAAAAAAGTGTAAGTAACAATCATTAGTTTTAAGAAGAACAAATTGCAGTTACCTGGCATTTACACATATTCATAATATCTCATTCTCTCTAATATATGAGTCTTTAAAAGGATTTATTGTGTCCATGAGGCTTCATACTAGAAGGTCAGAGTGCTTATGAAGAATTCTAATGCTGACCGCAAGTTTTTTAAGAAAAACTTAGATGCAAGACTCACATCATACCCAAAGAGACATAGCACCAGAAAGAGATCCCTAACTTGGGCCTCTCAGTCAAGTAGCAATTAAATGGAGTTCAGAACTCCTAATTTTCATCTTTCTTATGGACTTCCCTTACTCATATGTTCTACCCCATACAAAACAAAGAATATTACCAAAATATTCTGACTTAGGACCATAATTCTTTAAAAAATATAATATTTTATTTAAAAGTCCCCTTCACTCCACATAGTTCTTTTTCAGTAAATGGCCCATGATAATACCTTCTCTTACCCCCTCCTCATAGTCAGACTATCATTAATTATTGTTTATTCTAATACCTAAATATACTCAAATGCGGTCCATTTATTTGTATCTCCATCCCAATTATCCGAGTTCATTAACAGTCCATAGTTATATTGTACTCGCCTTGTGCCTGGCATGATCGATGGTATGTAAACTCATTTATTTCTCATGAAAATTCTGGAGGCAGGAACTCTTATTATTCCCAAATATGAATTTTGATAGGAAAATTGAAACACCAGATTAAGTGATTTGCCCATTTGCACAAGTAAAAGATCCTGTCTTCAAACCTAGGCATCCGGATTTGAAGACCAGGTTTTTTACTAATGGATAATACTCCTATTCTCACTTGGATTATTGTGATACCTGCCCAACTTTCTTCCTTCATCCAATATTCTCTTTCCATTCGATTCTCTACAATATAGCCAAAAATAAATTTTTGAAACACAAATCTGAAAATATCTGAGAAGTAAGGGTTACCTTGTCCAAGACTGATTCTTCTGAAATGTCTGAAACCATGTCTGAAACCACCCATACCACAATGCTGAAGATTACCAATTCAGGTCAACCACATAGCTTTAAATGATTAAATAGCTTATGTTTTTAAATCTCCAGAGTCATTTCAATCCGAGGAAATGAAATGAGCAATCCAGTAACATAATCTAACAACCCAGAGCATAATACCAAGCATCCTTTCAAATTAATTAATCCCATTTAAAGGATAAAACCAATGCAAACTTATTTTATTTTATTTCCTTTACAAAAATAGAATATCTGTAGAAAAATAGATTTCCTTCATGAATATGAGCATTGCTACAATACATACAGATTCTAATAACCAATTCCAGACAATCAATAAATAATAGGCAATAGTTTTCAGCAAGTATTAAATGATATGAAAGGAAAGGAAAGCAAGATGGGCTATTTCTTTGAGTGCCTTCTATTTATCAAATGTTCCCATTTTCCTTTAAATACTTACTAATCTTCAACTCACTTCTGTCTTTCTAACATAAGTTTTCTAGGATCTCTAGGTTTTATCTGTGTAATATATCAATTGGCATCTCCTCTTGTATTACCCATCTTCTGTGGAGTAGTCTCATATATCTCAGGAAACAACTAAATGTATTCCTTTACATTTATTTCAAACTTTAACATAAAATAGAGATGAGATTTCCGCCCTTTATTCATGTTCATATTTTGTCCTTGTCTGAGTACAGAAGTTGAAAATATTAATGTGTTTGACTGGGCTCATTCTTCATAGAAGTAAAAAAAAAATTAAAACACACACACACAAAAACGCTTTCATTGTTAAAACTCTTCTAGGCAAATTCTGGGGTAATTTTTTATTTTATACATGGATATATGTGTACTGACATGTACATCTTAAATCTTAAGTTTGTTCATATTACGATGATTCCATATTACATATGTAAAGGGGAAATTGCTATAGAATTCTCTCCGGGTCTATTTTATTTCATTTCCCATGAAGCGTTGGCATAGCACCTAAACAGTATAGGAATATCAGGTGATATGATTTATTAATGAGATCTGTTCTCCTCATCTTAAGTGAAATGGCTTCTGTGATGGGAACAGCAGCCACAATATCAGCAAAATGCTTAATGAAGGACGGTCCTGTTTGAATGCATAGACAGTCTTAATAAGGAGCCATACCTCTCATTTTCCATTTGTTTTAGACTCTGAAGTGAGTTGTCAAGGGGCCTCCTGGCTATTGTGGCCATCTGGAAACACTTGGCTTCAGCCCAACAACAGGCACAAGCTGCACAAAACTTCACAAGAAATTACAATTCACCTGATTCAAAAGGCACTTTTTTTTCCAGGCAATTCTGCTAATTCTCCAATGGGCATAATTTTGTAACCATGGTCTTTCTTTCCTGACTATCCCTGGTCTTTCCAAACCTTCTACCTTCTTCCTTTTTCCTCTTCATGGCACATATTCAATTGTCTATTTGTCTATATCTCCTTTTTTTCCTAGGCATTTCTCTCTTAATGTCCCTTTCTGCACATACAATTAACAGTCATTTGGTCAACATTTGCTCATCTCCTTCTCTTTATCTTGGGTCAATCACTGTCCCTGTCCCCAAGCACGGTAAGAATATCATTGAGATTTACAACCAGGAATCAGTCAGAATGCTGACCTGAACTGAGGTATTTTGTTTATCCAGTTTGCAGTGAGCATCTCAAGATAAAAAACAAAACAAAAAGCAAAAAAACACAAAAAACAAAAATAAAAAACCTTAGTGCTACACTTCTAACATTCCATCCCCAAAATACACGGGTATTTTTACATGCCAACACTAATGCTTTCCCCAATATTCCATAGATACATGACCCAATTGACACAATACATAAGAATCTTAGATGGATTGTTTCAGAATTACTCCTCACTCCATTAGAAATTAAATTGCTCACTGTGAGCTCAACTTCTTTTCCAGCTATCCCTCCAAACCTTAAAGCCATTTCCCTAACTTATATCATCTTCAAAGAGAAGATTTACTATCACTGAGAATAACCAAATAATGTGTCATGAGGGGTGGAAATAATTCCAATGATAGCTTTCCGAAATTATTTAGGCAATAACACACCCTCTACATATATTCATTCTTTTCCTACGTCATCTCTGGAAGCAAAGGAAGGAAGAAAAAAGATCAAATTTCAATTTTAAGTCTATGGCCCATACAATTGCCTTATGAAACACTATTATAACTTTCTGAATGATGATGCTCATGAATATTAGAATTGCATTCATGTCTTAAGACTCAAAACTGATTGCAAAGGTAAAGATGCTCTTACTGAATCCTATTTTAATAAAATATTTAATATTAACTTCAAGAAACTCAGCAAAGGGAAGTCCTTTTAAAAGACACTTTAGGTCAAACAGCAGAAATGATCATCTCCTGGGTGTAAGTAACTTGCTGATTATTCCACTTTTTATTACAAGCCCAGATGATATAAGCCAATAACAATGCTGATAGTGCATCCGCCTCTCATCTTTTTCTCTGGGGTCATTCTGCTCATTGGTGCTGCTAATGTAGCATACTCGATACAGTCTGGAGAACCTTGCATGGTTATTTAGTAGAAAGGCAAAAAAAAAGAACAGGACATGATTTATTTTTGTTTTACGTTTATTTAATACTAAATTGCCATTCACTTCAACGAAACAGCATAGGCTGCTTCATAAGCAGGAATGGTGAGAGCCCCTTTGCAGCTTGTGCAAAGCCTGATAAAAGCTGCATCACCAAGCAATCCTGACTTCAAAATCTGGAGCCCACTGAAAATATCTCTTCCCTCTTCACTAAACTTCTGACATTAACCCCTTGCAAACTTTGACCCCGGTTTTCTATTGAAATTTCCCTATCATTTGTCAGTGAGATCTCTTCATCACTAAATCCAATCATCCTTTTCTCAGATCAAGCTTTCTTAGCCTCTCTGAATTTATTAATCAAAAGCCTGCTGCTTGATCTCCTCTCTCTCTCTCTCTCTCTCCTGCTATTAGGCTTGTTCTTTTCCAATCCCTTCTCCACAATGCTGCCAATGTAAAATCATACCATCTTGGTACTCTTCCTCTAATTATCTTTCACTCTCATCTTTTTTTTTTTTTTTTTAACATCCCAAATTAAAAAGGCATTCTCCAAGGATCTGTCTTCCGATCGTCTTTTCTTCTCTTTTTACATCTTATCTCTTAGTGGTCACATTCCTTTTAACAAGGTCAAATTCAACTTTTTATGCATGCTTCCCAAAACTTCATTAGCATCTCACTTGTCTCCCTTTGTCTATTTACTTACTGAACAAACTCTTGCTGTGAACATTTGATGTGATAAGCATATGTTAGGCTTAGAAACTGCCAAAACAAACAGGAAAGATACTGTCCACGTTAGCTGGAATTGCTACCTTAGCTCCAATTTCTCATCCTCCAATATCACCCACTGGAAAAATGTTTAATTCCCTATCATTCAGCTATATCCATAAAAACAGGAGGAAGAAATCCTGAAAATTTTATCCTACAAAACATGAGTTTGTGTTGATCGTTTTTTCCCTTTCTGCTCATGGCACCATAACTCTTGTAACCGTTGGTCTTCCATATTTCAGAATAATTAATGTATTACTCCTCTTTGTCCTCTTTATAACATTTATAACCGTCTCCGTTTTATTCTACTTCATTCATTCCACATTAACCAAGTATTTTTGAGAACTGATTATGTACTATCCTAGGTGTTAGGGAAACAACATTAAGTATGATAGGCCAGGTCCCTACTTCTGTGAAGCTCATATACTCTACTTCTTATGCGTCTCTTGTATCTGCACCTTCATTTTCATTCTCCTTCGTTTTGCCAACCTGAACTGTCCCAACCTCCTCGCTCCTTCAATTCATACTTTTGTTATATTAGTCATCCTAAAGCATACTACATAAAAGGAATTCTCCAAGGATCTGTCTTCCAATTGTTTGTCTTCTTTCTTTACATATCTTAGTGATCTCATCCCTTTTAATAAGGTCAAATTCAACTCTTGGTACAATGGTTCCCAAACTGAACAACAACCAAAGGAGAGTTGTCTCCTTTTACCTGCTTAATTCCTGAGAAAATATGTACTGTAAGTCCACTGCATTTTATTATGCAGCAAATATACTGAATACATGTATTGCATACGATTAATGCTGAAGACATATTTTAAAGATCATTTCATATTTATTTCCTTGCTGGTATAATTTTCAATTAAAATGTTTAATTCTTTCAAGAAAGACCGCGTGTGAGTTTTCTGAAATTAAGACAAAAAAGAAAAAAAATACATAAAATATTTAACACTGTTTTACACTGTCTAAAAGCCAATAACTTCAATATCAAATATTAAATACCACAGAGAAGTTATTATTCTCTAGTCAAGGACCTTGGAGTTCTGACCTTAGATCTAGCAATTGTACAGGCTAACCCTGAGAACCAGGGATTGAATCCAGGTGTTGCTATTATTTAGTTGGACTTGGATGGGCAAGTTACTTTATTTCACCCTGTTTAAGTTTGGTCATTTGTAACAGAGGATAATAATGTTAATGTTACGTACCCATCCACCTATGAGATGGATTAGTATTAAAGAAAATATGAGGGGTACCTGGGTGGCTCAGTCAGTTGAGCATCTGCCTTTGGCTCTTGTCATGATTTCAGGGTCCTGGGATAGAACCCCATGTTGGGCTCTGCTCAGCGAGGAGTCTGCTTCTCCCTCTCCCTTTGCAACTCTACCCCCACATTTGTGCTCTCTTTCTCTCAAATAAATAAATAAAATCTTATAAAAAAGAAAAGAAAAAATCAGCTGCAACAGTACTGACAACTAGGAAGCTCCATATAAATCTCTTGTGACCTCCCTACATATTGCATGTTCTAATCAATGTTAATATTGACTATTTATTAATCATGCACCAGGATTTTACTTGTCCTTTTTCTTTAGTGTAAAATTCACCAATTCCATAAAGCAAGTGTTCATGTATTAATATAAAACCCATCTTTTCCAAATGTGAGGCTCACTCCGGACTTCTTCCTTTCCTTAATCCCCAGCGTACAAATTGTCATCAATACTGCCCCTTTGACTTCTCAAATCTGCCCTCTCCAGCCCCCCATCTTTGCCTTCATATGTATGGTCCCCAAACACTTATTGATTGGATACCTGCAATAACTACCCAAATAGCCCCCTTTAAAATAAATCTCTTCCTTATCATGGCAGAAAAAAATTCTCTTGCTTAAAATCCATCGATGTCCCCCTATTACTTAGAGAATAACATACATAATAGTAGTCAGATGTTAGCTGCGCTGTGTGGCCTGAGTTACATGCCTCTCTTACATGGGGTTCTAAAGCAATCTGCACTTCTGCATGTTAACCTGAGTTATAATTGTCTGGCTTTGCCCTTGAACTCTGAGCTAACTGAAAGCAGAGAATGAAGTGCTGTTTATCTCACATACTTGGCACACAGCAGGTATTGGTTAAATATCATGTAATAAAACACCAATTCTTCCATGAAGGCTGTCCTGTTTACCATCAACTGAATTATGATTTTCCCGATTATGAGCACCTTCCTCATGGGAGGTACAGTATGAAGTACAATATGTTTGAGTGAGCTTGTTGGGGCGGGGGGTCGGTGGGGAAGGGTGATTTTTATCTCCTTGAGAGCAAGGTTCAGTGTGAAAGCAAAATAAGAATACCTGAACTGGAAGTCCAGTTTCATCCTGGGGTCTTCTGGTAGGAGGAATCATTGAATCTGAGCTTATTTCCTAGTCTACTGAGTGAGGAGAATTAATTCCTCTCTTGCCTAAATTGAAGGAATGGTTTAAAGTTTAAATTAGATAATATAGAGAGAAATGCTGGGGAAAATATAAATCATGAAATAACTGGGTTAATCACAAAAATTCAACCATAGGGATTTTGTAGTCTCTGCAATACACAATTCAGGAATTTTCACAAGTCCACCATTAATACTTGTTGGACAAATACGTGATCTGAACCAATTGGATAACGAAGATATAAAAGAGCTTCCTATGATTTCATTTCCATTGGTACTGGGGTAATCATGTCAGGACAGTATTTTTCATCCTTCTACTATAATATTGCAAAATAACTGGTGTTCATGTAAAATTACCCATGAGACTTCGTCTCTTAATTCTCACAATAGGTAAACAAACAAACAAACAAACACCATGATCATTAGTATAAGAAGATAATTCTTGGAACATCTGTGAAATTTTATTATTTTAAGCGTTCAAAATATATTTGATACTGGAGAATTTGCACAGAGAGGTGAAGTTACTAACCTTAAAAAATAAATGGTGCAGGATGCACTTGGACAGCTAAATGAACGAGGTGAACTTCTTTGTCTTGGACATATGTCCAATAATACATTTTGCACGTGAAAATACCCTCAGGTGTTCTCACAGTCTCAAATGTCTTCTTTATATAATTCGATGGAGTTGTTCATGCTTGGAAACTTATCATAAACAACAAGTATTCCTTCAAAAAAGGTAATTGTAACAGAAGGCACTTGAACATTAGCTTTCCATGCTAAAAAACAAAACTACAGTTTCCTTTCTTCGTGGAAAATCTAAGTAAATACAATAGTCTATTCTCACAATGAGGTGGAGTAAAACTATCTACTTTTCATTAATGAGATTATTTTAAAGTTCACAAATTTATGTGGGCACCTTCTTTTACTGTCAATGGACAGGAAGGATCTCCCACTCTGGTGCTGGCAGTTAGCACCTCTGACAAAACTCTCATCTCTTCAAAAGCCTACCCTTCTGCATTTACTCCTGCTCCTGCTCCTCAGACACCAGCACAATTCCCAGTGAAGACATTCACTATATAGCTATCGAATACAACACTAAATGATTTAAAGAAAATGTGAAGAATAATACACAGACACCACAATGACATTTTCTATAAATTGCCTCACTGATGATTTTTCCTATAGCCCTGCCACAAACCTTTACTATGATAAATTCCTTCTCTTTTGCATATATTTTGATCCCATTTTTCATATAAATATTAAATGTGATGCAGCATCATCACTCAATAGTAGAAGACTATGAAGCTGTAATAATAGATTTTTTTTCTTTCCCTCTAACAAACATTTATCCTTCCTGACCTTCCTGTTATGTTTGCTGAGTGAGGTGAAATGTCATAAGTTTATTGCTGTTGCCCATATTATATGCAGCTTTAGAAAATCAATAACATTTATTCTGGCTTCATTCATCATTGGGGATAGCAAGCAATGGTAGTACTGGCAGTAATAGGCAATAACTCTCATGTGAATTTTAATGATGGGTTTTGGACACATAAACGAAAGAGAATTACCTCTGTTTATAGAAGATGCTATTTCACAAAAGATAGACCCATTCTTCATTCCTTGGACATGTATTTCCTCCTCATAAATTCGCAGAGTTCTACTCTCTGCAAATTCTTGCTCAGCTTATGCTCTATGTAAATTCTGGGCACTGCATGACCTGATGTGATTTGAATGTTGTGGATAAAGAATGCCAGGCTGAATGTCTCGAGGCCTGGCATCTAATCCCACTTGTGACACAGCCAGCTGTATGCTTCTGGCAAATTGCAGCTTCAAATGTCTCAGTGCCCTCAGAGGTCCCATTGAGCTCAAACTTGGGCCTCTATGGCCAAACATCAAAGAGAGAAATTATACAAAATGTCAGGTAGTGCATATTTATTATTCATCGCAAACTTAACTCCTATAAAACTGAATGTGAGATATGATAATTTTTTGCAGATTAAATTCTACTATTCTCTGCAAGTTTTATTAGCTTTCTTTTTATTCTTCCTTCTTTTTATTTTTCTTCTCCTTTCCATTTATCCTGTTTCTTCCTTCAATTTTTTGCTTTTCTATTTCACATCTATCTCTACCTTTTGCCTACCAGAGATACCCGAGGCTCCGTAGCTACTCTTGGTCTTGATGCCACAGAAATGTCACATCTCTTATTTTTTGTAATTATAATGTATAAAATTGAAGGACTATGCTTTTGCCAAATATAGATTTAATGATATTTCAGTACAAAAAAATTTTTTTTCAGCTTTTGTGATGTCTTTTTTTTTAATTTTTAAAAATTTTCAAATAACTAGAAGGCTTTACTACTTAAAAGAATTTTCTTTTAGGTGAGATCCAAAAAAAGGAAAAGATCGAACTTTATTGTTTTCCTTGTCTGTATGCTCTCAAATTAGATCTGATAACTCTCTTTCTTTTGGATGGCTCAAAGTGTTTCTGAAGCTCTCACAGGACTTTCTTGCTCATCCATTTGTTGGCAAGTGAGAGGGTTTCTACTTATATGCCTCAGCATTTATATGTTAACTCATAAAGGTTTATTAAACGAAGAAAAATTTTTTGAATATCATATAGCAAGCAATTATGTAAATGTACTAAGAAATGCTCTGGGCCATTAGCCTACATTCCTAAATTGCTAAGTAACTGGAGGAATTAACTTTAGCACAATAGACTCATTCACACTTGATGCATTGGTTCTGATGCCCTAATGTTTGTTCATGGAACATGGCTCTTTGCTCTAACATTGTCCAGAGGTTTTGCTTCATTGTTATACTCACTTCAGTAAGAGGAGCAAGTACAGAACTAACGGTGTGAAAAGAGTTTCCCCAAGAAAATATCAGTGATTTATTTATGTTTTGGCTCTTAATTTATCTTAATAACATAAATAAAACACTTATAACTCAGAAATAATAGGAATAAACTCTTACACAAATTTAAACAAGTATACTCATTAAAAGGCTGTAATTCCCCTTTACTCCCTACTTTTCCCAGAAGCAACTCCTATTAACAACCATTTGGCATGTATACTTCCACAGCTGCGGTTCTAGTTAGAGTTGATTTTGTTCGTTTGTTTCTGATTGTTATGTTTTTAATTAATGACAGCACAGAATAGTCCCATAACTCACTCTGACATTTAATAAAGAAATTACCATGCTGATACAGACTTAGTTCATTCTTTTAAACTATCCCCTAGTTTTCCCTGGTTTGGGTACATCACAATTTCATCACCCTAACTAGGATATTTAGATTGTCAGGAATTTTTTGCTACCATAAGCAAGGCTGCAGCAACCACGTCTGCATGTTCATCTTTGTGCACCTGTGCTAACATGTTTGCAGGACAGATGATTAAAAATGGCATTGCCTACAGCATTTTTTCAGTGAACTAGAACAAATAATACTAAAATGTGTATTGGCTATTCGACTCTGAATAGCCAAAGTAATCTTGAGAAAGTATAACAAAGCTAAAGGTATCACAATCCCAGATTTCAAGATATACTACAAAGCTGTAATAATCAAAAAGTATGGTACTGGCACAAAATAGACTCATAGATCAATGGAACAGAATAGAGAGCCTGTGAATAAACCAACACTTGCATGGTCAATTAATCTATAACAAAGGATGCAAGAATATACAAAGGAAAAGACAGTCTCTTCAATAATGGTGCTGGGAAAATTGGTCAGCTACATGCAAAAGAATGAAAATGGATCTCTTTCTTACACCATTCACAAAAATCGCTCAAAATGGATTAAAGACCTAAATGTGAGACAAGAAATCATAAATATCCTACAAGAAAACATAGGCATTAATTTCTCTGACATTGGACTTAGCAACATTTTTCTAAATATGCCTCTTCAGGCAAGTAAAACAAAGACAAAAATAAACTATCAGAACCACACCAAAATAAAGAGCTTCTGCACAGCGAAGAAAACAATCAACAAAATGAAATGGCAACCTACTGAGTAGGAGAAGGTATTTGCAAATGATATATCTGATGATATAATACAAAATACAAGCATACAAAAAGAACTTATATGGCTCCATACACACACACACACACACACACACACACACAAAAAAAAAAATGAAACAAAACAAAAAACCCAAAAAACAAACCCAATAATCCAATTAAAAATGTGCAGAGGACCTGAGGGGACTTTTCCAAAGAAGACTTACAGATGGCCAGCAGATACATGGAAAGATCCTCAACATCGCTAATCATCTGGGAAATGCAAATCAAAGCCACAATAAGATAACCCTTATACCTGTCAGAATGGCTAGCATCAAAAAGATAAGAAAAATGTGCTATCGAAAATGTGGAAAAAAAAAAAAAAAAAAGAAAATGTGGAGAAAAAGGAGCCCTCGTGAGAATGTTAATTGGTGGTGCAGCCACATGGAAAATAGTACAAAGGTTCCTCAAAAAATTAAAAATAGATATACCAAATGATACAGTTATTCTACTACTGGGTATTTACCCCCCAAAATGGAAATACTAATTCAAAAAGATATACACACCCCTATGTTTATTACATTATTTATATCACTTATATACTTTATAACCATTATTTATGGCCAAAATATTAAAATAATCCAAGTGTCTATTAATAGATGAATGGATAAAGATGTGGTGCACAAACACAGCCACTTATACACATACACAATGGAATATTACTCATCATAAAAAATTATGAGATCTTGCTATTTGTGACAACATGCATGGACCTAGAGGGCATTAAACTAACCGAAATAAGTCAGAGAAAGACAAATACCCTATGATTTCACGTATATGTGGAAAGTCAAAAAAGTAAAACATGAATCAATAAACAAAAAGTAGAATCAGCCATATGAATACAGAGAACAAACTGATGGTTGCCAGAGTGAAGGGAGTAAGAGGTGGGCAAAATGGGTAAAGGAGAGAAAGAGACACAGGCTTCCAGCTATGAAAGAAAAAGTCATGTCAATGTAAGGCATATCATAAGGAATATAGCCAAAGGTGTCATATTAGTGTTGCATGGTGACCGATGGTAGCTACGCTGGTGGTAAGCATAGCCTAACACGTAAACTCATCAAGTCACTAAGTTGGACACCTGAAACTAATGGGATACCATGTGTCAACTATTATTCAATAAAAAAAGAATAAGACAATGGAACTGCTTGGTTGAACATTATACTGAATAAAATGTTATCAATGCCATCAAATCATCACCTAAATACAGTGTACCAATTCACATCCCATAAACAAAAAAAAAGAAATTCTTATTTTTTGGTGTTCTTCAACAGCCAATAGTTCTTACCCATTTAATTTTTTCCAATCTACCATGTGACAATAGCAATTATCTGCTGTTTTAAAAATGACAATTTAGGGATGCCTGGGTCGCTCAGTGGTTGAGCATTTGCCTTCGGTTCAGGGAATGATCCCGGGGTCCAGGGATCAAGTCCCACATCGGGCTCCCTGCATGGAGCCTGCTTCTCCCTCTGCCTATGTCTATGCCTCTCTCTGTGTGTGTCTCTCATGAATGAATAAATAAAATCTTATAAAAAAATTAAAATGACAATTTAGGTTTTGTACCCTTGTGATTGTAGAGTTTTTCAAGTATGACTCTTTTAAAACTCATATATACATGGGACCTGATATTATACATTTTACAGATTTAAAAAACTTGAAAAAAAGATGATTTTCTGAGGTAATCTCTCTAGAAAATGATATAGTCGGGGTCAAATCCAAGCAGTTGGGACTCCAGATCTTGCCTTTAAACCATTAAAGAAAAAGCTAGACATTGACAGCATTGTAATTGCAAGGTAGCTGTGATGTCATGAGAAAAGCAGTGGAAGGACAGATCTTGAAACGGGTCCCAGTCCAGATTTTGCCACTGACCAGCTAGCTATGTGTGCTTGTATGAATCTCTTCACCACCCCTCTGGTAAACAGAAAAATGTGGATTTCCATCATTAATGAGAAAGTGCACCTATTTTTATATATTTAACTTTTAATGGTCTATTCCTGTATTTTCCATATTTTTTTTACTATCAAGTTACTGCATAAATTTTGATACATTTAATTGCCTTTATATGTAAAGATCGTATTTTTTCTCTTTCACTTTGGTCTTGTATTTTGTTTATAATGATACTTGTTGGGGTGCCTGGGTGGCTCAATCAATTAAGCTGCTGACTCGGTTTCAGCTCAGGTCATGAGATCAGGGTCATGAGATCATGAGACTCCATGCTGAGTGTGGAGTCTGCTTGGGATCATTTCCCTTCCCCTTTGTCACTTTCCCAACTCATGAGTGCACTCTTTCTCTTTCTCTATCAAATAAATAAATAAAATATTTTTAAAATAATGATATTTATAACCAAATATTCAGTCTTTTCCTTGACAATGCCTAGATTTTGTGTCTTGTGTAATAAGGATATCCATCCTAAGTTTTTTTTTTAATTATGTTTGATTTAATGATTATTGTTGTCATAACTAATTCTCTTAATACTAACATTTGGATGTTATGCAAAGTAGACTGACTTTGTTTCTACATGGATATTCAGTATTCCAATTCCTTTAATTTAATTTTATTGATTTCCCCCTCAATTTTATTTTATTTTATTTATTTTTTAATTTTTTAAAATATTTAATTTATTTATTTGTGATACGCAGACAGAGAGGCAGAGACATAGGCAGAGACATAGGCAGAGGGAGAAGCAAGTTCTCTGCAGGAAGTCTGATGCCGGACTCAATCCTAGGACCCTGGGATTACAACCTGAGCCAAAGTCTCAGGCTCAACCACAGAGCCACCCAGATGCCCTGATTTCCTCTCAATTTTAAAATGGTACCTTTATCATATCCAAGTTCTCTTTTGCGCTCAGGTCTATATCTCAAGAAGGAAACAAGTATTTTAATTATTCCTCCTTTTAAAAATAATCATTTCCAATAGCTTTCAGTGTAATTTTGCAAAGCTTTCCTACCTACTGATTTACATTTCTCTCTTCCAGATTTTGGTTAGGGTGGATCGAAACACATTAATTGACAGAGATTAACATTTACAACATCATTAGCTAGATAGCCAATATGTATTGACAGAACTGGTTTATGGTTTATTAATTTTTATCCACACCTTGCATTCTTCTTACTAAGTTTATCCCTAGATACTTTGTAGCTTTATTACCATTGTTGTCAGAAATTTTTTCTTTATATTTCTATATTAGATATTGCCAGTAGGTAAGAAAGCTATCTGCTTTAAAATACTTTTATTTCCCTGATGATGAGTGATGTTGAGCATCTTTTCATCTGTATGTCTTCTTTGGAAAAAATGTTTATTTATTTCTTCTACCCATGGTGAAAGAGGGATAGGTGAAATAGATGATGGGTATTAAGGGGGGCACTTGTTGTGATGAGCACTGAGTATTGTATGTAAGTGAAGAATCACTATACCTGAAACTAATATTATACTGTAGGTTAACTAACTGGAATTTAAATTTCAAAAAAATACACTTGTATAACTAATGATATTATTGAACTCTTTTATCAGTTCTATGAAATTTGGGGTTGATTCTCTAGGATTTTTCTATGTAAAAAGTCATTATTTTTGTAAGAATATTGGCCAACTCACCTTTGGACCGTTCTACCATGAGATATCATTTCTCCTTATTTTTATATTTCTGTTACATGTCTAAAATTAATAATAAATTGAACAGTATACACCATGCCATGAAAATCGAGTGGCAATTTGAATAATCATCTGATACACTTGATCAATGTATAAAATTCAATTCTTTTATACAATTCATAATTCTTTCTTTCCCGTACTACACTGGCTTTTTAAAGGCCCACATATTGTATGAATAATTCTTCCAACTTTCCACTCAGTTTACTATGCAGTCCACACAGAATGAAAAAATATGGGAGAAAACATAACACAAGTTATATAAATCAATATTTAGTCATTATCAATATGATTCTAAAATTATTCATAGCCTACTCCCAGCATACCATAGGTGCAACAAGGCAAAGGAAAAGTTAACCAAGCAATAATTCCCCATTAGCAAGAGCCAGAAGATAGAGAAAAACCATTCAGAGTGATGAAAGCAAGTGGACAATAAATGAGCAGCTGAAAAAGAGGCATTCAGGAAAGACAGCACAAAAGTTCAGTGTAAATTACTATTGTAATAACTAATTTCTCTGAAAACAAAGCCGGAAAAATAGAAATGGGTAGAAGACAGCTAATTGCAAGGAAATATATAAATATTGTATATATCTTACACTTAACGTGATTTCAGCTGCATATGATTACTGAAAACAGGCACATATGAATTTAGTTAAAGCCATCATTTCAAAGATATCTCAATGAATGGATGCCTTGTTCTAGAGAACACATGTGATTTTGTACATAAATCAGAGTAAATGGGATATTTGACAATTTTAAGGTGGCTAAATGAAATGCAAATGGCAAAACATAAACCAGAAACAAAAATCTATACTGGAGTCCGAACCACTCGGTTTGGTTTGCCTGCCTTTCTCAGAGCCCCTAGATAGTTGCCAGGTCCCTAACAAATTCTGCTGTGAAAACAAACAATGTGGGGAGGACCCTAACTTCTAAAATAATGTTTTAAAGAATCAAAAAGTCTGTTCTGATTTTTTTAAATGTTAAGAATAATGTTCTGGTCATATCCAGCAAGGATAACAATGAATCTTTTATCAATGGGAACAATATAAAGTAAGTCTTAGCATGGAAGTGTGGAAGACTAAGGCATAATTTCTGGATTAATATATGCACTAAATGGCTGGTCTGCTCCTTCCAGGGTAACATAGTAGATAGAGTAGTGTAACCAGCCAAGGATGTACTTTTAGGAACACTAATCTTGCAAAGTGCCCAAAAATATTAATGAGGAAGGGAGAGACCTATATATGTGAGTGGGTGAGTATAACTTTCTTTTCTCTTTTTTTGAGTATAATTTTCTTTTATGCAGCATATTTTATGCTTTCAAAGAATTTTCAGCAACACTAGAACAAATGCAATTTGACAGGACTTTACCAAATTATTTGTGAAGTTATATAGCAGGTTTTTTTATAAGATAAAATTTCCCTTTGAGTAAATTGTTATATTATGTTGTATATTACTGTTGTATCATTGTAGAACCAGAACCCATGCTTTAATGGACTGCAATAAAAAAAAAAAAAGCCTTGGAAATGGGTACAGTGAAACTGATCTCTACATGACCATTATTCTTTGAAGTAATAACCAACACTTAGATAAAATATTATGTGCCAGAAACTCTTCTTAGGCCTTACATATAGCAAGTCATTTAATCCTCCCAACAAATTGGCATACAGAGAGACTGTTTCCCAAGTTCACGCAGTTAGTTATAGTAGAGCTAGAATTTGAACCCAGATAGTCTGGAACTAACTAGAAATGTAGCACAAGAAGAACAGGGAAACATACTACAATAGATGAGAAAATGAATTCCAAAGTAATGATGTGGTGATAGATATCTTAAGTCAAACAGGTATTAAGGAAAAATATCTCTCCAGCCTTTTTTTTAATAATAAATATATTTTTTTATTGTTGTTCAATTTGCCAATATACAGAATAACACCCAGTGCTCATCCCGTCAAGTGCCCCCCTCAGTGCCCGTCACCCATTCACCCTCACCCCCCGCCCTCCTCCCCATCCACCACCCCTAGTTCGTTTCCCAGAGTTAGGAGTCTTTATGTTCTGTCTCCCTTTCTGATATTTCCTACCCATTTCTTCTCCCTTCCTTTCTATTTCCTTTCACTATTATTTATATTCCCCAAATGAATGAGAACATATAATGTTTGTCCTTCTCCGATTGACTTATTTCACTAATATATATTCTCAATGTATGGACCTCTAGAGTGTGTGTGTACTCGCATGTTACCCTATGAAAGACATCCAAATAGGTTAAATAACGTAGCTAGACATTTTATTTATAGATATTTATAATTTGTATATTCTATCTTTACTATAATTTTTCTGCTAACAAGTCACAAGAAAATGACCTTGAGGTAACAAACTAAGTGAAGATAAATATATAGGAACTTAGTCACGTAACCAGGGCTTCTTAAAAATCTTTAATTTCAATAACTGATATATTGTTTTCTTATCTGTGTATCTACATCCATCACAAAATGAAATGGAGCATGGTAGGAATCTGCCTAATATAATCACTATAACTATATCAATTAATTAAGCAAAGTTTTATGAATTTGATATCTCTAAACAATTGTAACAAGTGGATTAATTTTCATAAATAGAACATAGCACCCTGGGGGCAATGACTTTACTTTCAGCAATGCTCAGGTACTAAAACCTAAGGCATTTTTTTATTATATATGCACTTATTTATGTCCATGTTGTCTGGAAAGGTTTTTTTTTTAATTAATTAATTTTCTTTTTTTACATTTTAAAATTTAAATTCAATCTGCCAACATGTTCTGGAAAGTTTTTAAGGAACATATTTAAATTATATCTTTTAATATGGAAGCAACCCAAGTGTTCATCAATTAATGAATGGATAAAGAAGATGTAGCATACATATATACAATGGAATATTATTCAGCCTTAAAAGAGAATGAAATCTTGCCATTTGCAATAACATGGATGGATCTAGAGTATAGTGCTAAGCGAAATAAGTCAGTCAGAGAAAGACAAATACCATATGATTTCACTCATATGTGGAATTTAAGAAACAAAACAAATGAGGAAAGGAAAAAACAGAGAAAGAGAGAGGTAAATCAAGAAACAGACTCACCTATAAGAACAAACTGATGGGGGCACCTGAGTGGTTCAGTACGTTAAGCCTCTGACTTAGGCTCAGATCATGATCTTACAGTCCTGGGATCCATCCTCACATCAGGCTTCCCACTCAGAGGGGAGTGAGCTTTTTTCTCTCCCTCTCTCTTTACCCCTCCCCCAGCTCGTGCATGCTCTCTCTCTCTCTCTTTCAAATAAATAAAATCTTTAAAAAAAAAAAAAACCAAAAAGCTAATCATTACCAGAGGGAAAGTGGGCGGAAGGCATCAGTTTAACAGGTGATGGTGATTAAGGAGTGCCTTGTATGTTATATGGGAGTGTTGAATCACTATATTGGGCACTTGAAACTAACATTACACTGTATGTTAACTAACTGGAATTAAAATTAAAACTAAAATTAATTAATTAATTATATCTTTAAAAAAAGCCCACATTCAGGGAGACCATTTTTCTTCAAGCAGAAGATTCATGACCAGACTAATATAATTCTGAATCAAATCTTCGCTGCCTTCTCAGCTTTGATCAAAGCAGAGTTCCAATTTACTTTTTGCCACTTCACACCTGGGTTAGCAATGAAGCAGTAGAAAAAGGTCAAGGTCAAAAATAAATAAATATTTTATTAGGGGTAGATGACTTTTCATTATTTCACCCTAAAATTTTACTTGTGTTTCTGCTCAACATTCTAGTTGTCATTGTAACATACCCCCCAATATCTAATCAAAATTAAAAGACACGTATTTACTTAAAACATCCCAAAAGTTATATGGGATAAAGAAATGTAAGGCAACATGAAAAAATACTAAATGTAGAGCCTTCTCATTCAACAAAATGTTTCTAATCTCAATACCATTATTGGTATTTGTCTTGTTTTAAAAATAAGATAAATTATCTATTTAATGAGAAAAAAATGAACCCAATTTCCCCAAATTTTTGAAGAGATCTTATAAAATATGTAAGATATAAGCAAGATAATCTTTTTCCATTAAGGAAACATGTATCATAGAAAAAATAGTATTTAACTGGAGCCAGACCACACAATATCCATTACAGCTTTCGATGATTCACTTAACTTTTTTAAGGACTTGGTGGCCATAACTGTAAAATGCTGGGGCACACTGACACAGAGATGTACAGTGGAAGTCAGACAACAACTATAGGGCCACATGTTTATAAATTGAATGTAGGAAAAAAATTTCTTAAGCAAGACACAAGCAAAAATGATAAAGGGAAATACTATAAACTCAACTGTTTTAAAAGTTTTTATAAAAATGTATATGAAAAACACCACAAAGAAAATAAAGGCAGGAGCGCCTGGATAATACAGTTGGTTGAGTGTCCGACTCTTGGTTTAGGTTCAGGTCATGATCTCAGGGTTGTGAGATCAAGCCCCACACTGGGCTCTGCGCTCATAAGGAGTTTGCTTGAGATTCTTTCCCTCTGCCTCTCTCCTCACTACATACACTCTCTCTCTCTTTCTCCAAAATAAATCTTTAAAAAAAGAAAACGAAAAAGAAGAAGGCAAGCCGTAATATTGGCCAAGGTATTCGCCACCAAGAAAAGTGAAAGTGGATAAAAATCCTGGATATGTAACTAAGAAACAAATAACTAAGAAAAAGAAAAGTAACCCAATATAACCCAATATAAAATTAAGAATGACATGAATAAATATTGCATTAAGAAAGGGACACAGGGAATGCCTGGGTGGCTCAGTGGTTGCGCATCTGCCTTTGGCTCAGGCCGTAATCCCGAGTCCTAGGATCCAGTCCTGCATTGGGCTCCCTGCAGGCAGCCTGCTTCTCTCTCCCTCTGCCTATGTCTCTGCCTCTCTCTCTCTGTGTCTCTCATGAATAAATAAAATCTTAAAAAAAAAAAAAAGGACACAGGAGACATACACAAAAATTTAAAAATGCTCAACCACACTGAAAATCAAGCAATCTTCACTAAGACAAAGTGAGTTAACTTGATGTATCCATAAATTGGCAAAAGTGACAGTCGCATGACACCAAGAAATGATAAAATATAAAAAACAGAACCGACACAGTAGGCATACATACATGCATTGATATAATAATCACTTTAAACAATAATCGGGCAAGGTTCTGTACATTGAAGAAATACACACCAGCAATAATCTCTTTTTTAGGCATTTGCCCTGGAACATGCACACCAGGGGACATATAAAATATTTGTCTACTTTGTTTGTATCACCAGAACAATGAACACATCCTTCAAACATGACCACATACTGTGGTGAACCCAACAGATTACCACACAGCAGTGAGAATGAATAGTTTCATTTTTTAATTTCATTATTTCCATCTAGAACTACAAATATAAAAAACCAAGTGTGAGAGAATGAAAAAAATCCAAGTTACAAGGATGGCTCATTTGCTTACATAAAGCTAAAAGAAACTATGCTCTTTTTAAAAAGCAAATGTATGAGTGGTAAAAATATAATGAAATTTATAGAAATGAGAAATATCAAATTTGAGACAGTGACAGTGAGGGCATATAGCAGTGGAGGAGGCTCAAGGATTTCAACCTTATTAGTGATGTTTTATTTCCTTTGTGGGGTGTTGTGTATAGGGATGTCTGCTGTAATAGGCTGTATAATTTTTAATACATCTGATATACTTAGTAACATGACTTAAATGAATAATGATGCTTTGGAGATAGGGACTTATAAAAAACCTGGTTAAGGTCACCAAGTATCAGATGTGAAACAGAAAACACATCTTATCAAATGTAAATCCACCAAGTCGATGCAGAGAGAGCTTAACGTCATTTGCAGTGTCCTAATTAGTGGTGTCTTTTTTTTCTTTTTTTTTTTTCTGTTCTCAATAAAGTAACAACCAAGCTATGTTAAGAAATAAATACTGACTGGTTAATTAAGTGCGCTAGCTGGCCCAGTTCTCCTTCGCACACAATATCAAATTCTCTCAAACCTGAGCTTCAGAAGATTCATAATTATGTCTTGTCAAGTGACTTCTGGGTCACTCCACTTACAAACACTTAAGCTGATAAATGTTGAGGTGTTTTTGTGTTACAGAAATCCGAGACCCACTTTTACGCAGAAATCTCTATGCTTTTCATTAAATATAAATGTGTTATACTGATGCTACAATATTAAAAACTCTCCAGTATCATCCAAGAATGAGTATTTATTATAAATAAACTAGGTTAGGGGCACGTGGGTGGCTCAGTGGTTGAGCATCTGCCTTTGGCTCGGGTTCTGATCCAGGGGTCCTGGGATCGAGTCCCACATCAGGCTCCCCAAAGGGAGCCTGCTTCTCCTTCTGCCTATGTCTCTGCCTCTCTCTCTGTCTCTCATGAATAAATAAGAAACTCTTAAAAAAAAAGAAACTAGGTTATTAATTATTAATTAATGACAACTCTAAACCTTCACCTTTGGAAAGGATTTCATATCTCTTTGATTTCATGTCTCCTTTCAGTATCTCTTTGACCTTACACTATAATCGCCGGGTAATAATATAAATCTAATTATCTCTATTTTACAGGTAAAGATTTGACTGGTTTTCCATAAAAATACTGATGTGAATGTCTTAATTTACTTCAAAAAGCATATTCATTTCTAATAACTTTTAAAATCAAAGGTCAAAGGGACTAATATGAGGATAAATTAGCTAAATGTAAATTAGCAAAATCTGTGAAATGAAAGTCACAAAATAAGGAAATATTAGAAAACAGTAAATAGCATTAAAGACGTAATAGACACACTTCCTGCACATATAATGCCAGTGATTCACATGGAATTTTGCACCAAAGAAATTGCTTTTGCTCATTAAGAATTATTTTAACTTAGCTTAATTGGCATTTATAGTTCCCATATTATAAATAACTTAATACTTAGACAATAGCAGATTCATCATAATTTTCTTTATGGGTATTTTTCATATTCACTCTGAGCCTAACATTTCAGGCCTCAGATTATTTAGGGAGATTTGCCTCTGCTCATAGAAAGAACCATTTTCCCTCAACCATGACTTTACACAGGTCTGCAAAGTCTGACGGGGCCAAACTTAATTTTGCTATCATCACTACCTTATGCATAAACAAAATTAAGTCAAAACAGCATTCCATCTGAGTGGCTCCTCACAACAACTTGGAGGCGATTCTGGGATTTTCGGAGAGTTTTTTTTATATGGAAAGTAGGTGGTCTAGATTGTAGATACTTTAATGGCTTAAACTTCTACTCTTCACAATGAAAAATCTAAATATTTTTTAAAACCTTGACTTTTCTTAGGTATTTCCCTGACATATATTTAAAGTTATAAAAGAGAAGATTTATAAATGTATAAAGCAAACTAGAAATGAATAAAGTATTTGACCCAGTTTGTTTCTTGACCTTTTTTGTGAAATTGGTCCATTCTCTTTTCAGTTTCAATTCATATGTATTTTCTGGACCCCAGACCAGGTAGTGCTTAAACCTGAGTGTTGTTCTACACAGGCCTATGAGGGGATGTTAATTGTGATACCTTGTTTGGGATTTTTGTAAAGTTTCAGTAACATATTTTGTGGAAGAAGCACCACCTACTCCAAAAGCAAAAGTAGTGCTAGTAAAATGGTACAGAATAAAGAAAGGCATATCCTCCTCATCCCCACCTCCTGGCCCAAAAGACAAACTCCTGCTACCTAATTTCATATTTTCAATTTGTCTTTTTGTAATTAGCTTGGACTGAAATGTACAGAAGCAGTTCAAAATGAATTTTCTATGAAAATAAGCAGGCTGAGAAGGCTACTCAACCACAAATACGTAGCATGTCTCATCAAAAAGGAAAGACAGACCCAAGTATCCAAAAGGCAGAGCCAATCACAACAGAGAACAATGAATTAAGGAAGCTTCCACGAAGCAGGATGACCCAGGAAAGAACATTCCATACCCCTGGAGCATATGCCAGCTAAATTTCAGCAAATGCTTTGGAACAATAACTTTTTTGTACCTTTTGTTCATCCAATTATTGAGTTATGGAGATTTTCCTGTTCCTCTCAAAATGTATGTAAGGTGTGTATATAGAGGAGGAAAAGGAAGAAAATACAAGTTATCTTTTTAGTTGCCAGTTCTCTGGTTAAAGAAGATCTCCACCCAAAGAGCTTCTCTACATATTAATCTGATGTAGATGATAAGATGATGGCCTTGGAGCTTGATGCCATGATTGGATGAGACTGAGGGTTTTAGAAGGGAGGTGAATGTATTTTGCACACAAAGCACTGGAGCCAGAGGGCAGACTGGAATAGATCGTTATGCCAATGGATCTAAATACATCATGCCTCCTGTTACTTACGCTCATGTGTCACTCAGACATGGCATATGACTTGCTTTGATCAGTAGGCTACGAGCAAAGGTGATGCAAGCACCTGTACACTGAGGTTTGCCTCTTACAACACTGGTCCAAGACTGTGTGTGAAGTGTAGCCTCATTGAAATAGAACTTCTACAGAACGTTTACAAAATTACATGTTACTTTTGAAAATAATACTAAAAAAAAAAAAAAACTGTTGTGGGGTCGGTGCAGAAGAGGTAAGGTCAGAAGAGATGGCGCAAACACCGAAGCCCAAGGAATGGCTTCGCTTGTGCACACAGGACCAAGGTGGCCAAGTCCCAAGATGGCCAGGTTCCCAGGTCATCTTGTTGATTTTCAGGGTTGCTGTGGTTGGGTCGGTTTCCCTTTTATAATTACCAGGAAGAAATACCAATGGCCTCAGCCAATTACAGTGGTGCTGGATCTGCTCTGTGGCCTCAACAATGTAGGGGACTCCTCCCACCCCCAGGACCTGGTCTCAGCCCCACCATCTGCTTTCTAAAGCTGATCATATCTCACCTCAAGTAGGGGTGTCCTCAGCAGTGGCAGAGAAGGGGCTGGAGTGGGGGGTACAGAGGCTGTTGGGCCAGAAAACTCTGTCAGTACTCTTGTTTGGTTCATGGCATAAATTCTTGTCCTCTTTTTAAAGAATCTAAGTATTTCAAACACACACACATACATACAGAGAGCAGAGATCCAGTCATCCCAATCATTCCTACTGAGCTCACTAACAGAATGCATACTCCTAGGTGAACCTGGGCAAGATGAGGTGAAGAAACTCCTTGCCCACCTATACAATCGTGAAAACAAAACAGTTGCTGTTTTAAGCCATTGATTTTTTTTTTTAGAGGCATGGTATATGCAGCAATATATAATTGACACAAACATCTCTTCCTTATAACTGCTATTTATTGTTGAATATTGTCCAAGATATACAAAAATTTTCCTGAGGTTTCTTTGGGCACCTTTCTAATTACTTTTTTTTTTTTTTTCTGTTTTCATTCTAAGGGATTTCAGAAAGCTCTCTTTTTCTTCGATTCCTCAATTCACAAGCTTTATAGTTTTTTGATATCTTAATAATAAGAGCACTTATCTTCCAAATACTTCATTACTTATAAGCACGGCCATATCTTCAGCCAAGCAACAATCCAAATATTCTATTTATTTATGTGCTCAACAGTTTTTAAGAATAAAGGAGATCATTTCAATAACAAACAATGTATAAATGTTATAAGCCACCAGAAGACCTCTCGAGATGTCTAATCTAAATACATTGGTAATTTGATGTAACATAAGAGAACATTTTAGGGTAAAACAAACTTGAATTAAAAAGGATTAAACCTCCGGGTGGCTCAGAGGTTTAGCTCCTGCCTTCAGCTCAGGGCATGATCCTGGGGTCTCGGGATCCAGTCCCACATCGGACTTCCTGGGCGGAGCCTGCTTCTCCCTCTGCCTGTATCTCCGCCTCTCTATCTCTCTATCTCTCAAGAATAAATAAATAAAATATTTTTTGTTTAAAAAAAGGCAAGTTTGAAAAGAAAAAAAAAAATGGTAACCATGTATGGTAATGGATATTAACTAGACTTATTGTGGCGATCATTTTGCAATGAATACAAATATCTAAATATTATGTAGTACATCTGAAATTAAAATGCTGTTATATGTCAACTATTCCTTAATTTAAAAAAAGATATTATTAAAAATTTACATACAATAAAACATATGTGCTTTTCTCAAACTGAATATAAGATGTAGAATTTTCAGATGAAAGCTTTGAGTCTCAGAATTTCTAAATAAACTTAAATTTAACTAAGCCAAAAAAAAAAAAAAAGCCAGCTTTGGCATTTACTAACACAGTAAATTTTAATTATCTCACGTATAAATAGTGAAAACTCTAAGGACTCAATAGCAAGATGTTACTACTATTATTCTCATTATGAGTTCATTTAATTTCTTTAAGTCATCCAATCTTATTTTAGAAATGTAATTGAACAAAAAAAATGTCTTGATAAGCAAAGTAATAAATGGGTTTTCAGCCCCATCTTTCTCCTTGCAACTAAGTTTGTATTTAAACATAAGGATGGCCATGTAAAAGTATAGGTTGAGTTCAAATGTAAAACTCCAATTTGATGAAAGGAGCATCTAATTTGATGCCTAAAAACCTCTAAAAAAATGATGTTTAAAAATCTCTATTTTATTCCTGACTTTATTAATTATCACTATTTGATAGTGGTCATTTGCCCTCCCTGTACCTCCCTGATTCTTTATTTGTAAATAACATTAGCTACATTACAGTGTTGTTATGAATCTAAGTACGAAGAGTAACAAAAAGCTTTTAAAATAAAAATGCACTGATTGGCCTATCACGTTTTGAAAATTTGAATTTTCCTTAATCTACATGTGCTTAATTTGCAAATAACGAAATTAAGACCTCCAAAAAGCATTCCTTCTAGTACCAAAAAGCAGTTTTTGAAGTACGAGAACATAGGAACCTACTAGTGTTAACCAGTTATAAAATGCCTATGTTCCTATATTCTAGTATGTTTAGGTCTCATTAAAATTAATCAAATACCTCCTTTTCTGAAGTGATAGAGTTTGTTAGTGCTTGAAAATAAAAATATCACATGGAAACGAATGGCTTGGTTTTAAAGTGTATACTCTAAAAGAAAAAATAAATTGCAATTCCTATGACATACAATGTTCTTTCAACCCACCTAAAGAATTACCAGTCTTTCCATATCCCCATGCATCCAACTCTCTGTCTTCACTACACACTAACTCCTATTCATGATCCAAGATGAACCTTAATAGTTTCACTTCCCATCTGAACTCTCTCCTGACATCTGATCTGAGTCCCAAGGTCCCTGGCACTGCCCCAGCACTTTGTGTTACCCTTGACTGTAAGGGTGTCACAGTCTAATAATCAGTTTACTTGAATGTTTTCCTGGCCAGATTACGAGTTGGAGTCAAGGAGTATATATTTCATTTTTTTCATCTCCAATTCTTAACATAAGAAATGGCCTAGAACAGTGGTCTGAAGAGGTTTAAAAATCTTGAATAGAATAATGAGCAAATAAATGCCACTTAGGTTATCTTAATAACAAGGAAAAATATGACCCAATCTCTGACACATTTTAAATCTTCAAAAAATTTTAACACAAACTGAGCCCCTTGAATTGCATGCCAAAGAGAAACCTGAAAGCATAGCTGTGGAGGCTGCCGGGTGGTGTGTTCTCAGTATGAGCCAGTACCTTGAAGCTAATGGCATATTGCCTTTTGGAGCACCAAAACTTCCAGGTGTCTCTAAGAGACTCATTACATGGAACGCGTGCCAAGTTCCTGAAAATGCACAAGGCAAAAGAAGCATAGAAGCACTTGAAATAGTTTACACCTAAGTAAGTAAAAATATTTCTTTACAGGGGAAAAAAAGAACTTGTGTGAAACCATTATCGTCATTATCATCATCATCATCACCATCATCATCAACAGGAGTTAAATCTAAGTCTGACAGATAATAGGCTCACTTAGTCTCCTGAACCAGATAAAGCTCTGATTCTCATTCAGGAAACGCAATATTATACATTAATTTAAGTTATACATATTAAAGGAGCATTATTTGAACTAATTTGAAAGGCTTTGTACTTATAAGAGGAATTTTATCAAAATCACTTTAAATAAAGCTTCTTAAGAAGCTATCTTTAATGGGAGAAGTCAGATCTTAATATAAAGAAGTTCTGAATTATATAAGATAGAAAAATATGGATTAAATTAAAAAGAATTGGGATGGGCCCAGTTTTCAAGATCTTTTTGTATGAGCGTAAAAAAAAGCTCCAAAGTATATCATGCATTATCCATCTTAATAGAAGAGGTACCTATATTACATAAAAGTTGTAGATGCCAAAAATAAATTTCTACATAACTGAAATTATAAACATTTAAATTTATATTTCAAAATACTTATATCTATAAATATATTTCAGAAAATGGAAGGTGAATTCATGATTTGCTATCTGAAGGATAATATACTTATTAAATACTGAAACACCTGGACTCATATAAATCTGTTAAGAAATTAAAAAATTGAAATTTCATGGCATGCCTCTGAAGATGCTCCAGTAATGATGATAATGAGTAGTTCAGGCTAGACACCAGTCCAGGGTTATATATCACTTCAGCTCTTTCATTGACTATGAGATCTTGGCCAGGTTACTTAAACTTTTAGGTCATAAGTTTTCTAATTTATAAAAAGAGTGGTTGTTACAGATAATTTCTTACTTCCTTCAAATTCTAATAGTCAAATTAAATTACTGTGTTTTAGAACTGTCTTTAGACACTAGCAAAGGTGAAACTTTAATGAACAGTTACTGTAACTTCTGTCTATCTTAGATCATAGTTACAACATACAGATACCTTTGTGCTTCATCTTTTCCTTTCTTCCAAGTGGGGAACCTAATTTAGGGCTGTCTTCCTTGATTCTAACAATGCTTCTATTTACATACTTTTTCTTTCATTCACTTTCCCTTGTGGCATCAGATGAGATAAGAGTATTGATTCAATTAGAACTGATGAGAGAATAGAATCACACTAATTGAACATCCATACCCCCCAGTATCATCACTACACCAAAGCCTACATTACATATGTGTATATGTGTGTATATACACATACATACCTGCATAGGTACATATTATGATGGGTAGGGGTTCACATGGAATATTTCTACTCCTCTAATGCTCTCCAACCCGTTTGCATACCTACATACCTACATTTTCTTAATTGAGAAAGAGAAAAGACCTACTTTAAATGGCTATTAACATGGATTGATTGATTGATGATTGATTGATTTTTAAAGATTTTCTTTACTAATTTATTTGAGAGAGAGCAAGTGAGAGAGAGAGAGAGAGAGAGAGAGAAGAGAGTACACAAGCAGAGGGAGGGGCAGAGGGAAAAGCAAACTCCCTGATCCCAGAACTCTGGAATCATGACCTGAGCTAAAGGTAGACGCTTAACCAACTGAGCCATCCAGGTGCCCCTTTGCCTTGGTTTTAAATTCTTTTCTTCTTTTCTAATTCTTTCACAACTAATTATTAAGAAATGAAAACTATACTCAAGAAAATATCAGACCCTGGATTCAAAACTGAGTAATAATGCAAGTGGAATAAAATTTAATTAACGACTAAATGACTAAATACTAAATATGATCTAGTGGAGTAAAAACTTGATTACTCATAAAACAAATTGTACTTTTTTTTTTTTTAGAAAGAAACTTTCCTGGAGTATTAGCACTGTCCCCTAGTAGTTTAAATAGAAAAATTGTGGGGCACCCAGGTGGCTCAGGGTTGATCCTCAGCTCATGATCCTGGGGTCCTGGGATCAAGTCCCACACTGGGCTCCCCACAGGGAGCCTGCTTCTCCCTCTGCCTATGTCTGCCTCTCTCTCTCTGTCTCTCATGAATAAATAAATAAAATCTTTAAAAAAATAGAAATATTGAGTTCAGTTTAAAATTGCTTTGGGTTCCATTTAAAATTCCATTTCAACAAAACCAGTACTACAGTAACTTGGCATAATAGTAAGACAGACACATCAAGTTCTTTACTTATGTTAATATATCTATTTTAATATTTCATAAAACTACTATGTTAGATCTTTTATTTTCACTATGAAGGAATTAAGACATAGCTAGATGAAGTAATCTGCCCAAAGACACACATCTACTAACCCACAAAACTAAGATTCTACTATAGGCAGTTGGCCTCCTTATTTCAGTAATATTTTATACTATTAACTTCTAAGACATGAAAATATATGAGATTGCAATCCCATACCAGAAAGACCACAGTTCTCCTCAGGCCATATGTAATTTGTTATCTGAGAGTCACATGGAAGAACAATTTTGTGAAATCATGTGAGGCCAAAACGCCAAATAGTCACTGTAACCTTGAACAATTCAAAGACTACAAAAGACCTATCTCTTTCATGAATCCCCTTTAATCTATTTGTATTTTCACATTGTCTCACCTCTTTGGTTAATAGTTCATTAATTTAAAACAGATTGTTTAAAGTGGTATTTCTTTTGATTTTCCCTAAACTCTTTCTTTGGGTTTCAAGGATGTGCTCTAATTGTAATATTATGAAATTTGGTGAAAAAGTTCATGTTTATTCTCTCCCAAGTTTTAGAAACTTTGATCATTTCTCCTTTCAACACTTTGACTTTCCATACAAAGAATTCCTTTAAACGCATTAGATAAAATATTCAAGAGTTGAGACAGTTTCAATTTCAAAGTCCTAAAATTTCAAAGGAATCCAGAAACTTGTTATTCAGCCATGTCAAGAAGAATTTTAAAGAAAGAGTTTCTAAAGTTAAAAAAGTTCTGATTTGGAGATAGTCCTAACTCTCATAAATGCCCCTGGAAAAAAATCCCAAGGACAAATGCACTATGTCCATTTCTTAAAAGCTCTAGAAAGAAAAAGCATCCTCACCACTCACATATTGCCCAAGTCAGGGGCATCTTCATATCTTAAAATTGTAGCATACAAGACTTAAAATGTCAGTAATATTAATTAGAATGGTATGAATAACATAGGAAATGATAGGTCTTTGATGACAAAATGCTTGTAATAATCTCTTCCAGGATTAGTGATGCTGTTTTTCCAGAATTCTCACACTTTAAGATTTTAAAAATTAAAAAAATATTTTTAGCACAAACTAGTATCCTCTTTCTCCTAGATTTTTCAAATGTTTCTTTATTTTTTAACAGATTCCTTCTCTTCAAGTCTCTCAATTTAAAAAACAAAACAAAACAAAGCCACAAAGGTAAAAACAAGAACTTTACTCAACATCTCAGACTCCTCCACTCTCACTTCTCTCCTACAATCCAATATCTTCAAACAAGTTCATGGCCCACGTACCACCTCCAGCTGCTCATTTCCAATCCTTCATTAGCATGCCCCAAAGGGTCTATGAAACTTCACCAAACTCATGTCCCCAAGTGTCCTGTTGCTCCTTCCCACAAACCTGCTGACCACCCTTTCCTCCTGATCTCTCAGTATTCCAGAGAGATCCTTATAACCTGTTTGAAACTGCTCTTGACATAAGCATTTTTTCCCACCTCCTTAAATGCTTCTTCTCTAACCTCTGACCTTTCTTCTAACCATTAAATGTTGATATTCCTTAGATTGTGTCCTAAGCATACTTTTCTTTTCAAACCACATTCTCCCTTTAGATACCTGCATTCACAATCATACCTTCAATTATGCCTGTGGAGATAACTGCAAAATTTCTATCTACAATCTAGCTCTTATTCCTATATCCTGACCATATCCCCAATTGCCTTCTAGACAACTTTAATTGGATGTTTCATAGGACTTTAAGTTCAATAAAGGATTCTAAAGCTGAGCTCATCATTCTTCCTTCAGAACCTTTTCTTCCATTGTGAGCTAATTCAAAAAATAACAATCTTAATTTGTTCAAGACAGAAAGCATATCCTTATTTTCTTCTACTTCATTCTCCACATCAAATCTACCTTGGATTGAATCTACCTATTCACAAGATAATAACCATGTCTTGTCAAATAGGCCTTCTAAATATCATCCAGTTCTGACTTTCCTTCATGCCTACCTACCTTCCTAGTCCAACTCGCCATTATTATTATCTTAGAGCTTCACCCCATTCTCCATGTTATAGCCACAGTGATCTTATTCATAATTTAATTATGAATTGTGTATAAATTTCCTTGATTAAAGTAGTTTAAGGTCTTCCTACCACAGGTATTACAGATTCCCAAATCCTTATGAGTCCTTGTGTGATTTAGCCATTGATTTCTACATATCTCTTTCTTATTTTCTATATTCTAGTCTGTGATGGGCCACAGCTGACCACAACATTTTCCTTGGTCACTCTTCTCATAAAAGATTTAAGTATACTCCTCCTCTTGAATATGAACATGCTCTATGGCTGTTTAGCCAAGAATACAGAAGTACTGCTGTACAAGTTCCTGACCTAGTCCTAAAAAAGACTGGCAGCATTTGTTTCCTCCCCCTTGAAATATTCATTCTTGGGACACCCTTTGGAATGCAGTCATTATGCAGTTAGAAGCTGTCACAAGGGGCACCAGTCAACACACAGCATCAATTGCCAGTCATAAAAATAAGCCATCTTAGGTTTTCTAGATGCATGAAGCCCAGCTGAATTTATATGGGGAAGAAGAACTGCCCAGCTGATACCAGTCAACCAACAAAATCATATGAGATAATGAAATAATTGTTTGAAGCCACCACATTTTGGCCTGGTTTGCAAAACAACAGAGAATTATAGGAACAACATCTATATTTTACCTTACCTAGATCCCAATTCACAGAGACAGAACCTATGTTTTGCTTATTTACCACCATATTTCCAATGTCTACCAGAGTTTCTGGTCTGCCAGTGGGTGCCCAATTAACATTCATTGACCGATTTAACTCATAAATAAATGAAAAGATAAAATATCACTATCTTATTCCAATCAGAGCAACATGCCTAATGTTTAAAAATTCTGAGTTAGGTCAGACTTTATGAACGAAAACATACCTCTCCACTTACTGCTGAGTGATCAAGAAAATGTTGCATAAACTCCATGTGCCTCAAGTTTGGTTATCTACACAGGGGGTAGTGTTGTTTTGAGAATTAAATGAGATAATACATACAAGAAAGAATGAGTAGTGTATCAGAGGCTCCCAGAGGACAGTATTTATTATTAAATTACTGAAATGGTAAACTGTGAAACTAAGAAACTGAACAGCTTTTCTGAGTTTCTTTACTAACTAGTTGGCTGTAGAGTGGAGACTAGCAAGCTGCTTTCCTGATCGACTCTCTTTTTTGTTTTTCTTCACATCTTCCTATTTTTTTGTTTTTGTTTTTGTTTTTGTTTTAAATGTCTCCATCACCTGTGGCAGGCCAAATAATGGTCCCTTAAAGATTTCCACTTCCTAATTTCTGGAATTTATGAATATGTTAGGTTACACAGCAGTGAGGAATTAAGATTGCAGATGGATTTATGGTTGCATGCTAATCATCTGATTTTGAGATGGGGAGATTTTCCTGGATTAATCAGGTGTTCAAGTGCAATTACAAGGGCCTTTTGAAGTGGAAGAGGAATGCAGAAGAAGAGCACCAGAGTGATGCAATCTGAAAGATGCAGGAGCCGTACAAGAAAAACTTGACCTGCCATTGTCAGAACTGAGATGGAAGACCACTGGTGGAGGACCACAGGTGGCCTCCACCAGAAGCATTTTCCCACAACAGCTCCAAAAAGGAATGCAACCCTGCTGCTGTTCACCCTTCACTGAGACTAATTTCAGATTCTGACCTCCAGAACTATAGATAATAAATCTAGGATGTCTTAAACCATGAAGTTTGTGGCAATTTGTTACAGCAGCAATAAAAAATGAATATATCCCTCCTTTTTTTTTTTTTTTTTTTTTTTTACTCATAAACTTGCATGCAGTTCTAAAAACCAATACATGATACATTTTCTGAAGTCATCCTTGCACATGTGGTATTGAACTTAGATATTTCCATTTGGGGCCATTAAAATTCTATATTCCTTTGTTAATATATTTCACCACTAAAAGAGATGACAATATTTCTTTACTTTGTGATGAACAGTAAGGTTCAAAATGGGAAAGGTAAAGAGAAGAAAATATTAGGGAAAAAAAAGTTAGACTTAATTATTCCAGGATTTTTGAGTGATAATTCCCACCTGAAAGATCAGCACCTATGACCTTGAGTCTCCTGGAGAAGGTAATATCACCTCCCTAATCTCTAGTGAGATACTAGAGCCATTGAATTTATTGCAATTATAATAAATGCTCATACAATCCAAACTGTGTAGATACATTTTTTTTTAAGAATAGCTAAAGATTTCTGCCAAGGCAGCTAACCCAACACACTGACTATTAAATTGATTTAGGGCAACAAGATACAGAAGCTGCCACACCTGTAAATGAACCTTTAACCATATGTTGTGATGTGTTTATATGCTAATCTCTTCAGAAGTAGCAAAACCCTTGGATGCCACCTGCTTGTCCATATTTTCTGAATTAACTCCGATAAAATGGAATAAAATTATAATACATGAGGTCTGCATTCTTTAAATAGGAACAAGAGTGTGAATGGATTATTTGGTGTATTAAGCTCTTAAACCACTTATAAAATACTTGAACCACTACAGAGACAACACTCCAAATGGAGATATCCAAAAAGTAGAAATTAGTTCATTTGAAAAAGTCTAAATATTTATAATTTCTGTAAAGCAAATATGAAACAGTCATCCTCACATAAAATATTAGTGTCTGCTTATTGTTTTGAGTATTATTCAGGGAATGAAGTATGATATTAGTAGAAAAGAGAATGCCTTGAAAGAATCAGGGAGTAATATCAGCTACTTTGAATTGTGCTTAATGCAGTGCATGTTCCGCTTCTCCATTCAGAGGAAATAACTGTGTAAGATTGTGACCTACTTGTGGGAATCTTGCTATTCTTAGTTCACCTTGACAAATTTAAATGACAACCAGAAAAGTCACATTTTAAATAAATATGTGTTAACTACTGTGGGCTAAATAAATAAGAGTTTACATTGCCTGTCTCATATATAGTAGCATAACTTGACTGCTGTTGGGAATTTAGTTTTGTGTATCTTTTTCTCATCTAACTTAAATATCTTTGATCAGTGATGAATCATTTTGGAAGTATAACATAATTGAAAAATTAAAATGGAAAGATTTTCCTAAGAATATTTGTGGTAGTTTCTGTATCTTTGCACCAGGACTTTTTTGAGAGGTTAAGAGAGGCTCAGAAGCCACATGTGCACTCAGGATTCATTCTTGACCCCGTTGAAGTAACAGAAATGATTAGCAAGATAACTTCGTTGGAAGCCCACTAACCGACATAGCAAAAAGTATTGATCTTCTTGCTGCTAACTCTCTTATTATTGGCCCAGAAACTGGTAAATGCCTGGATTTAAAGTTAAAGCCCACCAAGCAGCAAAAGTTACTGTTATTTGAGAAGGACAGGACACAAAAAGAAATCAAAGGATGAGAAATAATAAGCTTTACTGCTTAAAAGGCAGGACTGCTGTTTTCTCCAAACTGCCATATGAAGATTCAGATAGCATGCTTATGAAGATCACAAATAATCTGTACAATGAAAACTTTTGACTCATAGAAGTTTGATACTTATACTAGTCTCCATTTAGAACCAAAATATTGGCATTATTTTGGGTCACAAAAAATTAACAAGTTATTAAAAGACCATAAGGTAACATGGATAAAGTATACTGTATTTCCTAGCAAGAGATTTCAAATTACTTCAACAAGACTTTTGAGCATATAATCAATGAGGCATCATGGTACAATGGAAAGAAAAAAATATTTTTGGGGGGTCCTATCAAAACTCGGGTCTTCCAGAGATTTATGCAGAAACTGATTCAAAGGCAAAATCAGGAACATGAGTGAGACTGGTATATAAGATAATACACTGCTTTTACAGCAAGGACACATATCTTCAGAAAAATATTAAACACAAGATAAATGTAAATACACAGATTATATTCAATCAATCTGGACTGGAAAATTACAAAGCCAAAGAAATGCCAGGAAGCTCTAGGAAATAAAAACTTTTAAAAAAGAAAAACTTCAATAATTCAACCAATCTAATTTCCACAAATTCTCTTTCAGCAAACTATCTATGGCAAGCTTACCATTAGGTGAGTTAGATATTTCCCTAAAATTTATTAGCTGAATAGTTATAGCCAAGTTACTTAACTTCTCAATCCTGTTGTTTTGTTTTTGTTTTTGTTCTGATTGGTGTATTTGTTGATGGGGTGAAATAAAATAAATAAAGTCATACCTAGAGCATAATAGATGCCGAAATGGTTATGCCTACTTTCGGCTCAGGACATAATCCTGGGGTCCTGGGATGGAGCCCCACATCAGGCGCCTTGCTCAGTGGGGAGCCTGCTTCACCCCTCCCTCTGCCGCTCACTTGGCTTGTGCTCTCTTTCTTTAATAAATAAATAAAATCTTTAAAAATCAAATAATAAAATAAATAAAATAAAATAACAGAATCTTGAACAATATGGTTTTGGCCTGGATTCACACAATGGATAGGAAATTTAGTAAGGGAGGTAGAAGTAAAGGAATGGCCATCTCAACGAAGATGATAGCAAAAGCCATGGAGCTAAGGAGAGAAGGAACAGAAGGGGAGCGAGGAGAAAGAAAAGAGAAGAGGAGAAAGAGAAGGAAGAGCAGAAGACCACCACTAACAGTAGCTTAGGGAGTGTGACAAAAATGCCTGGCTATCTCTTACCTGATTTCTCCATAGTATTAACAATTTTAACTATGCAAATATTGAATTAATATCAAGATCACATTTTCTAGTCTTCTATGCAACAAGTATGGCCCCACTACTAAGTGCTACTAAGTTCTGGCCAATGACATGTAAGAGGAAACGGTGGTGCATGCAAATCTCAGAATATGTTCCAAACGCAGAGGGTGTATTCTTCTTCGACACCTCCTCTTGCATGCTACTAAGAGTGGAGACATGGGACCAAGTAACCAATGATCAAGCTAAAGGCCCAAAATGCTTCAGGTGGTAGAGTATCTGGGCTCCTAAATGACCACATAGGCATCTGGGTTATTATGTGACAGAGAGTTAAACTTTTATACCAGTTAAGTCACAATTATATGGGGTCTCTTTTGCACAAAGCCAAATCTGTATTTCAATTAACAGTATGAATTTAAAAATGGTAGGTAGTCTGATACGACTGAACAACAGGATGTCTAGGGGAGAGTTGGAATGGAAGGATGAGGCCAAAGAGTGAAGACCTGAAAAGTCTAGACTGAGAAGACTGTATTGTTGTCTAAATAATGAAAAGCCACAGACAGCTTCCAAAAGGAGCGACATGACCAGACGTGTACATCAGGAAAATAAAGTGTACAGAATGGATTACAAGGAAGACCAAACACATAGACAATGAGCTCTGTTGTAACAAAAGTATGACCTAGGTTTGCAGCCACAAGAGTAAGAATAGGAATGAGGAGAAATCTCCGAATTTGGAGACGGAAAGGAAAGAACTGTGCCAGTATTTAAGCTAGCAAGAAAGGAGTGTTTGTGAGCAAGAAAGAGACATAAAAAATTTTAATTATGAACAAAGACAGTCTTAATCAGGTTAAGTGACATGAAGGAAAATACAGGTATAACCCACTGTCTGGCAGTGGGTTAAAAGGAATCTTCCTTAAATGTGTTAAGTTCTAATCAAATTCAAGTGACAACTGGATATACAAGTGTCGGAGTAACACAAGAGTTAGAGCCTGGTATCTGTACTGGGCTCAGATAGAGATAGCAGTGGAAGACTTGATAGGAAACAAAATGGACAAAGAAAATCATGTAGAATTAAAATAAAGAGAACAGAAAACAGAATTATATGATGATATAATTCTCTTAAATCATTTTAAAGCTTTGTTCCTCCTCCAGGACTTAAGATGAACGGAACATAAGGTTCATATCATCTTGAAACAGCAAATGGCCTGGGAAATAATCCATCTACAGAATTACAGAGCCATTGGTCATCAGACCAACCCAACTTGTCATAGTTAAGGAAAGTGACATGTAAAGGGATGAAGTGACTTATCCAGGAAAGCTTCACTAAAATGACAGAGTTCTCCATTCCCAGTGTGCCAGGCTATAATCCGATGCCCAATAATTTTGTAAACCCTAGTGAAAGTAATCTAAAGATGTTTTTCCTCCCCCTTCACTTCTTTATCTTCTAAAATTTCTTTGTTTCTTTCCTCTTCAGAACCTCTGGGAACTTGAGAACTTTTCAAGAATCAGTAATATTGAGATTCCAGTGAGCAAGATGCCGTAGCAATTGGCTTTTCATACTCTTCAACTGTATTGGATAAAACTATTTGTAGTAGAAAATTTAGTTTGTTTCCATAGTTTCTCTCTTAATCAAATACATAATCTTCATAGTTTTTCAGATTAAAAGACCAATGCCAAAAGAAAATTATATTCTGCTCTTGCAAATAAAGCTGAGGCATAGTAACACTTTTGAAATTAATCCTGTAGATTTTTACAAATTCATTGCTTTTCACATTGTTATTCCTTGCATTTCAGTCAAGGAGCCAATTCAAATATCTACTATAAGTAATATTTAGAGAAAGTAGTCAAAGGGCTCATTGATCTTTGTAAGCAGTTAGACCTACATTTCCAAGACACATTCACTCTTTCAGGCTCCAAAGCACTAAAGATAAAATCTTCAATGATGTGAGAGAGCAAAATAAATTCCATGAACAAATAACAACCTCAGAGAGAGATTAAACACTGGAAAGCAGAAAACACAAGATATATTTGAAAACAGTGTGGCACAGTAAAAAGACCATAGGGCCTGGCGTCGGGGAATGATGGATCCAATCTTGGTTTTGCTACAGCATGTGACATTAACCTCTCTGTGCTTGTCTCCTCATTCATAAAACGAAGGGCACTAGATCTATGGCAATGCTTCCATAAGGAAAAGAAGAAGCTAGCAGCTAATAATAGATGCAAAAAAAAAAAATAGCGCACTCATATAAGCTTTTAAAGAAGACCTGCTAATAGTAAAGAATATATATGAAAAAAAAAATGTGTCTTTAAACGCTAATTACCTGTTTGGATAATCCTTTAGCTCTTTTTCAGTCATTTATTCATAAGGCAAAAATGTTTAAAAACTCAGAAGGTAATAAGCATGATCAGGGATGATCAGCAAAGCCTTTTCTTTAATTCATCAAAAATAACGGAAAATGTTTCATAAGTGAATGAGAGAGTTGCTGATAATTTCTCTGTTATTTCTAATATCTATTCCAGGACCTCCAAGATCTGTCTTTGAACTAAATCCTAACTATTGTCCCAGACGCAGTTTAATTTCCTCCTCCTCAATATCCATATTCCAGATTATCCCATTTTTCCTTCTCTGAAGTTACATATAGACATGTATTATATACATACAGCATTTTTATAACAATAATCACAATATTTTATACTGCGAGAGTTAGAGCCAGATATCTGTACCGGGCACTCTCACAGATAGAGATAGCAGGGGAAGACTTGATAGGAAACAAAATGGACAAAGAAAATCATGTAGAATTAAAATAAAGAGAACGGAAAACAATTATAAATATTATAATGTATTTGATGACATTTCTTCTCATTATATATAAAACTATATATATTTCCATGACTGTACAAAAATCTGTCAGACTGACTTTCTATCATTTGTTTAACTAATTCATGCATCTTTGAAGTTGTAGCTCCTGCTGGTTTATAATTATTTGGTAATTCATATACTGCCTTGTACTATGCTTGTACTCTTTTTTCTTTCCTTTTCATTTTTAAAAATTTTACAATGAGAGTGGGTTAGTGGTAAATGTAATTAGATTAAACACATTTCCTGAATATAGTACTCCCATTAAATATTAATTGAATTGAATTTTTCTAGTGAAATTCAAAGAACATAATCAGCTCACAAGATGGATACAACTTAAATAACTGATTTGAGATATAAATTAATTCTTAAATTATGGGCACACCCGGCCTTTTGAGTTTTAGGGAGTAAAGCTTCTATGAACTCCTCCGTCCTTTCAGGTAATTAATATCTTATAATTGAGGAGCTGGCCACTGCAATCTAGTTGACACTTCTCCACGCTTCTGTAATACTAAAATGAGTGAATTTATATCTGAAACTCAGGGAAATTACATTATTACATTAACTAAACTATCAATTTAGTTAATATTGACCTTGAAGAGAGAAATCAAACAGTAAAAGAAAGTGAAAATCTCTTAAAACCACATCACTAATATAAAGCAATTTTCAGTAGTTTGTTCATCTTCCAAAAACATCTTATCAATGCATATAGACAAGTATTACATGTACACATACACACATTATTTTATACTTAACATATGATGAAATTTCTTCTCATAAAACTACATATATTTTCATGACTACAACATTTGTCAAATTGACTTGTTACCATTTATTTAACTAATTCATGACTAGTAATCATTTAACTTGCTTCTAAATTTTCACCATTGGACAATGAACATCCTATACATATATCTTTGAGTATGGATGTGAATACCCCAAGAATAAATTACTAGATGCAGACTTTCTAGGTTAGACACACATGGGGCCAAGTTAAAATTCTTCCAAATGGGCATGAGAGTTTTTGAAATACCCTCAACTCTGAATAGCTCCAATCTTTATAATATTGTCATTTTGACAAATTTGATACATATATTGGCTTAATATATATATATCTTATTATTGTATTTCCTGATCTTTAACATTTCTTATATTGCCTTTTCCTTACTGACTTGTAGGAGCTCTTTACAGACTTTATGCACTATGGATATGAGCCATTTGTCAATTGCATGTTTTAGAAATAATGTCCCAATCTGTTTTTTTTTTAAGATTTTTTTAAGGTATTTATTTATTTATTTATGATAGTCACAGAGAGAGAGAGAGGCAGAGACACAGGCAGAGGGAGAAGCAGGCTCCATGCACCGGGAGCCCGACGTGGGATTCGATCCCGGGTCTCCAGAATCGCGCCCTGGGCCAAAGGCAGGCGCCAAACCGCTGCACCATCCAGGGATCCCAAGATTTTTTTATTTATGCATGAGAGACACAAAGAGAGAGAGAGAGAGAGAGAGGCAGAGACATAGACAGAGGGAGAAGCAGGCTCCGCACAAGGAGCCCCATGTGGTATTCGATCCAGGACCCCAGGATCACGCCCTGAGCCAGGCAGAAGCTCAACAGCTGAGCCACCCAGGCATCCCTTTTTTAATTTTTCAAATGAGTAATACAGATGGGTTTGTTTTAAGTTTTCTGTCATCAAATCTACTAATCTTTCCTTTTATGCCTCATGTTCTTTGTATGTATGTGAAGACCATCTCCATCTCTAGACTCTAAGAAAAACTTCTGTGTTCTTTGACTACATATAAGAAGTGGGGAGCTAATGTGATCTTTGCCAAATAATTGTCTAATTGTCCACAAACACTAATAGACTATTGTAACTTTTCCCTTCAATAACTAAAAAACTTTCTGATCCTTAGAGTATAATCACACTTACCTATTTTTTGTTTGTTTGTTTCTGGACAGAGAAAAAGGTACGTATTTTTCCCTCCCTTTTAATCTAATCCCAAGACTGCTGGAAAAACAAAAGTGTATGTGCACACTTCACCTTAAAATATTTCTGAAAAGACTACCCTTCAGATAAATAGATTTATTTTTACCTGTATTTGACAAATCTTTTACAAAAAGACACAAAAGGAATTTTTCTCTAGTGTTTATTTTGCTTTTTCCATGATTAGCATAAGATAAACTATTCCCTGGTGAAAGCAGCATGATAAGCATCATTGAGCTTGACTCAGCACTGGGCTAAAACTTCGAATGAAATTCTTATTTGGGTCAATTTTGTGGGGTCTGAAAGAGGATCAGCCACAGAGCCTCTCTGAAAGTTCAGATCCTAATATAGTAGCAAATTTTTCTAATATAGTAATTCCCATAACTTTGGTGTAGGAGGTCAAACAAAATTTTCAAGTTCCAAATTTGTAAGTTGTTTTTTTTTTTTTTTTTTTTTTATCATGTTGTCAATTCAACTTCTGAAGTCCTATCGGTAGAAAATCTCCACAGACTCAGACAGCAGTTCTCAAATATTTGGGCTCATCATTCTCTCACACTCAAAAATTTACCAAGGATTGTATTGAGCTTTTGTTTATAAGAGTTACACTTATTCCAATTTACATTATTTTAAATTAAAACTGAAAGATTTGTAAAATATTCACTTAATTCATTTACAAACAAGAATATTAAGCCCATCCTAAGATATTATTATGAAAAACCCTATTGTCCAGAAGAATGCTTTCCATTTTTGCAAATATCTGTAATGTTAAAAAAGGAGAGAACTGGATTCTTGTATTTTACTTTAATGGAAATACATTAGGAAAATCTGTCTTTATATACCTATTAGTTTAAAAAGTGGCAAGTGTTTTTTTTTTTTAATTTTTTTTTTATTTATTTATGATAGTCACAGAGAGAGAGAGAGAGGCAGAGACATAGGCAGAGGGAGAAGCAGGCTCCATGCACCGGGAGCCCGACGTGGGATTCGATCCCGGGTCTCCAGGATCGCGCCCTGGGCCAAAGGCAGGCGCCAAACCGCTGCGCCACCCAGGGATCCCGTGGCAAGTGTTTTGATAGCCTTTTCAGATAATTGTGGATGTTATTCTTTGGAATCGCACTAAAAGTTGGTAACTGGTAGTTTCTTAAAGGTTAGTTATAATGTGGAATCTAAACCCATATAAGTGAAGTTTTTGTACTCCATTTCATTAAAATCCACTGGTCTATTCCATCCTTTGGATCTTTTACCCATGCATAGTTCTGTAATATTATGCATCGGTCATTTGGAAAATACATTAAGCATATCTTCCAAATGTTGATACTTTCATTATATTAATATCAAAATTTTGTATTCCTTCATGTTACCACTAATCTTATCTGAGAAGTCTTTTATTACTGGGAAGGTGACAAACTCACAGTGACAGATATATAAGTTCTCCAAAATTCTATTTTTTACATAAAAGCTTGAATATTGTAATTGGCACCAAAAACTGTGAATTGTTTTCCCTTAAAGTGACACACTTTGCTCTTTTGCAAAAACTGTTGGTGAAATAACTATATCTAAGTAACCAGTTACTCTTTCAATTGAAGAGGTGGTCTATGAAATTGGTAAACAACCAGGTGCTTCACATATAATTTTCATTTTGTTTCACAGAATACAAAAAGATGTCTACTTATGAATTGAGATTCAGTAGAATCAACAATTTTTACTGCTTTACAATAGACATTCTTGAGCAAACCCTTTATTGTTTTTTGGATGTGTGAGAGTGACAAATATTATGGCTCCTCAGTACAGTCTAGTACCACTGCTTTTAGTTCATGCTAATAGATCACAAAGTATATAAAGTGGAAAGACAATGTCTTGATATTATTATAAAAATAACTTAGACTTTATGGACCTCTTATAGAATATCAACAAACCCCAAGAATCCTCAGACAACACTGGACTAATGATCTTGACTTCTGGCCTAATGGTACAACTGTGTTAGTCTTGAATGAATGAATAAATAAATATCAATTTTCCAATGAATTTCCATTCTTATAGTTATATCAAACAAAGCATAATCTTAGAAAATGGGCATTTTATTGTAGCAGTCTCTGCTATTAGCAGTATTCTTGGAAGAGCATTCATTTCTACTTGTTCTTCTTTATTAGAAAGATACGCATCTTCATTGGCTTCACAATCCATTCATGATGTCAACGTTAATAGTGGACAATCAGCAGGTTGTCACTACCAAGACAAATGAAATAAAATTAAAAAGAAAAAAAAAGTGCTACAGAAATAAAATAACTCATAGGGTGGAGTTTTTAAGCGAACAGAATCCAATGAGATAGATGAATGAATGAATGGACAGAAATTTTCTTAAAAAATACTAGCTAGAAATCCATACTGTTTTTGTTCTGCCCCACTAAGAATATGAAAGTGACCTTATATTTCTCTTATAATAAGCCACTCTGTCAGAATTTTTTTAAAAAGCTTTAAATATTTTAAGATAGTTTCCGTGGCATGTCTCTTTTCTACAATTATCCATCTCTCTCAGCGCAAAGACACAAGTTTAATTCTCTCTCCTAGTTGCTACTGCCTTCCTTCATCTGCAATGACATTTCTGAATATAAAACTGGAAGATATATAAGGTGTTTTGATAAGTGCCATAATGCATCAAGTCCAGGAAATTTAGGAAATTAGGTTTCTGTTTCTCTTTCTAAAGCTATACTTCTTCACACTACTCATCCCCTAAGAAAATGAGTTTTTGAAATACCCTCATATATAATTATACCTGATATAATAAATCAATATCCCTGTGTTCTAATTAGATAGGAAGACTAAAGCTTGGCATTCTCTTTCCTAAGAGAATTCTCTTTCCTTAGTATAAGTTACAGTAATTTGCTTTAAATTCAGATGTATATCAACTAACGAAGATTTTTCAGCAAGCTTCTAATGCTACTTTCCATTGGAACAATATTTCCGTATTTGTGAAGCAGTTCAACTTGTGTCTTGGAGTTTTAAATATCTATTAAGAACAAGGGAGCCATGTTCCTTTGATTTGTGGGATGCAATGATTTTTGGCAGTCCATAATTACTAATTTCAATTTGAGGAGCGGCTGTTTAACGGTAGCTTTAAAAATATTTGCGAATCACAACAGTCACTTCTTTGCAATATAAACAATCAATAATCATTTTTACTAGAGTAACAGCCCCAGTACATGTCCATTGCTTAACTGCAAGGCTCGGGAACCCAAATATTCTTTACAATAAAGACACAATGATAATAGATCTTAACATTAACGTGGTGGTTCTTTTTCAGTTTCTACTTCCTCCATATGAAGACCATAGGAAAGAGGTTTGTATTAACAATTAATCAGTAAATATATGCTTAGCGGCTACAACTGGCTCAGTTCTATGCTGGTAATCCAGGATACACAATCCAAGTGTAGAGCACACACAATTCTTTTTTTGTTTGTTTCTTTTGTTTTGTTTTTGTTTTTAATTTGTTTTGTCTTTTTAGTATTGAGTTATAAACATTCTTTATATAATCTGGATACAAGTCCCTTATCAGATTTATGAGTTGCAATTATTATCTCCCATTCTGTACGCTGTTTGTTCACTTTCTTTTTGTTGTTGTTGTTCTTAAATTTATTTTTTTTATTGGAGTTCAGTTTGCCAACATATAGCATAACACCCAGTGCTCATCCCGCCAAAGCACACACAATTCTTAAAGAAACTATACTTTAGTGAGGAACAAGACTGATACCTAGTGAATAACAGCCATCATTCATTGAGTATCTTCAATATCCCAGCACTTTGTCAGACACCTGACTGATTCAAGGATCAGAAGTTTTAGGTACAAATCTTAGCTCTTTCTATAAATAGCTGTGCTAACCTTAACTAAACCATCTTATCTTTTTGGGCTTCATTTCTCAACCTTTTTATTTTCATTTTTTGAAGATTATTTATTCATGAGACATACACAGAGAGAGAGAGAGAGGCAGAGACACAGGCAGAGGGAGAAGCAGGGTCTCTGCAGGAGCCTGATGTGGACTCAATCCCGGATCCCAGGATCACGACCTGGGCTGAAGGCAGCAGCCCAACCGCTGAGCCACCAGGCGTCCCTGTTTCTCAACATTTTAAAATAAATAAATGATTTTAAATCTCTTCCACCTCTATAATTTCTCAAAATAGTTGAAATAGATTGGAAGTTCTGAAGACACTAGGACAGTAAAGATTAAAATGCTCCAGAAAAGCTTCACAGTGTATGAGAATTTCATACACACATATATATATGTGTATATATGTATATATATATATATATATACAGCTTAGATAAATCCTTTCAACACGAACTTGAAATATATACGTATTTTATATATATATAAAATACAAAATAATATAAACAGTAATAAATAATAAAACTATAATATAACAAATAATATAAAATGTATTATGAATATGTTTATATATAATATAAACATTAATCAAATACAAATAATATAAAAATTAATGAAAACATTAATAAATAATACATTTTTGAGATATGACTGAGAGATAAAAAAATTTTATATCTAGGTTGTTCTAAGCTCTTGAATAGTTGGAGGAAAATCTGAAGGCACTCTATTAGGAAGTGTTCAGGAACTTTAAAACGTCCTTGGAGGTTCATAAAGTGACTCCTTAGGTTATGGACCCCTTGAGGATAGCTTCTTTCCCCTGGGCACAGTGTCTGGCACATAGGACATACTAAAAACATCTATGAAAGAAAGGGGATATTGGCTAGGGCAGAGAGTTTATTGTCCAAAGAATACGATGTTAGAGGAGGATTTTACAAACCAGGCAAAGTTTAAACTTGATAAATCAGTGATTTCCCAGTGAGGATGATAAAAGCAAAGATCAGGCTTCTCTGTAGTGGAATCCAGAGTCGAGCCCTGTCAGCTTCCTCCAGATAAGGTATGTGCCATCTGCATGATGACTCCGCTTCTGCCCTGCTGGCTTCGCTAACTCTGCTCTTTGAAATCCACCTCCTGCACATACCTTCCTGTGCTCCTATTCTGGGTCGAAACCTGAAATTCCTTTTTAATCAGAACTGCCCTTGTGTCTCCATTTTGGTTAGATAGCTCTGATCTCAGCTTTCTCCCCAGGACTCTCAAGAACTGCAAATGCCCCACCTCTTTCAAATAATTGCACAGCCAGGTGTCAAGCTTACAACTCTGCTCCAGATGCCCTGCTCTCCTGCCTGGCCCAAGTCCCATTTCTAGACTAATGTGACAAGACCTGCTGTGAGATTATGTATGTGCCTGCACAGTCAAAACCAGCCATTCTTTGGACCTCATGTCACATTCTTCTTTGATTTCTTTCTTTGTTCTAAGTACATTTCTGGGGACCTTACTAATGTAAAGGTCACAGGTTATGCTCATGAACTCTTTCTTTTCTTCTATTTCCACAAAATACAAAAGCATTTCCCAGGTTCATCAATCACAATGATCTCTGCATTTTCTAGATCCACATCCTACATATATTTAGGGACATAAGCATTCCATCTTCAAATCTTTTGTGTTTAACTTTTTTCTTCTAGACTATTTGTAACCTGCTAGGAGAAGATGACTCTGTGTTTGCTTCCTCAAAGGGCCTGGCACAGAGTCCCAGGAAATATATCTAGAAAGTACTTGCTGATTACGGAAGGGCATAATTTTCAGTCATGTAATAAAAACTTGCTGATGAGTCCCAAGTATTACAGACTTTCATCTTTATCTGATTGACACAAAACAAAATAGGCAAGAAACATCTTCCTATCAATTGAAAGGAAATGAATGAAAGCATAGTTAATGTGATTATAAATTACAATTGTAAAACGAAGTAGCTTTCAAATTCTATCACTAGTTGTGATATATAATGTTCTAATATGAATATAGAAATCCAAAGTGAAAATAAACAGAAATGAAAAATTAAAATTTAAACAATATATTTTTATATGAGAGTATGAGAACATATTTCAAAGCACTTAAGTGAAGATTAAAAATAATGATTACTCAATATTTCTGAGAAGAAAAATAAGCTCTAATCCAGCAGTGAAAATCTCTACAAAACTACAAAGAGGTAGCATATCAACTATAGATAACATCATCCTAATTGCAATATTTGATATTACAGAGGACATAATAAGATATGTAGCTCAAAGCCCTTTACAAGAGTAAATCTTGAATAGATTCCAAAGTGAATTTGTAAAAAGCAAACCAAACTCCATAAATCTTATTTCCACTCTATAATTTATGTTTGAATGAAGTAATATCACTACTGAAGTATGAAACTTACATAGAGGGAGCAGGGTCACATCATAAAAAGTGTTTATTAAAGTTCATGCTCATCTGGTTAAGCATCCTACTCCTAATCTCAGCTCAGGCCTTGATCTCAGGATTGTGAGTTCAAACCCACATTCAAACCCAAGCATAAAATCTACTTAAAAAAATAATAATAAAGTTGAACAAACATCCTTTAAAAAAAAAAAGGCAGCAAGGGCAGCCCGGGTGGCTCAGCGGTTTAGCGCCACCTTCAGCCCAGGGCGTGGTCCTGGAGACCCGGGATCGAGTCCCACGTCGGGTTCCCTGCATGGAGCCTGCTTTCTCCCTCTGCCTGTGTCTCTGCCTCTCTTTCTCTCTGTGTCTCTCATGAATAAATAAATAAATTTTTTTAAAAAAATTAATTAATTAAAAAAATAAAAAGGTCAGCAAGATACTGACCTACATATTGGATAAGTATCATCAATATAATGTAGCTATTTCAAAACTAAATGTAATACTGTTGCATATTTAATATTAAATGATATGTTATCTTGAATATATGCTGCAACCAACATCAGAATTAGCTAGAAATTATTACTATTGCACCTAGTAGGTCTCAATTCTTTTTTTAAAATAAAACATAAAATAGGTATTAAGTTCTATATGAATAGAAGAATAAACCAGAGAATGAATCCAGGTGCTTGAAGAAGCCTGAGTTGAATCCCTGTCTTAGAAAATAGATGAGAGGCACCTATTTTCAGGTGGCTGAGCATCTGTCTTTGGCTCAGGGCATGATCCCGGGGTCCCGGGATCGAGTCCCACATCAGGCTCCCTGCATGGAGCCTGCTTCTCCCTCTGCCTGTGTCTCTGTCTCTCTGTGTCTCTTATGAATAAATAAATAAAATCTTAAAAAAAAGAAAGGAAATTGTTTATTTATCATCTTCAAGTATGTGGAATCCTATCATGCTGAGGAAGCAGTGAATTTTTTGCTTCTTTCTCAAGGGTTGAATACAAGAAAGGACACTTAAATTACAGTAAGACAAATTAAGTTAGACATAAGATAGAACTTCTTGACAAGAAGAGTTATTTTGTGATTAAATAGACTATCAGGAGAGGTCTTGAAATCTTTCTCCCTAGAAATCATCCCCCAAAGACTGACAATTTATTGCCTTTACTATTTAGTATGGCATCCATCCCAGGGTCTTGTATTTTATAGTTGGATTTCATTTCACTTATCATGTTTCTAGCAATACAACAAAGACTCTTCATCTTTCAATTTTACCAGGTTATTGAGTTTCAACAGTTTCCCCCCAAGGAAACCTTGTTCTCAAACCATTCAGAAAGCATAAATCCCCTAATGAGGCACATAGGAGAAGATTCAAGGGGACTGTTCTTAGGTTGGATTCTGTTCCTTTGAATGACAAGTAACCCCAAGTCTATTATCACCCAGATAAGGAGAAAGGGAAAGCAGTGTTGTTTTGTTTCGTTTTTCACAAGAAAACCAAAGTTCAGGGCAGCCCGGGTGGCTCAGTGGCTTAGCTCCACCTTCAGTCCCAGGTGTGGTCCTGGAGACCCGGGATCGAATCCCATGTGAGGCTCCCTGCATGGAATGGAGCCTGCTTCTCCCTCTGCCTGTGTCTGTGCCTCTCTCTCTCTCTCTGTGTGTGTGTGTGTGTGTCATGAATAAATAAATACAATTTAAAAAAAAAAAAGGAAAACCAGAGTTCATTCCATGGATGTATATTGGACCTGGCAGCATAAACAAACACTAAAGTATATGACACCACCTTAATTACCTGGAAATAAAAACAGTAGTGAACCATGGGGATCACAGGGAGAATCACTGCTTCCACAGAGCGCCTGCTGCACTCAACGTAAGAACTTCGCTCTGTGTGCTACCAGTTTAAAGTGTATGAAAATACATCATGCGCTACGTAGCTCAATTAGACAAGTGAATTGGGAAAATGTAGATTTTTAGAAAATGGCAATACTTCTGGACTTATTGTTGTTCAAGTAGCTCTTTTTTTTTCAACCAAAGAAGATCATGGTTTGGCCAAGGCAAAGAGGACAGACCAGCAGATGAGCAAATTAAATTCCACATTTCTCCTCACACTCACTTTCAGAGGGCAGAGTATTCAGGGAGCCGCCAACATGGCTTCAGGGAGGAACTCATTCATCCTCCCAACTAACTCTGTCTCATCTGAGGAAAGAACTGGGGATCCCTCCCTCGGGCCCCCCACCCTCCACCCCCACCCCCCAGACCAGGCCTTCCCTATTCGTGATCACCAATTTCTCACAGGAAAAAGTTTGGAAGTCAAAGATGACACATGTTTTGCTCAGAAAATAGTTGTGACACCAAGTAAGGGACAAGTGTTGAGGATCCTGAATTATAACGGAACTGTAGTTATCAGTAGCCTCGTTTATATAGGGCGCTTCATAGCACAATAGACCAAAGCACAGAAATTCTTTGATGCCTAAGACATTTCTGGGGAGCTTCTCATAATGAACAGATGCTCTTCTCCAAGACAAAGGGAAATCCAAATCCAATCAAAAGAAAATAGCTTTGTCTTTCTACAATGATTTTGTGAGTACAGAAACAGTATTTGCTTCTTCCCATTGACTATTTTTGCTGACATTCACTCGGATAAACCTAAGTCATTAGGGGTAAGATCTTTTTTTACTGTTTACCTTCCAGTCTGAGATATATATGAACCTTGAATGTGCACCAATCAACACGTAGGCTACTTACTATGGCCCAAAAAGAACTGTGTGCTTTGCTTCCCGCACTGATTTTTTGAGCTTCTTTGGCCTACTCTCTGGCTCTTACCATGATGCAACTCCTCTGGGTTTCTTCAGAAGAGTAATCACACCAAGACTTTTCTCTTTCGGGCCCTTTGTACTTGCTGTTCCTCCTACCGAGGATGCTCTTCCCCCTGTCCTTTATCCCTCAGGCTGATTCCAGTCTCTCTGGCCTCTGCTCCCATCTCATTTACCCCCAGAATGAACCTAACACAGTATCTTCATCTAGTTCTTCCATCATGTGTCCCTATTGAGTTCTTTTAAAGTATGTAACCCCACCTACAATTGCCTCTTTTCTGTTTGTTGATCAGTTTATTATCACTCACCCCATTCTAATGTCAGCTCCATGAGGATGTACACCTTTCCAGTCTTCCTCATCACAACCTCCTCAGTGCCTAGAAAAATCCTTCACAAGAGATGGAATGCTGGGGTGTCAGGGTGGCTCAGATAGCCAAGTGTCTGCCTTCATTCAGCTCAGGTCATGATCTCAAGACCCTGGAATGGAGCCTTATGTTGGCTCCCTGCTCAGTGGGGAGTCTGCATCTCCTCTCCCTCTGCCTCCCCTCTCTTGCTCATGTTCTCTCTTTCTTTCTTTCAAATGAATAAATTAAAAAAAAATTTACAAGAAGGAATTGTACCTAGATTCTGTTAAACCCCTATGAAGCCTATATCCATCCTAACATACAGCCAAATGGTGTGTACACTATGCACAGATACACACAATGGCCATCTGCACTTCTCATTTCTCTGTCTCCTTTGGCATTTGGACCTTCCCAGTGAGAAGATGGGCAAAACACAAGTGGAAAAAATCTAGAACACAACACAGAAATCATTGCTTAAACACCCCAAAGGAGTTTAATGCCCTTTGGTGTTTTAGACTTTTCTCATTTAGGGGACAGTCTTTAAAGAAAAAATGAAAGAAAGGGCTTTGTCCTTCATCTGTACCATCATGAACTTGAATCTGTGGAAATAAGCATTTTCTTTTCCCTTCAATTTATTCCACAGAGTTTAAAGTAATGTCCGTTTCTCATCCTTTCAAATTCAAGGTGATTTATCAGCATAGGTAATTATAAACATTTCAAAGCAAGGTGAAATTCAATTTTATCAGACTACTCAAAGAGAGAGAGAAAGAGAAAGAGAGAGAGAAAGAAAAAAAGAAAAAAGAAAAAGGAAAGCGATTTGAATTGCCAAAACTGACTCAAATCAAACACTCAATTTTTATTATTAGTGGATTTAGCATGTGCAAATCAACTACTAACTAAAATTTATTTGTAATCCCCAAACCAATACTTGATGCCCTTTTACCATCATTCATTCACGGACAGAGCCGTGGCCCAATACACACAGTAATGACCAGCTGAGGCTGAACAGGGCAACACTCTGCCTTCTTGTTTTAGCTCTCAGACTATAAAATGTCCTTTTTGCAGTTTATTTAGTGCCAAATTTTCTGTGTTTTTATGTGTTTTGTTGGTGATTTTGCTGTTTAATATGTCCAAGCATATGGGCCACCTGGGTGACTCAGTCGGTGAAAGGTCTGCCTTTGGCTCAGGTCATATCTCAGACTCCAGAGATGGAGCTGCACGTAGGGCTCCCTGCTCAGCCAGGAACCTGCTTCTCCCTATGCCTCTCTCCCTGCTTGCGTGATTTCTCTTTCTGTGTCAAATACATAAATAAATTCATAACATTATAAAAAATAAAATAATAAAATAAAATAAAATAAAATAAAATAAAATTCCCAAGCATAATGCTGAACATGGTCCCAAGACCAGTGCCAACTGTCAAGTGTTCCTAAGGGTAAGAAGGTTGATGTACCTTATTGAGAAAATGTATGTGTTAGATAAACTGCTTAGATATGTGTTCAATGTGAATGGATCACTGATACGTATTAAATAAGGTGTCTGAAACAGAAACACATAGAAGAAGTTATGTATCCGGACACCTAGGTGGCTCAGTGGTTGAGTGTCTGCCTTCAGGTCAGGGCATGATCCTGGAGACCTGGGATCAAGTCCCACATCGGGCTCCCTGTGTGGAGCCTGCTTCTCCGTCTGCCTGTGTCTCTGCCTCTCTGTGTATGTCTCTCATGAAAAAAAAATATATATATATTTTTAAAAAGAAGTTATGTGTCAATCAGGTGATGGAAACATTGTGACTACAGAATCTAACTCTATTTCCTTAGGAGCAATGGTTCAGTGTTCCCTAATTTGGCATTCACAGGGATTTTATAGAACATAACCAATGTGAATAAGAGAATCAACTATAGGCACAATTTAGGGAAGAAATGTTAAACTCTTCAGAGAGTTATAGAGACTAGCAATCTTCCCAGTACCTCTATCACCAGAAAGCATATAAATCAATCTTCCTGATTTTCATTAAAAAAACAAAAAATTATTTAGTAAACTGCACTTTCTCCCAGCCATTAATGAACCATTTGTGTGGCCCTTTCAGTGTACTTTCATTTTCTGAAGCTAGTGACTATCTCCATTATCAATAGGGAAAAGGGCAAGGAAAGGTTGATAATAAAAAGTAAAATCCCTAAATCTCCAGACTTTTTTTCTTCTACCAAATATATTTAATATTTTTCTACTGAGCAATCATTTTTGAATCATTAGTGATATACCTGTTAAAACATAGGCAAAGTTTTAACCCAATTGATTCTTAGGATTAAGAACCTAGAAATGAAGCTTCTCATGATCATCACATTCAAAATTCAAAGGCCGTACACCTAAAACGGAATATCAGAGAAAAAAAAATGTGATTATGTTGCCAACATAAAGAAGTCTTGCAAAAGAATGAGATGGCAAAGATAAAACCTGTGGATATATAGGTTTTATAGAACTGTTGCAAAGAGGAGAGAAAAACAACTTATAATTAAATACAAGAAAGGGGACAACCAAGATGAAACTAAGAATCAGTAATGTGAAATAGGTTGAACCAATAATCTCTTGTTATTTATGTCATTGCTCACATTTTCCTGCTCATCTGTTTCCCTCATTTTCATGTTTAGTCTTTGCTTTTGGTATTGTTTCAGTCATCACGCACAAATATGTTTCTCTCACCTAGTGATTCTTCAAAGTTTAAAATACCACAAGAACCATATTTTTAAATAACCATGCAATGAGTAGGAAGGGAAAAAGTGAAGATCTGGTTAAGCATAATTTAGGAATAATCATTCAGGACAACCTCAGAACTAGTTAGATGTTCTCTATAGCAAAATGAAGCTATGTGATGTATTTTAATTGCATTATACTAGTGAAAATATTGTTTAAAGATGTAATATAAAGACATCTGATGGGGGATGCCTGGGTGGCTCAGCGGTTGAGCATCTGTCTTTGTCTCAAGGCGTGATCCCAGGATCCAGGATGGAGTCCCACCTCGGGCTCCTTGCAGGGAGCCTGCTTCTCCCTCTGCCTGTGTCTCTGCCTCGCTCTCTCTGTGTGTCTCTCATGAATAAATAAATAAAATATTTTTTTTAAAAAGAGAAAGAAATCTGATGGATATCCTACTTTTAAATGTTTATGATATTCTATATTAAATTCTAAATGAGAAGGAACCAAAATCAACCTAAATAGCTGTCTGGAAAGAAACAATTAAATGGAAGAGGAAAAATACTCTGAGTAATAATAACTAAGAACTTCCCAAATCTTAAGGAAGAATCTGTTTTCAAAGAGTGCTGAGTAGGATGGAAAAAAAAAGTTCCATACAGGTGTAGCACTGTGAATTTTTAGGAGATTAAAGATAAAGAACTTGAAAGCTTCAAGAAAGGAAATAATAAATGCACAAAACTCTAAGAATTAGACTTTTCAACAACATCTGATGATAGAAGTGTGTAATTCTTTCCAAGTTCTAAGGAAATAACAATTTTCATCATAGAAATCAACACCCACCAAACCCATATGTATGATAAAGTTTTATTATTGTATTATCTATTATTATGTTCATAAAATTATCTTAAAAGAAAGTATAAGTGATAAATAAAAATAGATTTAAAGCCTATGAAGGAATAGGCCAAGAAACAGAAAGATACATGATCAACCACAAAAGGACTGTGCTATCTCAGGATGTCCATTGTACAGGAGGATCAGGAGCAACCAACAGAAGGAGGACGGGAAGAAGTCTTTGGAAAGAGTAGATCTATGATCTAAGTATCTGACAGCAAGAGCCTACAAATATATTAAAACCATGTAATGCATAAGAAAATTTGGGAATTTCAAATACTCAGAAAAGAAAAAAAAAAGCCGTAAAAGCGAAAGCACAAACAAGGCATGGTACTTGGCTCTGCAATAAAGAATGGTCACACAGCTACTTATAATTATGAAATAATGCTTATTGATTTTTAGCTTTTAGGATAAACCTACATATAAAGCATATGCATATAGAGCCAACTAATTATAAATACAGAGTAGAGTCTTTATTTTCTGTCTTGAATCAAAAACATTATCAACTCATAAGGTAGACAATGGAAGCATAGCACCTATAACTGTTGAAATAACAACTGTGGATTCAAAGATAATATTATAAATTAGAATAAAAAAATACAAAATTAACAATATAATTATGCTACTAGTAGAATTAACCACTAGAAGAATGACTAAATGCTGAACGCGCGCATGCCTAGGGAGTGAGATCAGAGATTGGTAAGGAAGGGCACAAGCATTGCTTTCCATTCTGTCCTTTTATGTTTTTATAAGCTTAAAACACATGCAATATACTGGGGTGGGGGGGCGGATTTGAGAACTATCTCTGGAACAATATTTTATAAAAAATTAACTGTGTTTAAAATTGAAAGGGAAGATAATAAACCAGGGCAAATAATTACATAAGTTTCTGTAGTAGACTTTAGTCATATTCACCAATATACAGTTTTCAGATTTTGAGAGTCAAGGATGATCAGTCTGCACTCCCTTAAGATGTGCATGGCCCTGTGAATAGTTGTGACCTACAACATGGAAGCTGAAGTAACATGGACCTTGTCTGGGCCAAAGTATTTAATTATTGCATTTTCAACTCCCTAGCCCAATCTTCTCCAGCCACTGTTATCTTGTATAAATAATTCATGCAAGTCAAGAAAAAAATACCAAGATGGTGATGAAGACTGAGCAAAAGATCTTAATAAACTATTTGTGAAAAAAGAAACATAAATGTGTAATAAGCATGAAAAACTTTTATTGACAAAGATGATTTTTCTAGCTATCTACTACCTAAGGATTTTTTAAAATGATAAAAATGATATTGAGGGTCTGTGAAATTAGACCTTTCATAGATTGTTGATAGGATTATAAATTGGTATGAACTTCCTTAGAGTATATCAGAAATACTTAATTGAATGCTTCAAGACCTCTGATCCTGTAATTACACCTCAGTCACCAGAAATGAGAAAAAACGCATATGCAGAAGGGTTTTCAGTTGCAGCAATATTTTATAATGGATAAAAGAAGGATTCAAATAAAATCTGTAAAATTAGAAAATGACCTAAATTATGGGTATGAATACTATGAAGCTAAGAAAATTAAGTATACAAATGTCTTTAGTGCCATCCAAGAATGTTTCACGTACAAAAGCACTGGAAAAGAACACACATAACTATTAAGTGATTATTTCTTGGTTAAATTAGTGATGATATTTATTTTCTTTTAGATTTCTTAATATGTAACTTCTATAATTAGGAAAAGTATTCTAATCAAAGCTTCAGAAATCTTTATATTAATTTCAGAGGAATTTTTTTTATAAATATAGTTGACATGCAATGTTACATTAGTTTCAAGTGTTCAACATAGTCATTCAACTTCTCTATATATTACGCTATGCTCTCAAGTGTAGCTCCCGTCTGTCACCCACCACACAATGCTATTACAATACCACTGACTGCATTCTCTATGCTGTGCTTTTTATTCCTGTGACTTATTGATTCCATTAATGGGAGGCCTTTATCTCCCACTCCCCTTCACCCATTTTGCCCATCCCCTACCCACTTCTCCTCTGGCAACCACCAGTTTGTTTTCTGTACTTACAGGTCCGTCTGATTCTGTTTCTCATTTATTCATTTGTTTACTTTTTTTAATTTAGAGAAATATTTAAGTAAACATGTCCTCAATAATTAGATTCACCTCAGGAAAATTATGACATACAAGAGTCTTGAAAAAATTTAGAACTACATAAAAATGAATAGAAACAGAGACAAATATGATTGAGTGCTTTGAAATATAAGTTTGCAAAAAAAAAAAAAAAAACCCTAAAAGTAAATGGAAAATAATACAAACTGTGAGGCTTTAAGTCAAAACAGAAAATTACTATGACATATATTAATAGCCATCTGGACACAAGTGAAAGTGTGGCAAAAGAAAAGCAAAAGTAATCCTTTGAAATAGAATAGGAACTGTGTTCCATGGAGTCTTCTTGAAAAATATGCCTCCTTAATCTACCTTCATTCTGCTCCATTATGACATCAGAACTGCAGTATGTATTCCTTTTAGTGGTACATCACCCATTTTCAGTAAAGTGGCATCAAATGGATTTTTCTTCCTCACCTTGCTCTGCCTTTATGAGTAAGGGAAGAAATGAGATTAAGCCAATGTTTACAAAACATTTTAATTTTTAACAAGTGTTACCATAGGGGCGCCCGGGTGGCTCAGTCAGTTAAGTGTCTGCCTTTGGCTCAGGTTGTGATCCTAGGATCCTGGAATTAAGCCCAAATTGGGCTCCCTACTCAGTGGGGAGTCTCCTTCTTCCTCTCTCTTCCCCTCTCCCTGTTTGTGAGCTCTCTCTCTTACTCTTTCTGTTTCAAATAATTTTTTTAATCCTATAAAAAGGATTGCAATTGCACTACTGGGTATTTACCACAAAGATACAGATGTAGTGAAATGACAGGACACCTGTACCTCAATGTTCATCACAGCAATGTCCACAATAGTCAATTGTGGAAGGAGCCAAGATGTCCTTCGACAGATGAATGGGTAAAGAAGATGAGGTCTATATATACAATAGAATATTAGCCATCAGAAAGGATAATTATTTACCATTTAGTTTGACGTGGATGGACCTGGAGGGTATTGTGCTGGGTGAAATTAAGTCAATCAGAGAAAGACAATTATCATATGGTTTCACTCAAATGTGGGATATAAGAAATAGGAAAAGGAACCATAAGGGAAAGGAGGGAAACCAAGTGGGGAAAAATTAGAGAGGAAGACAAACCATGAGAGATTCCTAACTCTGGGAAACAAAGGGTTGTGGAAGGGGAGAAGGGTGGGGGGTAATGTGACTGGGAGACGGGCACTACAGAGGGAAATTGATGGGATGAGCACTGGGTGTTATATGATTTGTTGGCAAATTAAATTTAAATAAAATATTTTTTAAAATATTTTTTGTTTTTTTAAAAGAGTGTTACCGTAAATATTAACACTGCAGTTCTACTGATGTAATTTTTTTTTATTTTCACCCAGGTAAATTTTTTTCTATTCATCTAAAGATATATTAAAACATAAACAGATGACTAGAGTCTTTCAGAAATTTAAAGAAATATATTTTATAAAATCATTATCTTGAAAGTCAAAATCTTCCCATTTTAGGGATCCCTGGGTGGCGCAGCAGTTCGGCGCCTGCCTTTGGCCCAGGGCGCGATCCTGGAGATCCGGGATCGAATCCCACGTCGGGCTCCCGGTGCATGGAGCCTGCTTCTCCCTCTGCCTGTGTCTCTGCCTCTCTCTCTCTGTGTGTGTGTGTGTGACTATCATAAATAAATAAAAATTTAAAAAAAAAATCTTCCCATTTTAATGATCATGGGAAGAACATGTATTAGAAAATGTATGTTAGGCCACATTAAGTTCAAACTTCCACAGAATGCAGTGACTAAAGATTTACAAATTTCCCTGATGTTTGGCCAAAAATACACAATGCGTATCATATACGATAAGACAAACTGAAAGTATTTTTTGATGCAAGTGACAGATTAGTGTTTTATTTAGCATTCCAGCTTAAATAAGATTTATGCCATAAATAGGTTGATATTTGGCTTTAGAGAGACCATATAATAAGCTCTTACAACAAATTGAGGCTGAAGCTATATATTAGTTAATAAAACCATGCATATCTGAGTTCTTTTACCTTTCTTCATTGCATATGGATTGTGGTCTTTAGTTTTAATATTCCATTTGTGAACACATATGGATTGTTACACTGAATTAACTTCAAAGTGATCCTCAAAAGCCAACTCATAGTCATAACCCATTACTTAAACCTTGATATAGGTAGAGACATATGCGAAACTAGCCGTCCATTTAAGTAATATTAGTGTTGTGACACAAGCCAAAAAACATAACAAAATCCTTTATTTATCTCTCTGGGCTCAGTTAATGTTCAAAATCTGACATCCTCTTTTATTGATCTGAGACCCAGTGACACAAAAGCACACTTTACAAGAATAGCACCACTCAGGAAACAACTATCTTGCATTACTTTACATTCCTTTGTCTGTAATAGAGTTTCAATCTTGTTTATTTCATTTTCTGGGTAAATTCCCTGTTTACTCAAGAAGAGTATCTGATGGCATTTCAAGTCAATAAGGAAAAAATGTATTTTTTAGCATTATATGTAGTGACAGTTGGCTTACCTTATGAAGGAAAAAGTAAAGCTAGATCCTTACTTTAGTATTTATATCAAATAAATCCAGATGAATCAAAGATTTATTCTGAATCATGAAACCAAAATAAGATGGATACTAATTTTAAAAATGAGCAGTTGTTTTTCTTTAAATAACTTTAAGTGGGAAAAGTCTTGCTGAGCAAGGCACAAAAATCCTGAAGCAATAAAATAAACAATTTCTAAATTTGACTAAAATATAAGAATATGTGTATTCTTAAAAATCATTAACTAAAATTTTGACTCTGAAAAATCGTAAACAGGTTAAAAGAAAAAAAATAGTCACATGACACAATAAAGTATGTTACTTTAACACGTATATCCATAAGTAATACAGATCCAGAGCCCAACAGAAAACTGGGTAAAGTTACAAACAAGTGCATGAGTGCACACACACACACACACAGAAATGCAAATAATAATGTTTAGAAACTTCAAGCATTAGTAAAAGTTATTATAAACTTAAGCAGTTGAATATCAGTGACAAAGCTTTAAAAATTTGATACTGTACACTACTATACTAGTAAGATCAGGAGAAAACAGTCACACTCGTACACTCTAGATAGGATTGTAAATTGATCAATCTTTTTTGGACATTTAGCACAATTCTAAATGCAAACACGTCTTGATTCAGTTATTCCACTCACTGGAATCTATTCTGCAAACTCATTTGCACACGATATTAAAATAGATAGCAAAAGGTAGAAAAAGTCGCCAACAAAAAACAGAGCTAAATAACGAGAGAATGCTATACAAGGACTACAAAAAAAAAAAAAAAAAAAAGGAAACCCTACAGATAAAAGCAGTATTCCAATTTTTGCCAAGTCGGAAGCAATCAAAATACAAACAGTATAGTGCATATTTATACTAGAATTTCTAGAAATCTGAAAGAAGAATTGAGGCAGAGAAAAAGATTCAATATTTATTATATTCCCTTTTGTAAAAAATTACCATATGTAAAATTTACTTTCTTCAGAATTTTTAAACTTTAAAATGTTAGGACCTTGAGAATCTAAATTCTAATTTTTTCCATGTTTTAAGCTTTAAATCATTCAAAACACCAAAATTTTATTATTCACAAATATTTTAATTCTTTTATATTTTTTCTATACATTAAAACTACATCTTTTTTTTCAGATTTATTTATTTGAGAGAGAGGGAGCACAAGCATGGGGAGCAGGGGCAGCAAGGTAGTGGGGGAGAGAGAATCCCAAGCAGACACTCTACTGAGCACAAAGCCTGGCAAAGCTTAACAGCCCTGAGATCGAGACCTGAGCTGAAATCAAGAGTCAGGCACTAAACCAACTAAGCCACCCAGGTACCCTTACATCAACTTTTTAGATAATTAGAATCTTCTACCTGAAATACTCAAACTGCTATAATAATCAAAGTTTAGATTATACAAAATCTCACAAGAGAACTAGTAGTATGTTAGTTCAAATTATTCAAAGTAACCATACACAGCAACATTTTTAACTATTTCATAAAACTTACTATGTTAAAATTGTAACTTAATTCTTCAATAACAAGTTAAAATAGTATTTATGACAATTATATTATATAACCCTTATCTAATTAATTTATATAAAGACCACCCAGCAATTTCCATAGTGTACACCAGTTCAAAGAACTTAAAACATTTTGGCAGAAAAGGAAAAAAAGAAAATCATGCAAAACAAAATATAAATTATCAAATATGATTCAAAAATTACAATGCTTTTTGACAAATCTTCAATTCATATTATAGTTAGTATCACTACTTCCTCATTTGGCCATCCATTTTTCAACAATATATTCTAAATCAGCATATAAGATCATTATTTGTCAGCTTCCATCAAGACCATTTTATGTTTTTTTTCACGATTTTTGGAATTACCATTTCTACTTTTAAGATACTTTGATTCAAATGTAGTTCCAAGGTACTTACGAATATTTATAAATAATCTAGAAGCCATGACTACACACAAACATAATAATAAGATCACCTAGCCGACCTAGATTAACTACTACCTTTGTTATAAAAAAGATTTTGGACCTATGAATAATTTCCAACACAGAAGCCTTATCTTTCTTTGTCACCTCAGATATCATCAAGGGATTGGCATAAAACAGAAATCTGCTAAAAGTTTGAGAAAAGAGGTAAAGAAGAAAATCCTGTTAAAAGTTTTGATCCATACTAACAAGGTTGACATAAGTATTTTGAAGATAAGAATTTGACTTTTATCTGATGCCTTCTACCTCAGTCCAAATCAAGTCACTAATATAACTTTATCTTGTTAATATATGGATTTGTTTTAAAAGAATACCTTTGACCCAGGTTCTTAATACCCTAGAGATTTCACATGCTGATTACTGCAATAAGAGGCAGCGTCAGATTAATGAAAGTTAACCTAAAATGAGGTAATGAATAGTTTATAAACAAACATTTTAGCTCATTCATGGGCTTTCCTTATTTTTACTTATTGTCAGTGGTTACATGCCCTCGAAAAGGGTCTCTCTATTCTCCAAAAGAAGTGGTTTCTAGACAAATAGTTATTTGAGAGTTTTTCAAAACCTTTGAGACCTTTCCAACACAACAGAGCAGGAAAAGAGAGCCTCCCTTATTCCTGCTGAGGAAGGAACTTGTAGGGAAGCTGACAATGGGCCAACCAACCAGCAGCAAATTGCAGATAATTGATCCACAGGGAAGAAGTCACAAAGAACCTGTCCTGTGTTAAGGTCACTGTATTCATGGGAAACATCTACCATCATTTTTACTTGCTCAAATATATTGATGATAAAAGTAGTAACTGAATAAAATTAGATATTCACAATTAAAGCTAACCAGAATCTACCTTTTTGTTAACTTATTCATGATTTTCAGTTCTATCTGTTGAATTTGGGGGAGAAGGTTTGTGGATCAAGAACACAATAAAATTATTATAAGGTGTGCATATCCTTCAGTTTCCTAACAATGACAATAGAATAAAACCCTAATCTTTAATATTAGTTGGAATGGCCATATTAAAGAAGTTTATTAATTTGAAAATGACATAGAGGGCTAAATTAGATCTCCTTAGCTACTTTCTCTTCCATGCATCCATAAGAATGGAGCCAAGGAGCACGTGGGTGGCTCAGTCAGTTAAGTGTGTGACTCTTGATTTTGGTTCACGCCATGAAATCAGGATTCTGGAATCAGTGGCAAGGCTGTGTCTGATGTGTGCTTAGCAGGGAGTCAGTTTGTCCCTCTTCCTCTGCTCCTCCCATCTCTCTCTCTCTCTGTCTCTCCCTGTCTCTTTCTCTCAAATAAGTAAATAAATCTTTAAAAACAAAAGGATGAAGCCAAGTATATGTAACTAACATACACAAAGGGGGATTGAAACCACTAAAATTAGCAATTAATCGCTGTATTATATTGGACAACTATTGTCATTTAAATTTGACAGTTATATTATGAGGCAGGTATCATAATGACTCTCATTTTACAGAAGAAGAAACATGATTCGAAAGTTTAGCTGATATATATAGAGTCACATAACTGGTAAATGTTGGAGCCATAATTTCAAACCCATATCTGCTCATTTTAAGACACTAGCTTCACTGCCACCTAGAATGGGGAAAGGCTCTGGCCTAGGAAGCAGCGGGCTTGTTTTGCAGGCAGGAGCTCCTCCACAAACCAGCAGTAGCTTGGAACAATTCACTTAATTTGATTTCTTATCTGGAAATCAATATAATAATTCCATTTGTCCTATAAACTTTACATAGCTACTACAGTAGAGACCAAACAGAGCTGCAAGTGTTTTGAAAAGATGAAAGTGAGACATAAATACAAAACAATCAAATACATAAGCTCTCTGAAGGCAAGAATTTTATTCTCCTTCATTGCTGTGAGCCTGCTGTTTGGTTTCCAGTAAAGCATTAGGATACGCAGAGGAAGGGATATTTGGATTATTTACGACAAGCTAATTAAGGCCATTCATTTTCTCATTTAAGCCCCCCAATAATATCAGGCGTGAGAAGGAAACAGCTTCATTCTACAAAGAGCAAAACATGCTTCGTATCATAAAGCTATTGATCATATTCAAATCCGTTTGCCTGACTTCAAAGCCTCTGTTCTCTTGACCGCTTTTAATTTAAATAAATATAGTGTAATTAATTAAGTGAAATAAAACATTAGGAATCTATAGTGTGCACAGTTCAAAAAAGTTATCAAACAATATCTTAATTAAGTGCTAGAAAGATCTACCAGGGACAAAAGAGTGCCAAGTTGCTGATATCCTAAATGTAAGTGAAAAGCTACAAAGGGAAAGATGTAGTACCACCCGGGTTTCAGCACCTCAGTCTTTAAAAATCATTTTCATAATTTAGTGCACGAAGCATAACTTTAAGTGGCTTATGTGGTTTATTTTGCTAGTCTCGTCTTTGCCACCAAACAACATATGCCCTGCCCTGGTATACACACAGTAGGAACAGGTTCCAACAAGAACCCAGAAATGCAATTTTCTTGATCACCCACCTCTTATATCAATACACGTCAAAACTGCCTAAAGATCCTAACACAGAAAGTAACGGTTAAGAGTTGCCTCATTTTCACGCCACCAGATGCGCCAAACACAGTACACAGTGTGTATGCCTACTGTGTACCTTCCACACAACCTTGTATTGCATGATTCCCTTTTACAAAGGTGGAAACTGAGACTCACCTAGATTACATTTGTCTAATGCCACTCGTCGAACAATAGGACTAGAATTTGGTTCCAGGTTCAGACTCCTAGTCAATGCTATTCTATCATCCATGACATCAAGCTGCAAACTGCGTGCGTTAATGATTAAGATGACAATCCTTGACTTGTCTGTGTTCTAAGTATAAAGATGAAGATTTCTAGTTCTTCCCATCAAAGAACTAAAGCTACATAGTGTCTTGACATTTCCTGTGAATTGTTGCCTGGCTTCCTAAAATTTCAGTAATAACACCAAAATTTTGCAGAAACAAAAAAGCTGGTAAAACAAATAAAGCTATAAATTGTGAAAGTGCTTGGGAATTTTAAAGCTCAATATCTCTATTTCAGATGGAAACTAAAAACAAGATTGGACTTTTTCAATTCCTCACAACACATGAATAAAGAAAAAAACCATGACGTGAGCTGAAATGTATCCTTCCAGAAAAACTAGCAAGGCACACGCCTCTCCTATCACCCCTGGAGATCATCATTTCCAGAATTTTCTTTGCCAAAGGCTTGAGATAAAGGCTTTTTTTTTTTTTTTTTTTTTTTTTTTAAAGGAAGCCCTTCCTCCTGTGGTTGCTCTACAACTCTAGAGTTGTAGGAGCAATTTCTGTGGTAGCTGGATCATGGAAAACAGTCTCTCTAACATGGAAAACAGTCTCTCTAACAGTAATCCACAATAAATAGCTTACATGAAGCCCTTAAGGAATAAGTTAAAAATGTTCCAACTTAGTATCACTAAAATATATATGACAATATTTTCAAATATATTGACCAAACTGATCTTCCTTATAATCCTTATTCTTTGGATTGAAACTACTCATTGTGCTCTGTATTTCAGTGCCAAAATGTCCTTTAAAATTTTTTTAATGATTTACTTTAATGACAAAAATTATACATTGTTTGTGAACTATCATTCATTTTGTTGAATGTTCTTCTAAGATGCTAACATATTTTTAAATATAACTAGGATTGTTAAAATATTATTTAGGTGTTGAAGAAATCCCAGGATAACACACTAAAAGATAAATTTTTCTGTGTTCTACTGATGAGCCCTATTAGCATTTGTCATGCAGTTGCTCAGTTGCTACAAATGTCTCAGGAACCCAAATAGGAGGTAAAGTTTGTTATGATTCAGCGCACGCCCCTCCTAAATTCAAAGTCTAGTAGGATGTTCCACATTACATATTTTTATCTACAATGTTTTCCAAAACTTTTCAGTCAGTATTTTACCTCATAATTACCAAGCACAAATTTTTTTACAAGCTCAGAAGAATACAGTGTCTAAAACTGGTGTTTTGCATAGAAGCATGAAAGATGCCTCTTTTCCTTCTTGTCTTCCTCTGGAAGTAGCTAATAGTTTCTATTTGTCAAAAGTGATATTAATGTTAGACTTCACTGTTTTGTAGTAGTTCAATGCCAGTGTAGATGAAGACTGACCATACACTTGCAAATTGGGGTACTCCAAGTCAAAGAGAACCTTAACGGAAGAACATTCAGTTCTCAATTCCTACTGCCCTAACTAGTACACCACATTACACTGCCTCTTAGAATTTATCTTGCTTTTCCATGGCCCTCTTCCCACACTTTAAGAAATCTGGCAGTTTTGATTTATAATAAAGAAAAGAAATACTTTCCCCCTGGGCCTGAAGATATTTATTTCAAAATATTTATTCCATTCTATCCTTTTAGTCGTGCATAAGAAATAAAAAACATATGATTAAACTGCTGACATCCTTAACTGCAATGAAATGAACACCAGAGCTAGGGGTATTGCAGAATGAAAACTAAATCTGAAAGAGAATAGGACGGGACTGTAATGTAAAGCCTTAATATCAGCTGCAAAGGCTACAATCTGAGAAAATCTTTTCTTACATCAAATTATGTAACTTGAGTTTCAATTAAAATTATGCTGAAGTTAAAAATAACCGACTAAGGCCAAATTCTCTTAAAAGGATGAAAAATCAGGTAAAACACAGGTAAAATCACTGTATTTTAATATAATTTTGTTCAGTTTATATAACCATATTTCTATCATTCCTTTCAGTATAATTGGGTAATTTGTAAAGTTAAGACCAAAAATATTTGCATTGCAGGAGTATCTCATGAGGGTCACTGAAATTCAAGCAGAGTGAAAGTGTGAGGGGACCATAAAACAAGTGAGTATCATGGGTGCCTGGGTGGTTCAGTGGGTGACGCATCTGACTTTGGCTCAGGTCATGATCTCAGGGTCCTGGGATGAAGCCCTTGCATGGTGTTCTCCACTTAGTGGGGATTCTGCTTGTCCCTCAGCCCCTCTTCTTGTTCATGCCCTTTCTTAAATAAATAAGATCTTTTTTAAAAAGTGAATATCATAGTATTTATCAATGAATTGTACACGAAGGGTTAATAAATTCTGCACAAGTATGATGACTTATTCAAAACCTTTTGAACAAACTAAAATTCAGGCACTCAGTTCAAACCAGTTTGTGCTCATATTTTAAATACTGAAATAGTAAGGAAAAAACATAGGTATCAACAAACCCATACATAAACTACATGACACTATGAAGTAAAAATTCTTTATAAGAACAATCTAAATAGTAAAACCATGATGGGTGTGTGTGTCATTTATTTGAGAAATGTGAAAAGATATGAACATGAAAGCAATCTAAGAAAATTCTCTCCTTTTAAATTCCCTTCCTACAACGAACCCTGTATTCTCCCAAATTTATTTGTTCTATCCAGTTGAAGACACTTACAAATGTCAAGGCTCTCAGTTTTAAAACTGGCTTTGACCTTAAGCTACAAATCACTAGGAAACATTTTAAATGATTTTTTCAATATGTTAATTAATTTACAAAAACTAAAAGTCTATAACAAGTTGAGGTATTTCTGCTAAAGCAAATTATCAATAGAATGAAAACAGGACAAAGCTAAATTACTGGAAAATAAATCCTAAAGGTAAACTGCTACAGAAAAAAAAAAAAAAAAGCACGCATATAAAAAAATCACACACATTAGTGCAAATGTTAGAGCAACTAGTCCACAACCATAAACTGTCCATAAACTCCTCATTCTGAGATATCCTTTAAAAGAAAGAAAAGAAAAAAAAAAAAAACCCAAACCCTGTATTTTGGTACTTCAAAAAAAATTGCACTGAAAAATTAACACAGAAAATTGTGATATATTATATTGTGGGCGTAGGGGGAAGACTGACAATTTTGAAGCCATTCAAGGAATACGTACAGTCACATCTTCAGGAAAATCTGAAACTAAAATGGAAGCTGAGCACACCCACTCTCAGGGCCCTTATAATGGAGCCTGCGTTCTAACCACTAGCACCAACCATGGCTTTGGCATCACTGGAACAGCATTTGTAAATCCTCTTTAAAGGGAATATTCTACTTATCTTCAGCAAATCATTTTAACATATATCAATGTACCATAAGGAATAAAGATGATAACTTTGAACATATCCAGCTTGTAGATGAAAATGAAAAATATCTTACACCTCTATCTAAATAGGATATGAGGCAGACGCCAAGTAAGTTGTTTCTTTTGAACCCAAAATGGATTGGAAAAGCAAAATTCTGACTTTAAAAGATATAATTCTATAATAAGAAAATCTGCTATAATATTAAAGGTGTCTAAATAGACAAATAATCACTAAGTCCCTCAGTGCATTAGGAACTAAGCTAGGATTTGTAAAGGATACAAAGACAACAATGGTATGGTCCTGCCTCCTTGAAGAAGGCCACATTTTCATTACCTAGGTTAATTTTTAGATGATTTCATTCTATCAATTAAAATTATTGAAAATGACAAAATAAATTGAATAGTACTGAAAAATAATAGGTGCCAGATTCGTAATCAACTGCACTGTGAGAACCATTCATCTTTCTTTTCCAAATCAGTAAAATCAGCTTTGAAAAACATTGTGATGTTTGAATTTTTTTTAATTGGGAAGATTTTGAGACTTTAACTTTGAATTCGACAACTAATTACCCTATTGTAGTGAAGAGACCTAGTCATATAAGAGGTTTGGCAATTGTTATTCAAATCACTGGAGAAAAATCTCAGAAATTTTAGCTGAAAATTGCCATAATAAAACAGCTAATATTTTAATCATATCTAGGGAAGCTTCAGTAAAATCCATTTGGGGAAAAAAATACAAGAAAAGGAAATATAATTTATCCAGTAGCTACTACCATCCCAATCAAACGTTTAAATCGAATACAAGAGTTTAGCTGTGTAACGTATCCTTTGTTCACTTAAAAAAATCCCTATTTAAATTTAAATTTTATTTCCTGTCATAGCATTTGTTCTGCAAATTAAGTATTCCGTTGACTTTTTTTCAAAGGGGAGGAGAAAGAGAAGGAAGAGAGGAAGAGGAAGGAAGAAACCATACTCTGAAGACTCAATTATACAGCAATGTATGCTGGAATAATTAGGAAAGAATTGCAGCTTTCCTTACGATTTCGGGGGGGGGGGGGGGCATCTAGGAGGTTCAAAAGTTTGTAGTGTTATTGGAAGAGATTATGAGAGGATCTGAGGTCTGAGCATGAATCAGCATTCTATTGTCATAATGTCACAGTGCAATGATCTTATCACTTTAAAGGCTTGATGTGAAACGGAACTGTTCCATATCTCTTGAGTCAGCGGGTTAAGCCTGCAAGACCTCAAAAAGGAATAGCACAGAGATAAATTCTCATTAATATTAAGTTTCTATCATTTTATGTAGCATTTTTGTATTTAAATACTTAATTTCTCTTATCGTAAAATAGAATGATGCAATTCTCTGATTTCTGTTTAGAATAATGTATCATTTTCTCAAAATTCTCTTGTAATAAGTGAAGTATGAAAGTTTAACTACAAAAAAAAAACCCTAGTGACAAATTAGTTATCCTTACATATAAAAAGCTATTTCTTTCTTTTTAACCCCAAATTCAATGTAACAATACACCACCAGATTGTAAGGTACTGTGTTCTGGTACACGTGTCCATGGACCACGTTATTTTTATTTTTGCTTAATAGTATCCAAGTTGATCCTAGTTTTGCGAAATTTTTGCATCTGCTGGTAACTCGAGGTTTTAGAAATTGCCTCAGTAAAAATGGCAAGACATGGTAGCCTAGGCCATCTATAACCACTTACAATCTATACACACAAACATATGCATGCTCACACATATACATACAAATTCGCAGTCACATTCATGCAAAATGCAATATAGGTTTAGCAAACATGCAGTAATTCAGTGAACACAGATATACAATTCCAACAATCCTCAACTAAAATTCAATGATAAGAAATACACCTTAAGAATGATATCTGGAGAAGCAAAGTTAAAAAGCCGAAAAAACACAATTTTAAAATTCTCTCATTTCTAAGAGCATTTATAATCAATGTTGTCTCTGGATGCCTTTATTAATTATTTATTATTATTATTATTAATCAATTTTACAAGGATATTCAAGATAATCTATATAAATTCAAAGGCACTCTGTTTAGAAGGCCTTGGAGTTCTTTTTCAAACAGCAGGTTAAGTGAAGTTTTTCAAAGTAAATGCCCTTTATATATTTTTTCAATTTCTCTAAATAAATGTGTTTACAATGTCTCAAAAGGTATTTAGTGTGCGCAACAGTTTTATGAAAGAACAATACTTTCTCCAACATCCCCATCTGCTGGCTTAGAGAAAAAGTAGATTTTTATCTGCTATTTCTTTAAATATTTTTATAGTTTTATAGAATTGAAATATAAAATTATTATTTTAAAATTGACAGCGATTTGTCAAAGTCATTCATAGAAAAATAGACAAGATTCTGAAGAGGAATTTTAATCTTTAAAAGTTTTCATTCTAAAGCCTTATGGGATCCAATACTCATATTTGTAGCTGCTTTAGACAGTTTTATTTTAAAGAAATTTTGGTAATGATCACAGAATCAGTCTATTACATTTTTGGAAAATGTAAAGATATTTAGTATTTTCCTAAAATTTGCGGGTTTTTCAACTATATATATACAATATGCAGTGCGTACACATATGACAAAATCAAATTTATTATTTTCAAAAAAAATTGAAATACTGTAATACATTGCTTTTGTAGGAGAACTATTAGAATACATTCACATCCTCATACTAAGGTTCTTAGACCTAAGGCCGTTATGGCCAGTGCATACTGGAGGCCTCAAGGTCTATAAGACGTTGAAAGCTACTCAGAAGAGCGCAGAAGGAAAAGGTTAAAAACAAAGTAACTCCTATGAGAAGAGTATTCATTTATTCTCTGACAACCAGAAGGCACTCAATAAATATTGAAAGAAGAAAGGAAGGGAGGAGGCAGACAGGAATGGAAGGAAGGAGGGAGGGGGGGGAAGGAAGGAAGGAGGGAAGGAGGGAAGGAAGGAAGGAAGGAAGGAAGGAAGGAAGGAAGGAAGGAAGGAAGGAAGGGAAGAAGGGAGGAGGAGGGAAAGAAGGGAGGGAGGAAGAGGGAAAGAAGGGAAGGAGGAGGGAGAGACGAATGGAAGGAAGGAGGGAGGGGGTGGGAAAGAAGGGAGGAGGAGGAAAGGAAGGGAAGAAGGCGGAGGGAGAGAGGAATGGAAGGAAGGAGGGAGGGGGAAGGAAGGACGGGCAGGAAAGAAGGAAGGGTGGAGAAGGAAAGGAAGGGAAGAAGGGAGGAGGGAGAGAGGAATGGAAGGAAGGGGGAAAGAAGGGAAGAGGAGGGAAGGAAGGAAGGGAGGAGGAGGGAAGGAAGGGAAGAAGGGAGAAGATAGAGAGGAATGGAAGGAAGGAGGGAGGGGGAAGGAAGGGAGGGAGAAGGGAGGGAAGGAGGAAGGAAGGGAGGAGGGAAGGAAGAGAAGAAGGGAGGGAGAGAGTAATGGAAGGAGGGAGGGGGAAGGAAGGAAGGGAGGAGGAGGGAAGGAAAGGAAGAAGGGAGGAGGGAGAGGAGAAAGAAGGGAGGAGGAGGGAAAGAAGGGAGGGAAGGAAGGGAAGAAGGGAGGAGGGAAAGAAGAATAGAAGGAAGGAGGGAGGGGGAAGGAAGGAAGGGAGGGGAGGAAGAGAGGAGGAGGAAAGGAAGGGAAGAAGGGGCAGGGAGAGAGGAATGGAAGGAAGGAGGGAGGGGGAAGAAGGAAGGGCGGAGAAGGAAAGGAAGGGAAGAAAGGAGGAGGGAGAGAGGAATGGAAGGAAGGAGGGGGCAAAGAAGGGAAGAGGAGGGAAAGAAGGAAGGGATGGAGGAGGGAAGGAAGGGAAGAATGGAGAAGATAGAGAGGAATGGAAGGAAGGAGGGAGGGGGGAAGGAAGGGATGAGGGAAGGAAGGGAGGAGGGACGGAGAATTTTTTGAAGCCCATCTCTAGTCTGAACTGTTAAATACATCAGATGCTAGTCTTTTTTTTTTTTTTTTCTGGTTTTATGGTTTGAATTTTCTCATATTAAAGGCTTATGTTTTAACAGCTTTCAGGGAAAAAAAATTGTACTACCTCTAGCTAAGAAGAAAGAGGAAAGGAAGGGGGGGAGGATGGAGGGGAGTGAGAGAGAAAGAAAGAATTGGAAATTTGTCTTCATTTCCTCAGGTACCCATGGAAACAAATGGGAACAAACAGGTACTTTCCTTATCCCACTGTGACTGTGAAAGGGAAAGACGTGGGAGCTTGGTGCCCTGCACATTTTACCCAGTTAACAATATAATGACTTCATTCCATTTGCATAACCTTAACCATTTGGTGGACAGTGCTGGATCCTTAAATCAGCGTCAACCTAAACATTTCCAAATAAGTTCCTTTATCTCAGGAACAAAATTAAATTAGTGAACTTTTCTATCTTGAAATTGTATTATTAAGTTATAAAACTCCACTTTCTTGATGCACACATTTAACCCTATGGGATTTTTACCGTTTAACTAGGTGAAACAACAAGCTACTTTATGAAAATTGATGGATGATACATACTTTAAGAATGGAGTTAAAGAAAAAAAATACCTTAGATTTCTGGAGGAAATTAGAGAAAGTCATTTTGGTTTTAACTATCAACATATTTGCTGCTGCTGCTTCCACTTCCTATAGTAAAGAATAGTGGACTCTCCTGACGGAAAAGGCAAGCACTGGAGAAAAACCCTGAGCAGGATTAAAATGATCAAGCCTCATCTTGACAAATTTGATTATAGAGGTTTCCATTCATTTCTTGACTACTGACTTCACGATTGTAGCTTACGTGAACATAAAGAGTTAAACTAATTTCACAGTTTTCTCTTGCCCTTGGCAAAACAAAAAGAGATGAAGAAGGATACAACACTCCAATTCATTTTACAAGCTCTAGATTGTGAAATTCCTAAGGGAATGAAGAAACTGAGTCACAAATGTTATTTGTTCAGTCACTGAGTCAACGTCAACTCCAGAAAATTCTATCCTATGTGTCTCTTTTGTATAACAATGTCTCATTAGTTCTCTTTAGCAATCAGTAAGATTACTTATACCATGGGAGTGGCACATGCCAAACTTAAAAAGGCATTCAGTTGCTCACCACAATTTGATTTAGTCTTGGAATAATGACCCATGGAAGAGTAATTTTAGGATCTGGAGACATGCACTCAGCTTCATTTTCTGAGGGGGAAAAAAAAAATCTGTACCAAATCAAGATTTGGCTTTCCCCGTTTCTCAGAAGTGCGATCAAATGAAATTGTGCATTTATGTTTTCGATGAACTTCATGTGCTATGGGTGGAAATTCATGGAATTATATAGTGTCCTAATATATATATATTTTTTTCTGTCCGCAAATCTTATTTCAATAAAATCTATAATAAAAATAAATCTATTCAAAAATATTGACACTGAGGACCTAAGCCAGTCACCTAACCTAAACCAAAAACAATCTTTAATCTTAACAAAGCCCCAACACAGTCCAAACTCTCCTGGAATAAAGAAATATTCATTTCATGCAGTGGACATCGCTGTCATTTTCTCAATCAAGCCCTCCCGTTATTTTCACCAATGACTGAACTTCTCAAACACTGACCATTTTTTCTTTTCTTTTTTTTTTTTTTAAACACTGACCATTTTCAAAAGCGTACCCTGTCCATTAACTCTCACACGGTTTTAAAAATCTACATTCTCCGAATAATCACAGTCTGGCCTTGGTCTCAGTACTTTTCAAGCATTTGCACAGTGAACAGACAGTAGATACTTAGCACAGGTGTATGTTAAATTCATAATTCAGGGAAAAAATAGAAATAGGATGTCAAATCAAGTAACATAAATCTGTAGGGTAATGGGTCAAGTAGAAAAACTTGCAATCATTAAACTACCGCGGCTTCTCTATATGTATCCCTGTACTGAAAATTTTCAAGATATTGTTCATGTTCTTCTACGGAGATTTTGGGTTTTTAAAGCTGCAAATCCGCTTTAAGTCTCCCTCCGGGTCTCTCTCTGCCTCTCAATCTCTCCCTGCACCCCCGCCCCTTTCGGCGTCTTTTCTCATTTGATCTCAACATTTGAAGAAAATCCACAGCACTGAAACCTTCCCAAATGGGTTCTTTATAAACAATCGGACGGTAGGCACCTCGCGTGACCCTGATCATGTCCCTGTTCTGTCCGTAAACGGGAATTGCTCCATTTCTTCCTCCGAGCGGTGGTCGTTTCTTTTTCTTTTTCTCTCTTTTTTTTTTTTAAAGATTTTATTCATTTATTCATGAGAGAAACAGGGAGAGAGAGAGAGAGAGAGAGAGCGCGAGGCAGAGACCCAGGCAGAGGAAGAGGCAGGCTCCAGGCAGGGAGCCCGACGCGGGACTCGATCCCGGGACCCCGGGGTCACGCGCTGGGCCGGAGGCAGGCGCTCAACCGCTGAGCCCCCAGGGGTCCCCGGGGTGGCAGTTTCAAAGGGAGCCCCGAAGCTCCCGATACGGTGGCCGAGCTACCCGCACCCGATGTGGGCGAGCAGGCTGCCCGAGGGGAACACGGCCCGAGCTCGGGACAGCGGAGCCCACGTGCTGGGCCGTGTGAGCCCCCACCCCGTGCCCCCCAGCTGTGGACTGAGCACCCGGCACGTCAGGGCAGCGAAGCCTGGCGGGTCCCGGGGTCCGGCGGGGCGGGGGGGGGGGGCGGCAGGTGCAGGGAAGGGGGCGGGGGCGGGCCCCTCGGTGAACCTTCTAGACCCCGATCGCCCGGATCCCGGGGCCGCGCCTGCAGCCGGGCCCAGCGCCCTCGCGCGCCCCGGGGCCCCGAGCGCAGGAGGCGTCGCCGGCGGGGCCACCGCAGGCACGAAAATGGGAGGTCGGCGACTTGCCGGGTCTCCGGGGGGGCTCCCCGGCGCTCGGGCCTCCCCCGCCCGCCGCCCCGCCGGGAGCCCCGGGCCTGCGTCAGCCCCGCTCCCCGCGCGCGCCCCTCGGTGGGCCTTACGTAACCGCCCGCACCCCGCTCCGCGCCCCCGCGACACCTCGTCCCGTCCAAGCGGGCGACCGGGGCCCGCGGGTTCGAACCCCGGGGCGGGCTGGGGCGCGGGCGCGGGCGCCGGCGGTCCACCGTGGGTCCCTCCGGCAGCCCCGCCGCGCGCCCCGGGGCCCCAACGTGCTCCCTGCGGTCAGGGTGCGGGGGGGTGGGGCTTCTCCAGAAGCCTGGAGACGAGCTGGGGGCCCCGCCAGCTCCAGCTCCAGCCCAGCTCCAGCCCCCACCCCACCACCCTAGTGCGCACACTCTTCGACGCCTTTTGCTCCCTCTTCCTTCCCCCCCCCCCCGCGCCAGCGGGGGTCCCCGAGATTGCAGCCACTTTCTCCCTGCGCCGTCACACGCACGCGCGTGTGCAGCCGCTCACACCCACACACACGCACCGCCCGGCCCTCGCGGGCGCTCCGCGGGCAGCATCCGAAAGACATGAATATTCATTACTTACAAGCGTTGGTGACTGCGAAGCTGTTGGCCACCTCCAAATTGTCGATGTGGGGAGTCAGCCTGAACTCCGAAGTGGAAAACTGAACCATCCCTACCCGAAATGCACTGTATTCCTGGTCGGCGCCCCTGGGAAACAGCCCCCCTGCGGAGAACAAGCACCAAGCAGAGGGGTGTCAGCGCCGGGAAGGAGCCGGGGAGCCCGGCGGCCCGGAGGCGCTCGCCCCCGCGCACAGGCCGGACGAGCCCATCGACCGACCCGGGCAGCGGCCAGCTCGGCTCCAAACGGTAGCCAAGGGGTCAGGGCAGAGGCGCGAGCCCGGGGCCGGGCAGGGGGCCAGAAACCTCAGCCTCTGCCGGTGACCACCGGCTTGGCGTTCAGACCCCCCACCACCCCCCCAAACCCCGAGGATCCCAACCGACAGGAGCAGGTCAAGGCAAAATTAATAAAATGTGGGGACCCGACACGAGAACACCGTTCCCTCTACCGTATCAAAGCCCCAGCCGGTTCCCCCTTCGCTGCATGCTAAGAAAAACATGTATATTCTAGGCGGTTTAAATCTGGAATGCAGTCAAGGTATGACATAAGTCTACATGACATGAATTAATTTGTCCACCGTGAACAAAGATTACCACCCAATTAGGCACAATTCAAAAAGCAGAGCACAAAAGGGTACCTACCTATCTGTATGCTGTTAGAAGAGACACCAAAAATCAGTCCCCATAAAACAGGAGAAAGGAGGACAGATATATGCATAATCTTTTGCATTTCCAAGAAAAGTAGAGCATCCACAAAATACCCCCTCTTTTTTTCTTTTTCTCTTTCCTTTTCCTTTTCCTTTTCCTCCTCTTCCTTCCTTGGCGGTTTTCCTCGGCAAATTAGATCCTCTGCATTTTGAGACAGCAATTTAGCACCAAGCTGCTAAAAACCTGAAGTGGAGGCAGAAGAATTGCTATTTCCCAGGTCCTGCTGGGGGCTGCTGCTGCCGCCCTGCGCCCCGCGCCTGCTCCCGAAGTCCGGAGGACTGGCTGGATGCAGTTTTCAGCGGAGCTGCCGCTGTGGTCCCGGTGTCTTGGAATATTCAGCAGCCTCCCGTGCGCTCACACACACTCACCCTCTCGCGCGCTCCTCTCCCTCTCCCCTCCGTCTCACACACGCGCGCGCGCGCACACACACATACACACACACACACACACACACGCACGCACGCAAGTCACAGAGGACCAGGCAGTCCCGGGCGCGCGTGCGCGAGTCGAGGCAGGCCGCCGGCGCGCGCGCCCAACCCCTCCCCTGCCCCCTCCCCTCCCCCTCCCCCTCCCCCTCCCGCACCCCCCTCCCGCACCCCGCGCCCCGCGCCCGGCTCGGCCCCGGCGGCCTCGCGTGCGCCTCGCTCCCAGCCGGGCACCCGCCGCCCCCGGGCCGGACCTCGGCTCTCGCGAGCGGGGGCGCCTCCCCCGAGCGCCGCTGCCTTTCAGCACCGAGGACAGCGCCCGGCCCCGGCCCCGGCTGCGCTACCTTTGTGCCGCCGCCGCCGCCGCCGCCGCCGAGATGCTCCAGCCTGGACCACACGCCTGCAAAGCTGATTTCCGGCTGCTGTGCAGAAGCCGAACCGCTCCCTGTCGCCGGCGGGGCGCTCTCTCGCCAGGCCCCGCTGTGTTACATTTGATTTTTGTGTGTGTGGTTGTGGTTTTCATTTCCTAGAGCCTGCGAAAAACTCACTCGCCTAGCGATGTAGACGAACGCTTGGACCGTGCGCCTCGCCCGACCCGGCCAGAAAGCGAACAAGGAAAACAAAATACCCATCGAGGAACTGTTCCAGAATCGGGAAGTTTTGCTAAATGTGATGTAGCCAGCATCCAGGGAAAAACAAACAAACACAAAAAAACACAAAAAAAAACAAAAAAAAAAAAAACCAAAAACAAAACAAATTATGTCTTTAAAAACTAAAGCCGCACAGGAGGAGATAAAGACTGAATCTTTGAAATACTTTGCATGGATATCCCATCTTGAGAGTGTCATGGGGCCCTAATGCCAACTCGCAGAGCCAGCTGAGGGCAGGTCCCGCAGACCTCACTGCAGATTCTCTCCTACAGTAAAAACATGTAGACTTGGCTCTGTAGAAGCCCCTTCTTTACTGAAAGCAGAAGACTGCGTTTCAAGGAAAGGCTCATAGGAGAACAAGGAGATGAAGTGAGTCTAGAAAGATCGTTGAGCTGCACGGTCTTTCGCAGGGACGTAGTGAGAAACCAGGTATTCCACCGCGTTTTGGCCCTGAGTTTTGAGAAATCATTGCTCGGAGAAAGTAAGCTAAGTTTTCGTGACTTTAAACCCGAGGGCTTGAGATCACTGCGGAAGAAAGATGAGGTTAGGGATTAAAAGTTTGTGGGAAGGGAGTGGATGGGGAGGATCTAAGACCAGACTTCCCCTGCGGAATTTATGCACTTCGCGGTGCTTGCCAAGCAGTTGCCTGGGAACGCGCTCTGGCAATTCCTTCTGCTGCTCCCAAAAGTCTTAAGTTTTATGGCTTTTTTGGTTTAAACAAAGAAATAAAAGAAGGTCGAGTACAAGAGACTGTTTCCAGAAGGCAGTAGATTGAAGCCCACGATACTAATAATATTTCAGAATGCCAAGAGAGTTGGCCTGTCATGCTGCCTTCCTGTGCAATTATCACAGGCTCCTCGTTGGCTGTTATTTCATGTTTGCTTCTTAGTCATTCCAGGCCTTGATTTCTCCATTTTAGAAATGAGAAAGATGGGCAAAGTGGCCTCTTGGGCTTTCAGATCCTGTAATTCTGCGATATCCAGTTAGTCTTCCCCTGATTTTGGTTTTAGATATCTATTTATAAACCGGAAATTGAGAATCCATAATCTATTGCTAATCGTAGTTACTACAGGTAAAAATGCTTCCCAATTTTATCACCAAGAATTTATTTTAGTCTGTTGATAAGCAATTCACTATATGTAAAACAGGCCCTGTGAATTAAAATACATTTGGCTTTTTAAAAACTAAATAAGAATAAAAATAGTAAAAGAGATGTAAATAAAAATATATCCAAATTTACCATGTGAAGAATAATTAAATTAATCTTATCTATTCAATCACTAGTTGTGATGTAAGGCACAAAAAATGATCTGAAATTACTCCCTATTTGAAATATATGATGTATATATAAAAGATATATATATAAGTGAATAAATAATGTCTCACAGCACAGTAAAAAATACATTTCCATCCATTTTCTTTTTTTCGGCATTCGTTGTTTTCCGCAAGAACTTCAATTTCATATACAGTAAGTTGGAATGAAAGAAGAGAGAGAGAAGGAGCTTAAATGTGGAGAAGCAATGATACTTAAAGTGTAGATGAATGTAAATTGAATTTTTCCTTAAAAAACTTGTTTCAAAAACTATTTTCATCATAATCTATTTCAAATTCAAAGGCAAAGATGAACTCAAAATGACTGAATTATATTCTATAAAAGCAAACGATATGAAGCAAGAACTTGCTGAATCATAGATCATTTTTCCTAGTAAAAAATGGAAGAACTCAGGGTAAATATTACTGTTTAATGACAAATTATAATTCATATATAGGATAGAAATAAAAACTTCAGTAGGCATTTCCCGTACTTTGAACTGCTATTCTATTACTGTGTCTTACACAATGTAGTTAAGCATGTACATTTTACAACATCCCTGGATACATTTCCTGCAATGTTAGAATCATTATGTTAATATTATCATTTGTGGAATCTTTCTAATTCGCTATAATATTTATACAGTTTATATTTTTTCAAGGATAGAATACTGTCAATATAAATGTAATGAATTTAAATGGAAGTAAATAGTTATGAAAACGAATGAAGAGTACTAGAATTTATTTTGAATACTTAGAAACTTCTCACCTCATAATATGTCTCAAATTGATCGATAATAAAATCAATTTTGAAAATTTCAAAACTACGAGGTCTACAGTGGAATAGAGTAACGCGCTCAAAGAAATAGAATTTGCTATTTTCTGCCCTCTGCTGTTCAGTTTTGGTAATTATCCATAAGTATTGTTTTCTAAAGCAAGGATAAGTTACATTGAAACATGGAAGGAATAAAAATACTACCGACCCCATCATTTGTTTGCTTGGTTGGTTGTTACTGTTGTTCCTTTATGCATGTGTTTAAACAATTTTTATCATTTAGGCTAGAAATAAGTATTATACGTAAGATTTCAATTTCTGCTTCACTTGATCTTTGCTTCAACATGAGAAACAATAATTTTCCTTTTAAATCTACTTTAAAATGCTTAAGGATACCAAATATATGGTACCCAGTATGCACAGCTTTAATTCTTATTCCATTATAAAAACCTTTGCATAAAGGAAAGGAAAGTCATTGTGAGAAGGAGTGTGATAATTTTTAAATGACTAGTAGAGCAAATTTTAACTGATTTCATTATCAAAAGTGGATTATGAATGTCAGTGCCATACCTCCCAGTAACGAAGTCTCATCAAAATAGAGATCATTGTCTTTCTTTCTATTGATCTTCTGGAACTGTGAAAATGTAGGCCACCTGAAATGCTTGGATGCAACTCAATAGTAGGAAAAAGGGTCCATGCTCTTTCAGCAGAAGATGGCAAAGGTTGCAGTACCTGCAGAAGGAACTCTTGTTCCAGACATGAGACCCTATTGCTTGAGACAAACCAAATAAAGAAACAGACAAGAAAACATGAAGATTTTAGTCCATCGGGACTACAAATAGAAATTTCAGTTCTTAAATTAAGATAAAGAATAATATTAATATTAATAATTATTCCAGATTGAGACAACATTCTTTTCCTTTATGCAGCAAAATTTTAAATCACCATTTCAATAAGATCAACTACATGACCCAAAACATATACCTAAGTTAAGTAGGCTTTTGTACCTTTCTTTTTCAATGAATTTAGAATGTCCAAAAATGAAAAGAAGTAGTTATTTTCCGGTTAGTTTGTGAGCCTTGATTTTATGGATTTTAATGAATTTTACCCTAATAGCTAACAATCCTGTACCAGGAATGTTTATTGGAAAACAATATTTCAATTCATTCATTCATTCAATAAACTCTAAGGAATTCCAATAATGTTCCAAACACTGTGGTTGACACAGTGGGTAAAAAGATAACCCAACAGAAACTTTTCTCAAGAAATGCCCAGACTTCATTCAAGTAAGCAAATGATTAAGTCCACATGAGAAGGTCAATAAGAAATGAAACAAATAGGCAGATAGTTAAGATAATGTGATAAGGTAAAGAAAAATCTATTAAGCACATTTTATCTTGGAGCTCAGGGAAGGAAAGTTACCAAAGGCTAAAATCTGAACTGAGTCAAGTAGAAATGAGGTAGGTGAACCGGGATGTAGCGAGGAGAACACTTTTTTATTTTAATTAAAGAAAAAAAAAAACCTCTTTAAAAAAAATTTTAAAAAAAGGGGGGGTGGATTCCCTGGGTGGCTCAGCAGTTTGGTGCCTGCCTTTGGCCCAGGGCCTGATCCTGGAGACCCGGGATCGAGTCCCACGTCGGGCTCCGGGCATGGAGCCTGCTTGTGTCTCTGCCTTTCTCTCTCTCTTATGTCTATCATGAATAAGTAAAAAAAAAAAAAAAAATCTTTATTTTAATTTTCAATTTTATTGAGTAACAGTTATTAACAGTAAATTAAGATCTTTACAGTGTACAATGCGATTACTTGGTATATGTTTACATTGTTAAAGGATTACCCCATCAAGTTAATTAACATATCGATAACTTTGCAGATTTATCCTTTTTTTGTTGTGAGAACATTTAAGTTCCACTCTCTTAGCACATTTCAATTATACAGTACAGTGTTATCAACTATAATCATCATCTTATACATTAATCTTCAGACCTTGTTTATCTTAAAATTGAATATTTGTATCCCTTTACCAACCTCTCCCTGTTCCTCCTCCCCGCCCCTGTGCTCCAGCCCCAGGCAATCACTTTTCTACTTTATTTCTATGAGTTTGACTTCTTTGGGTTTTTTTTGTTTTGTTTTGTTTTTTGTTTTTTGTTTTAGATTCCACATATCAGTGATACCATACAGTATTTGTCTTTGTCTGGCTTATTCCAATTAGCATAATGCCCTCCAGATTCATCCATATCAAGGTTAAATAATATTACATTATTACATATATAGCACATTTTTTAATTCATTCGCGCAATGACAGATTGCTTCCACACCTTGGCTAGTGTGAATAATGCTGCAATGAACATGGAAGTACTGGTAACTCTTCGAGATGATGGCTTCATTTCTTTTGCATATACACCCAAAGGTGGGATTTCCAGATCATATGGTAGCTCTATTTTTAATTTCTTGAGGAAATTTCATACTGTTTTCTGTAATAGCAGTATCAGTTTACATCCTCACCAACAGTATACAGTTGGTTTTTCCTTTCTCCGAATCCTTACCAGAATTTATCTCTTATCTTTTTAATACTAACCATAACAAAAGGTGAGAGGCAGTATGTAATCATGGTTTTGATCTGCATTTCCTTGATGATTAGTGATATTTAGAACCTCTTCATGTATCAGTTTGTCCCGTTGTACGTCTTCTTTGGAAAAATGTTTATTCAGGTCCTGTGCTCATTTTTTAACCAGATTTTTGGTTTTTGATATTGTGATGAATAAGTTCTGTATGTTTTGGATATTAACCCTTTATCAAATATATGACTTACAAATACCTTCTCCCATTCCATAGGATGCCTTTTCATTTTGTTGATGGTTTCCTTTTGCTGTGCAGAAGCTTTTTCATTTGATGTAGGCCTCCTTATTTATTCTTGCACTTGGTGTCAAAAAAAAAAAAAGGGATCCCTGGGTGGCGCAGCGGTTTAGTGCCTGCCTTTGGCCCAGGGCGCGATCCTAGAGACCCGGGATCGAATCCCACATCGGGCTCCCTGCATGGAGCCTGCTTCTCCCTCTGCCTGTGTCTCTGCCTCTCTCTCTCTCTGTAATGAATATCATAAATAAAAATTAAAAAAAAAATCATTGCCAAGACGAATGTCAAGGACCTTATATTCTGTTTTCTTCTTGGAGATTAATTTTTCAGGTCTTATGTTCACATCTTTAATCCATTTTGAGTGATTTTTGTGTATGGTGTAATATCGGGAACCACTTTCTTTCTCTTGAATGTGGCAATCTGGTTTTTCCGCACCATTTATTGCAGAAACTATGCTTTCCCCATAGTATATTCTTGTCAAAAATTAATTTATCATACACACATGGGTTTATTTCTGGGTTTTCTACTCTGTTCTATGTGTCTGCTTTTTTTTTAAAGATTTTATTTATTCATGAGAGAGGCAGAGACATGGGCAGAGAGATGCGGGGAGCCTGGTGCAGCACAGAATCCTAGGACTGCGGAATCAGGGTGTGAATCAGGGTGCCGCCCCCCTTCCAGGGGCAAACTGGGAGGTGGATGCTTTTGTCCACTCTTTCTGTCTAGACACTGGTGTGTAGCCATAGGGGGTAGGGGAGGTGCTTCTGCACCCATTAAGAACTGCTTCTTTCTTTGCTACCGTTCTGTGGGACTCATAAATGCAAGCCCTGTTGGTGCTCAAAGCCAGGTGATTCAGGGTTCTCCCCCTCAGGCAACAATCACAAAATCTTGGGACACCAACCAGACAAGTGTACAAGCTCCTTCTAGGAAAATACTGATGACTCAGAATAGCCTAGAGCAAGAAAGCGAGGGAAGGGTCCACTACCTTCCCCAGTCTCCAGGAAGGATTTAGCCAGACTCTAGATGTGTGCTAAATTAGATGCCTGAACCTCAGACAACATCTTTTAAGGACCCAGATGGACCTCTTTCATTTTTGCCTGCTTCATCCATGCTGAACCCTGAGAGAGATAGCCACAGTGAGTGCTCACAGGCCCATTATCAACTACGTCTTTTTTTTTTTTTTCTTACTATGGTTTTGAGTTTCCTGGATGCAAGCCTCATTTGCTTTTACAACTAGGTATTTTGGAGGCCCATCCCTTAAGTGGGAATCTTCAAAGTTAGGACACTAAATCTGGGTTCTGAAACCTTCACTCTTCAGAGAGAAGTGGGAGTTGGTATTCCTTCACAATAGTATGGTACTGTGATGGGGATGGGGTTTATGGCAAGAGTGTATCTCAGGCTTTCCTAAAGCTTCTGATGTGGGTATTTTTCTCATTCATTCAATGCATAGGAGTTACTCAGTTTCTGGATTTCTTTTAAAGGTCATTGCTCCATGTGTAAGCTATACGTTCAGTATGTTCATGGGAGGAGGGGAGTTCAGGGGCTTCTTATTTTGCCATCTTTGCTGACTTTAAGAATGCTTCATTTAAAAGCAGAGACATCAGTAAAGGCATGTGTGTGGTCCAGGAATTACAAGCAATGCCCATGTTTCTAGAATGGGAAGTAAATAAGATTATGAAATAAGCTAGATTATGGTAAATTTATCCTACAGGAAAAGGAAACCATTTGGAACAAAGATCAGTTCTTAAGCTTTTCACTTTTAGATACAACATTCTGGAAGCTGTATAGAATGTATTTATGGGGAAGCATTGAATGTAGGGAGACCAGATAAGAGGCTGTATTCCTGGTGAGGGTGATAAGAATCCGGGTTAAGAGAATAATAGTAGGAAGAAAAGGTTGGTTTAGTGAAATATTTAGGATGGAAACTTAGTAGAACTTGTTAGTGAACCTGCATGTCTCTTAGGTAAAGGATATGGAGAAACGAAGCCAACTCCTGTATGAGGCAGAGTGTCCAGGACAATGTTGTCTCACCTCAGGATGAAACATAAAGAATACTAGAAAGCAAGTATGTAGGCAAGTGATGTGTTCACTTTGGGGCATGTTGGATTTAAAAAATCTGTGGGATACAACCCCTCAAGCCATCGTGTCAGTGCTTAACACCAACTCTGATACTCATGAATGAGGCTTCATCTGAAGTTTGACTTTGTAAAGTTAACATCACAGCCTGTGGTATTTTATATGTAGTTACTGTTTCTTAGAAAATTCATTTAAAACAAAAAACTGAAGAAAGACTCATGCATACCTTCAAGATCCTGCTTTCACTTAGTACTGAGAGATGTACAATCATTTTCCATCATTTGAAGCCAGACCAGGCCATTACCTTAACCGTGGTTCTCCTAAATAGTTCCCCATTTCAGTCTCTTTAAAATGGAATAAGATTTAAGAATATTTGTGAAGAAATATGAACACTAAATTTCTTTTTATTTTTTAATGATTTTTCTCATATTTTATGATAGCCTTGCTCACTCTTAGCTAGAATGAAATTTTTTGCCTACTTGCGTTAGTGTCCCTTTCCAGGACATCCAACATAGTTTTCAACAATTCTCTTTTCACGCGTTGTGAATTTACAAAACATTTTAACCAAATCGCATAATCACAGTATCAAATTCAACTGTCAAAAAATGTTTTCTTTTTCTAAAATACGCTTGACTCTCAGTGGGTGATAGCAGAAATTAGAAGAGCAAGCCGCTGGCCTAAATATTCAACAGGACTCCACTGGTGCTTTTCACATAACGTACGGGGGTGTGTGGGGGGGTGGGGGACAAAAGAGAGAAAACAAAAAGAAGCAAATAGCATAAAACGTAGCTACAACCATTTCCAAATCTATGGATGGTTATGAGACACAAATAGCCACTTTTTTCAAGCGCTCCTTCCATATTCATGCTACTTTAGTCAGCACTTCAACGAGCCAGAGTTCTTTACTCGTGGTATGTGACCCAAATCTTCATTCCTGCAGGGTCTGAGTCCTTGATGTTCTAGCCTTTGTTAGGGCTTCTATAGTTTTCTTTTGTCTGATTACTAGGCAAGAGAATACTAAGAGGAAATATAGTGAGTAGTGAGCCTCCTCATCTACTCCATTGGCATAGCACATTTCCCTTCCAGTCTAGTAGGTACCGTTTCTATTCTATAATAGTCGGCTGCTCTGCAGGTACAATTTTATGGTACAACAGATCAGATGATGTCATTTCTTCTGGATGGGGAAGTCAGGTTGTAAAATCATGTGGTATCCTCTGGACAGAAGCCTACTATGTGGGAGGCCCTACTGGCATGATAGAAGCTACTTTTAAAATGGAAAGGAATTGCCAGCAGAGGGGAGCGAGGTCTTACTTCAAACCTTAGGCACCTGTCCTGAGATTCCCTCACTGGAACTTGCCATGCTCTCTATATTAACATCTTTGTCTGCATCAGACATGTCAAATACCATTGTGTCTACTGGGTCTAAGGCTTAAATGTCGGCTTGCACTGCAACCTAAAACTGCCAATGTAGTTTATTTCTTTCAGTCCAGCTGGCAACCTTATAACTTAATACTAATAAATGTGTCAGAGCAGCATGCCCAGATGTGGTACACATTGCCTGCAAAATTCAGACAAGCCTACTAAGCTTTGCTTCTTTCTTTGTGGTGGATGGTAAAAGCACAATTAGCCTCTGGTCCCTGGATGCTTGAGAAGCTTCACCCATGAGGTCGACCCTCTAATTTCTGAGGGGTTTTATCCCCCCCACTCTGTTATACGTATTTTTACTAAGGCATCTGAGTGGCTTACTACTTCTTGTTTATCGGGTCCAATTAGCATGGTGTCATCAATATAATATATCAATGTCAAGCTCTGCAGTGGGGGTTACACCCAGAGCAGTCCCTGTATCTCTCTTGAAGGTATAGTGGGCTAATATTACTTGGGATATATATACTTATACATTATTATTATTGGCCTGGAGACAATGAGAGATGTTGGAGCGAGAAAGAATTGGCTTCATATTGGGAATCAACTGTTCCATGCACAGATATTAATTTTTTTTCCCCCGCATAGGAGATGGCTGCCTTACAGAGTTGAAAGGTTTGCTTCTGCTTCTGCTTACACAGCAATACTGAGGAATTCAGAATTTATAAGCTCCCAAACTCATCTGAGTCTGTACAAATGTGTTTATTCACTGCACCAGAATTCCATTCCTTGCCTATAGTCTCAATATATAACAATATATAGTGGTATATAGTCTCAATATAGAAACTATATTGTCTGTAATATAATATAATATAGTTTCTATATTGAGACTATAATATATACTTGCATATTATGCCACTTAATGTAGTATCTATATCTAATTGGTAGAGCAACTAGTTGTTTACTTAGGTTTCCTCAAGCCATAAATTCCCTAGACTACAGGAAAGGAGGGGCTCATTCAAAACTACAAAGAGGCTTTTTGATTTTGATACATATTCCTAATTGCATGCTCATAGATTTTAATTTCTTAGAACTCCTGTGTTTGTTCTCTGGGGCCAGAGAAAGAGACTAGATGCCTCCAATATTTTAAATAATTATTGTTGTCATAACAATAAAATACCACAGCTACCTGATTTCCCTCCAGTTCCCCTTCATTCTATGGTGCCATCAGTGAAAATGTTTATAATCATGTTGCCACGATCTGCCATAAATCACTCAAGTCCCATTCTTCCTCCTTTGTAAGACCATATTCTCTGTTCCTCATAACATGTGAGCAATTTTGTGCTTGATTCCTATTGTGAGGTTCTGTTTCCTAGGGCCATTTGCAACACAAATTACTTTATATCTGCATCCCTGCATAAGATGATATATGCAAAAAGAATGATCCAAAGATATTCTACTTACAAAATATGAGTAAAAGAAACCACAAAATTCAGTACAATAATCCAGGGTAGAGGCAGTAGGGCTACTGACATTCTTAGGCAGAAAGGAATGTACAGAGGAATCCAGGACCTGAATCTAGAGGAGGAGAGTCATGAGAAGAAGGACATCTTGAAAGAAGCCATGATCTTTCATTGGAGGACATAGATCACTTGAGGTGACCTATCATAAGGAAAACAGAGGAAGAAATAATCCAACCTCACTCTGCTTTCTTCCTCCAGTCACCTGACCAGGTTCCCTTTGGCTAAAGTCAACTGAAAAGTCAGAGTGAGGGAAGACATTGATGCAGCTCCTATAAGTCAGCCACCTGGGACAGAAAGCAGAACAAAGAAAAAGAGAGAATAAAATTTGAAGAGGAAATGGAAATATGTACAGTACACATTGGCCATTCTTTCTTAAACTTAAGATTCATGTAAATGTTAGGATATGAGAGGCCCAGGTGGCTCAGCAGTTTAGCGCTGCCTTCAGCCCAGGGCCTGATCCTGGAGACCCAAGATAGAGTCCCATGTTGGGCTCCCTGCCTGGAGCCTGCTTCTCCCTCTGCTGTGTCTCTGCCTCTGTGTGTGTGTGTGTGTGTGTGTGTGTGTGTGTGTGTGTGTCGCTCATGAATAAATAAATAAAATCTTTAAAAAAGAAAAAAGAATATGAGAGGGACCACTAGGCAGAGACAGTAGCTATTGATGGGGAAGACACTGTTTTTCATTACCAATAGTTGGCAAGTTGATTGCTTGAGTGACTTCACAAGAGTACCTGGAGGAAAGGCAAAGAAAGGAAAGACAGTATAACGTCTGTCCAACTTGAATTCAGATACACTGATTATACCTTTACACAGAGAAGATAATGGAAGAGATGGCTTTGCAAGAGTCTCTGTGAGAGTGTATGGCACAATTAGTGTCATTTTAGATTACTATCCTCCTCCCCCCAACCCCCCAAATCTGTTTGGATCATGATATGACTATGTCAGAATGAAGATCCAAGGAGTTCCATGTGACTTTGACAGCTTGAGGTTTTGCCATTATGGGAACATCTTACAGAGTACATAGATTTTCTCACAAAAGCATCAGCATCAGACTTGGGGTGAGGGGGGAAGTTACATCATAAAATGGCCTAATGAATAGATATTGATATTGATGAAGGACTAGACCTGAAGAACCTGGGAAGACTTTGTGAACACACATGAGAGTACTCTGGAGATTCCCAGAAAACGGAAAAGGAATTTGTTGGGGACCAAGTCACTGCATTCTACAGGAGGAGTCAAGAGCAAGAGTCAGTGAAATTTTCAACATTACTGTTACAAATTACCGATTTTCAATACACAGCCTGAAGAGACCTGAAAAAAGGCAATTGTTTTGTGCTGGTCTCAGCCTATCAGTAACCAGTGTTGTGGTTAGACTGGCCTTTGTGATTCTCACTATGATTGCAAGACTCTTCAGCAATAACCACCAGGAAGTTATGAAAAACTAAAGGTTTATTACTTACAAGACAAAGAAATTATATAACACAGCTGAGGCCATACAATGAGGTCACAGGTAGAGGGAGAGAGACAGAGCACACAGGCTTGGGGTTCTGCTTTTGTTGTCCTAGGGTTTCACAGGCTCATTTTGTATTGGTGAATTTAAAATATAAAAGCTGGGCACTGGAAGAGAAGAAACAAGTTGCCCAAATGGTCAGTTACCAAAATGAACTAAGATCTCCAAAACAAAGGAGCCTCAGTGAAGGGGAAGTGGCTGGCTCTTTATCTAGTTGTGGGGCTGGCGCTGTGTTTGTCAAAAATAGGCTTCTTTGAAATAAAATGCCTCTTCAATTAAAGCTTAAGTCAGGCACTTGCATTAACAAACAAACGAACAAACAAAACCTGTGGGGCTTCTACACCCAGCAGTTTACACTTAGAGATCAGTTTTTATGGGATTGGTTTGCTTTCCTGCATGATCAAACTTGAAATTAGTCTGATTTTCTGAAACTGTTTTCTATTATTTAACTTTATTGATAGGAATACAATCCTAGCTTAATACCTAGGAAGACTATTAGTTTGCTATTTTCAACATAAACTAATGAGAATTGTAAAAAAAAAAAAAATTACCCTCTGGTAGTTTGTCTTTCTGGAATATAGCAAACGTAATCCCATAAAACTCTTTCTTTGAGGGCAGTTATCTTTAATGAGTTTTAAAAAGCTAACTCAGATCAGGTAATATTAAACAATGAGTAGTCTAGATTTAGGAAGAAATATTACATGGAGAATAAGGGGATGGAATATTTGGATAGTATCGTGCAAATACCTATAATATTTGTTCAACTTACGTTCCTTATAGACTTATATTTTTACTTCTCAGTTATGTTTTCATCTATCAACAAATATTTATCGATCACCAATGTGCTTAGTTCTAGAGAAATCAAAGTTTCTATGACAAATTGTGTTCAAAGAGCTTACATTCTAGTGAGAGGGACAGGAGGTTGCATTGAAGGGGTAAAGGTAAAGTGTTGTATAAAGTTAAATCTTTTCTAAAGAGAAAGGCATGACTCAAATGATGTAGAAAATAAGTTTATCTTTTCACAGAATGTCGTGGAAATACAAAATAAGAAAGACCAGCCGCAAAGCCTCTGCCAGCTTTCAAGTGCAAAAGAGTGAGTCTCAGCTTAGTTAATATTTTAATTAACAGAGTTCTTGGTTGTGCGAAGAGGGATCTATAGCTAAGAAGAGGCAGAGAAAGATGAATTCTTCTTCTTTTTTTTTAATGTAGAGAGTTGAATTTCCAGGAGACATCCAATAGAAGTGGCCCAGAAAACAGACAAGTGAAGAAACACAGCATGGCAGGACCTAGAAGATAGAGAAGATGGCCAGAAATTCCTGGGAAAGAAGACAGGGGTCTAATAGCCCACGTTAAGTTGAACTGCTGGGATGTGAGCCCCTCCTTCACCCTAACATCCAGTGAAACCTTGCTATGGAGATTGAGCTCACTTCTACATCAGCAGAGTAAGGTTACTGCAACGATTTGGGATCTTTGAAGGAATATCTACAATGTTGTCACACATTCTAGAAAACCTGCTTTTCAAAGGGGAAAACCCATATAACTATTAGAGACTGAGGACTAGAGAAAAAAATCAACTTTAATTTGGCAATGCTTACGTTCTGGTATCTGAATGAGTCAGGAAGAAACATAAATTCCCACTTATTTTTTCTCCTTTCCCCTTTATTCCCTTTCACTATTTTTTTATATTCCCCAAATGAATGAGACCATATAATGTTTGTCCTTCTCCGATTGACTTATTTCACTCAGCACAATACCCTCCAGTTCCATCCACGTCGAAGCAAATGGTATTTGTCGTTTCTAATGGCTGAGGAATAATCCATTGACCACATCTTCTTTATCCATCATCTTTCAATGGACACTGAGGCTCCTTCCACAGTTTGGCTATTGTGGACATTGCTGCTAGAAACATCGGGGTGCAGGTGTCCCGGCGTTTCACTGCAACTGTATCTTTGGAGTAAATCCCCAGCAGTGCAGTTGCTGGGTCGTAGGGCAGGTCTATTTTTGACTCTTTGAGGAACCTCCACACAGTTTTCCAGAGTGGCTGCACCAGTTCACATTCCCACCAACAGTGTAAGAGGGTTCCCCTTTCTCCGCATCCTCTCCAACATTTGTGGTTTCCTGCCTTGCTAATTTTCCCCCATTCTCACTGGTGTGAGGTGGTATCTGAAAGGGAGACAGAACATAAGAGACTCCTAACTCTGGGAAACGAACTAGGGGTGGTGGAAAGGGAGGTGGGTGGGGGGTGGGGGTGACTGGGTGGCGGGCACTGAGGTGGGCACTTGACGGGATGAGCACTGGGTGTTATTCTGTATGTTGACAAATTGAACACCAATAAAAAATAAATTTATTTAAAAAAAAGAAACATAAGTTCCCTTTTCTAAAAAAGAGTAAATTGTTTGCTAGATCTGTAATACAAATAATAACAAAAATTCCAGCACCAACTACCTTAAAAATAAGATAAATGGGGATCCCTAGGTGGCGCAGCGGTTTGGCGCCTGCCTTTGGCCCAGGGCGCGATCCTGGAGACCCGGGATCGAATCCCACATCGGGCTCCCGGTGCATGGAGCCTGCTTCTCCCTCTGCCTGTGTCTCTGCCTCTCTCTCTCTCTCTCTCTGTGACTATCATAAAAAAAAAAAAAAAAAAAAAATTAAAAAAAAAAAAAGATAAATGTATTAATTCATAGAACTTAAACCCCAGAGTTATAGTCGGATTTGGTTGGTCCAATCACTCTGACCATCTTTTGACCAGAAAAGATGGAGATTATTTCTTCTTATGGTTGTAGCAACTGGTATTTTCTCCAGCTGGAAGAAAGCACTTTGGTTGCAGTCTTCCAACAAGATGTCCTAAAGGTTGTCCAAACTGGCTTGCGAAGGGCACATGTCCAGTTTTAACCCAGCACCTTTGTCCAGGAGAGAAGATATGCAGCAGTTGGAGTTGGGACCACTCAGCAGGAAGGCCAGGAGTTAATGGAATGTGTGGGTACTCTTAACAATGGGGAGGAGGGAGACAAATGCTTAGCAGCAAGACAAGCACGTCTACTAGAGTAGATAGACATGGAAAAAATAATGCTAATTCTAATAAAGGATAAATTCTATGACTTTATAGACAGAAATGCTTTCTCTAATCTTAGAGACCTTTAAATTGATTTGATCACTTACATATAATTTGCTAGGAGTGTAGCATTCTACTTATTTCAAAGACCATTGCTTAAATGTTATATAAACTCTGGTAAAACTGGCTTGGAATAACAGCGTTTGCTACTATATATACTGCTTGAGAGAATTTCAAGGTTATGAAAGTAGTTTGAGGCCCAAATAAACTTTAAACTGCACTGAATGCCCCCTCTGTTTTCAGCAGTTTTATAACATCATAAATATTTTTGTGTCTGATACTGCTAATGAGTTCCATAAAAGAATTTTTAGCCCACAAACATCCTTATTCAGCACTCTCTTTTTGGCAACAATAATTAGGTTTCTTACCTGACTGTGCTAAAATACATCATGGTCGGATAGCTATTTTAAAAAATTAAAATAAACAAACTTGTATCGTGTCATAACAGAAAAGACAACACTTTTGTTTTAGTTGTTCAGTTGTTTTCTGTTTGTTTGCTTGCTTCCCCCAGCTCCAGCTTTAAAATGCACACTGGTGCACCGCAAATGACCGATCTTTGGCATTCTAGATCGTGTATGGATAAATGCAAAAATCTGTCACTGGTAGTATCCCAGTTAGACGTTGGTATTTTAACACTGGGGAGAGGACAAGCAACTAAAACAGAAATTTTGTCCTTTTTATGACACAATATAATTTTGTGAGTTTACTTGCTTTTCCGTTATGATAAAGTCAAGGTGCTGAAAGAAGGCTAAGGTGAACTAGAATAAAATTTACAGAACCCAAGTTTCTCCATAGGTTAGTAAGAGAATTTGGGTCTAATGGAGGCACGTATGGATATGGCATTCTTGAAGTGGTGTTTTTGTATTTCCTATTTGATATATTTGGTGTATAAATCTCACAGAAGCTATTAAAAATTTAGCAATGTCTCAAAACGGTTTTATAAGTTGCCCCAAGAATATGAACAACTAATCTTAATTATTGTCAAATGGAATGATGGGCAGGATGACCTCCAGGCTCTTACATCTCATTGTAGAACCATGAGTTTATTATTCAGAATAACACTTTTGTTTTCACATTAGTGTGTATAACTCTATTACATAAAGGATTAATATCAATTTACTTCATCTATCTTCCTAATATATAAAAGATATTGCATGCCGTAAGTTCTAAAATAGTTACCTTTATTAAGTACTTGCTATGTGCCAGATACTAGATGTTAAACATTTTGCCTCATTTTATCTCCTTTGTAAACCTTATTGGGCACGTTGTTATTTTAAAGAAGAACAAACTGGGCCTTGGAAATTCAAGGAACCCTGAACTACTAAGCAATAGACCCAGGATGTAAACACAGGTCATATCTAACTCCAAGAACCATGCGTGATCCACTGTTCGATGAGGCAAAAACATAATAAAATCATAGTAATGAGGAATAAGATGTGATTTCCAATTTCTGCATTGTGTATGCAAGCTCCCACACAGACCAGCCTTCACATATGCTTCTTTCTACTATTTCATTCATCATTAACTTGTTCACCTCATATTAGTGGAATTCCTCCTCGGTGCCATCAAGTGCACTGCGGGAAATAAAATGGTAAACAAGTCAGATAAGGTCCCTGTTCTTGTGAGAACTTTATTTCAGTTTTTCTTATCATTAGAGATACCAACAATAACAAGTTAATATAGAAGTTTACAAAAGAGGAGCACCTGGGTGGCTCAGGAGTTGAGCGTCCGCCTTCAGCTCAGGTTGTGATACTGGCATCCTGGGATCTGTTTCCACATCAGGCTCCCTGCATGAAGCCTGCTTCTCCCTCTGTCTGTGTCTCTGCCTCTCTCTGTCTCTCATGAATAAATTTTTAAAAGATTTTTAAAGTTTACAAAATAGCTATAGGTTGTGATAAGTAACAACAACAAAAAACTCAATAGACACAGTATGATCAAAGAAAGAACTGTCTTTCAAAGATTGGTTACCAGAGACGCCAAGCTGAAGCTGTTCTATGAAGAAGCAGAAGGAAGAACTGCATCTTTCAATATACTCACTTCCAAATTCAATTCAGTGTTCATGCAATTCAAAAGAGTGAAAGGCACACTCCAAGTAAACTGATGATCATTTCAGGATATCCCATTGATCATGCATATAACAAGATAATGTGCTCTTTCTTTCTGACCATATAGCTGTAGGATCCCTGTAAAACTCCCTAATGAAAATAGAAAACGTAGGTGTACCCTCACTTGTGCAGAGAACATAGCGCAGCTTTCATCTGATTTACATGTAAGATTCTCTGGGCAGTGAAAGTGGGAGTTTGAGTGTTTGAAAGGACCAGTTAGGTATTATTTATTGTTGTTTTATATTGAGGTTAAGAACTTTAACATTTCAGGGTTATCTGTGCTTTTTCTAAAGCGTGTTGTAGAGAATTTGGATCCTGCATCTGCATTCAGCAGGAAAGATGCCATGACATGCACAATGACAGCAGTGAGTGACCGCAGTGGAAGTCAGAAGAGAACCTGGCGACAAAACATAACCCATTTGCCATCCCGTCCCTAAGACATAAACGTCTCTGCCCCCAGAGGAATGATAAAAATTGGGTATAGTTAGGTACCTTAAGTTAGATTTCCTAGAAGTAGAACCTGGGCCAAGGATTCAAATATAAGTGATTTATGAAGTACTCCCAGGAAAAACTAGGAGGGGAATAAAAGCCAGAGAGGGATAAGGAACAAGCCACGGAGCATATATGATACTTCAGGTGAAGTTTCAGATTCAGTCGGAACCCTTGGGGAGTTCAAGAACAGAAGTTCCACTTGAGAGTGACATATCTGGATTTCTGTCCCTGGCATTAGGAGGCTGCCCTGACTCAGGAAGAGATGCGAATTCCAGGCACTTGGGGCTCACCAGGGCACCTCGATATTCTAGAGCCATCCTCTAGAGACCCATCATCATCAGTCACGATTTGTGCTTAGAAAATACATCAAAGCTGTAGGATGGATGCAAGGAACTGGTAAAAACAAAAACAAAAACAAAAAACAAACAAACAAACAAATCTAGAGGGATCTGGCAAATGCAAAAGTAGGATCTGCAATGCTGCTTACCCAATTCTTCAGTAAATAGCAGTGACCTGGAGATCAATATAGGGGCCAGTGTGGAAAAGGGTTTAACAATGAGGTAAAGCTCCTGGACTAAGATGGCAGCGCACATGCCAAAGCCCAAAGAGCCCAGAGCTCAAGACAGAGTCACCCCCAGGGGGATAGGAATGGCTCTATGGGGGGAAAGGGTGTATTCTCAAGGGCTCAAGGTTGAAATGTGGTGGGTAAAGAAAATTAAGGTAGAGAGGAAATTATGGCTGGGTAGATTATTCTGTGGCCTCCTTGCCTGTAACTATGCACCTACCTATGGGGTAAGTGTTATGTGTGAACGAGACACAGGGACGACCCTCACAAAGGATGTAAATTCAGTTTGTCTTTGGCCAATTTAAACCAGCCAAGATAAACAGGGACTTGGGAATTACCTGAGCTCTCCTCAGTAGTTAGCATTAAGCAAGATTAAAAACAAAACAAAACAAAAAAACAAAAAACAAAAAAATACCACCCTGAAGGGCAGTAAATTCTCATTGCTTTGATTAAGGAATGGTTGAAGTGAGAATTTTGATTCCCACTAATCGCCATGGGAATGACCCTGTCTAGCCAGTATATTAGGCAGGAACTTGAGGTGAAGAGCAGATCGTTAAGGACTCCATGTGATGAGCCCTTCGATTTATTCGATTTACTTGCTATGTAAAGGCAAAAAATCAACTTTCTCCTCTAGGAATCCTATTGCTTCCTAATCACAAAGTCGCCAGAAGGAAATCTGAATTGGCCTGGGCTCTGAGCAGAAACAAGCATTAAGAGTTACAGACAGTGGTGTCATAAGCAATCCCATCGAACTTTTAGCACTTGGCTGCTCAGACGATATTAGAGGTATACCTGCAGCCACAATATACTGAGACTAGACCTTTGGCATAATTTGAATTAAGGCTACCCCGCTGAGGCCTCAGGGGTGTTGGATCTGAGGACTCCCTGAGACTGCTGCTAACTCTAGCTTACCTGAAAGTGTTGGCCTCTTATGGGATGCTATTAAAATTCTACCCACCAGAGAAGGGCCAAATAAATCTAAGGCCAGAAATTTCTGTGATGAATTATGTGATGTCATAGAAGCATTCTAATAGAATTAAGTCTTCTAACAATATTCCAATTGGGAGAGAATAGCACAGCGACGTTCACTCAAAAATTAGACTTTAAGGAGTGCGTGGGTGGCTCAGTCAGTTGAGTGCCTGACTCTTGGTTTTGACTCAGGACATGATCTCGAGGTCCTGGGATAGAGCCCGGAGTCAGGCTCTGCTCCGAATGAAGTCTGCCTCTCCCTCTCCCTCTGCTCCTCTCCATTCACTCTCTTTCTCCCTCTCTCTCAAATAAATAAATAAAATCTTTTTAAAAATTGAAGTTTAAAGACAGTACAAGGTGGCGGGATTTCCGTGGGCTATTCCACACGTATGAGTAGATTTCCTTACTTTCCATAGACCTTACGATCTCTGAGGAACTCCTTGTCCCCATTACTGTCTTCCTGGTCACTAGCAGGAGTTCTCATATTTAGGACATTTTCAATCCTAGGGAGTTTGCAATCTTAGAGCCATAATGCTGTTTGGAAATCAGCCATGATATGCCCAGCAGACAGTAAAACTTTGATGGAAGCAAGCAAGGGCAAGTTCATATACATAATGAATAGAACTGAGAAATGTTTAATTAAAAGCAGAAGAGGAATCAGGCTCAGGTCCCCTAAAGAGTGTTTGAGTATTTATAGACCTGGGTTGTAGCCAGACTTTTGCTATATGGTCAAGCATATAGACTGAATAATAAAATGAACAATCTAGATGACTGAACAATAAAAAAGAGCCCTGCATATGGAGAATTCAGTTACAAAATCATCTGTGGGGATTTAGAGGGAGAACTAAATTGGTCAATATAGATGCTCACCAATAAAATACTGTTGCCAGCTAAGAGGGGGATTAGAAAATTAGGATAGATCCCTAGCTAGCTCATAACTTTCTGAACAAGAAGACATGTGGGTGTTCAGGCCACGTACTCATGAACTGAGAGATGTCATGTCCTCTGGCACATAGTGAGATGGCTAATGTAATAAGAAACTGTGCCTAATGGCAATTGGAAATGAATCGATGCTTGAAAATCTGATAACACTGGATTTCAACCAGCAGCCCTAGGGGTCTAGAAATGGTTTTGACTGGGATTGACACAGATTCGACTCTAGGCTTTTCTTTTCTCTTTTTTTTTCTCTTTATTTAGAGAATATCCTTTTTTTAAAAAAAAATTTTTTAATTGTGGTAAAATACACCCAACAACATTTGCTATCCTAACCATTTTTAAATGTTCAGTGGTATTAAATACATTCACAATGCTGTGCTACCGTCAGCACCATATATCCCTATTCTTTCTTACAAAACTAATCATTTACTGAGTAAACAGTAACTCCCCATTCCCTCTCCTCCAGCCCCTGGCAACCACCATTCTACTTTTTGTCTCTGATTTTGACTACTCTAAGTATCTCCTATAACCAAAATCATACAGTATTTGTCTATGAAAATAGACAAATTTTCATAGACAAATCATATTGGTGACTGGCTTATTTCACTTAGTATAATTTATCAAGATTCATTCATTCTTTAGAAAGCATCAGAATTTCCTTCTTTTTAAAGGTTGAATAATATTCCATAGTAAATATATAACACATTTTGCTTCTCTATTCATCTGTCAATGGATACTTGGGCTGCTTCCACATTGTAGCTATTGTGAATAATGCTGCTATGAACATGGGTTTACAAATATATCTTTGTGACCCTGATTTCAATTATTTTGGGTATGTGCCCAGAAATGAAATTACTGCATTATATACTAATTCTATTTTAAGTTTTTGGAGAACTGCCATGCTGTTTTCCATGGCTATACCATTTAAGTTCCCACCAACAGTGCTGCACAAGGGTTTCAATTTTTCCACATCCTCATGCACTTGTTATTTTACTTTTTTTAATAGTAGCCATACTAATGGACATGAGATATGTCACCATGTGTTTTGATTTGCATTTCCTTAGTAATTAGTGAGACTGAGCATATTTTCATGTGTTTATTGCCCTTTGTGTAAAAAAGGTTTGGAACAATAAATTTTCTACCATTTTGGCCCTTCTGGATAAGTAAGCATTTAACTGCTATCAATAAGCAAAAATGGAAAAAGAAAACTAATGTTTTTTTTTTTTTATCTTTATTTTATTTTTATTTATTTATGATAGTCACAGAGAGAGAGAGAGGCAGAGACACAGCAGAGGGAGAAGCAGGCTCCATGCACAGGGAGCCTGATGTGGGATTCGACCCCGGGTCTCCAGGATCACGCCCTGGGCCAAAGGCAGGCGCCAAACCACTGCGCCACCCAGGGATCCCGAGAAAACTAATGTTATAAGCATATTTTAAATTTCTAATTGGTATAGACAATGAAAATAGTTATTATTCAATATAGTTAAAAGGAAGCACTTTGAAAGTTTGGGTTCAATGTTTAAACAACTCAATCCTCAGCCCAGTGTGTGACTAGGACATTTGAGCTAAAAACAACTGATCATGAAGGGAGATAAATGGAAACAAGGGGAAACAATAACAAATGGAATAGGAATTCATAAGTGATTCACAATCCCAGGAAGGAATGCTATTTCCAAAAGAGTGTCTATTCTTCCCAAATGCTCTCATACCTGGCACTGACTAATGGCTAATGTGGGGGGAAAATCTTGAACTTATTATTTTTTTTTTTTAGAGAAGTGGAATTGGACTCTTGCTAATATATGAGCTCTGCCAATGAACTCCACCTGAAAAATTAAGGGAAAACAGGTGACACAGAGCACCCTGATAACTCAAATTACCTGTGGTTAACTCCAGATATCATTCAGTTTACAGTTTTTAGCATATAAGGCCTTGAGTAATTGAATAATAACTCTAATAGAACTCCACACTTGTCACCAATGATGACAGAGGGCTGGCATTCTTACCCAGGAATGACTTTTAGATATTCTAATCATATGGAATCTGATATATTTAGTGTTTAGTTCCAGGAATGCTAGAGGGTTAGAGTAGTGGGCTGTATTTATGAGGACACTGTGGTAAGCCTCAGTTACGGCCAGATGTTACTAAACAACTTGTGGCCTTTATTGTTTTCTTTAATTGTTAAGCTCCATGAGTAAAAAGGATATTGTCATCTCTGTGATGCAACTAATTAGAATTAAAAAGATAAAGGAGCAATATGCTATCCATAGAGGAAAAGATGGGCAGTGTTACACCTGACCCCTTTATGTCAGGCTCTGTGAAAAGCTGCACCGTAAATGAAATATGGTTATGCCCCACCTGTTGAGATCCACAATTTACTGAATGAAGGCCTCCACTCTCCATCATAGTTGCTGAAACGTGGCTTCTGTTAGGAAGAAATGAGAATTATATTGCAAATTTGCTGACTTAAATATAACAGATACTTACAAATGATGTGCGAAATACACCCTTTCTTTATCTGCTATAGTTTTATAAGCAACAAAGGATCTGTAGGCTAATAGGGAGAATTAAATAAAACCAAACTTATTGTAGATGATGACTTCCAGAATGAGAAAATATTTTGAGAAGCAGATTTGAAAAGCCAAGTGAGAGAATAACTTTTGTAAAAATTACCAGAAAAAAATAAATGAGTTTTTCCTTAAAAATTAAAAATGTATCTGCATTTTTTAAAATTTGAAATGAATATAGCTCCTGTAGTTAAAATTGTCGGTAAAAAAATATCAAAGGACTGTGAAATGATACGGTCTCACTTAGCGTGCTTCTTATGGAAAATTCCTCCTACACACTAAATGGTTTAAAACGCTGATCAAAGGGTCTTAGAAATTTTATTACCTAATATAAAATAGTCCATAAAATGAAACATGAATTTTTTTGAGAAGTTTCTGAGAAGTATGTGTCAAGGAGATCTTGACCAAGGTTAGAGAGTAGACTGAGAAGGAAAGCAGAAGACCTACAATAGATACTTTCCAATATGGTGAATGTGCCAAAAAAAAAAAAAAAAAAAAAGACAAATCAAATCTCCCTATAAACGTAAGAGTGGCAAATCACCTGGAAAACACATTAGTAGCAAGAGTTCTAACCTATGAAATGTTTTTAGGAAGATGTACCTGGTGAGTCTAGAAATCATCTTGATTAACAAATCCAAAATGTATGAATTGCATCACTCTCTGGAATGTGTAATGTAAGCTATTCAACTATTATAAAAGGGAAATGATTCATGACTAAATAAGCTTCCTTCTGTGTATATTATGTGGCCATGTACTTTACTGAGAGATCTTTTACGTTAAAAGCTGGTCCAGTGTACATCCTAATGCATCAAGCAAGAAAATACCGGGGATCCCTGGGTGGCTCAGCGGTTTAGTGCCTGCCTTCGGCCCAGGGCGTGATCCTGGAGATCCAGGATCGAGTCCCACGTCGGGCTCCCTGCATGGAGCCTGCTTCTTCCTCTGCCTGTGTCTCTACCTCTCTCTCTCTCTCTTTCTCTCTCTCTCTCACTCTGTGTGTGTCTCTCATGAATAAATAAAATCTTAAAAAAAAAAGAAAGAAAATACCATTTTTGAAGGTAATCTTGAACTGCTTCTTAGTGATTTTGTGATTACTTCTATCATTGAAAATATTAGTAAACTTGATGCTGGGTAATTTTGAAAGCAAAGAAATTAAGAAGACTATAGGAATTTCAGAAAAAGGGAGTAAGAAAAGATGGTGAAGTTGTCATTTAAAAAAAAAAATTTCCCCAAGCTAAGAGACACATCTCTTAAGGAATCCACTAGCTGTTGAGAAGAACTAAGAAAAAAAGGATATGTAGTCAAAATATAGACTGTGAAAGGAAAAGAATATTCTAAAGTCTATAAGTAAGAAAAGCTAGATTACCTACCAAAACAAAACAAAGTAACAACAACAACAACAACAACAACAACAACAACAACAAAGACCCAGATTCTTATCATCCTCTAAGGTGGAAGGGAAAGCATTTGGGGAACAAAAGCCACAAACAGCCTTACACTGAGTTGGGCCTCCTGGCAAGGGTTAGGGGGCAACTCCATCCTGGCAAAGACACCTGAGAACGCAACAGACCCCTCTTCCAGAAGACCAGCAGGAATATCCGGCTAATACCAAGTTTACTGATCACACAGAACTGAAAAATTCCAGTGTTAGGGGAAAATAGTATATAGAATTCAATTATTTTCTCACGATTCTTTAGTCTTTCAGTTTTTTTCTTTTTCTTTTTCCCTTTTCAACTAGTTTCTTATTTTATAAATTCTTTTTTAATGTTTTTTTTTATTTTCATTTTTATGTTTACTATATATATTCTTCATTTTTCACTTCCTTTCATTGTATTCAATTTTATTTTTGTATATATGTAAGTTTTATCTTTTTTCTTTGCAATTTTGAGATCTAGTTTTTTCTAACAAACAGACCAAAACACACATAAGGCCTAGTATTTTATTCTATTCTGTCCACCTGTTTGATTATATTCAGTTTTTTCCCTTTTTTTTTTTTTTTCTTTTTGGTTTCTGATCTCTTCTGATTTGTTTAGCTCATATTTTTCAGGGCTTGTGGTTGATATTTTTGTATTTGTTCTCTCATTCACCTCCTTTTCTCTGGACAAAATGACAAGACAGAAAAGCTCACCCCAGAAAAAAAGAACAAGAGGCAGTACTTCCTTAAGTCCAGAGACTTAAGCTGGATACAAGTAAGACGTCAGAGTTAGAATTCAGAATAACAATTATAATGAGACTAGCTGGTCTTGGGAAAAGCAGAAAAGACACTGGAGAATCCCTTTCTGGAGAAATAAAAGAACTAAAATCTAATTGGGTCAAAATAAAAAAGGATATTACTGAGATGGAATAAAAAATGAAGGCTCTAACTAGTAGGATAAATGAGGCAGAAGAAAGAATCAGTGATATTGAAGATAAAATTATGGAGAATAAAGAAAATGAGAAAAAAAAGATATGAACAACTATTGGATCATGACGGGAGGATTTGAGTGATCAGTGATACCATAAAGCAAAATAATATTAGAATAACTGGAGTCCCAGAGGAAGAGGAAAGGGAGGTAGAAGGTATATTGGAGCAAATCAAAGCAGAGAACTGCCCTAATCTTGGGAAGGATACAGGCATTCAAGTCCAGGAGGCACAGAAAACATCCTAAAAGTAAATAAAAATAGGTCAACACCTTGACATATAATAGTGAAGCTTGTAAATTTCAGAAACAAAGAGAAAGTCCCAAAAGCAACTCAGACAAGAGATTTTTAACCTACAGAGGTAGAAACATAAGGCTGGTAACAGACTTATCCACAAAGACCTGGCAGGCCAGAAAGGACTGGCATGATATATTCAGAGTGCTAAATGAGAAAAATATGCAGCTAAAGTACTTTATCCAGCAAGGCTGTCATTCAGAATAGAAGGAGAGATAAAGAGCTTCTGGGACAAACAGAAATCAAAAGAATTTGTGGTCACTAAATGAGCCCTGCAAGAAATAGTAAAGAGGATTCTTTAAGCAAAGAGAGAGCACCAAAGTAACATAGATCAGAAAGGAACAGAGACAATAAATAGAAACAGTGACTTTATAGGTAATACAATGGCATTAAATTCATATCTTTCAATAGTTACTCTGGATGTAAATGGAGTAATTGAGTGGATGTAAATGATCCACTCAAAAGATATAGTGTATTAGATTGGATAAAGAAGCAAGACCCATTCATAGGCTGTCTATAAGAAACTTATTTTAGAACCAAAGCCATGTCCAGATTGAAAGTGACGGGGTGGAGAACCATTTATCATGCTAATGGACATCAAAAGAAAGCTAGGGTAGCAATCCTTATATCTAAGACAAAATAGATTTTAAACCAAAGAATGTAATTAGAGATGAAGACCACCACTATAAGGGTCTATCCAACAAGAAGATCTAACAATTGTAAATATTTATGCCCCTAACACAGGAGCACCCAACTATATAAATCAATTAATAACAAAATTAAAGAAATATATTGATAATAATAAAACAATAGCAGAGGACTTTAACACCCCACTTACAGCAATGGACATATCATATATGCAGAAGATCAATAAGGAAACAAGGGCTTTGAATGACACACTGGACTAGGTGGACTTCACAGATATATTCAAAGTATTACATCCTAAAGCAATGGAAAATACATTCCTCTTTAGTGTTTATGGAACATTCTCCAAAATAGATCACAAACTGGGTCATAAATCTGGTTTCAACTGGTACCAAAATATTGGAATTATTCCCTGCATATTTTCAGGCTCCCATGCTTTAAAACTTGAACTCATCACAAGAGGAAATTTGGAAGTAAAGCAAATACCCAGAGGTTAAAGAGCATCTTATTAAAGAATGAATAGGTCCACCAGAAAATTAAAGAAGAATTAAACTTTCATGGAAATAAATGAAAATGAAAGCACATTTGTTCAAAATCTTTGGGATGTACCAAAAGCAGTCCTAATAGGGAAGTACATAGCAATGTAAGTCTTTATCAAGAAATAAGAAAGGCCTCAAATAAAAAACCTAATCTTACACCTAAAGGAGCTAGAGAAAGAGCAGCAAATAAAGCCTAAACCCAGCAGAAGAAGAGAATTAATAAAGATTAAAGCAGAAATCAGTGAAATAGAAACCAAAAGAACAGTAGAACAGATCAACAAAACTAGAAGATGCTTCTTTGAAAGAATTAATAAGATCAATAGACCCCCAGCCAGACTTATCAAGAAGTGAATGGAAAGGACCCAAATTAACAAAATCATGAATGAAAGAAGAGAGATCATGACTAACACCAAAGAAATGCAAACAACTATAAGAATATACTATGAGCAACTATATGCCAACAAATTAGGCAATTTGGAAGAAATGGATGCATTCCTGGAAACATATAAACTACCGAAACTTAAATAGGAAGGAATAGAAAACCTGAACAGACCCATAACCAGCAAGGAAATTGAAGCAGTAATAAAAAATCTCCTGATAAATAGGAATCCAAGGCTGGATGGCTCCTCAAGGGAATTTTACCAAACAGTGAAAGAAGAACTAATACCATTCTTCTCAAGCTGTTTCAAAAACTAGAGAAAGAAAACTTCCAAACTCTTTCTATGAGGTCAGCATTACCTTGATCTCAAACCATAAAAAGATCCCACCAAGGATCTTTGGACCAAGGAGGAGAATTATGGACCAATATCCCTGATGGGCATGGATGTAAAAATTGTCACCAAGATAGCCAATAGGATACAACAGTACATTAAAAGAATTATTCGCCATGACCAAGTAGGGTTTATTTCTGGGCAGCAAGAGTGGTTCAACATTTACAAATCAATCAATGTCATACACTACATTAATAAAAGAAGGGACAAGAACCATATGATCCTCTCAAAGATACAGAAAAAGCATTTGACAAAGTACAGCATTCTTTCATAATTAAAACTCTCCACAATGTAGGGATGGAGGGAACATACCTCAGTATCATAAATGCTGTACACAAAAAGTCCACAGCAAATATCATTGTTAATGGGGAAACATTTTTGAGAGCTTTCCCCTTAAGGTCAGATACACAACAGGGATGTCCATTCTCAGCACTGTTGTTCAACATAGTACTGCAAGTCCTAGGCTCAGCAATCAGAAAACAAAAAGAAATAAAAGGAATCCAAATAGTCAAAGAAGAAGTCAATTTTCACTCTTTGCAGATGACATGACACTGTACGTGAAAAACCCAAAAAACTCTATCCCAAAAGTGCTAGAACTACAGGTATTCTGCAAGGTGGCAGGATATAAAAAGACCCTGAATAGCCAGGGGAATATTAAAAAAGAAAACCAGAGCCGGGGCTTCACAATGCCGGATGTCAAGTTGTACTACAAAGCTGTGGTCATCAAGACAGTGTGGTACTGGCACAAAAACAGACACATAGATCAATGGGACAGAATAGAGAATCCAGAAGTGGACCCTCAACTCTATGGTCAACTAATATTCGACAAAGCAGGAAAGACTATACACTGGAAAAAAGTCTCTTCAATAAATGGTGCTGGGAAAATTGGACAGCCACGTGCAGAAGAATGAAACTAGACCATTCTCCTACACCAGACAAAAAGATAAACTCAAAATGGATGAAAGATCTAAATGTGAGACAAGAATCCATTAGAATTCTAGAGGAGAACACAGGCAACACCTTTTGAACTTGGCCGCAGCAACTTCTTGCAAGATACATCTATGAAGGCAAAGGAAACAAAAGCAAAAATGAACTATTTTTACTTAAGATAAAAAGCTTCTGCATAGCAAAAGAAACAGTCAACAAAACTAAAAGACAACCTACAGAATGGGAGAGGATATTTGCAAATGACGTATCAGATCAAGGGCTAGCATCCAAGATCTATAAAGAACTTATTAACCTCAACAGCAAAGAAACAAACAATCCAATCATGAAATGGGCAAAAGACATGAACAGAAATCTCACAGAGGAAGACATAGACATGGCCAACATGCACATGAGAAAATGCTCCGCATCACTTGCCATCAGGGAAATACAAATCAAAACCACCATGAGATACCACCTCACACCAGTGAGAATGGGGAACATTAACAAGATAGGAAACCACAAATGTTGGAGAGGATGTGGAGAAAGGGGAACCCTCCTGCACTGTTGGTGGGAATGGGAACTGGTGCAGCCACTCTGGAAAACTGTGTGGAGGTTCCTCAAAGAGTTAAAAATAGATCTGCCCTACGACCCAGCAATTGCACTGCTGGGGATTTACCCCAAAGACTCAGATGCAGTGAAACGCCGGACACCTGCACCCCAATGTTTATAGCCACAAGGTCCACAATAGCCAAACTGTGGAAGGAGCCTCGGTGTCCATCGACAGATGATGGATAAAGAAGATGTGGTTTATGTATAAAATGGAATATTCCTCAGCCATTAGAAATGACAAATACCCACCATTTGCTTCGATGTGGATGGAACTGGAGGGTATTATGCTGAGTGAAATAAGTCAATCGGAGAAGGACAAACATTATATGGTCTCATTCATTTGGGGAATATAAAAAATAGTGAAAGGGAATAAAGGCGAAAGGAGAGAAAATGAGTGAAATATCAGTGAGGGCGACAAAACATGAGAGACACCTAATTCTGGGAAACGAGCAAGGGGTAGTGGAAAGGGAGGTGGGCGGGTGGTGGGGGTGACTGGGTGATGGGCACTGAGGGGGGCACTTGATGGGATGAGCACTGGGTGTTATGCTATATGTTGGCAAATTGAACTCCAATAAAAAAAGTGGCAGGATATAAAATTAATGCACAGAAATTAATAAAGCCTTAAAGTATAGAAAGCCAAATCAAAAGAAATACATGGAAAATGACAATTTTTAATAATTTTCTCACAGATTATACTAATCAGCCACATATAGTAAGATAAGAAATCAACAGTGAAATGATGGTCAAAAAATAGATATTCCTAACAAAGTGATAGCCAAATGTCCTGTGAATCCAGATAGTAGAAGCCACACTCCTAAATAATTTCAGATCACAGAAAAAATTAGATAGGAACTTAAAAGCCTTTATATATACACCCCAACAAAAAATGCACATAAAAGTGTGTGCCATGCAGCAGTGGTTGCTGATGAATTTGTAGCTTTAGATACATTTATTTGAAAATAAGAATAGTTGAGAAAACAAGGACTGAGCATTTGAGTCAAGAAGTTTAGGAAAGAGCATCAAAATAGATCCAAACAAAATCGAAGAAAGGAAATACTGAAGCTAAAAATAGAAATTAATGAAGCAGTACACACACATATAAAATAAATCACACAGTATTGATCAATAAAGAAGTAAACTAATTCTCTGATAAGGCTAACAGAATTGAAAACCTGTATAAATGCAATTAAGAAAAGAGACAACATGAGTAAATAAAATTAAGATAAAAAGCAATACAGATTACAACAGATATTTTAGACACCACAACACACTATTTCATGCAAAATCATCGGTAACTTAACAACCTAAATGCAATAGATAATATCCTGGAGAAAATATAAATTATCAAAATTTATCTAACAAGGAAAAAGCCTGAATAGAGCAATACTTTTTTTTTTCAAATGCACTCAGATTCATAAATGTCTCCCAATGTACCCTCAATAGCATAAGACTGGATCTGTTTTATGAGATTTCTAGAAAAACTCAAAGAATCATTCATTCTGGGACCTATTTAATTTCTTCCAGAGTCTAGAAAGAAAAAGGAAGATACTCAACTCACTTTATGATACTACAGTAAACTTGATGCATAAACAGAATATGGATGACTTAAGAATATGATTTTTATCTTGACCAATATCATATATAAATACAGATATAGCAATTTTATATAACTCTTAAAAGGCCATATTAAATATAAAAGCTATATGCTAAAAATACTGCACCACAAACAAAAACAGCTTATCTCAGGAACACAGGTATTATTGTAAGTTAGAAAATCTTTTAACCCAGTAACAACATAATAGTTTATATAATAAAAATAAAAATATAATCATGTCAATAGTTGTAAATTGAGACAATGAGTATATTCAGCACGTTAGCTGGGTAAATTGCTAACTGTTAAATCCTGACTGTATCACTTGCTGAATGGGGGATGGAAATAAGATTTTTTGTACAATCATGGCAGATGTGTAAATTGATATAGCTACCCTAAGGAAAGATTTTGCATTTTAAATTAATTTTTTAACTGTACAGATATTCTCCCTATAGCTGTCTACTACACAAAGTCATTCTCACATAAATACTAGGGTATGTACACAAGGATGCTTATTTCAGCTATTTGAAGTGATGAAAAATTTGAATCAACATAAATATTCTTAATTAAATGTGATACATACATATGAATGAATAACCTGGTTATGTATGTGAATAGCATTAAAACAACCTAATGTAAAAATAAATAAAAATAAATAAATAAAAACCTAATGTCATGAGTAATACATTTAGTTACGTATCATTTATGTAAATTTAAAAACACTGATGTGTATATTTTTCCTTTGAAATACTATAAAATAATGTTTGGAAAAATACAAACTAACTGATAATCATACCTGCCTCCCGGTATAACTGCAGAGGATCATGATAAATAATTGGAAGTGGTGACTATTTCAGGTTTATCCTTTAGGGTCTGTTAATCTTAAAAATGAAACTGCCAGTTATTTTGCCAGCAAAAATGGGTTCATCTGGCAGTAGCAGAACATTGCAATTCAGGACAAACAAGCCATGGACAAATCTGGAGAACAAAGGAAAAGTATGCTCTTTATAGAGGAAGGTGATTATTATAGAAGGTCTATTATAAACAAAAAATAAATGTGTGGTTTGTATTATAAACATCACAGGAGGGCTGTTATAAACCAAAAAGTCCGCTGGAGAAATTGGAAGTTTGAAATATAGTGACTTTTCATTGGCTGAGTTGTGACCATCTCTCATTGGTTAGGTCATTTCTGGGGGAGAAGCAAGACCTTTCTTCCTCCTATTGAGTAAGGAGTAGCTCAAGCACTGTCAACTGCAAGGCATGTCTCTTCATGTTGGGTCTGCAAGTGAAAACAAGTGGGCCCCAGAGTCTCCCTTTCAGGCCTCCCAACTCCTTTTCGTGAGGTTTCTTTTTATTAATTTTCATAATTCTAAATAAAAGAACAAATAAGACAAAGTATTCATGTGACTTATTAATAAAATGAATTTAAAAATTTAAATCAAATATGCCAGAAAGTAAAGTGAGTTAACTCTTAGTGTTAGAATATAGGTAATTTTATATATATATATTTTTTTTACCTTTTTCTGATTTTTTTTTCTGTTCCCACTGATACCCCTTTCTCTCAATCTCTCTTTCATAGATACACACACATACATTTAAAATCATAATAAAAAAAAGATAGTTCACACTTCAAAAAAAAAGGGGTTAAAATAAAAAACAAAAGAAAGGGGTTTTGTATAGTGCAGTGGTGTGCAATAGTGTGAATGTTTGTGCCCTCCCAGTCCATATGTTGAAATGTTGAAATCCTAATTGCAGAGTGATGGTGTTTGGAGTTTAGGCTTTGGGGAAGTAATCAGGCCATGGGGGTGGAACCTTTATGAATGGGATTGTTGATCTTATAACAAGAGGCTGGAGTGTTAACTCGCTCTCTTTCTGCCATCGAAGACACCACAGGGAGATGGCCCTCTCTTTGTAAACCAAGAAGAGGACGCTCCCCAAGAACTGACAATGCTGACGCTCTAATCTCAAACTATCAGACTTCAGAATTGTGAGAAATAAATGTTTGTTGTTAAAGTCACCAGTCTATGGTGATTTCTTATTCTCGCTCCAGCAGACTAAGACACATAGGTAGAGTAATAATCTGGGAAATTATTAGAGAACAAAAAAGATGCTTGTTCAAGTCCCTTACCCTATATATGGTGAGAGAAAATAAACAGGGCCCCCTTGAAACAGATACAGTTTGACAACTATTTCACAGTTTGATATTGAACTTAACTCTCTGAAGAGTTCTGATGAAGTACAGGCAAGGCGGGGGAAGGAATAAGACACATAAAGCTTAAGGATGCTAAGGTTTCATTTATAATGGCATGGATATCCCAGGGGCACAAAGGAAACATGTGGAAACATGTGCAAAGGAGGGAACTGGAGGAGGTTGAGCCACAGGAGTGGAAGAATGAAAGAAGTGCTGGGATTTGTGTTGGGATGAAGGATGATGCCTCATGAGTAGATAGCAAGGTGGGGTGTTTTACTAAGACAGGATATTCAAGTGCCAAAGCCCCCTAGGAGACGGGACTACCTCGCCTGTGTGCAAGGAGTTAGAGTCAGCCTGAATTGTGTGTAAACCCTGAAGAATTGGATTAAGCGAATAGGGAGGCAGCTGGGCGTGTTTCCTTCCTGGACCATTGGGCACATAGAAAACAGGAGTTGCTCTTGATGTAGACAAGGATGGGGGCAGGGGAGCATGTAGAGTTCATTTTATGAGGTGGGGCAGCATGAGCCAGGGGTACATACAAGAATGGGAGTGGTTTTTCAATGAATAGCATACAAATAAATAAATGGAACAATCTGTTGAGACTAAGTTTTCTCTGTGGGCCATCTGGTTCATATCAATTAGCACACACTTATTTTATTTGATCCTTAAATAGGCATTCTCTCAAAGAGCTCCTAATGTAACCTTAATGTGAAACTGTTCCATGTATATATAAAATAGGTGCCCTTTAGTACTTCCAAAAGGGCAACATATAGTATGTTTTAATTGCAAATAAAATACCAATTGCTATTACACTATATACATATATGTGTATACATATGTTCACCTACACATATTCACACACACACACACTCATTTTTTTTTACTTTAGTGTCTTCCCAGTATCTTATACTTCTGAAGTACCAAGTGTTTAACAAATGCCTCTTCATCAATGCATAACTAGTAGGGCTATAATATACAGTATGCTGTCTTAAGAAGAGTTAAATATAATTTTGTTACTTGGAGTTTGGCCTCATACATTTTTATATGAATTCAGAATGGAACAATTATTATTTGTATAGAATTGGGTTAATTGGATATTTTTATTGAGAATAACCAGTATGCTCAGTACGTAGTTGGATTACCAATCCTCAAAGAATGAAAGGACAATAAAGTGTATTAACACGACAATTCTACTGAACACAATTTAGTATTCCCTCTTTGTTTCAGAAAGAACTTCAAAATCATCCAGTTCTCCAGGAAAATCATTATGAGCATTAATTATCTTTTATTAGTACCATACATGCATGAGTTATAAGAGATTGAGTTCAATTTGAACAAAATGGGTAACATATCCAGGAAATTCTTCCCTGTGTTCTTTTTTAAAAATTCTGAAATATTCTCATTTATCTATTTTGATAAGATAAATGGAGAATGCGACTCTTAAATATGTGGATTCTGAATTTTCGGTATTCTTGAATTCTGCTACTCACAACCTAATGTTTAAATTATGGACTTCCAAGTAAATATTCCAGGGGGGTTTTTTGTTGTTGTTGTTGTTTTGGGTTTTTTTACACTTTCCAATAATATCTTAATATGCATGTTACAGTTCCTGCTCTTGTTTCTATCCTTAAATTATTTTATATTCCAAATCAATCTCATGATTATGGATGCTAACATACCTAAAGGGCAGAAGTCATATGCACTGATTGTCAAAATGTCAGTGCATATTTTGGCCAAACACTCATTATTTTAATAAGGAAATTTTGAAAAATGGTGACTTCTTTAGCAATAGGCTTCATGCTAGAAATAGTGTAGTCATAGTAGTAAGAGGCAAAATGCGATAAAAATAACCATAATTTACTGCACTTACTCTGTGTGGGGAGCTCTGCTGAGCATTCTGCATATAATAATATATTAAATTGTCACAATAACGTTATGAGTTTATCATTGCTACCCATGTTTCAGAAATAGGGAACCTGAGGCCCGCAGATGTAAAATAATTAGCCAAGATTAACACTAGCAAGCAGAATTCTAGCCTCGATTGTGTGTTTCCAAATCCTTGCCTCTAACAGGCTATAAAAGGCAGACTCGTAGGTTGTAACTGGTCATTCTTACATTATTTTTATTCCTTTAAAAATCGGGTCTTCAAGAAAAAATTTCTTTGAGCAGGTTTGCAGGGTTGCACCGTGGCAGACCCAGAACTATAAGCCAGGTATTATTACTTCCAGTCCAGAGGGTCTTTCTACTACCCACTCCTGCCTGCTGGTGTGTTTACACACAGTATTGGTTTTTGTCATGGTTTAGACCTAGGATTATCTTTATATGATGCATGTTCCACATATATTTCTTAGGAAATTTCACATTTTTATTTAGACATTTAAATGAATTCACCTAGAAATTTGAAAGCTCTTCTAAGATGCCAGTGGGCTGATTGGAAACTCCAGTGAGTTTTGAATGAAAGGGCTTTTGACTGTACAAATGAATGAAGCAGACAAGTGCAGCTGTGTTTAGAATGAGGCTTTATAATAGTCCGAGGCAGAATTTATTAGGTATTCCCTCTTAATGAGTTCCATATAATTCTTTCAGTTAATAAGTTAAAGATCATCTTTGCAGCAGGCGAGCTCAAGATTCTGACTTGGATTTATAAAAAATGTTGAAGTTTTGTCAGTAAAGCAAGCAGATATGATCCTGCCATTGTGTGCTCTAACTTCGTGTCCGAAGGAGGAGATCCCTAACAGCTAGATGGCAGGAGGTGTAGTCCTCAAAGAGAAGAGGACGGGGTGTTTACTATTGTAAAATGCCATTTCCTCCTGCTACACTTCCAACCCTAATAAACACTTGAAAGAACATCCCATGGGAACATACAATAAACCGAGCTGAGCTTTTTCAAAAACTAAAGTCATTGGCCTCTTCATCTTGTTTACCATTTCACAAAATGGGGTTTCTGTTATATGTCATCAATGGCATAGGGTGAGGCAATGCTAATTGACTAATAAAACCCCTACTTGATGAGGTAATTGGGAAAGGACCTGTAGTTTGACTGCATTCTTGCTAAACGGGGGCGGAGGGCTCCGATTCTTTTTGACCGCCTCACTGGGAATGATATTAATTGAACTGCAGTTGCCTCGGGCTGCAAATTGGGATTTACTGAAAAATGTTTCAAGTTATAGGATTAAGATCAGATGGGAGTTTTAGTTAAGAGGCAAACATTAGGTAAGGCGCATTACATCACCAGCTAAGGAACCTTTCCTTTTACTGTTCATTATTTCCTCGGCAACCTCAACTAGGATATAAATTCAAATAGCATTTTAACATTTTTCAATGCAATGTTTCTGCAATTTACATGTCATCTTTTTTTTTTTTAGTTAACATCTAGCTTCAAAATTCTATGATCTACGGTAAAATGACCCTTAATCAGCTTATATTAAAATATTTCGCACTCACTCTTCTTGAAGACAGGTCTTTTTCTTTTCTTTTTTTTTTTAGGTCTTTTTTTTTAGACAAAATCAGTTTGTTCCTTCTTCTTGTGCTTTGGTAATATTCATTATGCATTCTGATTTGTATTATAGTGATCTGTGTATTTAGCATATCTAGTCCCCTCTCACACTAGTGACTCTCATTTAAGAATGGAGTCCCGGTATTTACAATTTTTGGCTCACACAATATCTTTAGCATATGAAGTACCCAATAAGTATTTAACGATCTACAATTTTTTTTTTTTCAGTATTCTATTGTAAGAGGGTTTGGTAAGAATTGTTTTGGGCATGATGTGTAACATTTGAGGAGTTTTAAAGTATTTGTGGAAATGTAAATGCATTTAATTGTTTAGAATATAGAAGTTCCAATTTTCTCATTGTTCTTGCTGGGTAAGAACAAAATAAAATAATATATAAGCATATATAATAATATAGGTATAAAGAAAATGTAAAATGTATTAAAATATTAAGTCTATGCATATATGTATATACACACGCTAAGGGTATAAGCAATCTTGCATGTGGCATCCATATTTTCCATTAATATTAATCACAAGAAAGTCTGTTGTTTAGTAAAAAAAAAGGGGGGGAGGGAATTAGCGAATGCTAAATTATTGATACACTGTGTAAACATATGTATTTAATTTGAAAATATAATTGGAATAAATCTGCTATTCTAAAGCAAGGCAATAATATTCTAACAAGAAAGTCTTGATTAAAGGTTATAAAAATATTTCAAACCAATTCTCATCTCAGGCTTGGTATTTTAAAATTTTACATTCAACTATTTATGTAAACTGAAATTTTCAGTAATATAGATGATAAATTGAGTTATTTTAAGAGCACCTTAATTTGAACACGGCATATGTAATGGGAAATATTTTGACTTCATTTTTCATTAGAGATGCAACCATATGACCAAAAAACAATGTTGAATGAAAATATATTAGTTTAAATGAGTAAAGAGACATGACATTCAAGAGTGGCACACTTAAAAGAAATAGCGAAACATAAAAGGTAAGGAACCTGGCTGAAATTAGCATTCCAATCATTGCTAAACATGGCACATGAAGGTCAAAATCAGTTTGGTTGGAGTTTAAGATGTGAGCAGAGGGGTAGTATGAGAGATAGCTACAGAGATAAGCTAACCTTTTGATAGGAGAAAATTTAATGTCAGAGAGAGAATTTTACTTAGTTCATTGGGCAACATAAGACATCAAAGATGTTTGAGCAGGATGCCATGATCAAGCTTTATTTTAAAGAACTTAATGTCATGATAATTAAGTGAAATATGTGATACTGGATTGAATCTTAAAAAAAATAAAGTGGGGCAATTGGTAAATTTTAATAAGAACTCTAGATTATAGCATTGTATTAATGTTAATTTCTTGATACCTGATACTACTGTGATACCATGTCCTTGTTTAGTAAACAGACACTAAAGTGTGTAGAGGTAAAGGGACATCATATCTGCAGCTTTATTTTAAATGTTTCAGAAGAAAAAATGTCTCAAGTGCACACACACACATACACACATACACAGTGGGGGGGGGAATAAAGTTAAGTATGATAAAATTAACATTTAGGGAATCTGGATAAATGGTAAACAGAAATTCTTTGGAGTATTTTCACAAGTTATCTAAAAGTCTGAAGCAACTTCAAGAACGCTTTTAAAAAATAAAAGTGGTATATCAATGACATAAAGTAGGTTAAGAGATGACTAGGTTGTGAGAGTTTGGGTGTATCATGATGAAAACTAACATTAGTAGATTTTTGGAGGGAAATCTAGGAGAACACCCTCAAATTTAAAATGTATACATCTTTTAACTCGGTAACTCCACCTCTGCAATCTGTCTCATGGAAGTATACTCATATATGCACAAAGATATTTATTGCAATACTATTTTGTATTCGAAAAGTAAAACAATCAAAATTTCTGCTTAAGAAGAAGCTATATTCAGGCACATTCATGATACGGAATAATAGGAGACAGAGGATAGATTTATGAATGTCCAATTTGTCCTCACACAGAAAGATCTCCAAGACACATTAAATGAAAAATAAAGAAATTGGAAAACTATACATATGGTAAAATCCCCCTTATATTAAATCCCATTGTACTACATTATCTTTTATATTTAAAAACTGGATAGAGTTGTAAATGCCTGGAGTTAGGTGATGACCTCTGGGGAAGAGAGAAGAGCTTGAAGGAAGAAGGCCATGGCAACAACTTTCAGTGTTCATGCTAAATACATCTTGCTTTCTAATACATCAAGGTATTCATATCTTACTTGAATAATTACAAAATGAATATCCCACAATTGGTTCAGAAATAAACTGAGTTGGGGCACCTGGTTGGCTCAGTCTGTGCAGCATGCAACCCTTAATTTCAAGGTTGAAGTTCAAGCCCCATGTTGGGTATGGAATTTGCCTAACAAAAATCATCATTATCATCATCAGCTGAGTTATAGTAGAGTGATATTAAAAACTGCTGCAGAAATCTGTTAAACAATGGGAAAGTGTTGGGGCCTGGGTGGCTCAGTTGGTTGTCTGTCTTCAGCTTAGGTCATGATCCCAGATTCCTGGGATCGAGCCCCATGTTGGTCTCACTGCTCAGTGAGGATTCTGCTTCTCCATATCCCTCTGCTCATTCTCTCTCAAATAAGTAAATAAAATCTTTAAAAAAGAAAAGAATGGGCAAAGGCACTGAATTAGGGGTGTGTCAGCAGAAATAGGACAGGTGGTAGGGGTGAGAGGGAGACTCTCTACACTTATATTCTTGAAAGGGTATAGAGTGAGAGAAGGAAGGAAGGTTTAATATGGTGGACTACAGTAGTCACGGCTTTAACAAGAAAAGGGAATAAAAAAAACCTACTGATTTGTGAGGAGAAGATAATTTTTATTTTGGAGACACTGAATCTGAGATAGGATATCCAGGTAGATACACTGCAAGTCTCCCGGAAAGACATAATATTTAGAAACACAGACCAGAACACTCTGGGTTTAAGTGACTAAATCTTTGAGATAACAATTACAAAACAACCATAAGTGGACATGAATTATACTTCTTTGTTATGATCACGATCTAATGTTCCATTTGAAGTTCTAGAACTCACTTAATCCTGGAATAGCTATATATTTATAGTTGGGTATTAAAATTGATCTTAAGAGGCTACAATATTATATTACAGAAAGGAACTCATTCACATTTTTTTTAAATAAATGAATTCTTGCTTAATGAAACCTGTCTTCCATTTGGTACATTTCCCACTTAAAACTCTGTATCTGAATCAAACTCCTGAATATGAATGAAATTTGCAAGAATATAGAAAACATACAATAAGCAAATATAATTTTTAGAAGTAAAAAGTGTAAATAGTTTAAGTCCTGCTCAAGGCATTTTTTTCCTAGCACAGTACCATTAAAATGTTACTGCCTTGGGTCCTTGTAGGATATTCAAGTCCATCATAGGGTTAGTTGTGGCATTTTAAAACCATTCAGATGGGGATCCCTGGGTGGCGCAGCGGTTTGGCGCCTGCCTTTGGCTCAGGGCGCGATCCTGGAGACCCGGGATCGAATCCCACGTCAGGCTCCCGGTGCATGGAGCCTGCTTCTCTCTCTGCCTGTGTCTCTGCCTCTCTCTCTCTCTCTCTCTGAGTGTGACTATCGTAAATAAATAAATTTAAAAAAAATAAAAAAAAAAAAAATAAAACCATTCAGATGGCTGAGCTTTTACAACTAGGGGGTGCTGAAGGACTACAGAGGTTAGATTACATCTTATTTTTTAAAAATTTGGTAATCAGTGAAAATCTTTTAAAAATTAAAGTCTTTAATAAAATAGCATTGAATTACACATAGCAACTTGCATAAACAATATTTAAACACATTTTATTATTGAATTGACCATATAAACTCTCAGCTGCAACAAAACTCTCCAAATAATGTAAATATACTCACTTGATCTTATGTTTGTGTTATATGAGTTATGGATAATTCCAATTCCAGCTATGGAGAAATAAAAAGGTACACTGGATTCATATCACTAGAAAATGGGAGACTTATAGACCAGAAAGTGCCTATTTTCAGGTTGAAACAAGGTCAAAGTAAATAAATCTAAGTAGTCTAGACTTTTAGTAAGAGAGAAAATACCACTAGCAGTGAGACCTAACATAAACAGATGTTACATACTTAAACTTTAAATGTTTTATAAAAAATCCAAAAAGTATTCAAATAAAAAAAGAAATGAATTCGGAAAAAGAAATTTAATTTTACCTAAAAAATATGTAAGCATTTTAATAAAGAAGTTAAAATCCTCCAATGATTTTTTCCCCCAAATTCGAGTTACTTCCAGTAACAGGGTATTTTCCTCTTGGTTTCTTAAGAATTACGTGAAATTACATATCCATTATTATATTCCGATTTAAAATATTTATGACTCTTTAAGGCACGATTTTATATATTCTGTATCAACAAAATGAAATCCATGAAAATATATTAACGCTTTAAGGTGGGTTTAATAGAATTTCTTTTGTCAGAAATACTTAATCAATGTATCTATCTTTTTATTTCCATCAGAAATTCAGTATGAATTTATGTAAATCTAGATTTCCCTCTGTTTCAAAAACGATTACCGTGTTTCATAAGCTGGCATTTTGACAACACAGGCACACTTTAAAATGAGCTGATTTTACAAATTAGTAATTTTTTGAACTTTATTTCTCCACAGAGCCCACATAATTATAGCTGATATATTTCTACTTACAAAGTTTAAACAATATGTAATATAATTTTGCTTAATCTGTGATAATACCATCTAAAATTATACAAGATGGCTTTCTCTGAAAGTTACAAGGAAGTAAATTTGAAATACTACATACATTAGAAGGGTGATCATAACAGGATCCAGCGTGCACATCATTTTGTTATCAGAATTTTCTGAAGTATTTGCAATTTACACTAACTGAAGAGAACTGTTTGGATTTTATTTTATGTAGTATGGTTATCCTTCATTTATTCCTAAAGCAGTATGTTTGCTATACATATATACATCATTAGTAGAGCACAGAAGTAACAAGATCATGCTGCCATTCAAAAGTAAGGTGCCACATTTTTATACAATCAAATGGCATCCAAAATGCAATATATTGCTATGAAAATGCAAAATTCTTCAGATTGGCATTTATGAATGAGGTTGGTCACAATGAAATGGCATTTTATTTTACACAAATGAAAAAGATTTATCATAAATATATAGACCAATATATAACATTGAAAAACAAGAAGCAGAAAGGAAACAATGCTCTTGCATAAAGATCAATTCGCTTTGCTGCTGTTGGAATAACAGGTTTGGCAGGTGGCGGCTTCTTGTTGTTCTTTGCCTGAGATTTCCCAAGCCCATTGTTGACTTCAATAGGTTTTCCATAGCAGTCATAATTAGATAATTCAAAATCTCTTGGTAAGCTTCCAACGATGCTGAAGTCATTAGACCTCAGGTCAGACTTAGAAGTGCAAACCTTTTTGCATCTCGTCTCTCCAACCTGAGAATGAAAGTTAAGGACAGAGTACATTTAGAATTTTTCTATTCATAAAATATCTCTTCAAAAGGATATTTTTAAAATCTGATGGTTTAATCAGTTGACTATTATTTCTGTTTGACAAAAAGATTTAATAGTAACTGATTAGGCCATCAGATTACCTGAACATTTAAGGGCTCTAAAATGTTGCCCATATAACAAGGCTTATGTCATGGGATAAACTTTTGATAGGTTACTTTATGTCAAGAGATCAAAGCACAAATCAACATTTATCTTAGGTGCTCCCAGGCTTGTGAGAGTTCTCAGCTGAAATACCAATAAGCAATATTTAACCATGACACAGACCATATTACCACAATACAGGGATTGCAGAAACCTTCTGCTACTTCTAACCTTTGACTTCCCCATGGATTCTATTTCCAAAGAGGGTGGTTTACAAAGGACTGCAACATTTATCTCTTCAATGAGACAAACTCCAAAATGGACCCACAAGTAAGAACCAAAACATGGCCACAATGATCATGAACCAAAGATATACTGGTGAAAGGCATTCATTCATTCCTAATTTGTTGACTAAAGTGGCGTAGCCAACCATACACAGAGAATCCAAGAAATCGTGTATATTTCAGCCAGATCATATGTCACAGAGATTATTCAGTTGATAATACCTGAATTATTAAATTTGAATCCAGTCCCTATAATATACAAAATAATTATTTTCCATTGACCTCTCTCTAGAGATCAGGAATGCTCTCAGAAACAAGAGATGCTAACCCCAATTTTTTTTTTAATAAAGATTTTATTTATTCATAGAGACACACAGAGAGAGGCAGAGACACAGGCAGAGGGAGAAGCAGGCTCCATGCAGGGAGCCCGACATGGGACTCGATCCCTGGTCTCCAGGATTAGGCCCTGGACTGAAAGTAGCGCTAAACGGCTGAGCCACCCGGGCTGCCCTTAACCCCAATGTTTTAAGATAGCACTGATATTACAAAAGGCCTCTGAAGGGTAAACTCTTGATTCTACTGCTTAATTTCCTATGGTTTTTACTCCTGAGTTCTGTGATTCACCTTTGGAATCTCCATTATTTTTACTGCTTTTACTGAAAAAGGAAATCTATCATTATATACTGTTATTATACTATAGCTACTCTAGTTTTTGGCTTATTACTATAATACGATGACTAGTTATATAGATTCTGTTTACCTTTACCAGATTATGGGGGTGGGGGCTAATAAAAAGTTAAATACATTATTTCCCAGCAGTACTTCGGGTAGCAGGACTCTACCCTCTATCTGGACAAACACTGAGTCACATTCTTTGGGCAAGAGCCAGATGGCAGTGTTTAGAGGTGGATAGTACATATAATTAAGATATACTAAGTGAAAAAAACAAACTAAAATGTGTTATGCATCTCCTGTCATAATACCTGTAGGTAATTTACAGTTTTTTCCAATTATGAACATGTACTGGGAATGTTATTTCTATACAACTGTTGACTTTATTTGCATATACTTTATACTATGTAAATCCCCCAGCAATCTGTCATTTAAACTGTACCATCATGCACACCACACACACACACACACACAGACTCACATTTACATTCTCACACCTTCCTTGTAAGTGCACCAGAAAGAAGACCACGTTTAAAGCTCTAATTTTCCAGTGCTATTTGAGAACTAAGTATATAGTGAACTTTTGTAAAGAGTAAAATTGCTACCTTGATTGGAATAGAAGTTGAGAACAGACTCTACATATCAAATGTTTGCATTATCCTCAGGGTCTCAGAGCAATCTTTACAATCTGGGACTCTGTGGATATTCCAGTTTCACTTTCTCCCTTTAGAATTCTCTACTTTAAAAGGTTTAGATTCACTAACTGTACTTTAAAATCCACTTATCAGGGACTCCTGGTGGATCAGGGGTTGACCGTCTGCCTTCAGCTCAGGGCGTGATCCCAGGGTCCGGGGTTGAGTCCTGCATTGGGCTTCTGGCAGGGAACCTGCTTCTCCCTCTGCCTATGTCTCTGCCTCTCTCTGTGAGTCTCTCATGAATAAATAAAAGCTATAAATAAATAAACAAGTTAATAAAATTTATATGGTATTATAATCTAAGTCACACATAAATACTTCAAATTTTCTAATCTGTTTTATTTACAAAAACATATTTCTAGATTCTGCTAGCAATTTTAATGATTTTAGAATTTATCTACACAGTTAATTCAAAATGTAGATTTAGGATGTCATATTTATTCAGAGAGATTATTTAAATATAGTACACATGTCTGTTAAAGAGGAATAATTTCTTCAATGTTAAAGGAATAACAGAGAAGTACTGCAAAGAGCTTCAACTTGGTCGTACTAAATATTCAATCATGTAACTTATTAAATAAAACCTCACCTAGAAAATGTATTTGAAAATTCTTTTATTTGAAAAAGTAGACCTGTGTGTGTATATACTGAAGGAGAGGACCTCTACTATAGAAATATCTTTTGATTATGTGGCACAACTAAATAAGAAATAAGAAGTCCTCAGGTTCCTGAAATAGGTCATGATTCATTAACTAGTTGGCTGGTCTCACCTTTATCCGTTCATTGGAGATCATACACAAACATAATTTTTTTTAGTTAATACTCTCTACACATAATTATATCAAATATGTACATAAAAGTAGAAAAGTGTTTACAGTGTAATACTATTTTGAGTAATTATAATATCACATCAAGAGGGATTCAATAAACTCCTTATAAATAAGAGAGTAACCCTATGTAACATATTCTTAAAAGTGATCTTGGTTTTATTAACCTCCAATTTATAATTTCTCAATTTTTCCTCACGTAAATATGTGTCTCATTTGCTTTCATCATATAAACTTGTCACTCCTGAAAATTACTGGCAGCAAAAATGAGGTAGTATGATAATGAAACTGTCAAGAATAAAAAATGATGTGGCTAAGAACTTCCTAATGCTTCAAGTTAGAACTTTAAGAACTTTCCGTGGTCCTTTTCAGTTTGCGTCACACATTGAAAAGCAAATCACCTTATACAAGATTTCTTAACCAGCAGACTTACGTATAATTTCATGGGAATAATGGTATCTCCTGCAGATGATAAAAATAGATTCAGAAGGGAATAATCTCTACATAGTTTACCAAATTTAAGTCATTCCTTGTTTTTAAAAACCGGTCGTTACCATAGGAAACAACTATCTCATTCAAGCATGAACAGCAGGTTGTATTTTTTTAACTTGTAAAAATCCAAAGGCAATGACACTATTTTATCTTTTATTCGCAAGACCTTCCTTGTGAATAGCGCATGGCACATACTAGGCATTGGGAACAGAATGATATTAACAACAGTAGGTCTTCACATTTTTGTTGAATTAAAAAAAAAAAGGAATTGTACAAGTAAACAAACAAATTAGTAAACAAAATACTGTAATGGTTGAGGAAGGACTGGGGATAAATAACTTAGATAATTATATATGTATGATGACAGATTTATGAATGCAGGCAAAATTATAAAAACATGCTAAAAGCTAGGTTACATTATCATTGATGTTTCTTATTTCTTATACTTTTTTAAAGATTTTATTTATTTATTCATGATAGACATAGAGAGGAGGGGGGGCAGAGACACAGGCAGAGGGAGAAGCAGGCTCCATGCAGGGAGCCCGATGTGGGACTCGATCACACCCTGGGTCAAAGGCAGGTGCTAAACTGCTGAGCCACTCAGGGATCCCCATTTCTTACACTTTTTAAAATAATTCCTTTCCTTTGCAAACACAGCATTATTTTAAAAATCAGCAATGAGAATTTCCAATAATCCAAATTTCATTGTGCTTCCATTAATTACTATTGCTATTCTGTCTAAAAATAAATGACGTATCATTTTGAAACCATCCCCCACAGGGTTAATGCAGTTGAAACTAGCGGAAAGTGTAAAGCTTGTTTTTCAGAGAATTGTTTCTCCCTAATCAACTATTGTGTCTTTTCAGACCCACTAACAAACCCACTTTAGCTGTTTCTGCAGAAGCCTGAACTCAAGGTCAACTGATATGGTGCCAGCCTATGAACAAGCAAGGCTCTGCATTCCTTAACAGAGATAATAAGCCTGAGACCCCATTCCAGTTTACACCAGCTCTCGGATCATGTCCATAGGCCCTTCTTGTCCTGAGATAACCTCCTGATGTCAGAGGCTGAATTTTGCTTCCTTCTGGTGTTAAGTCACCACCCCAAAGTGAACAGGAGATGTATGCTACATATACACTTGCTCAATGTGTGTGTTCCACCTTTCCTCATGAATAGTCATAAGTTTCTTTGCCCTTTTCATCAATATGTATATAATCTCCTACCCTAAATTTCCCCTTTAAAAGCCCCACTCCTGGGCAGCCCAGATGGCTCGGTGGTTCAGTGCCGCCTGCAGCCCAGGAAGTGATCCTGGAGTCCTGGGATCGAGTCCCACGTCAGGTCCCACGTCGGGCTCCCTGCGTGGAGCCTGCTTCTCTCTGCCTGTGTCTCTGCCTCTCTCTCTCTCTCTCTCTCTGTGTCTCTCATAAATAAATAAAATCTTAAAATAAATAAATAAAAGCCCCACTCCTTACCCTGGAAACTTGGAGATGGTCCTTGGTTGGACACCAATCATCTGTCTCTCCAGATTGCCGGCCTCCTAAATAAAGCAATCTTTCTTTTCCAACCAACACTTGTCTCTTGAGTATTGCATTTCAAGTGACAAGCAGCTGAACTTGGGTTTCAAAAAAAATTTCATTGAAATGACTTAGCAAGAGTTTGTGTTTTGAAAGCAAAATATACTGGGGCAAATGCATTTTGAAACCAAACATATATTTTTCACAGCAAAACCACTAAATTAAAAAGGCAACAAGTTTTTAAATTTCTTTTTTAATATTCTTTTATGTCAATGTGTAACAGACTTATGAATTGATCAGATTACACATTGGCTGTAAGTTTGATGGATACATTAAGATAAGTTATTTTTTTACTCATTCTTGCTTTGAAGTATATCTCAGGATATATTCTGTACTATTACGTAGGTACAATGCTCATTGTAGAGATTGCATTTGGCCTGTAAGCATTAAGAGTAAATTACATTTGTTTCTGGAGATTTATTTCTGGTGGACTTTTAAACTCCCTAAGCATCACTTTATGACTTTTGTTGCAAAATGTAACAGTTTCAGACTCCAGACACATGTGCTTCTACTAGCAACCCCAAACACAGAGAATTAAAATATAGGAGTTCTTAAATATGTTGAACTTTTCTTCACTGGGTGATTATTTTAACACCTGAAAGCTAAATTTAAAATAACATAATTCTGGGGAGAGCTCAAGATGGCATAGGAAGATCCTGATCTCATCCCTCCCATGGACAGAACAAATCTACAACAACTCCATATGTAAGAGTATTATGTTAAATTTAAAAAGTCAGACAGAGAAAAATAAATACTGTATGATTTCCCTTACATGTGGAATCAAACAAAATGAAACAGAAACAGACTCATAGATACAGAGAACAAACTAGTAGTTGTTGGAGGGATGGGGAAGGGGGATGGATAAAATCAGTGAAAGGAATTAAAAGGTACAATCTTACATTTATAAAATAAGTAAGACATAGGATGTAAATTATAGCACAGGGAATATAGTCAATAATTTTACAACAGTTTTATATGATGACAGATGGTGACTACTCTTATTGTGCCGACCATATCCTAGTGTACATAAATAACAAATCACATTGCGTACACCTGAAACTAATACAATATTGTGCAATAAAAAATAACATAATTCAGTCCAATGTTCTAGATCCTATTTATCTTTTGTATCTATTTTCATAAATAATCTTGATATATTCTATAGTACTCTGAAAATCTCTTCCATATTTAAAGTAACTAAGCACCTATTCTATAGAACTTCTTTTCTTTGTCTCCAGAACACTTAGTTAGGGTATAAGTTAGTGGGTAGATTAGTAGGCTGGAAAAATAAACTGATAAAAGACTGGGAGATGTAAATGGGGATCAGCTGGGGACCTAAAGACCCATGGAACAACATGGTGATGAGTTCCTGTGTGTGTTTTTTGTTTCATATATCCCAGATTTGGAGCTGAAGGAGTTGAAATTAAAATGCCAAGGGGTGCAGATAAAAATAGCCCCAAAAAAGTTTGCTTCTTCTATCCAAAGGACAAAAGAAAAAGCAGCTTAGCAAGACAAATGGCTTTTAGGCAATAATCTCTCTACTGAGTCTAACACCACACACAGAAAATGTCACCCCATCCTCACCATGCCAGCAAAGTGGGAAACTAGACTTCTCCCTTTAAGAAGCTGTAACAAAATACCCAATACTCTCACTGCAGTGGTATCAGAGAAGGCCAAATAGGGAACTAGGACTTCCATCTCCATAGAGCATTAACAAGGCCCTGCTCTGCCCACCCAGCAGAAACAAACTGCTTCCCCTCTTCCACACTGGGAATGATGTCATAGGAGGCAGGACATTTATTACCACAAAGTGATAATGAGGACACCCCCGCTGCAGTATCAGTGGAGACCAATGGGGAATTAAAAACCCTCAATCCCACCCTGCAGTACTGAAGAGCCCCTAACCTCACTGTGTGAGGATCCGGACTTCTTCCACTGGAAATACTGATGATGCAGCACCCTTCCTTCTCCTGAAAGGGCACAGTCAGAGAAAGCCAGCTAAAACAAAGTTTAAACAAGATCCAGAGTCTTATAAAATAACATGACAATGTTCAGGTCTCAAAAGAAAATCACTCATCATACAAAGAACCAGAGGGGATCCCTGGGTGGCTTGTGGATCCTGGGTAGCTGGGGATCCCTGGGTGGCTCAACAGTTTAGTGCCTGCCTTCAGCCCAGGGCGTGATCCTGGGGTTCCGGGATCAAGTCCCACATTGGGCTCTCTGCATGGAGCCTGCTTCTCCTCCCTCTGCCTGTGTCTCTGCCCCCCCTCCCCTCTGTCTCTGTGTGTGTCTCTCATGAATAAATAAATAAAATCTTAAAAAAAAAACAAACAGAGAAGATCTCAAATTGAATTTTTAAAAAATATGGTCAGTAGATACCAACACCAGATGAAAAATACATTAGAATTATCTGAGAAAGGCCTTAAAACATGGATGACAAAAAATGTTTCAGTCAGGTGTTTTGAACATTTGTTTGAAACCTTTGAAAAATAGAAAACCTGAGCAAAGAAATACCAAAAAAAAAAAAAAAAAAAAACTCAGGAAAAAAGAAAAACCACAGAGAAGTTTTATAACTGAAAAACACATTTCAAGCAAAATATAAATCTCAGTGGGTGAGCGCAACAGAAAAATGGGAGGGGCAAAGGAAAGAATCAGTGAATTAAAAGATATAACGGGGGATCCCTGGGTGGCTCAGTAGTTGAGTGTCTGCCTTTGTCTCAGGGCTTGATCCCGGGATCAAGTCACATATCAGCCTCCCTGGAGGGAGCCTGCTTCTCCCTCTGCCTGTGTCTCTGCCTCTCTCTGTGTGTCTCATGAATAAATAAATAAATTCTCTGTGTGTCTCATGAATAAATAAATAAATTCTTTTTTTTTTAAGATACAATCAAAGAAATTATCCAATCTTAACAAAACAGAGAAAATGAACTAGAAAAAATGAAAAGCCTCAGGGATCCAGGGATCCATGGGAGCGTAACAAAGGATCTAAGAGTTGTATCACCAGAGTCTCAGAAAGACAGGAGAAAGAAGACAGATCTGAAAATGCATTCAAGAAAATAATGGCTGAAAACTTTCCAAATTTGCCAATAAACATAAGTCTGTATTTAATTTTTTTTTAAGAATTTGTTTATTCATTTGAGAAAGAGGGTACACACAAGCAGGAGTGGGGGCAGAGATAGAAGCTGACTTCCTGGTGAGCAGGGAGCCTGAGTCAGGGCTCAATGCCAGGAGGCTGGGATCATGACCTGAGCTAAAGGCAGACACTTAACTGACTGAGCCACCCAAGTGTCCCTTTAAGCCTACATTTTTAAAAAAACATTTTATTTATTTATTCATGAGAGACACAGAGAGAGAGAGAGGCAGAGACACAGGCAGAGGGAGAAGCAGGCTCCATGCAGGGAGCCCGATGTGGGACTCGATCCCGGGTCTCCAGGATCAGGCCTTGGGCTGAAGGTGGCGCTAAACCTCTGAGCCACCCGGGCTGCCCTAAACCTACATTTTTAACAAGCTGAACAAATCCCAAACAAGATAAATCCAAAGAAATTTACACCAGAACATAGAATTTAACTTCTGAATAATAAAGAACAAAAGAAGTCTTGAAGGTGGCCAGAGAAAAATGACAGTCAACCCTCAGGGGAAAAGCAACACACATGATGGGTTCCTCTCAGAAGCCATAGGGAGCCAGAAGAGTGCAGCACAGTATTTCTAATGTGCTAAAAGAACTGTCAATCCAGAATCCTATACGTAGTGAAAATATCCTTCAGAAACAAGGGGGAAATCAATACTTCCTCAGATGAAGGAAAACCAGAATAATTTATTATCATTATTATCCATTATCCATTTTTATAATGGATAAATTCTCTAAAAGTAAAGAAAACAATGAAAGACATATCAAAATAAAAGCAAGAACACGGTAAGCAAAAATGGGCATAAATACAATAAGCTTTCCTTTTCCCTCTCAGTTTTCTAAACTATGTTTGATAGTAAAACAAGAAGTATAATACTTTCTGCTTAGGTTCTAAGAAATATTTACAACTCTATCATAAACAGAAAGTTAAAAGGATGCTAAAGAATGTAATGTTTCTACACATCACACAAACTGGTAAAAATAAAGATACCAGTAGACTGTAAGAAGTTATGTACATGTAATTAATACTTAGAACAACCACTAAATAAGACAGACACAGAAAAACACTTGGAAAAGAAGTCAAAACATAAAACTGATTTTAGGCTGAAGCCCTAACATAGCAATACTTACATTAAAATTTAAATGATCTAAACATACCAATTAAAACATGAGAGTGGTGGAGCAGTTTAAAAGTCATAATCAAATATATATTGTCTATAAGAAATTCACTTCAAATATAATGATATAGACATGCTGGATGGAAAAGGATGGAAAAAGATACGCCAAATATATGACTTCTCTAAGGTCATGATAGCTCTGCATTAATGAAAATTTTATACTTATTCTTCATAAAGGGAGTTAGGGTATGCAAGAGTTGTAAGGCCTGAAGAACCCTCCCACAAGGTAGCAACTAACATTGCAGAGTCCTGGCTACAGATGAAAAAATGAGTTTAATGACTTAACAAGACAAAAATAGTAAGTTTTTCTAAAAATATGTAGCTTCAGGCAGTACCATACAAAAATGGGTTTCCTGCTTTTGTATTTAAAAATACATAAGCGGCATACTTGTGTAATTCTAGGTAAGGCACATGGTGGTAGTTAACAAACTAATAGACTAATGGCCCTATATTAATGGGGCAATAGTAAAGGCAGAGGAGGCAAGATTTTCAAGGTTGTAGGGTGGTATGAACCTATTAGTCTCTTATGGAATTTGCCATGCTAAGCTCAAAGGAAATGGTCCTGTGGTTTACTGGTCTTCCCAAATAGAAGGCATCAATCAGTGGTATATCAGGGTAAGTGGACACCTATCCTTAATCCATGAAACAGCCCATTGCTCCAGAATTTATCAGAATCTAAAGGCACTGCCTTTTATTCTTAGACCTACGATCAAGTGATAAGGCCAGGTGCAATCCTTCTATAGGTACTCACCACTGGGCACACTATGGGTGTAGTTTCCTTATGGGCCAGGAATGTAACAAATATGTAGTGTGTCTGACATATTCTGTGTGAAGCTTTCTAACTTGATAGGGAGCAGGTAGGGGGTTTTATCAAGAGCACAGGCTTCCTGAGGTCTTCCATGTTGGCAGAAGGTCTGTGCTTCCAGCAATCCTCTGGCATTTCAGTAACAACTTATTAAGTAAGAAACAGGAGGAAGGTCTATAGCTTTGGCAAGGTCTCCACATTCAGTGGTAGCCAGCAAAGCAGAAGTGTATCATTAAACTCCTTGAAAAGTCTTCTAGAAATTTAATAAGGTGTTGGTTCCTTTTCTTAATTAGTATTTGACCTAGTATTTTTTATTTCCTTTCCAGAAAGTATGCTGCGTGTACTTCCTTTCCATCTGGAGTGAACACCAATTCTATCAAACCTGCACACCACGGAAAAGTATTTCTCCTGTTACTGCAGAGAGGATGAGGGAAATAATTTCTCCAGCTGGTTTCATTCTTACCTGTAAAGTGCTAATGTGAACCGGAGTCCCTGTACCATTCACAGTATTCTTTTTAGCAGCATTTCCACCTTTCCCGTCTGCTTGCTCAGCCTTAGCAATTCGGGCTTTTTCTGCTTCAACTCTTTTGGGGTTATTCAACATCACCTGGACGACAGCATATTCCACCAGTGAAGCAAACCCGAAGAGAAGACACGCAATGAGCCACACATCAAGAGCCTTCACGTAGGATACTTTGGGAAGTTCAGCAGCAAGGGTTGTACACTCAGAGGCCAAGCTGAGTACTGAGAAGATACCTACAGAAACAGAAACGGAAGTTAGGGCTGCTTTTTGCCCCCATGAAATGTTCTGCAAACACTACTTTTTGACAATATCCCTCTCTACTAAGTCCCAATGCTCGTCAAGGCTCTTCCAAGCTCAAAGAGTAGAAAAAATGATACCAACATACTTTTTAGGTAAGGATTAGTGAGTGAATGCAGTGGGAGGCATTTGTAAATATTTGATACTTAGAAGTAAATAGAAATCTAAACCAAGGTGTAAAAACACCATTTAGACCTGGTTTAAATATTATAGATGTCTAAAACTATTTTGTGCTATCTCAGAGAAAGCCACAAAGCTCTCTACTGAGAGTTATTTCATTTTTCAGCTTTATTTTAGATAGTTATGGAACTGAATTTTACCCTATGAAGAACTGAGCAAGAATAGAACATATAAAGCAATTTTCTGATAAGGCTCACAATTTAAAAAAAATCTAATAGAAAAGACAAAGATAGAGGATCCCTGATTATTTCAGGGGAAACAAGTGATTTCAGCTTTTCAAGGAAAGAAGAATATTCTGCTATATGTAATATTAACCATTTGTGGAAAGTTAACTAGTTATATACCAATTTAAGTCAAATAATTATAAAATCCCAAAGGAAAACTGCATTAGTGTATATCCCTCCTCTTCTTTCCACCTGCCACACTCCCAACCTTTCCCTTTGTCTCTTTCTCCCTTCCTTCATATTTTCAGAAGAGGGGATAGGCAAACATGACCCTCTGGCACTGACTGCCAGTAGCACACAAGTTCAGAAAAAAATCTTATATGATGTCAAGGGAGATGTACTTTAAGCCATGTAGGAAGCAGGTGTGCCTTGCCTCTGTGAGTCCATTTCATTTATGGGGACAAGTGCACTCTTATTCTTAGATTTGACCATTAATTCTTGAGAATTAATGAATATGTTATCCTAATAAAGATGTATGTGGCTCTCTTTTGTCTTGGGAATATGGTAAGTACTACATTAGTATTAATAAAAAGTGAAAATACTGAAAAATATGTTCCATCAGTTGCATTCAGAGGCTCCTGAAATAGAGTTGTTGGTTTGTTTTTTTGGCAACTATTCAAGAGTTACAAGATTCTCCACTAGAAAGAAAGGTTTCTAGCAGATGGAAACAGAATATAAAGACTCAACAAGCATCTGATTTACTATTAAACTAATTACCCTTAGTCTTGAGGAAAACTAAGAACTAATTAATAGGATTATATTTTAAAAGTTAATATAGGTCTTAATGTTTCTAACCTGGAAGTGGAAAATAACATTAAAATCCAAGGTCTTATCACTTTCATTGCCTGAAATTATAGTTAATTATACCTATGGGCATATTTGGCAAATCATATTTCCAAGTCAATTTTTCTATTCTTGGTCAATTATTATCTGTCAAACTATCAATCGAAAACCAGCCTTACTTAATTCCTTGAGACAGACTCTGTTGACACACTATTCTCAATGTTTCCATAGCATTTCACATTCATCAATAGCACAGAACATATCGAACTCAGTAGTATATCTGAATTTTTCCTTATATATTAGAAACTTCATAAGACAATGAAGAATAATGTCATATTACAGACGATCCTAAAGGCCCTACAATGAATCTACGATACTTGGCAGAAAATATTAAGAAACTGTAAGTTGAGGGAAGATAAGTGTCATTATCAACAGAATGTTGAATAACATTACTCTGGTGAGGATGTACAAAACACACTAAGAAAGGGAAAAATAGCAGTTGCAGAAACAAAGCATGAAGAAAAGAAGAATGGAGTTGATATGAAAGGATTTTGAAGAGAATATTTTAAAAGACTTGGTTATTGATTGAAGGAAGGAGGAAAAGATTGAGATAATTTTCTGAAAGAATAACTAGAAAAGTACCCATAAAAGATAGGAAGAAGAGACTTAGAAAAGATAATGACTTTGGCATGAAAATACTGAGTTAGGTTAGATAAGATAAAGGCTAAGAAACACAACTAACGACTATGACACAGCACAATGCATTGGAGAATTCTGTAAAAGGAAAGATTAGCCAATATCGTGCAGATGGAGGTCATGCTGAAAATGCAGAAAACTTTGTGAGGAAAAGATGCTGGAGTGTCAGAGAAAGGAGACCAAAGAAACAGAGAAGGGGACTGCCTTTTGTAGGGAGGGATATGACATTAATAGATTTGGGGGGAGAGAAAGGAGGTATTTATAATTCCAGGTATTAAATTAGAAACCAATCTCAATTCTATTAAGATTTTTATCATCTCAAAGATGAAAGAATAGAAATGGAGATGAGTTATGGAGGAGGATAATGTGAACATCACTGTATACCTTCTCTTCAGGAAATCATATTAAAATAGGAAATAATCCATTTTTTTATCCCAAAATAAGAAATCATGGGGCACCTAGGTGGCTTAGTCGGTTAAGCGGCTGACTCTTGATTTCAGCCCTGGTCACCATCTTGGGGCATGATATTGAGCCCCTTATTGGGCTCTACACTCAGCATGGAGTCTGCTTCAGTTTTCTTTGTCTCCCTCTCTCTCTGCTCCAACCCCTATTCTCTAAACAAGTAAATAAAATCTTTCTTTTAAAAAAAGGAATCTAAATAAATAAATAAATAAATAATTAATTAAAAAAATAAAAAAAGGAATCTGAGCAAATGGTATTTCTTTACACAAATGTCAAAGCTAGCATTATCTTAATATAGTCTTCAAATAAAATTACTTCACTGTTCAATAATGCATAGTGAAATTTTGTCTGACCTTTAATAAATTATAAACCAATTGAAGGAAATTCCACTAGTGGGTATCTACCCAAAGACAATGAAAATTCTAATTTGAAAAGATGTATGCACCCCTAAGCTTACGGCAGCATTATTTGCAATAGCCAAGATATGAAAGCAAACCAAGTCACCAACGATAGATGAATGGATAAAGAAGATGTGGTATATACATATAGTGTATGTTAGCCATAAAAAAAAAATTGAGATCTTGCCATTTGCAGCAGTAAGGATGTTGCTAAGGAGTATAATGCTAATGCAGTAATAAATGCCATAATTCAACAGAGGTCAAGAAGCCATTACAAGTGTTCACATACCTGTCTAAACTCCAAATAATTTTTATCACATTAAGTGATACACTATTTATCAAATGCATATATGTAGAATTATAATTAATGAAATAAAAATTCATTTAGAAGTACTACTAAATTATATTAGGATATTATCACTTCATAATGCCTTAATCAAAGGATACTAAAGGGAAAAATATTATTAATATCATGTGGGAATCCAGAAACACTTTTTGAGATTCCTGAAAAACTCCTGTTCCAGATGATAAGAATGCAAGAAAGAAATGTATGTGTATGTATGTATGTATGGTTTGCTGGAGGTCTGAGTTGTAACCTAAATTATTAATCTTTTTACACTTATGACTGAAAGTTGTTAAAAAATTACTTTAAAAAATTCCTTTTTAGCAGCAGTTAGTGTCTTATGTACCAGAGAAAGAGAATTTTATGTATAATTTATATGTTATGAAATATATGATTTATAGAAGTTCCACAATTACTTGCATACTTACTTCCATACTTAAAGAAGTAGCTAAAGACAAAAGTCTTTACCTAAAGGTTTGTTATGTTTGCTAACAATGGAAAAGATAAATCAAAATGAGATTGGGAGAATGTTGACCATCTTTTCATGTATTAATTGGCCCTCTGTCTGTCTTCTTGGAAAGATGTCTATTCAAGTCTTTTCCACATTTTTTAATTGGATTTTTTTTTCTGTTTTGTTTTGATTTGGTTTCCTGTTTTTTGTTTTGGGGGATTTTTGTTTGTTTGCTATTTATTGAGTTTTTGTATATGTTGGGTATTAGCCTGTTATCAGATATATGATTTGCAATTACTTTCTCTAATTCAGTAGGTTATCTTTTCATTTTACTGATGGTTTCCTTTGCTGTGCAGCTTTTTAGTTTGATAGAGTTCTACTTTTTTTTTTTTGCTTTTGCTACTTTTGCTTTTGATGTCAGATTCAAAGAATCATCATGAAGACTTATGTCAAGAAGCTTACCACCTGTTTTCTTCTAGGAGATTTCTGGTTTCAGGTCTTACACTCAAGTCTTGAATCCATTTTGGGTTAATTTTTGTGTATGGTATAAAATAGTGATTCAATTTCATTTTTTTGCAGGTGACTGTCCAATTTTCCCAACACCACTGAAGAGACTGTCCTTTCCCAACTGCATATTCCTGGCTCATCTGTCATAAATTAGTCAACCATATATACATGGGTTTATTTCTGGGACCTTTATTCTGTTTCATTAATCTGCATGTCTATTCTTCATGTCAATACCATTCTGTTTTAATTGCTAGAGTTTTGTCATATAGTTTGAAATCAGGGAGTGTGGATACTTCCAGCTTTGTTTTTCTTTCTCAAGACTTCTCTGGCTACTTGGGATCTTTTGTAGCTACGTACAAATTTTAGGATTATTCTATTTCTGTGAAAAATACTATTGGGATTTTGATAGAGATCCCACTGAATTTGTGTATTGCTTGAGTATTAAAGGTATTTTAACAATATTAATCTTCCAATCCATAGGTATGGAATATCTTTCCATTCTTTCGCATTGTCTTCAGTTTATTTCATTAATGACTTATTTTCAATGTACAGCTCTTTCACATCCTTGGTTAATTTATTCCTAAATATTTTATGCTTCTTAATACAACTGTAAATAGGATTTTCCTAATTTTTTGATACTTCATAATTAGTATAAAGAAACACAATAGATGTTTATGTGTTGATTTTACATCTTGCAACTCTCCTGAATTCATTTATTAATTCTAGCAGGTTTTTTTTTGATAGAGTCTTCAGGGTTTTCTGTACATAACATGTCATCTGTGAATAACTGACAGTTTTAATTCTTCCTTTCCAATTTAGATGCTTTTTATTTCTTTTTCTTGCCTAATGGCTCTAGCTAGGATTTCCAATACTATGTTAAATAAAAATAGAAAGAGTGGACATCCCTGTCTTATTCCTGATCTTAGAAAAAAAGCTTTCAATTTTTCACTGTTGAGTATAATGTTGACTGTGCGCTTATCACATATGGCTTTTATTACTTTGAGGTACATTCTTTCTATATATACTTTGTTGACAGATTTTTTAAAAAATCATAAATGGATGTTAAATATGTCAAATGCCTTTTCTGCATCTATTGAGATAACCATAGGAGTTTTGTCTTTCATTTTGTTAATGTGGTGTATCATGCTGACAGAAGTATATATGTTGAACCATTTGGGCATCCCTGGAATAAATTCCACTTGACCACGGTGTATGATCTTTTAATGTACTCCTGAATTAGGTTTGCTAATATTTTGTTGGTGATTTTTGCACATATATTCATCAGGGATATTGGTCTCTAGTTTTCTTTTTTGAGTGTGGCATTTTTGTCCATTTTTGGTATCAGAGCAATGCTGACCTTGTAAAATGTTTGGAAGAGTTTCCCCCTGCCTTCTATGTCTTGGAAGAGTTTGAGAAAAATTGGTATTAATCCTTCTTTAAATATTTGGTGGAATATACCAGTGATGCTGTCTGGTCCAGAGCTTTTGCTTTTTAGGAGGTTTCTGATTACTGATTCAATCTCCTTTCTGGTCATCAGTCTGTTTGAATTTGCTATTTCATCATGATTTGTGCTTGGTAGGCTGTATATCCATTTCTTCTAGGATGTCCATTTGTTGGTGTGTAATTGTTCCTAGTAGTTTCTTATGACCCTTTCTTTATGTTTCCTGATATCAGTTGTAACATTTTTCTTTCCTAATTTTATTGAGTCTTCTCTCTTTCTTTCTCAGTGACTCTAGCTAAGGGTTTGTCAATTTTGTTTCTTTTCAAAGAGTCAGCTTTTAGTTTCATTGATCTTTTCTATTGTCTTTTTAGTCTCCACTTATTTCTACTACAATCTTCTTTTCCTTCTATCTACTTAACTTTGGACTTCATTTTTCTTTTTCTAGTTCCTGCAGGTATAAAGTTAGGTTGTTTATATGTGATTTTTCTTGTTTCTTGTGGCAAGTATTTATCACTATGAAATTCCCTCTTAAAACTGCATTTGTTAAAAAAAAAAAACTGCATTTGTTGCATCCGTAAGTTTTGGTATGTTACATTTTCATTTTTCTCAAGGTATTTTTTAGTTTCTCTTTTGATTCTTTTTTGACCCATTGGTTGTTCAGCTGCATGTTGTTTAAATTCTAGAGATGTGTGAATTTTGTAGTTTTCTTTGTATAATTAATTCCTAGTTTCAGGGGCACCTGAGTGGCTCTGTTAAGTGTCCAACTCTTGGTTTCAGCTCAGGTCATGATCAGGATCATGGAATTCAGCCCCACGTTAGGCTTTGACCTCAGTGGGGAGCCTGCTTGAGATTCTTTCTCTCTTTTGCCCCTCCCCCCATTTATGTGTGCACAGGCACTCTCTCAAATAAATAAAGAAATCTTTATAATTTCTGGTTTTATACCATTGTGGTTTGAAGAACTGATTGATGTGATTTCAATCCTCTTAAATTTATTAAAACTTGTTTTTCAGCCTATCAATGATCTATCTTAGAAAATGTTCTTCGTACACTTGAAAAGAATATGTATTCTATTGCTCTTAGATAGAATATTCTGCAAATATCTGTTAAGTCCATATGTTTTAACATGCTCTTTAGGGCTGATATTTATTGATTTTCTGTCTGGGTAATCTATCCATTGGTATAAATGGGGGTATTAGAGTCTCCTGCTATTATGCATTGCTGTCTATCTCCCTTTAGGTCTGTGAATATTTGCTATATATATGTAGGTGCTCCTATGCTGGGTGCATAAATATTTACAAATGTTATATTCTCTTACTGGATTGGCCTTTTTATCATTACGTGATACCCTTCTTTGTCTCATTATAGTCTCTATTTTAAAGTCTATTTTGTTAATATAAGTATAGCTACTCCAGTTTTGTTTCTATTTGCATGGAATATATTTTTATTAAAGTAGTGTGATACAATAAATCATACATTAAAGTAGTATGATTTCTTTTTAGATAAAATTATAAATATGTATAGGTTTAATAACTGAGCTTCCAAATACCTGAGGCATAATTCTACATAGTTGGAGATATCTAATATCTCTCTCACCAATAGCTATAAAAATAACTAGCAAAAGACATAAAAGATTTCAATGGTACTATCAACCAACTGACTCCCCTGATATTTACAGAATAATACACCCAACAATGACAAAAATATACTCTGCAAGTGAACATGGTATGGTTACCAGGAGACATGCTGATCTAGGCCATAAGAAAAACAAAGTGTCAACAAACAAAAAGTTTGAAATCATATTCTCTAACAAAATTTAAAAAAATCATTAAAATAAAAGTAAAGTCATGTTCAGGTATTTATTAAAACTCTAAATATTTGGAAATCAACAGAATCCATGGGCCAAAGAAGAAATCACAAGGGAAATCAGAAAATATTTTTAACTGAAAGAAGATGAAAATACAATATATTAAAATTTCTGAATTGTGGCTGAAGTAGTGCTTATACAGAAATTTATAACTTTAAATGCTCATATTAGAAGAGGAAAAAAGGATCTAAAATCAGTTAACTGAGTTCCTCCCTCAAGTATCAAAAAGATATCCAATTAAATCCAAACTAATTAAAAGAAAAATTAATAAAGAGTTAAAAATCAACAAAAAGGAAATAAATAGAAAAGATAAATGAAAACAGATTTTGAAAATGTTAATAAAATGGATAAGCTTTTAGCTAGAATGATCAAGAATAGAATTCACAATTTAACAATATCAGGAACAAAATCTGGGATACCACTACAGCTAGACATTAAAGGGATAAGGAAATATTATGAACATATTTTTTCACTGATAATTTTTACAACTCATGTAACATCTAGAAATCAACCAATATAATTCACCAAAATAAAGAAGAAACCCCATCTAAATATTTAAATACATGCAGAAGAAGTATTTGGCATAATTCAACCAAATTTAAATTCAATCAAAATTCAGTCAAATTAAATAAATTCAATCAAATTTTATCATACATGATAAAAAAAAAACTCTTAGCCAACTAGAAAGAAAATGGAATCTATTCAACCCAACTAAGACATCTACAAATAATCTACAGCTACTACCACATCCAATAATGAATGGTCAGTTATTTCTACCTAGAATCAGGAATAAGCCATCTCTCAACAATTCTATTCAAGATTATACTAGAGATCTACACTAAGGTAAGAAAATTAAATATTATGGAGTACGTGAAGCAACTGGTAAGAATGTAAAATGGTACCCTCTTTTTGATAATCACTATAATAGTATTTTATAAAAATAAAACATATTTTGATATCATCTCACACTTGTCAGAATGGCTAAAATCAAAAGCACAATAAACAAGTGTTGGTGAGGATGTAGAGAAAAAAGAACGCTGTACACTCTTAGTGGGAATGCAAACTGGTGCCACCACTGAGGAAAACAATATGGAGGTTCCTCAAAAAATCAAAATAAAACTACCCTATGATCCAGTAATTGCAGTACCAGGTATTTACCCTAAAATTAAAAAAAAAACAAAAACAAAAACAAAAAAAAACACTAATGCCCCTCCTACGTTTATTACAGCATTGTTTGCAATATCCAAATTATGGAGGTAGCCCAAGTGTCTATCCATAGATGAACAGATGAAGAAGATGTGGTATATACATAAATATACACATATACATACCATGGAATATTATTCAAATATAAAAAGTATGAAATTGCCATTTACAACAACATGGGTGGAGCTAGAGAGTATAATGTTAAGTGAAATAAATCAGTCAGAGAAAGACAAATACTGTACAATTTCACTCATATGTGTAATTTAAAAACAAAACAAATGAGCAAAAGAAAAAAAAAAAACGAGTGAGAGAGACAAATAAAAAAGCAAACTCTTAACTACAGAGAACAAACTGATGATTACCGGAGATGACTAGGAGGGGGGAATGGGTGAAATAGGTGAAGGGAATTAAAGGACTCTTATCATGATGAACTAGCTGATATGTAGAACTGCTGAATCACTACATTTTACACCTGAAACTAATATAACACTGTATGTTAACACTACTGGAATTTAAAAATTTTAATTTATAATAAAAAACTTAATAAAAATAAAAATTAATTTTTTAAAGTAAAACATACTTTTACTTTAAAATCCAGAAATCTTATTCCTGGAAATTTACTTGAGAGTGAAAAAGGTATAGCCATACAGAGACTTGTACACAATTATTCATAGCAACATTATTTACAATAACCAAAACCTGGAAACAATCTAAATGTCCATCAATTACGGAATAGAAAAACAAACTGTGCTATACCCATACTATGAAATACTGCTCAGCAATAAGATACAGTCAAATGTAAATACAAGTAACAACATGTATACATCTCAAAACCATAAATACATCCCTACCCCTTGTCCATTCACTACCTTCTCTCTTGAAACTCACAATAATCCATTCTATCTCACTAGCAACTCATGAATCTTGTTCCTATTTTATTGAGAAAATGACTCATTCACAAGCCCCCACTACCATATCTATTTACCTATCTCTGTCTATACCTATATACTCTGCCTTTGCTCCTGATACCGTAGATGAGGGGTTAGTAAACTGATGCATAGGGCATTGGAACACATCCACACCCATTCAATTATGTATTATCAACTCTTACTGTTTAGGAATTGCAACAAAAACCATATGGCTCGCAAATAGAATATTTACTATCAGGCTTTCTACAGGAGTTTGCTGATCCCTGGAACAAATCCACTTTGTCCTCGCAAAGGCCAATCTGTCTCCCAGAACTCATCCCCTCTCACTTCTTAAGGACTCTGCTCATGTACTTCTTCCATCTCTTATTTTTTCCTTTGTTATTAGTTGTTTTCCATTGAAAATGAACATACTAAGACTCTGTCCACCTTAAAAACAAAAACAAGAAACCCTCTCAACTTGTATCTCCACCCCAGCTATTTCCCTATTCTCTTTTTCTTTTTTACAGTTAACAATCTCCAATGGGTTGTTTATACTGGATACCAATAGTTCCTCCCCTCCTGTTCCCTCTTGAAGTCACTCCAACCAAGCTTTCCTCTTGTCCTTACTCTACGGAAATGGTCCTTATCATGAACACCAGTGACTTCCCCAGGTTGCTGAGTCCAATGACAATATTTAGCCCCAAACTTACTTGATTTACAAGCAGCTTGACTGATCACTTCCTTCACTTAGAACAGCTTCTTCTTTTTGGCTCCCCAAAAATATGCCATACTGGTTGTTACTCATCTTCTCAGTCTCAAGGGTTGAACTCTTAGATGTCTTCTCTACCTGCACTCCAGGCTCATCACTTTAAAGATCATCGATATCCTGACAATTCTGAAATTTTTCCCTCTAGCCTTGATCTCTCCGAGAAACCCCAGACTTGCGTATCCAACTATCTGATAACCCGACCTAAAAGACATCTCAGATTTAACATGTCTAAAAGGAAACTTCTGGTCTGCCCACCTTCTCAAACCTACTTTACATTCAGATTTTCCCATATAATTTATAGGCAGCTTCATCTTCCCAGCTTCTCAGCCAAAAAAAGTTCTTGAAGTCAGCTTTGAGTCTACTTTCTTAAATCCTATATACAACACATCTACAAATCTCTTGATCTCTACCATATCCATCATCTACTTATGAGCATCTCTACGCCCTGCCACATACCATGATTGCTTCACCTGGATTATTAAAATAGCTCCCAAGCTGCTTTCCTTGCTTCCACTCAAGTCCCCTATTAGTGGGTTCTAAACAAAGCAGGCAAGGAGAATCTGTTAAAATTTAAAGCAAATCATGTCCAAAAGCTCTCAAGGGCTTCCCATTTCACTTAGAATAAAAGCCAAAATCATCAGAATGACCCAGGAGATGTTACATGGTCTCCTCACCATTGTTGTCTTTCTGACCTCATCCACTTATCACCCTTTTACTCATTTTGCTCCAGGTACATTGGCCTTGGTATCCCCAAAATACTCCATGCATGCTCCTGCCTCAGGAATGCTGGCCTTGATTATTATTCCGGCTCATTCTTTCCTAGATATCCGCAGTGATTCATTTCTTCACGTACATTACATTTTTATCCAATATCACATCTAGCTGACATTGTTCAGTGCTCACCATGATTAATTGTAGCATCATCTGTCATCATATGCTGTTATTACAATATTAATGACTATATTCTCTATGTCATACTTCTCACCTCCATGGCTTATTTGTTCTATGCCTGGAAGTTATATGTCACCATCTTACATATTACATATATATTTATTTGGTGTCTCTTCCTAAGAGAAAATACCCTCATTGAGGCTCAGTAGTTTTATTTATTTTATTAACTATCTATTAGCTATTTACTTTGTTAACTGTATGCCCATCTTCTTGAATATTGCTTAGTATGTAGCTGGCACACAATTAATACTTGCCAAATGAATCAAATGTGTAAAAATGCTTTATAAATTATAAAGTACTGTATAAATGAGGTGTATTATTAACTCCTGAATTTGTAATAAGCACTTTCCACTCATTTTCAATCTTCCAAGTAACCCTTGAGTATTTTTTCATCTCTATTGACATTTCAACAAAGTGTGTTTAAAGAAGTTAGATCTGCTTGTTGTTTAAATTGTCACAACTAGTAAGCAGAGAACAGGAATTAAATCCAGATTTAACTGAAGGGGCTGGCTTTCAACCATTAAACACTTTGCTTGATACAACAGTACTACTGGATGCTAAGTGGACAGTTCAGAGATTTCATATCAGAAGTCCTATAATAGATGGGGATTTACAGAGAAAAATCCTTCAAAAACATGTCGGGGATTGAAATGTCTCCAGAGTACTCTTGTAAGCCTGACGTTTCAATTTATATCACTGCATAAGAGTACAATATTTCTAATAAGCAAAAAAATAACTATTTGGGGGAAATGCATGATATTTTTTGACAAGTCTAAGAATACAGATCTAGTTTTTAGGTGTTTTATTCTCAGCACAATATACTACATAGTTAATTTTCACCTTCTAAAGGAGTTAATGGGTTGTCATTGTCTTCATTCCAGATACATAAACATTAGGATGAAATTTCCCACGTTTCTGATAATTAAGATATAGATTTAGTCTCTGTGGCTCTTATTAAATATAAACCATCAAATTTCTTATCCAGGTAAAACTGTCATTTTCATTGCCCTTTCCTGGTTTCCTACTCTTTAAAATCTGCATTTCATTTAATTCTCCCAACATGTCAGGAGGGAGATTTGTACAGGGACTTTTCAATGGAAATAAAAAATAAATGCTGCAACCAATCAGTCACTAAAAGGTCAGATATTCCACAGCCTTACCTATATAAGTTCCAGGTGATATTCAGAAAACACACTCACATACAGACACATACAACATGGTAATTAAACATTTTAAAACACTCTAAACAATCAAAATTTGTTTTAACCATGTCCTTATTTTTAAGTTTATTCATTTGACTCATTAGAAGAGCTCTTGAGATTATTTCATGAAGCAAAGACTTTTTCACTCCTGTGAAGACACAATTTTCAAGACTGGCTGATGTTGTTTCTGTGTGACAGTATTAAAAGTAACAAATGGGACAGCATGGATAACCAGCTCTTCTCCCTCGCTCCTCCTTGATGATAAAGGTCACAATAATTAATGTTTGAGAAAATGACATGAAGTCATGTTTAAAAAGATATATTGTACCATATATTCCTTGGTGAAGAGTATGAGATAGTATACAATATTTTTTAGAAAGATTCCCATCAAAATAGTTTTGTGTTTAAGTTTGGGACTATTGGGGATTTCGGACTTCAGTTATCTGTGAAAATTACTTAGTAATAATTATTTCATGAAAATCAAAATAGGACAGATTAAATGTTTACAACAGCCAAAGATATGAAAATAAAAAAAAACTTAGTTATTGAGTGCATAAACGTTAAGAAAATCTAGTTCAATGTCAGGTTTTAAAGGAAGTATTAAAAAAAAAAAAGACAAGGAAAAGGTTCCCATCAATTCTAAAAGTCTGTTTTAAAAATAGTTGATTATATGGTTAGTTATGTAAGGACATAACATGTTCCTGACATGAGAGAGAAACACAGAATACTTTACCCAGGGGCACTCTGGCAGCACTTGCATCCGGGTTGATCCAGAAGGACAGCCAGGAGAGAACCACTATCAGTAGGGTTGGGGCATAAACACCCATCATGTAAAACCCAACCTGTCTTCTCAGGGTGAAGATGACTTCCACACACGTGTAGTACCCTTTCAGAAACAAACATGTTAGAAATATGAGGGACTCACCTACGCCCAACTATAAAAATCAACAGTGTACCTGTACATTGTAAGTCACTTCTATTTGATGTAGTTTCACAAAGTAAAGTCCACAAAAAGACTTTTTTTCTATAAATATATAATTTATTTCGTGTAAAAGGTTGACATTATGGGACCCGTCTCACCTGACCTTTCACAACTTTATTATGACATTGAGAAATAGATACCACATGCTGCTCCACTATGTCAGTGTCTCAGCTTTTAAGTCTTTGTTCAGAGAATTTGCAATGAACTTAAACTTTTCATTACCCATGGGTACCCTCAGAGCAATTGATCTAAAGGCGTCATATAGGGAGCAGTAAATCAAAGTGGAATAAGTCTAAAAAGAGACATTCCACGACTATGTATTGTCAGTATAATTTTTCAGCTACATTTCCCACTTCTTATCTAGAAAGCATAGCAGTCTACAAAGACTCCCATGCATATTTAAACCTTAAAAAATTAAGCATATTGGAAGTAAATCTTAGCAAGCTTAAGAAATAAGTGTTTTCAATCTATATCTATAAAAGAGTATAAAGGGCAAATATCTGACATTCCTCTCAATTCTCTCCGTTCCTCCATTCCGGCACCTCAAACTTGCTTTAGGAGGGAAAGGACTTCATTTTCAGAAGCTGAGACAAATGCAGAAATCGCCTTCCAAAATAATTCTAGAGATGCCATGACACCAACTAGCCTCCCTAATTAATCACAAATTATGGGCAGCCTCACAATGGCTTTTGCTGACTTGGGAAACAAAAGAAGTGACAAAATAATCTTCTAGCATTGGTATAGAAGAGACGCTGCTAGATGTTTGAGACATTTAAAAAAAATGTGTCAGGCCTTTCAGTTAGCAACTTCAATATAATATATAATGCCTAAAGTGCTTAATTTTGATAGAAATGTCATTTACCATTCAAAAAAGCAAAGTTACATGAAAATAACAGAAAGTTAAAATATCTCCATTTGTGTTCAGCTTAAATGTCATTATTTTAAAATGCTGAAATAAATGAATGAATAAGTGAAATAATTATGGGGAAAGGACAATATTACTTTTTGCTATTTTATATTTTAAAGGTAATATCTAATTTTCCTAGTTAGGAAGAATATACACCCTTCCAGCACCAGAATGATCTTTGAATTCACTCAACAATGGTACCTCTGGTGGTATTGGCACACAAGAGGGTTTTAAAAAATATTAAATAAAATAATAGCTATTCACATCCTCATATAAAATAACTTAGATCAGAAACCTAATCTTTTCCCAGTGTGAATTATAATCACTGCCACTTCTGAAAGATCGTAAGATATGAGGGCTAATATGTAACACAAATAAAGAGCTGACTGGAAATGAAGTGACTTCTAATTATGTCAAATGTTTCCAAATTATATCAGAAAAAAAACAAACAAAAAATGACAATGCAGCATGCTTGTCTTTTTTAAAAATTTAATTTCATTAAAACTAGGCAATTTAATTAAGTTGTGGATAGGTTTTAAAAAGATACAAGAGGTCAAACAGTGAAAATCCCCTCCCTTTTCTCTTCCTACCACTCATCTCAACTTCCTGCCTGGACAAACAAAAACGTATGTTTCTAACTAGCAATCATGTGCAAAAATTCCAAAATATAATCTTTTCTGAGTCCAATGTTCTGCAATTAAGAGGCTCATACTATTTCCTAAAAGTGGTTCTGAAGTACCTGGCTTTGCAACAATATCGCTGACTCAAGTTCATGTCATGTTTACTGGTGCCTGTGACAGAGAGAACAGCATGTATGTGCTCACTGCATATTTTTAGGTGACTTAAATTATCATAAATATTACAACAACGTACGATAGAGTTGCTTGCTCTGAAATGAATTTTTGCATTCCATCCCACCATGTATAATGACAGCCTACGTACCAGGAGCCCTGTACTCTGAGGCCAGTTGCCACCCCCTCCTTTTATGAAGGCACCCACTAGGGGAGCTTCCCAGGACTGGGATGAATTTGGCAATAAAATACATGGTATTATAGTGATTTGCTCCATAAACTTTTATGAGAAACATTTCTTGATCTTTTTTGATCTTTTCCTAGTACTGTTACATTTATGAGAGGCAGGTGGGCAGCTAATTGATATAAATGTTCATTGGCAAATTCAATTTACTTTCTATTTCCTGTGAGGTTTTATTTCATTATTATTCACTTAGGCTTGCAATTTAAGTATTTTTGTATACTTGTTTTCCTATATATCTCTCCCCACCTTTGTAAAATCTATAATTATTTAAAAACTGCAATTTTTAATAAAGTTAAAGCCAAATCATTATTTCTGATAATTTCTGTACAAGTTAAAGAAAATATTGTCCATCATTTTATAAATGTTGCTGTCTATATCTTTTTCAGTTACTAAGCATTCATATATTTAAAAGGTTCTATATTTCTAAATACATTTCTAAATATTATCCAAGGATTAAAATATGTTTTACGTATTCATATGATGGCTCATGGAAACACAGATAAAGCATGCTTACTAAAACACAGTAAATGACCATTATTATTATTATGTAAGACATAGTTCTTTTATTATTTTTTATAGCTAATGAGAGATGAGTGACTTATTTATAACTCAAAAAATACACAGAAACTTTACTTCTTATAATCTTGAGTAATCTCTCAGATACTCTAACATAGCACATCTTGTCTTCTCAGAAATAAAATGAATTGTGTATTTCGTTTGCGTGTGTATCACATTACAATATAGATCTATAAAAGGGCAGGGATGTCTCCTTTATTCCTTGCTCTATGGCAAATGGAGACATCCAGATACAAGGTTTAACGATGAAAAAATAAACATCCCCAGAATTTTCAATGCTATCTTGTAATTTTATGCTATTTCATAAAATCAGAAATAAAATGGCTAGTTTTGCTTTCATTTTTACACGAAGTTTAAAACTTCAATGGGGTCATTTCAAATTTCTCGAAACAATTTAGAGACTATTCATTTTGGAATGTTAAGCATATAATCTAGATGTGGATAACTATTTGCAAAGTTTAACAGACTCACTACAGACAGTATAGCAACGTCAGGCTCACTATTCCAGTGCATCACTTAGGTCCCTTGGGTAAGTGTCTTTGCTTTATCATCCCAACATGTAAAGTAGGGAAAATATAAGTACTGAATTCATAGGACTGTTGTGAGGATTAAAATATAGAATTCCTGCAGAGCTCTTAAAATAATGCCTGACATACAGCAAGAATTCCAAAAGCCATCTACTAAATATGTGCTTCTATGCAAGAATTCCAAAAAGATTTTTCTTGGCTTTCCAGCTTAATTTTTTCATTACTAGGTGACCTGTAAAAGTTTATAAACACTGTTCCATTTCTTCAATTTGAGTGAGTACATAGAAAAAGAGTACTTTGTGCTTAGTGCAGAGGCTGACACTGATTCGCCTCTAACATTCAGTAAGTCCCTTGGTCACCTGGCTCCTCAGCGTTTTGTGTCTTACAAAAAGGAAATGGCTCAGAAATGTCCGTAAGATCACTTCCATATCGAAAAGTGTATGTATCTATGACTTCTTGAGTTCTTTGATGGCCAAATTTTTAAGATCTCTCAGGTTTTCCTTTTAAAAACCCTTATAAATTATTTTAGCACTGTATGTGCTTATTATCTCTCTTGTTCTAATGTAAGATCTATGAGAGAAGGAATTTTTTCTATGTAAATGCTATATAATCCATTAAGTTATACGTGAAGGTCAGCGACAACAGGTGTTTAAACTAACTTTATCCCCAAGGTACCTAAGTGCTGTATTTTATTGTAGCACTGTAAATATGCAAACGTTCACTCTGCCTTTTTTATTTATTTATTTTCATTTTTTAAAGATTTTATTTATTTATTCGTGAAACACACACACACACACAGAGAGAGAGAGAAAGGGCGGGGGGCAGGCTCCATGCAGGGAGCCCGACATGGGACTCGATCCTGGGTCTCCAGGATCACACCCTGGGCTAAAGGCAGTGCTAAATCGCTGAGCCACCCGGTCTACCCAACTCTGCCTTTTTAAATACTATATTTTACCTTTGATGATGTTATGATGGCATTATAAGCTCAAATATCTGATCTTCCTGAATTCTATACAATTACAATATACTTTTATTTTTGTAAGCCAACATAAATGTTGCAATAATTTTAAAGCTAAATCATATCTATTTTTCTTTTATTAAAGATTTCTTTATGTATTCCAGAGAGAGGGTGGGCCCAGAAGAGCACCCTAGGGGTAGGGCAGAGAGTCTCAAGCAGACTCCCTGCTGAGGGCAGAGCCCTACACTGGCTTGATCTCACAACCCTAGCCAAAATCAAGTATCAGGCGCTTAACCACCTGAGCCACACAGGCACTCCTAATTGTATCTATTTCTTAGCATCTTTATCATATCTTTGTTTACTTTCTCACAGAAAATTAGAATCGTGTAATTTACAAGTTGAAATGACTATTAGTTTGAATGTAATGAGCAAAATGCAATCAGCCTTTTATGTATATTACTAAGGGAAAAACATTACATTTAATATATAAAACCCTCAATAACTATAACTATCAGTTGTGACTCAAATGTTGCATATGAATCATATTGAAGTATTGATTAGTATTATATTTTCATTTCTGCAAAGCTTGAGATAATGTAATGAGTGAGGTTAATTTGTTGTGCTTTCACAGTTAGTCGTTCCATAACCTAGGCCAACAATACTATACAGGGAATATTTACTGATGCCCAGTTATTCCCCTCGCTTCCTGCTTCCTGCTCAGCATAAAGATCAATGCTTTGTAAAACTAAGAATATGCGTCAACCAACATCTAAAACCTGCCTAAAAGACAAGAGACAAGTGTATACGGATACACTGATCAAATCCATAATACTTGGCCCCAAACTGAATCTTGTCAGAAGCAGAGTTTCTTGGCAACACCTAAGGAAACCATAGCCTGGGAGAGTTCATATTACTAAAATAAAAATTGAAAATCTCTTGTCTAGAATTACATAAAGAAAGACAAAACTATGTAGTAATAAACATTTTTAAGAACTTTAGTAAATGTAATTTTACATTAAGATTTAAATATCTGAACGCAAAGATAAACTATTTATAAATATTGAACTAATTTTTAACTACTTTTCTCCTAACTTGTTCCTAGAATATATTAAAATTAAAAATGAATCTTTGAAATAGGACTAGTTTTGTTAAATTTGAAGAATATTACTTACCAGTGCCTTTATAGTATTTTGTACAGTTACCATATTCGATATCTTCCTTTTTAATATCAAACTGAGGCAAGGCAATTTTTTCTAACTGAACAGGATCCCCTGACTGCCAGATAAATCGTAAATCATCAGTTGTGTAGCCAACTATAAACAAAAAAAAATAAAAATAAAAATATTAGTTTGAAATATAATTATTAGTATTTAATATGTTAATAATCAAATTACTAAACATAGAAATGGTAAGATAACAGGCCATTCTTCTATGAAATCTTTGTAAAAAATGTAAAGAGATAAAATTATGGCTATCAAGGAAGACATCAGCATAAATTTACAGATAATTGGCTTAAAGAAAGAACAAGCTAAAACAATTAGCATATTGCAAATAGTTACAATTTCACCATGTCACATATAGTAGCACATTTTGCTGTCATATTTCTGAACTGTTGTCAATAAAAAATAATAAATAAATCATACTAGCTTTCAGAATATATTCAGAGTATATTCACTCACAAGTATACAATATGCTACCTGGAAATTAAGAAAAAAATAAAAAAAAAACAACTTAAGCATGAAATCACTTTTATTTTTGAAGAAATAACTACAAACTTCTCTAAAGGAGGTGCACTGCCACAGGAGAGCAGTAAAACAGTCCCTCAAGTGGACATTAATACTAAATGCTGAAGCACACGTTTTGGGTTTAGGTAATATGGCTACAATGCAGGGATCCTATAGGGTTTTATAGCATGTAGTGGCCTACTATTCAACTCTAAAGTACATGGATTTTTCAAAGCAGTACTCCAGTGCATCTGGCAATAGATTTGAATATAAATACTCAGTTGGAATTTTTTACACAAATACATATTGACACATGGCAATAAATACATACAACACATGCACAAAAATATACATATATACATATAAACATCTGCAAAATCTCATTTTATACTTAGCAGTAGAGATTGCTCAAATTTAGCCTCTAGCTTCAGTACATTTTTCTCTTTAAAAAAACAACAGATAACCACAAAGTCACTTTAAAGCCTGTTACCTAGCAAGTATATATAAGATATTTGACAAGGCTACTATTTTTTACTTTTTTGCTGAAACAGGTCATAGTCTATAGGTATTCAGGCTAAGGATTCCTTATATTAGTGTTAGTTTTACAAGTTTTATGTCCTACCTTTTTTTTCAAAAGAGAAGCATCACAACAAAGTCATTGATATATTTATCAATTAAAGATAAACCATTTTAATGATCATTTCAATTAATATACCTCATACCTTAATAAGGTGTATCTTTCATAAACTGAAAAATATATGAAACACAAAGATTCTAACTCTGCAAAAAAATATTTTTTTAGACATCCACAGCAAATGGCTACTTGCTAGGATTTAGGGACTGTTTTTCAATGTTTTCATATTTTCTGTTCTGAACATGTGGCTTTAACAGCAGAAGAGGTATTAAGATATTGTTCTCTCCCTTACCTGACTTCTATTACCAACTCAAATGAAGATGGCAATTTGGGTAAGTTAGAAGAGTATACCTACACAAGCTGAAAGTAAATGTTTACCTTAGTAACTATTACAGCAAAAGAATAACTATATCATGTTCCTAAATAAATTGCTCTAATGGCTATTTGTAACCAAAAGCATTAGTTTTACCATTGTTATCTAAGATATTAGTAGAATGTACTGCCTAGAGATTTTAAGCATTTTTATTGCTAGTCAACTTAGGGTCTTATTTACATACAGCTTTCCAGCTGCATCTTGCAACGTTGTGTATCCATGGGAAACAAGGTCAAGTCCAAAGGGCACGAAAGAGTAATAGATAACCTGAAAGAAGAAACAGAGGTCTTAGAAGCCTCTTAATCTGTTTCACTGTGATATACTGACTTAAAATATATACATATATGTGTACAAAAATATTAAAAAGTACCTCATGCTGACAAGAACATCTCCATCACGAAAAATAAAGAGAAGGATATTTTCCTGGGTCACATCATGAAAATTGGCACTTTTTTCATTTGCAAAAAATAAGTCCGGTTTCCACAGACATTTGTACATTGTGGGATCCACCGTCAATGCATCTGAGCCCCGAAAATCACTAGGGAGCTTCAGCCTGGGATCATTCCATTTCTGTCTCAAGAAGATGTTAACTCTATAGTCCTGAAAAAAAAAAAATTGTGTGCCTGTGTGTGTTTACTGCTACTTGAAAGAATATATTCAGCACCAGAATAAAAAAGAGTTTCAGTGATAAGCAGCACAAATATTTTTAGTCTTCGGATATCAACCAGTATCAAAACGTCTTGGTCACTAAATATAAAGAGCTCCATGGGCAGTATAAAAAGACCCTTGTGTCTATTTAATCACTCTCCACAGAAATTTCCATAGCACTTGCTAGCACCAACAATTGCTTCACCAAATATTGCTTTACTAATAATTGCTTCACCTTTCTACAAATGCCAATTATGCCAGTTGGTTAAGTGATGTTATTGTAAAAACGTGAGACTGTTAAATATTGTCATTATCATTCCTCAAAAAAGTAGAATAAACTTTCATTAAAAATATTTAAGAAACCAATGGAAAATATATATTTCTACTTGCCTTTTTACCAAATAGCAAACTATAAAAAATGATATGTACATATGTATCAAACATATACAATGTATATATATAACACATATGTATATATGTAAGAGGGAAAAAGCAAAACTATCCTTGACTTCGCATACATGTACATGATTGTAGTGAGAATCTGAGTTGGACAAATGAGACATCAAAATTTGTGTTAGGTTTATTTAACTATAGTAGAAAAATATTTTGAAATCTAAATAGATGGCTATTTTACTTCTGTTTTTCATCTATCCCCCAAAATTTTCATTTTAAAACTTTGTAAAAATTGAATTATGTCAAGACATAGATTTTTAAGAATATGTGAACCTAGAAACATGTTTAATAGCTTAACACATTTTATATCTGCAAGTGAAATGGGGTTCTGGCACAAATCAGGATGTTAGGATATACAAATTTAGCATGAGCATCATGCTCTGGTCTTTATATTTTAATTTTATATTCTATACTCAGAACATGCATAAAAGTGTTCAAGGCAAACATTGTTTTGGGCTTCAGCTTCCTTGTTTTTAATCATTCAAAAAGTACCGACTATTGATAACCTTTCCACAGGATCAAAATGAATTAAATCATAAACTTCAAATCAAAATCCAAATAAATAAGTAGGAACAGGTTATAGATCATCTTTTAGAAAGAAATAAGAACAAACAGATCTATTAAACATAAATGCACATGCTTTATATATGTATAACATAAAATAAAGCATAATAAAGGATCAGTAATTGTCTAAAAGAGCTTCGACAATTTACTTTCTCATATGATTTTCAGACTCTGTATAATAATTGTAGAGAGGTAAGGTATACTGAAGTACAGAGAGAGAAATAAGATTTAAACTACCTATATCTCATAGCTACTCTAAACTTAGAGTTTATGAAAACTTCAACATATATAATACACATTGATTGAATTTTAAAAATCATGGGTGGCTCAGCAGTTGACTGTCTGCCTTCAGCTCAGGATGTGATCCTGGAGTCCCAGGATTGAGTCCCACTTCGGCTCCTGCATGGAGCCCTTATGTCTCTGCTTCTCTCTGTGTCTATCATGAATAAATAAATAAAATCTTTAAAAAAATCATGGGCAGATGGTACTGGAGCACCAAAATCAAATATATTAAGGATTATATAAACTGACATTGAACATATCTACACCACTGATTTAAAAAAAAAAAAAAAGATAACATTTTTCTAATCTAATCCCCTTAAGGAGGGAATAAAGGAGGCCCAGAACTCTGAAAAATAAAGAGCTGCATTGTACAACTATATGAACTGTTTGTCAAAACAAAGATCTAACTGAAAATTCATAATGGGACTTAATTGCTTCACATCTGACAGTTATTGTGATAAGAACTAACTCAAGCACATTCAAGACAAAGGCTCATCCACATCACATAGTGAGGCTTCCAGAAGACCTCATGTTGCTTCCAGATGCAAGTTTTTATCCATTCCAGGTAAACATGCAGGCCCTCCCTTTAAAAGCAATACATAATAGGTTCAATTATTATTTTTTTAAAGGAGTTATTTACTTGAGAGAGAGAGAGCATGCCTAAGCAGAGGAGTGCAGGGAGAGGAAGAGAGAATCTTCAGCTGACTCCCCGCTGAGAGCAAAGCCCAATGCGGGGCTCCATCCTGAGATCCCATGACCCTGAGATCATGCCCTGAACTTGAATCAAGCCTTGGCCACTTAACCCACTGAGCCACCCAGGTGCCACTAGGTTTAATTATTTTCTGATAAAATACCAATTATGCCACCTTAGCTAAAGCACATGGTTGACATACACTTGACATTACTTTGAGCACTTAACAGTATCCAACTTCAAATCCTTTGCTAAAAAGCATCCTTGAAATGATCTGCTAAAATTATCGGTATTCTAAAATTACATACACTAAAAAGATTTTATTAGCTTCTCTATGTACTGTGTCTTATGAAAAGGTAAATCACCAAAAGGTGCATCTTTAAACTACCATATTTAAAACCTGCACTCATGATGTCATGATAAAATACAGGTCCTTAACCTAACCAGACGAAATTGCCTATGTATCTTTTATAAACATGTTATTAAAGCCGTGACTCCTTATTTTGGCCAATGACCACTATATGAAAATAATGCAAGATAAATTCTTCTTTTATTTAATTTTTCATTTGTTTATAGATATATTACCATAATATCATTATATAGGCATTTAGTATATGCTAGGCATATGTAGCCTAAAAGCTTTGCAAAACTAAATCTATTCCTTAGAGTTCATACTAAAAATACTCTCCTGATTCTCTTATATGCTCCCTATGGCAGGAAAGCAAGACTAAAGAATCTCATCGTGTTTTTCTTTTTGCCTGGCAGCTGGGAGACTGAAGGCTAAATTCTATAGCCAATTGAGTTAATAATCTGTCTCTTATATCATCGTATGACTATCATTCATTGCAGGGCTCTTGAATATTTAGTCCTATTTCAATTATTTCTTTGCATTTTTTGGTTATTATGACACACTTCAAATCCTTGCCAGAAATAGAGACAGATGAAAAAGTAAAGTAACAGTTGAGGGATTGTCATATACTTGAGAGTCTGTCAGCATGGTTTGGAGGCCACTTCCAGGAAGCTGTGTCAATGTGGCTTTTAGAATCAAGACATTTCATTTGCATGTAACACTAGGTTTTCTTATTTTAATAGAATGTTAGATGTATGTTTAGAGATACAGATAATAAGACCTATTGGTATTCCTTATGTAGATTGAAACAATTACATTTTGGAATGTATGCCAGTTGGCATCTTAGTAATTAATTTCCAATGACATTATACTGATAGTTTATAATAACACTCAAAATACCTGACAGGAAGTAAAGCAAAGCTAAGACTTAACCTCAGCATACTTTTCATAATTAAAAAGAAGCCACCTTATAATGTTTGGGGTAGAACTTCGGAAATTACCCTGCATTAATATTGAATTCTACCTAAAATCTCCACACATACATACATTCTTTTGGGAGCTCTATTCTATGTTCCACCATTCAATCTCCAGAATGGTGTGGGTAACTCCTCTAAAGTTATATAGCAAAATTATTTTTCTTTAAAAATTATTTGTAAGATTATTTATTTATTTATTTATGAGAGAGAGAGAGAGAGATAGAGAGAAAGGCAGAGACACAGGCAGAGGGAGAAGCAGGCTCCATGCAGGGAGCCCGATGCGGGACTTGATCCCAGGACCCTGAGATCATGACCTGAGCCAAAGGCAGATGCTCAAATGCTGAGCCACCCAGGCGCCCCTCTTTTAAAATTTATATAGCAATTTGGATAGTGTTTCTCCATGTGAAGTTCATTCTTCTAAATCCTTCTTGAGGTCTAATCAATGTTTCCATCAATCTAAGAATATCTTTATATCATTGATATCCTTATATCAGTTATTAAGTTCAAAGCACTTGAGCAGCCAAAAGTTGATTAATGCCCAAAAAAGCTCTCTACATAGTATCAAAGGCTTTGACCAAGCAAAACCTATCTGTGGGAAAAATTACAAAATTACAAATGATATAAGAATGCTTTAATGCCACCCCTTTCTTATTCTGTATATCACCATAAATAATTTTTACAGTTGTATTAATCAAATTATAGTCTACTATAATGGAATCAACATGGGTTTGGAACTATAAAGTTCCTGACTCAAGTTTTAGCTCTGAATCTTACAGCTCTTACCCTGAGCAAGTTTCTTAACTCTCTGAGCTCAGTTTCTTAATATAAAAAAAACAGAAATATTAATTCCTAATGTGATAATTCAATAAAATACTTAGCATAAAATTAATATAGTACCTGCTATATAAATTAGTTTCCTTTCCATTAAACATCCTTGAGAAATCTAGCTACAGAATATATCATATACCACATACTCCCTTCCATGCTCTGGGTACTAAGTATACAACTGTGAGTGCTCCCAGACTTTAAGGAAATAATTGTGGTTATATTGACAATCAGTCAAATATAAAACAATTTGAAAAAGACTATGAAAAATGAAAATAGATTGCAATGGGGCATCCAGTCTCAGGATAAGTTAAAAGTAACCAAGAGAATTGACACCTACACTGATACCTGAAGATGGGGCAATTAGACAAATTGGGTCTGAATTATGTCCTATTATGTTCTCTAAGGTAAGTCAATTAACCCCCCTGACCTTCAAATTCATCAATAAGATGAATCTTCAATCATTCACAAGAATCAAATGAAAGACTGTACCTAAGGCATGAAACCTGGAATAAAGAGAATACTCAAATGTGAACTAATTTGTTATATGTATCATTAACATTATTATCATTATATTATTAGCACCAGTTGAAAGGGCTAACAATTACTATTGACAGCATTCTTTTTCTACTGTTATCAAGATGCCACCTATAAGTTTCAATTGGTTACTGAACATCAGAACTAACTTTAATTCTATTAATTCTTTTTTTTTTTAAATTCTATTTATCTTGAAAAGCATTTAAAAAGTATTTTTTGTGTACCAGATGCAAAGACTATGGCTATATACACTGGCTATATACAGATGAATACAATGCAGTACTAGAAGGCAAAGTGATTTCTGATTATTAATATTAATTATTAATATCTGATCTAATATTATTCAGATTTCACTTAAGATACGTCAACTAACACTGGTGAGTTTGTTTTATGGACTAACAAAATAAAATATTCCCTAGTTATTATGTTACGGACTAAATTCAATGATTACAAAATAATCTCAGTTAACCATCTGTTTTACTGTGCTAGGCTAATCATTCATTTCTTCCTTCATTTGTTTATTTAGTAAACAGTAATTCACTAAGGATTTTCTATGTTCAAAGGTCTGAGCTACCAGTCTGAGAGGGATAAAAATTTTATCAGGAAGTGATAATTAAACAAGTAAGGGAATAACTGGTAAGGATTCTAGGGGTGATAGCACTTGCTGAGAGAATAAATGATCACTTCAGACAGTGGCCAGGGAAGGCTGCAGACAGTGAGTCAGTGGAGGTTCTCTGAGGGCGGGCAAAATTCTGACAGATGGTGATGTCTGGGAAGGGCAGGACTAGAGTAGGAGGCAAAAGTCACTGTTTCTTAAGTGTTTTATTAGCAATACAAAAGAACCACTGAATATCAAGAGACTTAAAATGGGAGAAATAATCAAGATCATCAGTAGGAGGAGGCCAGAGCAAGAGCCAGAGGTTTTGGAGTGGTCAGGGGAAAGATTATCAGTTAAAGTCAAGACCAAGAAGTAATATACAAAGAACTCTTAAAATGTAACAATAAGAAAACAACCCCATTAAAAAATGGGCCAAAGATCTTAACAGATACCTTACCAATGAACATATACTGATAGCAAATAAGCCTATGTGAAGATGTTCCACTTTACAGGTCACTAGGGAGATGTAAATTAATGGGATGTCAGTACACTACTGTGAGAAAGGGCCAAACCCAGCACACTGACAACATCAAATGCAAATGAGGATGTGGAGCAATAGGAATTCTCAACTGCCAATGGTGGGAATGAAAATATGAAAATGGCACATCTACTTTGGAAGACAGTTTGGAAGTTTCTTACAAAACTAAATACATTTTTACTATACCACATTCCTTGATATTTATACCCAAAGGGGCTGAAAACTTACACCCACACAAAAACCTGCCCATCTATGTTTAAAGCAGCTTTATTCATAATTGCCAAAACTTGGACCATCATGATGTCCTTCAGTAAGTGAACAGATAAACCAGACAACAGAATATTATTCAGCAAGAAAAAAAGAAATGAGCTATCAAGCCATAAAAAACCATGCAGGAACCTTAAATACATGCCAGTAAGTAAAAGAAGCCAATCTGAAGAGACTATATGCTGCATGATTCCAATTATATGACATTCTGGAAAAGGCAAAACCTGGATACAGAAAATAAATCAATCGATCAATTAATCAGTGGTTGCTAGGGGTTATAGGGGAGGGAGAGAGGAACACGTATGTAGAACATAGAGGATTTTTAGGGTAGTGGAATTCTTCCGTATGAAATTATAATGGCAGATACATATGTTCCAAAATTTGTCAAAACCCATGAAATCAACAACACAAAGAGCAAACCCTAGTGTAATCTACAGAATTTAGGTGATGGTGTATTATTGCAGGTTCACTGATTGCAGCAGATGTATCCTTTTGGTGCAGCCTCCAATAGCTGGGGAAGCTGTGGGCAGGGGGAGGCACAGGATATGAAAACTCTCTATTTTCTGATTTTGCTGTGAAGCTAAAACTGCTCTAAAAAAGAAAGTCTACATTTAAAAGTAAATGAATGTACTTGGTACATAAATACATTTCAAAGATGTCTATTCTATACATCTATGTAATAGTCCAAAAACAAAAGAACAAACAAAACTCCCTTAGTAATAATCTAAAATCCACTACGGAAGAACAGATTCGTAAAATAGGTTGTTTTCATATAAGGTAGAATGATATTTAACATTAAAAGTATGAATATGGTTTGTATGAAACAATCTGATAGTTCTCTCAAAAACAGTGATATTGCAAGTTTCCTTTAAGCAACAAATCTTTTTTTTTTTAAAGTGTTATTTTTTTTTAAATTTTTATTTATTTATGATAGTCACAGAGAGAGAGAGAGAGAGGCAGAGACATAGGCAGAGGGAGAAGCAGGCTCCATGCACCGGGAGCCTGATGTGGGATTCGATCCCGGGTCTCCAGGATCGCGCCCTGGGCCAAAGGCAGGCGCCAAACCGCTGCGCTACCCAGGGATCCCTTAAGCAACAAATCTCACGAAAAACTCTATAGCAAAGTTTGCTGTGAAGAACCATAAACATGAAGATACATTCTGACTCACTAGAAAAGAAAAACAAGAAAAAACAAGATTCTATTTTTCCCCCTTTGCCCATAGAATTGGAAATGATGATTAGTAATCATATTTATCACTGGTGAGGCATGGATACCTGACATATTCATACACCACCAGTAGCAAAATAAATTTATAAACTTTCCTGGAGGGTTACTTGGCAATATGCATCAAAATTTAAAGGAAAATAAACAAATTTCAACAAAGTAATAAATCCCAAGAAGGATATATATGAAGAAGAAGTTATAGGGGGAAAAAGAGTGACTGCAAAACAAAGTATAAACAAATGAAAGGGAATAAACACAAAGATAAGAATAATCAAAATTTGGAAATAAGGAAAAAAGATGATCACTTGCCCTTTCAATATCATGCTGAAACACTGTATAACAAGCCCACCTAAGGGCTTTATGATTCTTGAGGAAAGGGGAACTTTGTCTGACTTGCCATTTTCTATTAGTTAGAAATAACTAAAAGCAGATAATGTACAGAAGATTCATAAATTGCAAATGATTTTTTCATGGTACGGATGCAAATATTCTATGTCAGGTAGAAAAGAGATCTCCAAAGATTATGCCTTTATTGCCCTGTGAGGCATTAACAAGCCTGTATCTAATTTAGCAATCTAATTTCAGCATTCATTCTTTCACTTCAGGCTCCTGAATTTTTCACTGAAGCATCTTTACTATCCCGCTGGATCCCTCAGTAATGAGTTAAATAAATCACTAACATGTCCTCACTTCCTCTCTGTGTGTACTTTTTAAACTTTTAAATAATTATACTTTGTCCTCAAAAAGTTAACAGAAATACCATATGATCCCGCAATTCACTCCTAGGTATAAAAGAACTGAAAGCAGAGACTCTTGCACATCCATGTTCATTGCGGTATTATTCACCATAGTCAAAAGGTGGAAACAGCCCAAGTGTCCATCAAGAGATGAAAGGATAAAAGAAATGGGGTACAAGGGCATGCCTTGGAGATATTGTGGGTTCAGTTCTAAGACCACTGCAATAAAGTGAATATTGCCAAAAAGCAAATAACATGAATTGTTTGGTTTTCTAGTGCATGTAGAAATTATATTTACACTGTACTATAGTCTATTAAGAATGTGATAGCACTATGTCTGAAGAATGTACATATCTTAGTTTAAGCATATTTCATTATTAAAAAATACTAATCATCACCTGATCTTTCAGTGAGTCATAATATCTTTTTGCTGGTGGATGGTATCTGGCCTCAATATTGATGGCTGCTGACTGACCGGGGTGGTGGCTGCTGAAGGTCAAGGCTGTGGCAATGTCTTACAAGAAGACAACAATGAAGCTTGCCACACCTGCGGATTCTTTCCTTCAACCTCGTGAACCAACCTTTGTCAGCTTTATACTTTTCTTCTTCAGCTTCCTCACCTTCCTCAGCCTTCACAGAATTGAAGAGAGTTAGAGCCTTGCTCTGGATTAGGCTTTGGCTTAAGGGAATGTTGAGGCTGGTTTGACCCAATAAGGCTGCTTTGCTTTCCTAGCAGTCATGTATTTACTGGAGTAGCATTCTTAATTTTCTTCAAGAACTTCTCCTTTCATCCACAACATGGCTAAATGGTGCAAGAGACCTAGCTTTTGGCCTAGCTTAGCTTTTGACATGCCTTCCTCACTAAGCTTAATCATTTCTAGCTTTTCATTTGAAGTGAGAAGTATGTGATTCTTCCTTTTACTTAAACAATTAGAAGCCATTATATGGTTATTAATTGGCCTAACTTCAGTATTGTGTATCTCAGGGAAGGGGGCCAAGGACAGGGAGATAGAAAATGGCTGGTTAGTCAGAACACACACAACATTTATCAGCTAAGTTTGCCACCTTATATGAGCATGGTTCCTGCTGCCCCAAAACTATTATGAGACTAATGTCAGAGCTCACAGATCATCATAAAAAATATAATGTTAATAATAAAATTTGAAATATTCTGTGAATTACCAAATGTGACAGAGACAGCAAGCAAGCACATGCCATTGGAAAAATGGCACCAAAAGATTTGCTCATTGCAGGTTGCCACAAATCTTCAATTTATAAAAAACAATAGTATCTACAAAGCACAATAAAACAAGGTATGCCCCTATACATATACACACTAAGGAATATTATTTGCCCATAAAAAGGAATGAAGCTCTGATACACATATGACATAAATGAATCTTGAAAACAGAACCAAAACCAAAACAAAAAGAAGATGATGATGACTAGTGGAGAGTTTGGCCAAAAGTATTAGAGTAGGAATTAAAGGCAAAAAAAATAACCCTGGGAAGGATAGGCATTCAAAGGGCAGGCTAGAAGACTGAGGAAAAAAGAAAACCCTGAGAATGTGATTTCACCAAATCAAATTGGCCAAAGCTTTGAGAAGGTAAATAGCAGCTGGGTGTCATATAGGGGTCAAGTACAATCACACTGAATACTTGCAGCCAATGAGGAAGCCACTGAAAATTTTAGCAAATGAATTTTTGATAGAGTGGCATATTAAAAGCAAGATCATGGAGGAGTAAGAAGTGAACAGAAGACAAAAATCTCCTATGTATAATATGGAGATAATATGCCAACAAATATAGGGTTTTTATAAAGATTAAATGAGTGAGTATGTCAAGTATAGAACTGCACCGGGCCATATGAAGGGCTAAACAAGCACACTGCCTTATTAGGATATATCCTTCATTCTGCTGTTAACCTTTTATAATGTTGGTAACACAGATGAAGATTTTTTTTTGGCCACACAAAAAAATTCTCCCTATAGTGTAAGTCATTCAGTTTGTTCTGCACTGTGCTGTCAACCAACTATTCTTTTTGTTCGTTTGTTTTAAAGATTTTATATATTTATTTGAGAAAGAGAGAGCATGAGCAGCAGGAAGTGGGGAGGGCTAAGGGAGAAGCAGATTCCCCACTGAGCAGGGAGCCCAACATGGTGCTAGATCCTAGGACCCTGGGGATCATGACCTGAGCCGAAGGCAGACGCTTAACCTACTGAGCCACCCAGGTGCCCCAACCAGCAATTATTCTTAATAATAATCTACTTCAAGGTTACCAAGCTTGACACTGTGCTAAAACACGCTTCTGAGCATCTGCTGAATTATTCTTCTTGCTTTCAACTCCTCCATTGTAGGCTCAACAGACCACATAAGCTTCAAGTCTCTACAGTAATCCTTTTCCTAACTTTAGTTTTTAGTAGAACTCCAAAGTTGTATTACAATGAGCATCACTGAAAAACTGGAAATTCTTATTTCATTATATCAGTCTTGGTCATTATATCTTATTATTTCATTATAAAAGTGCTTCATAGATACTTTTCTGTTAGCTGTGTAGCTACATATTATTATGATTCAATTCGAATTGTAGTTAGTTTATAATCTCTTAAGAATGTTTTAAAATTTTACAGTTTAAATTAATAGTTTGAGTTTAACATTCATTAAAAGACAAAAGCTCATTAGTTGCTTTGGTTAATGTTTTATGAGCATTCCTAAATAATTGCTAGTTATTGGTATTTCAAATGTTCTATATTAAGAGAAATATCTTTGAAACCTATTTATTTTCATTTTCAATTATTCAATCACAATAATTATAGCTTTATCATTTATTTTGCAATGAACAAATTCCCATCAGAAACAGACTTCTTTTATCAGTGGGAAATTACTTAATTGTTTTTAAAGAATTTGGTGACAAATACTACTCATTGTTCATTCCAAAGAGTACACTATTAGTCATTATCTGGAAAATGGATGTTCTCCAAAATTTTCAGTCCCAATTAACACCCAAATTCAACTATTTCTTCAAGGCAATAAAACATTTCACAAGACATGAAAAGTGGTTAAGTTGCATTATTGATAATTTAATAATTAAGAATTGTTTATACTTTGTATTATATTAGGACAGCTATTCTGGTTAGTTATAATTTTTACCTGGCTCTCACATAGCAATCTTTAACTCATGTGTAGTCTTTACATTATAATAAAAAAAATTAGCATTCAAGGAAATAAAGGATATCAGCTCTCATAGCATCTGGCAACATTATAAATAAAGTTCTGTCAACAGAGCTGTAACAAGCCTGGTTTGAAGAGGCTTTAAATTTAGTCATTAGTGAAGTTAGATATTTCATGTAAGAATTGCAAGTTAACAAAATGCCACTAAAATTTTTTAGGTTACATTTTAGCAATTTTTCCCAACATGTCATATTGTTAAAAAATTAGTTTATTGTGTAATAACACTTTATGAATATTTAAAATTTTCTAGACCTATTCCAATATTCCATGTATATTAGTAGTGCCTGCTAGGTGGTACAGTGGTGCTAACTATAAACTACTTAAGACTAGCAGTCTGCTGGGCTGCATATTTAGAAAGTACACAACATACTTCTATTTAATACATATTACTGTCAAATTTTGACAGGTTAGGATATTTGCCTAGTATTATTCATATCATTAATTTATTTTCTCCTATATCAACTGATAACAATGACAAATCACTGGAAGAAGAAAATTAAACTTGAACATTTCTCATCCTTCTTTATTGCCTAATATAATACTCTTGTGATGTTTAATCACCAATACTTCTAAATAATATAGGTAGGAGAGAAAAAGGGAAGAGGAGAGTATCCATGACAAATTACACTATTCTTCATTTTAAGGCAGACACTAAAAAAGTAACTTTGACAAAAAAGAGAAAGAAATATATTTTTAACAACCTCAAACACATTCTCTTTAAAATTATGTCCTTCTGATTAACAAGTGAGAGTTTTTAGTAATCACTGAATTCGAAACCATGGATTATTTTGCCATTTCCATATATGGAATAAGTTATATGCAAAATCAGATAACCCTCCAGTAGCATTCGGGATGAAATTCTATGTAATCAGATAATCCTCCAACAGAATTTGGGAGAAAAAAAAATGCATTAACAAGTGTTCATCAGCATATGTAGGAGTTTCCCATTGCTGTAGTAACAAAATTACCAAAAGATCATAAATTATTGTCTCACAGTTCTGGAGTTCAGAACATCAAAATTAGTTTCATGGGACTAAAGTCACAGTATCTGTAGGACTGACTCTTTCTGGAAGATTTGAAGATTCAATTTCCTTGCTTTTTCAGCTTCTCAAGGCCACCTACGTTCCTTGATTGATACATCACTTCCTTGTGTCACTGCACTTTCATGCTGTCTTCATCACATCTACCACTACTGACTCTGATCCTCCTGCCTCCTGCTTTATAAGGACCCTTCTAATTATAGTGGACCCATTTGGATAACCGGAATAATTTCCCCAGCTCAAGATCCTTACTTTAATCACAGACACAGTTTCTTTTATCGGATAAAAAGGCATACCCACAGGTTCCGAGATTAGGTACATGGACATTTTGGAGGAACATTATTTAGCCTCCCACAGGGTGCAAACTTGAAGATAGATCATATGAAAAAAAAATAAATGTAAAAACCTTTGGAAGGTTTGTATATCTAAGATGTAAAATAGAAAAAAAATGGGACAAATGTCTAGTATTATTCTACAATGAAGTAATGCTGGAAAGCTAATAATAAAAGCAACAAGATAAAAGGAATAGTAAGCTAAGACAAGTTTTAAGGAAGAAAATGTAAGTTATATAAAGAGAAACACATAAAATTGTTTTTAAAACAACAAAGATGAATAATTACCAAAAACTAGAACTCGACTCTTTTAGCAAATCCCAAATGTGACTTCTTTTTTCCTGATAGGCACACTGGATTGCTCAAAAGAATTTGAAATCTATTAAGACAAATAGCAAGTTATGCAGCAGAAAGGCATAGAAAGTCTGACAGGATCATGAATTACAGTGCAATAATAATTCAATATAATTATGAAGCAAGCCTAAACCAAGAAAGAATATAGATTGTATATGTATTTCCATGAAAGATCCCTTAGGTATTTCTGATGAGATGAAGTGTCTGTGTACAGATTATTATAATAAACCATACTACCCAGTTTTTCCCCACAATTGCAATAGTTCACATTTTCAATTATGAAAATCCCAGTGATTTAAGCCAAAGGTAGGAACTGAATGGAAAAGTCAACAAATATTATAAACATAACCATAGCACAGATGCCACTTCACCTCTAAAAAACCATTCTTCTCACTGTTCTGAATACTCTTGTTTCAGTTGCCACAGACAGCAGCATATGAGCTGATAAAATTAGAACTTCAAATTAGGACGACTGCATTTATTTTACAATTTTGGTGATGTTACAATTAATGTCAATAAATATCACCTACAGTATTTATAAGGATACCTTACAAAAGTGTAAGGTAGTGAATGCAAAAAACACACAGAAATGAGGAATAGGAATTATAAAGCTATAAAATGAGATCATAAAGCAAACTGAAGGGGCATATAACCATGGAAGTGTGGAAGATCTTAAGGAATATTAATATGGCTATAATTTCTCCCTCACTACACAATTATGGCTTCTGAATAAATGTGAGATTACTTTTTGTTTAGTCACCAATAGCATCTGAATTAAAAAAACAAATAAGCGTGAAGAAATGGTTTCCAAATGGAATTGGTTAAAACTTCCTAACAAAAATATGAATGCCTATAACCTTGATTGCTTCTTTGATAATCAACTTTATCTGCTGGGAAAAGGGAATGGGCTGCCCTCTGCTTTCAGAAGGTGCCCTACATCTGTCTGCCACCTGACTTGCAGCTACTGATGTCACAGTCACTCCGAGCTCTGCTTCCTGCATTATGCCTTCTGGAATAAGCAACTGCCAGTTGACATAGAAAGGTCTGAATGGGAGAGAAAAGTTTGGGGCAATATTAAAGCTTCCCAGATTTTAGGATTTCCTTTATTTCAGCAGATCTTTATAGGGGTAATTTCTAGGGGGATATTAACAAACAAACTCACAACTATAACAGTGGTGCTACTAACAAACGTATAAATGGTTTATTTTCTTTAGTATTTTCTTTAGAATGAGATTTTACCATGAAATACTAAATGAATTTGAAAATGCATGACAACCCAAGAGTCATCATTCCAGAGAGCTACTATGAGAGGCAAAATATTTTTGCTTTATTTTAGTCATTTATTCACTCTTTTCAGGGTATATAGCACATCAGGTACATAACACATTCAAGCACACGCCTAATATTGCAACTTATACCATGTCCACCATATTGTTTCCATGAATGTATATCCTGTATTTAGACAAATCTAATACTCTGTTTTCCCAATCCCTTGTTTTGGGGGACTTTTTTGTTTGCTTGTTTTTAAGAAATATGTTCTCTGGTTATTAGCAAAGAGAGAGAGAGAGAGAGAGAGAGAGAACAATTACCAACAAGGATGTGGAGTAAAGAAATCATTGTATACTGCTGATGGGAACACAAACTGGTATAACCACTATGGAAAAGAGTATGGAGTTTCCTCAAGAAATTAAGAATAGAACAACCATATGATTCAGTAATCGCACTTCTGGGTATACATCCAAAAGAAACAAAACCACAATCGTGCAGATATCTGTGTTTCCATGTTCCTTGCAACATTATTCCAATAGCCAAAGAATAGAACCAACCTATGTCCATCAATGGATAAATGGATCAAGAAAATGTGGTGTGTTTGTGTGTGTGTATCTATCTATATCTATATCTATATATCTATATCTACATCTATATCATCTATATCTATATAATGGAATATCACTCACTCTTAAAAGAGGGAAATCCTGTCATTTGCAACAGCATGAATGAGCCTGGAGGGCAGAAAAGCAGTAGAAAACTGGTTGTCAGGGGTTTGGGGGTGTGGGAAACAGGGAGAAGTTGGTAGAAAAGTACAAACTTTCAGTTTAAGACGAATAAGGTCCGAATATCCGAATAAAGTCAGGATCTAATGTATAACATGGTGACTACAGTTGATAACACTGTATACCTGAAATTTGCTAAGAGAGTAGAACTTAAATTGTTCTCACCAAATTTTTTTAAAATTAAGATTAACATGTGAGGTGATGATGTGTTTATTAACTTGATGAGGGGATTCCTTTCACAATGTAGACATATACCAAATCATCATGTACATTTTAAATTTCTTACAATTTTGTCAATTATACCTCAATAAAGCTAAAAAAATAATAATAAAGTAACCCCACTGTGGGTGATTGGAAGAAAAATAAAAAGAAATATTCTTTCATCTTCTCCGTACGTGTATACCCGTTAAATTACTCTACTGAGTCCATCATCATTATTCTTGACCAGTGTTCGTATCAGGGAATAAAGAACAAATTTTTTTCTTAGGTCTTTTTTTTTTTTTTCCTTAGATGACATCTTAATGTTATCTTATATACTGATAACAGCTTGTGACTTTCTTAATTAGGAAAGAACAAGTATGAGGGACTGTTTTTTGAAAATACTGAGCAAATCTATAAAATATAATAGACTCAAAAGACATGTCTAGGAAACTGTTTTATGGCAATGTACAAAATAAACATTGTTGAAAGCAAAAAATGATAATTACAATAAAGTAAAATATTTAAATCTATTCGATGCATGAAACTTTAGGCTATTCACACAACATAAAGTGAAAGGCAGATTGATTTTCATCCAGGTTATTTCAGAAAAAGAAATAGCAAACATAAATAATTTGGCTCCTCTGGATAAAGGTCTCTAAAATTTCCAAAATTAACACTCTACAATAATAACATTATTTAGTCTGTTATTTAACCAAATAAATGATCAACATGAGTCCATATTTAAATTTCCCCTGTCAATTGTATTATGGCTACTTTGACTCAGTTTGTGCTAGGCAAATGGGAGAATTTGTTTTTCATTTATTCGATCAATATTAGCTAACACAGAAATTATTTATTTATATGTTTATCATTTATGGAGCACCTTTCATCTGCTGTACTTTATGGAAAATGAAGAAGTGGGATACACTATTCCTGATTTTAAAAGATTTACAGTCCATTAGGGAATAAGAGAAAAACACACAAAGATAGTTTAATTACGGTAAAGAAGCTATCAGATTTAAGTAACAAGTGATAGAGATGAAAGACCTGGATTGAAAAGAAGGCACAAAGTGAGTCAGAGAAGCCATAAAAGGCTCTGATTAGAAGATAAGAGATGGAAATCAAGGATAAATAGCAGGGACAAAGACTCTCTGATGAGAATCAGTTGAATCTGGTCCCAGCAGTAAGTGCTCTGGGCTAGCTGCAATGATGAATCCCTGCGGGAGGACAATATGAGACTATGTTATAAATATGCAATATTTCATTATAACCCTCAAATAATCTGTAAGAAAGTTCCTCTGCCTTTTCCAGCATCTTCCCGGTGTTTTTAACCTGATAGAATCAAATAACTACTGATGCGACCTGGGGAAGCTTAGGTGTCTGACATTTGGAAGGCACTCAATGATTACTAAAGAAGAGATATATTAATGATACCTACTGAGCTGGGACACATGGGTAGCCTTTATGCAAATGAGAAAAAATATCCTTGCATTAGCTGTCCCCAAATGCAGGATAGAGTAGGAACGTTTCCAACAGGCCAGAACATCTTTCAGGGATGATATAGGAGTAGTGTAATGATGACATAAAAGACGAAAGAGGTCACACAGAAGAGTACAGGGATGAAACAGACTCCCTTAAAGTTTCACCTTCAGAAAATGACATCTCTAACTGCAAAGTGAAGTGCTTAGATAGACTAACCACATTTTCAGTTCACAAGTGCTACACTTGTCTCCTGAGTGCTATATGGTAGTCTGTTTCTTAACTCCAGAGCTCTCTTCTGGTGATCTATATGTTCCTGTCATTTAGGTGAACTAAAAAGTCACTGGAAGTAAATGAATTTGACTCTAAAATCTTCTTTTGAATTAATTCCCTAAAAAAATTACACACTAAGAAAATCAATTATTCAAGGGCTACTATATGCTTCTACAAAAAATAACATTCTCATGGCAATTAGATACAAAAACAGGTGTCATAAATTAAATGCAATATTTGGGTGCTTTTATAACACATTATGCTTCCATGAGAAATAAAGGAATAAATATTTTAAGTTATTCTTTCTCTAGCCTGAGATATTCCCTGAAACATTATACTGTGCCCTATCCATTACTAGGCTTTCAATCCAAAGGTTTATTATTTTTTTAAAGATTTTAATTATTCATGAGAGACACACAGAGAGAAGCAGAGACACAGGCAGAGGGAGAAGCAGACTCCCTCCAAGGAGCCTAATGTGGGACTTGATCCCAGGACCCCAGAACTACAACCTAAGCCAAAGGCAGAAGCTCAACCACTGAGCCACCCAGGTGCCCCCCAAAATGTATATTATTAATAAAATATAAGTATCTAAAAAAAAAACACAAAAAACTTGGGTTTTCTTTCTCCCACTTGAAGTATCATTTCATCATGTAGTCTTTCAAAAAGGGCACAAAATCTAATATTCTAAAACATCAAACAGCAAGTAGATTTCATTGAATGTCTTTTAAGAAGCTGAGGGGTAATTACATCACACATCATTCAAAAAATCTGCTAATGTACTAATTAGTAACCTACTAATAAAATTACTACTTTATAGAAGCCTTTGTCCCTGCAGTCCAACTCATCACAGATAGCAGCCACTCCTTCCAACCCCTTTTCTGTTCAAGACAGGAGCCTGCCTGTCATATCTTCTCACACTTCTCTTTTTGCCTTTCCTTGACCTTCCCCCTTGTTACATAATTTTTTTTTAGGGAGCTCTGTTGCCATATCTTATAAAACTTAATTTTCCTCTTTGCTTTTTATGGTTCTCAATCCAAACATCACAATATTAACATAAAAGAGGAAATACAGAATTTCTCCATAGGAAACTAGGAGAAAAATAAACCATGAACATGTAAATATGTTTTAATGTTCATACATATAAGTATACTAGGAAATAAACATTGCTCCAGAATATTCATTGCATACATACTTTTCCCAAATGTTATCCAATTAGTTGTTCAGAGTGAGTATATTAATTCTTTCAAGTCTATAAGTTTCAGTTGGCATTGAGGCTACATTTGAATTGCAAAATTATATAGACACTGAAATCACTAATGTAACACACCTTGGAAGTTGGATATTTCATATTAGAAGAAAGTATGCATTTTTCCTTAGAGTTACTCCTTTTTTTCTTTTAAAGATTTTATTTATTTATTCATGAGAGACAGAGAGAGAGAGGCAAAGACATAAGCAGAGGGAAAAGCAAGCTCCCTGTGAGGAGCTTGATATGGGCTTATTCCCAGGACCCTGGGATCACACCCTAAGCTGAAGGCAGATACTCAGCCTCTGAGCCACCCAGGCATCCACCTTAGAGTTATTCCTTATTTTTCAGTTTCACTATTACTTTCACTATTCTCTAGTTAAAATTTTGATAAATAAAACTATAAAACTGCCTGTAATCTTACCATTGTTGTCTCCTGAATGGATCCAAAACTGTTGATAAAAATGTTGACTACTACATCAACAGGAATGCCTACAAATTAAAAAAAAAATTAAGAATAGATTTAATAGCTATGAAAAACTTGGTCAGAATTTTCATATTTTTATGGTTTATAAACTTGATTTTATACTTTTTCCAATCCACATAGGATGTAAAACTTTAAAACTATTGTCTCAGCATTCCCTGCTCACAGTTGCTATTAACTTATTTTTCTAAATAAGGGATCATAATAAAAATAAAAAATGAGTTAAGTTGTATTTCCTCATGTTACTTATTCAGAAATATTTATCTCTTAAATTGTTGAGACTCTGAGTAAATATGCTTACCTTTAAAGAAATCTTAAATTGAACTATGGCATTTACCTTAAGAAAATGTACAATATTCTTTAAAAGTTTATGTGTTTTAAGTTTTGCATTTTTATAATCATTTCTAATCTTTAAGTAGTAAAGCAGTATTCAATATATTTTAGTTACAATGACTATATTTTGATTTTTAATTTATGAATATGCAAAGTTAACCAGACATAACAGAACCATTATAAAGATTTTTGCCTGACCTGTTGGAAAATAATTTGAAAGTTCATGGAGTGAGAATTAAGGTATAATGTTGCAAATTTCTTTCTTGCTTGCTTTTTTTTTTTTTTTTTTTTTTCATTTTTTATTCGTTGTGGGGCTGCTGGTTAGGCTAACAAAGGGAAAATGTGAATTTAGCCTTTTAGCCACATAACCACTGACTGATGAAAAACAGGTGGTGAATCAATATATGGTAGACATGTGACAACCCAGACCATGGCTGTTGTTGAAAGTAACTGAATAGGTTCTGGTAATGAACAAAAAACCCTGTTTTTACAACATAGTTGTATAACTTCAGTTGACTAGAAACAGCTGCAGACATTTTTTTTCTGTAAAGAAGAAAAAAATATCAAACTTTATAATGTTTCTGATCTACATTAATACCTATCTTCAACCAGCAATAAGGATTACAGTTTTCTAGAGATTTTTTTCATATAGCTTTTCCTAACTCATTAACAGGACAAAAAAGAAAAAAAGAAAAGAAAGAAAGAAAATTTGCACAACTATATAATCTTCTTGTGACTTTTATTGCAAGTATGGTTTTGGTTCTTGAAAGGTGTGATAAATAGTAATATTCTGTTGGAGGAGAAACGATCTATGTTGTAGAAAACACAGTTGCTTTTATTCACAAAGTTAACATGATTTAAAAAACCATATGGCCACCTTTTTCAGCAAAAAAGTAGAGGAAAATTTTTATCAATGTGATATGCTAACAAAAATTTTAAAAGAATGAATACATATCAGAACTATTATTGTCTGTCCCTAATGAGTACATGGCTATTCTACAAATATAACTTTGTCGTCTGTGAATGAAAGCCAGATCTGTGTCCAGAGCTTGAAATTTAAATCACTAAGGTTAGAAATACTAAGTGCTTAGCAAACCTGTGACAGAGGTTAATCTAATTCATAATATACCTATTTTTGTACTTTTAACTGGGAACCGTATGAAACTATTAAAACTAATATTTGGCTTGTCTTTGAATATCTTTGTCACTAAATTGCTCTAAATCTAAGCACATCACAGGACAGTAACACGCCAACTTGACACCTTGTTTTGAATATCACAACTAAACAATTTTATACACATAATTTTTTAAACTGCAAAGATTGAAGATGGGGGGAGTAAGAAACAAACCTTTAAAATTTGGTCTTATCCTGGGATCATAACTGACCAATAGCCTATTCAAGATATTGCTAGTGGAGTTGGCAGGTACTCGGGCAAGGTCCTCTGCTGACTGCTGGCTGTAAGAGAAGAAAACAAAACAAAGGTCTCGTAAGCATTTAGAAATAGCCACCATTAGAAATGGGTAATTTTCCATGGAGAAAAGATGCTTTTTGTGACAAATTCACAACTATAGCATGGCTTTTCCAAACAGAAGTAAATCAAAATAGTAGACATTGTCAGATGCCCAAAAGATAGTTGTCATAAAAAATGAAAAAAATATTTTAGCACTTAATTTTCCAAATTCATGAAACAATGTCCTAAATACTGTTACTTTCTTTTAAATAAAATTGAGCAGACATCTTACTTGTTCAGAAGCAATCTGCAATCAAAATGTAAAAAAGCACAAGGAGAGTGCAGACAATGAGATAAGAGGGGAAAAAAACCTGCAAAAAAATAGTTTTTTAATAATGTATATTAACCTCTGCCTAAATGAAGGAGTATGTGAATACTATAAGAGGATATGGCCAGAGAGACAGTCTAACGATTGATTAAACTATCATGCTGACATTTATAAAGTGGTTTTGCCCAAGAAATAACCAATGAATGTCCTTATTGAGTTCAATATGTTGGGGAGAAGGGGGCGTGGTAAAAGAAGTTTCTCTATTACCAGATCGTTTAAACAAGGAAAATACAGAGCTACAAGATACAATTATCTCTTTTCTCCATATGCCATATTTTTCTATTTTAATTAACCTCAAAGAATGAATTTTGACCAAATTGGTACCGTTTGAAAGAACTTAAAAGCACAAGCAAAAAACACACCTCCTTGGAATCCAGTGAAAAATGTTTTATTGTTTACTGTTTGTTTCAGTTTACCACTCATAAAGTCTTATATAATTATTGTCCTAACACACACACACACACACACACACACACACACAATCCATGACAATCACAAGGAAGTTTAAAATTACTTGGAGTATCCAGCACTATTTTATTCTGTATTGATATGCTGGAAGTGTCAATTTCAAAAGTGGTATTAATTTATATAAAGCAGACTTAGAAGTAATTGCTTTGTTTTGAAAGCTCAGCCCTATCAGGCAAGTCTGTTCTGAGTTAATTATCATACAATCTGCTGATAAGATATGACCACTGGAGGTGAGATGTGACTAATATAAAGAAATTTATAAAAATAAAAAAATACTGTAAACTGATACAATCTTTTCAAGTAGATATCAGAGTCCAAAATATTAAAGGAAAACACGATAATCAGTTAAACCTCCTAAAGATGCAGGAGATTATATGGATTTTTAAAAATTGCTTCTCATGGCCTTATCACAGCTACAGGGACTTGGGGACTGGTAATAAGATTTTCCATTTCATTTCAGGTGAAATTGTAACTTCCCTAGAGCCAACTGTCATCTCTTTTCAAAAGATTGAAAACTCTAAAGAGAATGAGAGTATGTGGGAAAATTGGATGTTAGGATGCAAATTAGTGTTCAAACCCATCTACAAGATTTCTCATTCAGCGGAGGAAAATAGAATTGATTGATTACAAAATACACTTGTACTGGATCAATTAAGGACTGCATTATTGTGTCTCTTGATGTAAAATTCTTTACAGTACATTCCTTCTAAGCAATGAAATAATCAGACAACATAAAAACAATTAACCCTAATTTTGGTGGTAGAGAACTTTCCAGCCTGATCTTTTTCTTCCAGCTGTGGAAGATGTCTCTTTGGCACATGGATTATTTTGAGTTAAAGCCACCTGAAAAAGAGCAAATGTGGGAGAGGCTTTTTCTGAACTCCTATCTGCCTATGGACAGATCCTTCAAAAGAAATTGTCATAAATCACCCTCCTTCCTGTTAGTTTTATCAACTGAAGAAGATGGACTCTTATCACAGGAGAGGACACCCAAACAAACTTTGTCACAAACTATCATACCTCCCATCTATTCTTCTAAAGGCCCACTCATCTTTCCTAAAAATCCCATACTCTCCCTTAAGAGGCACACATGCTCCTCCCCTTTCTTTATTAAGTCACAATATAGGGATCCCTGGGTGGCGCAGCGGTTTGGCGCCTGCCTTTGGCCCAGGGCGCGATCCTGGAGACCCGGGATCGAATCCCACATCAGGTTCCCTGCATGGAGCCTGCTTCTCCCTCTGCCTGTGTCTCTGTCTCTCTCTGTATGACTATCATGAATAAATAAATAAAATCTTAAAAAAAAAAAGTCACAGTATAAGCTCTTAAATCTCACTACTCTTTGGATATTCACTTTTTTTTGCTCTGATGGCCCTGTGAATGTGATATTAAAAATTAATAATTTGTATATTTTTCTCCTGTTAATATGCCTGTTGTCATTTGTTTCATAGACCTAGCTATCGAGGATAGAAGGGAAAAAAATCTTTCCTCTCCTATGGCTGTAAGTTGTGTCAGTCAAACTGACTTTCTAGTCCTCGCACCTCACTACCAAATTGTGTCCTTCTTCCATTTACTGGTTCAGAATAAATCCCCCTTCCTGGAATATTGTAACTTCCACTTATTGTATTAATCTAAACCCAGGCTGTCCTTTAAGATTGCCTTCCTAAAATCCTGCCTCATTCTGTTCTCATTGTGTTCTAGTGAAGACAAACATAAATATACTGTTTGACAATTGTATTATAGCTTTTTTCATATCTGTGTATATATTACCAACTAGACTGAATGCAGACAGCATGATTTTTTTAAGATTTATTTATTTATTTATTTATTTATTTATTCATTCATTCATTCTTGAGAGAGAGAGAAAAAGAGGCAGAGACACAGGCAGAGGGAGAAGCAGGCTCCATGCAAGGTGCCTGACGTGGGACTCAATCCCAGGACTCCAGGATCAGGCCCTGGGCTGAAGGTGGCGCTAAACCGCTGAGCCACCCAGGCTGCCTGACAGCATGATTTTTGTGGGAATCATGGCTTCTATATTTTTGTGATTTCATATACTAGTTGTATAGCATGAAAAACACACTATCTCAAATACATTCCATATCCAGTTCTACTTTTTTTTTAAGATTTATTTATTTATTTTAGAGAGAGAAAGAGAGAGAGCAGGGGGCAGGGGGGGTACACAGGGAGAGCAAGACAGAATCCCAAGCAGGCTCCACGCCGAGTACTGAGCCCAACTTGGGGCTCTCACAACCTTGAGATTAAGGCCTGAGGTGAAATCAAGAGTCAAATGTTCAACCTACTGAGCCACTCAGGCACCCTCTATCTGCTCAGCTCTTCTAAGTTGACTTCAACCTCAGGATGTCTGTGGGCACTAAAGCAGGAGTGGTTCCACACATCACATCCAGGTGAAGAGCATTTATTTCTTCCTGAGGTGTCCTCTTAGAATAACAATTATTTTTGTTGTTCTTTTGTTTTCTTCAGAAGCTTCCCAGCGTTGGCCATTACTCACCCGAGGAGAAAAAAAAATGGCCATCACTGGCAAAGAGAAAAAAGAAAAAAAATCATGATGGCTCAGATCAGTAGTCCAGAGTGAATAATTTAATTATAGTTGAGGAATCAACTATCATGTCCATTACATTCTTTCATTTGATTATCACAAACACTCCCTTGATAAAATAGGAGAGACTATTAACCACCCAGAGAGCTGTTCTTCAGTGGAGAGAAAGAGAAAAATCCTGATTGGTAGAAGAGCATGCAGTAGGTGAGTTAACGGAGCAACAGAGTACATGGTACACACAGAAACTAAGACAGCAAGATGAAGAGAGTATCCTAAGGTGGTAGAGTTAATAATGAAATCTGGTAATCTGGATTCCTAGTTACCATTTCACCACAAACTTGCCATGATGGAAGTGAATATTACCTATTTTATCACCATCCATCCATATAGTGCTTTAGGATATATATATTATATAAATGTGTGTATATATAGATGTGTGTGTGTGTGTAATATATACATTCTGAGTTTCTATTAATTAGTCTTACTAGTTTCAAAAATTATTAGTCCTGGAAAATCTAAATTTGCTCTTTCTATAACTCATCAGAGTACCTCTTCCGTCCAGACATCCCCAAATGTTTTTCATTCTTTCCACAGCTAAAATAATAATAATAAATGAAAATAAAAATAAAACATAACAAAAAATCTTGTTTATTAACAACCATAAAAAAATAATGTTGGTCAACAAAGACTTATTCAAGTTTAAAAAAAAAAGGAATATATCAAATACATTATAGCCTCTTTCTTTTATTCTTATTTGTATCAATATATATTTTCATGTCTGCTATAGTTAACCTGATAGGAGTATCAATTAGTAGTTCACCTTTCTTTATATTAGAAATTCAAAGACATTTTAAAATTTAAGTGAAATCCCATTTAATTCATATTCACATGCATGAAATCAGGGGTTTTTCCTTCCTGAAAACAGTAGGAATAATTTTTTTCGCTCAGTCAATACTAAAAAAAAATTAAATTCATCTCTACATGTTAAAATGTATTTTAACAGTCTAAAAGCTACAGCACTTTCTGCCAGAGAGCTGCAAGAATTTGCATTTTCCTTTGCACTGTGCTATATAGACTTTGTAATTTGGGAAAATGCCTAGTACTATTTACACAAAATAAGCAAGGATAAGAAGAGTTAAATGCATTTGATTAGGTCACACACTGCATATTTCATTGTTAGTCTTTATATTCTGAATCTCAATCCAATATTTTATGCATTTGACTATGTCATTTTGTTTTATTTCAAGAAATCAACAGTTCTATTATTTTTTCAACAGTTCTATTATTATTATAAAACAGAATTTATTCCATAGAAATGTGATATTAATTTAAGAAAATAACTTACTTTAGTCAGGCAAAGTGATCAAATGACTAGAGAAAATAATGTTTTATATCAAAAGCCTTTTTACAACCAGGCTTCTTTTGTTCACTTGCCTAAACTTGAACCGATGTCATTACTAATATGTGAAGTTATGCAAGGAATGTACCAGGCTGTATAGCTGGATGATGTAATGTTTTCCAGCACTAAAGGAAAAATCCAGAAATTTCTTTCCAAGGGGAAACTCAGTTTTCCATTAACTGTAGAGCAGTCTTATTTCTACAGGACCCTTTACTGCACAGTTCCATTTCAAAACGGGTGTGTATGAGCACATGAACTCAACATCTTCTCCCCAATCAGGAATCTGAGTCCAATGGAATGGTTTTGTTTTTATAGAGTGATAAATGCAACAACAACGGTCAAAGTTCTTTGCAGACCTGAAAGCAGTTGTAGTATATGCCAGCATGAGTAATCTGGGTGTGGGAGCTGCAAAGCTTCCAGCCGGACACAAACTAAGGCAAGCACAGAGCAGAATGGAAAGAAAAAGGTACATAAAATGTGTAGGTTGTATTATTTCTCCTCTTTACTCAAAGACAGTGATTCTTTACCTCTTTATAGGTTATAAACAACACTAAGAATCTGGTAAAATCTATCTTCTTCCCTGAAAAATGCACACAAAGTTTACAATGCTGAGGGATCCTGGATCTGAATACCTCAGGTTGTAGGTAGCAACAAATGCTTGTATCCTCATCTAAAATGAGAGGAAAAGAAGAATAAAACAAAGATCAGATATCCTGTCGTGACTGAGAGTAAGCTCAAAAAGACACACTGAGAGTGGGTCAAAGGGACACAGAAGCCAAGGAAAAGATTTCCCAGATGCTCAAATCTGAGAGATTTAAGCAATTAAATAAACTCATACTGGGTTATACTCTAAACTATACCATAAAAACCATGAGTCCATATGGATGCAAATAAATGATTAAATAAATAAACAAGTGGAGGAGAAGAGACAATTCTTCCTTGCAGAAATCCAAATAATTTGAATTTCAAATAGATCCCCTATTCTTAATTGGTGGAGCATAACTCTGCACTCCTTAGTCCATGCGCTGTGCACAGTGACTTCCTTCCAAAGAGTAGGCTATGGGAAGGGGGAAGAGAGTGACTTTCAGCAGAGAAACCTGACAATACTACCCTAGCCAGATGATCAAGGTTAACCTCAATAGTGTTGTCATGTTGATTTTATGTACCCTTAATAAAATGTGATGAGAATGGCATTGAATCCTGTGACCTTCCTCCCCAAAACACATAACTCTAGTCTAATCCTGAGAGAAACATCAGACAAATCCCAGTCGAGTGACATTTTACAAAATACCTGGCTAGTACTCCTTAAAACTGTCACGGTCATGTAAAAAAAGGAAGGTCTGAGAAACTGCCGCAGCCAACAGGAGCCTAAGGAGACATGAAGCCTAGATGTAATATAATATGCTGAATGGGATCCTGGAACAGAAAAAGGACATTGGGTAAAAACTAAGGAAACCTGAGTAAAGCATGGACTTTAGTTAATAACAGTGTATCAACACTTGTAAACACATGTATCCTACTAATGTAAAATGTTAATAATAGAAGAAACTAGTGGCAGAGTATTTATGAACTATATTTTGGTAGATTTGCTGTATATCTAAAGCTGTTCTAAAATAAAAAGTTTATTTGAGGGGGAAAAAAAAGAGCAGAAGGCCAAAGACCTTAACAGATACCTCACCAAAGAAGACATAAAGATGGCAAATAAGCATACGGAAAGATGCTCCACATCATATGTCTCAGGAAATGCAAATTAAAGCAACAATGAAATACCATTAAATACCTATCACAATGGCCAAAATCTACAACACTGATACCACCAAATGCAAATGAAGATATGGAACAATAGGAACTCTGAATCATTTCTAGTGGGAATGAGAAATGGTGTAGCCACTTTGAAAGGCAGGGTGGCAATTTCCTACAAAACTAAACACACTGAGGACAGCTGGGTGGCTCAGTGGTTGAGCGTCTGCCTTCGGCTCAGATCATGATCCTGGGGTCCTGAGATCGAGTCCCACATTGGGCTCCCCGCAGGGAGTCTGCTTCTCCCTCTTACTGTGTCTCTGCCTCTCTCTCTCAAGAATAAATAAATAAAATCTTTAAAAAAAAACAAAACAACTAAACATACTCTTTCCATATGATCCAGCAATCTGGCTCCTCAGTATTTACCCAAAGGATATAAAAACTTAATGTCTACACAAACAAACCTGCACACAAATATTTATAACAGCTTTATTCATAATTGCCAAACTTGGAAGCAACCAAGAGGTCTTGTAGTGGATGAATGGATAAATAAATTGTGGTACATCTAGACAACGGAATATTATTTGGCACTAAAAATAAATGACCCACCAAGCCATGAAAAGATATAGAGGAACCAGAAATACATATTATTAAATGAAATAAGACAATATGAAAAGGCTACTATGTGATGACTACAGCTATAGGACACTGTGGAAAAGGGCAAAACTATGGAGAGAGTAAAAATGTCAGGATGTGAGAGGATGAATCAGCAAGCACAGAGGATTTTTAAAGCAGTGGAAATACTCTTCTAGATAATCAGATAGACATACACAGACAAACACTTTATATATTCAGGTAACAAATTAAGTCAGTAGTTATATATGAATCCAGATAACTGCAAGGTTATTATAGAGGGTTTTTATTTGTTTTTTATTTTCCTAATTACAGTATAACTTGTTATTACCTCTCTTGACAGCTTCTATATTTATTTTCCATTCTGTTTTCAGAGATTAAACTGTGAACAGAAGGTTTATGAATACAGTGAGTGATACCTTTTACATGATTAGTTGAGTTTAATTAGTTTATATTTATTTGAAAAGAATGTGTTTATGGGTATAGGTGCATCTGTGTGGCAGGGTCTACTGTGTTATTAACAGGCCAAAAATTGGAATTAAGAACAGTGTTTCACAGCAACCGTTTTATTTATCCCTCAGTTGGGCTTAAGGAACTGTCGGATCCTGTGGAAACATTTTCAAATCTCGTCTACCTTCAATTATGCAATTACATCATCCGTTGCTCAAAGAAAAACATTTTTAACAAAGTAGAAACATCTATCTGCAGAGATGTTGGATTCTGGATACCAGCAACTTCCCAATCTCATCAAAGGCTGTGTGTTTTTTTGTTTGTTTTGTTTTTTTTTTTTTGTTTTCTTTTAACTTGCTATCACATGTGAGATTACTCATCCTATGAATCCTACAAGGATCTTCAACTGTCATGGTATGTTTCTCAAATAGTATAAAACATGACACATTCTCACTACTTCTTATTGGTTTACTAATTTGACACAAACCTCATAATATAAGGAAGCAAACTCAAACCTCAAAACGTTCACCACGCAATTACTTTCCATACTATGCAGAAAGAGTACTACACCCTGGCCTCACAAATACAAATCCATAATAATACCTCTTCCTCTGCTACTACTGCAACTACAACTGCACTTATCCTCTCGCCATATCCCATACAGAGCATAAATGTAAAATGTTTCCCTTCTGGCCTAAGAGAAATGGTGATAAGATGGATCCCACACTCACACACACACACACAGACAGTGAAGTTAAGTGTGGGTATAAGTGAAGAAACACTTGTCTACTAGTAAAGAAACTGGCATTCCAGGCCCAGACAGACTATAAGATTACTACATCATACTGGGCACTTTCCTCTCTGAGCCTCAGCATTCTCACCTTTAAATCAAAGGTCGATATAAAGTGACCTCTAAGATCCCATTCGGTTGCTAATCTGGTTCTACTTGTTGCGGATGCTAAGGTGCCACATCCTCCCCATCCTCCCTTTGGAACTGAGGCTCCCTCCAGGAACGCTGTCTGCTTAAGGCTCTGAGCTGGGTCACTCTAGAATAACCTTCAGCTGAAGGAAGGTGTCTTGCCCCAGAGGCAACACATTCCCAAACACTTTGATATGGGGACACAAAAGCATTCAAGTCTCTTCCTATTGACTGAGACAACTTTGAAAGACCATCCCAGCTTCAGAGCTCCCTGCAGCATCAGACCGATGCCTCAGCATTGCACCTGTAATACAACTGCATTGCTCCTGTGTTTGAACCTGCTTCTTCCTTCCCAAGAAGTGTTGTTCCAAAGCAGTCTTTTTCTGCATGGAAATCTTTATCTCATAGTCTGTCTTAGAGAGAACTCAACCTACAACATCAAGTAAATAATACAATTTTTTAAAGAACAACAGAAACATAATCATCACTCAATTATCTATAATGTTAAATATCTCCCTGGCTTCAGTCATTCGTTGAATTCATTTAACAAAGCTTTTGAGCATTTTCTGTATGCCATGCATGGTACCATGTGCTGGTTATGCACTTAAGAATCAAACCCGGGATCCCTGGGTGGCTCAGGGGTTTAGCACCGCCTTCGGCCAAGGGCATGATCCTGGAGTCCTGGCATCAAGTCCCACATCAGTCTCCTTGCAGGGATCATGTTTCTCCCTCTGCCTGTGTCTCTGCCTCTCTCTCTCTCTCTATCTCTCTCTCTCTCTGTGTGTATGTGTGTGTGTCTCATGAATAAATAAATAAAATCTTTAAAAAAAGGAATCAAACCCAAATGTTGGTTATTCTGATGTAAAAGTATTTTAAAGTGTGGGTTCAGATGGATTTGTCTAGAGATTCTCAGCTTTGCTGTGCACTAAATTTGCCTGAGAAACTGCAAACTACTGATGCCTCATCCCACGCCAGATTTAATTAGTTTGGGATGAAGTCCAAGCATCAGGATTTTAAAAGATCCTCAAATGGTTCTAATAGTCAAATGAATCACTTGTTTAAAAAGAGAGGTTGCAGTGAAAGAATATGGAATTAAAAACTGAGGAAGTCCAACATTTAATGAGCAGATGGAGGAAGATAAACCAACAATTAAGACAAACTGTCTTAAGAATAAATTGCCTAAGAGGAAGAAGGAAATCCAGAAGTATGTGGTGGCCCCAGAACTTGAGAGAGACTATTTCATGGAAGGGCTGGTTAATGGGACCAAATGCCACTGAGAGGTTAAGGTGAAGAATGAATCCCTCCATGGGAGTTAGCAAAAAGGAGAGCTGTTTTTCAGCTGAGAGACACGGGAGCCAGACTGGAGTGGGCGGAGTATATTGAGAGGTAGGGTAGGAAATGGAGGAAGGGCAAGCATCCTTTGAAGGCTTTGACTAGGAATGACTTCAGCAAAATGGAACAGGAAGGTCTGGACCCACTTTCCCCTCATGACATACCAACTTGGCAGCAATGCACAGATCAATTCCCTTTGTCAGAGATCCAAAAGCTAGTCAAGGCCTCTACACCCAAGCAGGTGCAATGAAATTAGTAGGAAAAGTGGAGGTACCTTCTTTTTTTTTTTTTTTTTTGGAGGTACCTTCTTGCCACCCTAGCACAGCAAAGCATAATGTAATACTATCCAGAGGTGTCCTCAGCTCTCAGCTTCTCCCCGAGGAGGGGGAGAGTCAGACCTCACATCTCATATGATGCTATCCGGATGCTATCCAAGGGACCAGCTCCTATCTTGCCCATCTGGGGCAATGATGGGACCCAACGCACACGCTAGTCCCTGGGGACTACCCAGAACAAAGCAGCTGTTCGAGCACATGGCACTTACCACAGCTCTACCCCACCACCTTGCTGCACAGCGAGTAGGCTAGAAACCCAGCTCTTCCCTGTATCTGCACTCCCAGAGTCACTGCATTCACAGCAGCTACAATACAGAAACAACCTAAATGCCCACTGACAGATGAATAGACTAAAAAACTGTGGTATATACATACAATCAAGTATTATCCAGCCTTTAACGAGAAGGAAACCCTGCAACACGCAACAAGGGTGAGCCTGGAGGACATTAGGCTAAGTGCAATAAGCTGCTCACAGAAGCATAAACACTGCATGATTCCACCTATGTGGCGTATCTGGAGGAGTCACACTCAGAGAAGCAAAGAAGAAAATGCTAGTTGGCTGCAGTGAGAAGAAATGGGGAGTTGCTAATCAAACGGTAAAATTTCAGTTATGCAAGATGAGTAAGTTCTAGAGATCTGCTCTTCAACGCTGTGTCTATACTTAATAATACTGTATTACACCCAAATATCTGTTAAGAGGGCTACATGTCCTTACCACAATAAAATGAAAAAAGAAAAATTTAAACACAATTTAAATTTCCAGAGACAACCCTACAAATAGAAAATCTATACCGGATGTATACATACAATAAGTTTTGAATGAGTTATTGCTCAACTTAACATAAGAAAAAAGTAAAAAATCAGTTTCCTTTGTTTTAAGTGAATCGAATGGCTGATTATTGACTTATTTGTGCAGCTATTGTTTGGAAGTCAGAGAAAGGATAGCCTGTTCAATAAACGTGCTGCATTAAGTGGATATGTCTTTTTTTTTTTTTTTTTTACAGATTTTATTTATTTATTCATGATAGACACAGAGAGAAAGAGAGAGGCAGAGACACAGGCAGAGGGAGAAGCAGGCTCCATGCAGGGAACCCCATGTGGGACTCTGTATTCCCAGAGTCACTGCATTCACAGCAGCTGCAATACAGAAACAACCTAAATGCCCACTGACAGATGAATAGACTAAAAAACTGTATACTTGATTGTATGTATATACCAAAGGGCAGGCCAAAGGCAGCCGCTAAACCGCTGAGCCACCCAGGGATCCCCTGGATATGCCTTTTTTAAAAATGAGTCTTAGGACACCTGGGTGGCTCAATGGTTAAGCGTCTGCCTTTGGGTCAGGGTGTGATCCTGGAGTCCTGGGATCGAGTCCCACATCGGGCTCCCTGAATGGAGCCTGCTTCTCCCTCTGTGTCTCTGCCTGCCTCTCTCTTTCTCTCTCATGAACAAATTAATAAAATCTTTTAAAAAAATGACTCTTGACCCTACCCCACATGATACACAGAAATAAACTGAAGGAGATTAGGCAACTAAATGTAAAATATAGAACAACAAAGCTCTCAGAAAACAACAACAACAACAAAATAGACTATTTTCAAGACCTTGGAACAAAGAAAAATTTTTTAAAAACTCAAATGCATTAACAATAATAAATCAGAGCTCATTCAAAATAAGTACTTCGATTCATCAAAAGACACCATTAAGAAAATGAAAATGCATGAGAAAGGTTAGAGATTTGTAGTACATGCATTTGACAAAGAATCCTATCTAGAATGTATGAAGAACTTCCACCTACCAATAAGAAAAAGAAAAACAAATTTTTTAAGTGGGCAAATACTTGAAATGGCACTTTGCAAAGGAGGATAGCCAAAAATTCCACACATGTATGAAAAGATGCTCAATGATGTTAATCATCAGGGAAATGGAAATTATAATCACACTGCAGTATCATTATACCTACATGAGACGGCTAAAATTCAAGTTGATGCTAATAGTATCAACTTTGGGCATGAATGTGGAGCAGCTGGAACTCTCATCCATTCATGATGGAGCATAAGCAGAAAACCATCCATATCTTCCCAAGTTCAATATACACGTACCCTCTGATACAGAAATTTTACTCTTCGGTATATGCTTATGTCCACCAAATGCACGTCTAAAAATGTGCATAACACACCTTTAATAAACCCAAATAGCAATGACCCCAAACTGGAAGCACTATGAATGTTCATCAACAGTAATAACAGGAATGTTCAAACTTTACCTGAACTTCTGGAACACTGGGACATTAGGAAATATCTCCACCCATTAGCATCCGGGAAGTGCCTTACTGCAAAGATCCTGTCCCCAGATGCCCTGGTAAGACTCATGGTTAACCCCTTGTTTACTTAGGACAGGACCAGAAACCCTCCAAACTCCCCCTTTTCCTTGCAGAAATGAGTACCTGAACTGTCTGTCCCAACTGACCACTCTGAACTAGGTGCCTGGCAACTTCACTTGAACCAATCTGGGTTAGGCTTCCCTCCTCCCCACAGGCCCCTTGATTTTCCCATTTCCCTGAGATTAAGCAGTCACGTGGAAAGCAGAACAAACCCTCCTTAATGCACCCCTCCAAGAACTGGCTCGCGGCAAAGAACGATTGTCCACTGTTGCCACTTGCTCACTGCGCTCCCAATGCCTGCTTCCTTCCAGCCTCCTTTACTGCTGCAATACAAGAGAAGCCCTTTCGGCATCACCTTTGAGATGCTTACACATCTTAAAGTCAGAGCATTCTCTCTATTGCAACAATCCTTTCAAATAAAACCTTAATTTTGGATTTGTCTTTCATTTGACAGAAAACTGGACAAATATACAAAGACAGCATATTAAATACAGCACAGCAATGAGGAGGAGAGAACTACTGCTATACCAGCAACATGGGTGAAATCTCACAGGAGTGATGTTGAATGAAGTGATTTTCCAGGATTATCAGCCCTGTTCATCGGTAAGCTAATTGAGGCACAGGGGCTAACAATCCTGGAAAATTATTTCCTCCTGAAAGACCTGTTTTCAGAATTCAACTAGACAATTTAAGTAAAGAGCTTAGAATAGCACCTCATACTTTTGTTATATATCAATTCACAGTAACCTATTTTGTGACGTAGGCGAAGGAAGAGAAGTCTCTTACAAAATAAGACAACCCAGTCAGAAAAAAACAAAAACAAAAAACTGGAGTCCAAACCGGTTGAAATTTATTAATAGGTGGTCTGGTTAAGCAAATATGTAGAATGTTTTGATTTCTTACATATACACATACTGTAAATCATGTATCTTATTTTCCAAATCAAGACTCTAGTTCTACTGGTCTCTAGAAGATCATGGTACTGAGCTAGTAAAAGTGGTTTTCTTGCTACTACAAACCAAGACTTAAAAACAAGATATTAAGAGAGGCCAGAGAGAAATCGGGAACTGAAACAAATCATTCAAGCTTCAGAGCCCTTTAGAGGAAAGAGCACCAAGAAATACCGCAGAGCCTTTGTATAAAGGGGCTTTGGCACCCAGGGGTGAGCTGAGTGAATTGCTGAAAAGTCATTGCTATTGATCTGTTTCTGCTGTAACTGCTCTTTGCGGCATTTCTAAGGTGCAGGATTATTTGTGAGATAGCAGAAATGATCTCTTTTGAATTATATCTTCATTAACACATCCGCAGGCATGCACGTCAGACAATGATGAGTGTCCCAGACAAAAATCCTACTACAAGGTACGAAGGCAACAAGTGCGGATGTCATTCGGTGGGATGAGCTGCTTCCTTAAAATATGTGGTGGCATCTGGATAATGAAAGATAAGCCTGTTTTGTTATCAACCAGTGTTTGGAAACCAATGTAACTTCTTAATGAATGGGAGCTCGATTCTAGAAGACTCCATTATAAATGATAAAAAAAAAAAAAATCTGTTTTTCCCCCTACACCCATCCAAACCCTCTCTGTGAGCTAGTACTTCCACTACATTTGGATGAAATCTCTAGCAGATCTCCTAACATTTGCAGTCACTCTCTGATAATAAAAAGTCTCCACTGGCACCTCTGGTGGCGCTAGAACTGTCACTCCTATAATTCAGATGCCCAGTCCCTGGTGATAATAAAAATCCTAAACTTAATTCAAAAATGTCACTCCCTCCCCTAGCCAAGTCTTCTTGAGCAAGGGGCTGGAGACAGGACTAGCTTTTGCTCTGTTTTCCTGCCTTGTTAGTTTACAGTGTCTTTGTGGGTTTCTCAAAATCTCATCTTCGAGAACTTCTCATCTCGATGACCATGAAATGGCCTTTCTTCAGCTGGCAACTCCTGATTCCCACCTTCAGTCCAGGGATTCAGAAGTCCACAAATCACAGGCACACTACTGGGGTTCCAGCACCCTCCCAGGCCCTTTGGGGCAAAGTTCCTTGGTTTTAAACATCAAGCTGGTACTTGCTTGCTTGCTTTGCTGTCACTGTCACTGTCTACTTCTCTCATTCTCTCTCACATGACCAACATCTGAGTCATGGTAAATACTCAAGTATTCTTCTTCCCGACGAACAAAAAGTGAATCTCCATGTCCTGGTAGCTCCCCCTCTGCTGCCTCTAGCCGATGGTCACAGCCATGCCTCCTACTTCTCCAGTGAGAATCAGATACCAGTCTCCTAGGAGCCTCCCCAAATACAGGGGGCAGACATGGTTCTGCCTCTCTCTACGTTTGAGACTAACAAAAAACATTTTCCACCCATCTCTGTGCCTGTAACATTCTCCAAAGAATTTCTCCCAATTGGTCTCTACAATCTTAACCCTTTGAGAGGTTAAGATCGAGGCAGGTGTTTAGCTAAAGGTCACAAGCCAGTTTTCAGCCACCTTTTTTGGTGTGACTTGTGTAAGATATCTGTTCCCTAATTTTGGTACATGGGGCTTCTTGGCACCTATTATTTAGTTGTTGGCCTTTGGAAAGAATCCTACTTCAACTTCCTGATATGTTAACTTTTAACTCCTCTTAGTGGTCCTTTCTAATACAAAATTCAAATAATTATAGGTTATTTATGTAATTAATAAAGTAAATGTCTGTATTGATTTAAAATTCAATATAAGTATTTAAAATGTTCCTTGATATCAAATAATCAGTTTTGATTTCTATATTTTGGATTCTGGTAGGACGTAACATAAGGATAAAAGACTTTCAAATACAGAAGGTGATTATGAATTGATATACATAGGCAGACTTTTTGAAGTAGAAATTTAAGAATTTTCACATGAGCTAAGATTTAAGAATTATGAATACTATCAATTGGAGTTTTAATAACTTGGTTTTCTAATCAAATAAAAGTTCTTTGGCCTAATTAATAGTTGAGTCAGCAATCGGTCGTTTCTATAGGAAGAACTCAAAAAACCCTTCTATTTCAAAAATAAAACTTCTATTTTCATTTAAGATGAAGAGCTTGAATTAATATATAAAAGATAGTAGCAGTTCATGTCTTGTAAAATTTATCCCTTCCTGTACAAGGTCACTGCCATCCATAAGGAAGTCTTAATATTCTTGCTCAAGTGGGTTTTTTCCTAAAATTTTACATACTATTGAAAGGTAGTAGGTGCAATACGGCTTAGAAATGGGATTCCAAAGACAAGCAAACAAGTATATGGAAGGAAAACAATCTCAGCTCTGTAAACTAATCTTCCAGAACCCGCAGAGACAGGTCAATGAACCATAACCAGTTATCTACTGCATGGCACGGGGTATCAGTCAATTAAAACCTGCACAGGTTGTACAGATCCTGCATGATTATATAATGGAGACTTAAGAGAAATAAAGTTGATAACTCTGTTATCTATCAGAAGATTTTCTTTTGGTATCTGTGTCTTGCATAGAATAAATAAATGCCAAGGACAGTAGGTGGAATATGCTGATACCAGATGAAGTCCCTTTTCATGTTTCCCGATGTAACAGGACTTTTAAGCAAAACAATTGCTTATCTGATTTTCTTCTATCTATCATTCTGAACCTTGTAGACAAGCTGGAAAAAGAGATAAAATGCTATTTAAGGTTGCATTTTCCACTTCTCTGTGAGTTTCTGCCCTTATGGAATCACTCCAGCAACTGTCCCTGCTCTCCTGCATCATGAGCTTTCTCTACCAGAACCTTTTCGCTACCTTACAAATACACTTTATTACCCCCATCTGTAAAACTCTTCCTCTTGACTCTACATTCCCTCTGACTATTCATTACTACTCTGCTTCCCTTTACATAAAAATTCTTCAGAAGAATTTTAATGCTTTCAGCCCCCATTTCTTTGCTAATGTCTTTTAAATCCAATGCAGCATAATTTTGTAACCGTCTATGGAAACAAGTGCTATCAAGGTCAATGATGTCAAATGCAATCACCAATTCTCAATGCTCACCTCTCTCAATCTAATGGCGCTATTTGATATTGTTTATGCCTGTCCAACCTTCTTAAAAGATTTTTTTTTAAAGATTGTATTTATTCATGAGAGACACAGGCAGAGGGAGGAGAAACAGGCTCCATGCAGGGAACCTGATGTGGGACTTGATCCCAGGACCTCGGATCACGCCCTGAGCCAAAGGAAGGCACTCAACCACTGAGCCATCCAGGTGCCCCTTAAAAGGTTTTCTTGACTTGAGGTCTAAGAGACATGATCTTTAATTACAGTCTTACTTTCACTAGGTGCTTCTTCCCATTCTTCTTTGCCTGTTCTCATTTCTTCAACTACATCCCCACTCATCTCTCAGATGTTTTTTCTTTCCTAAGTCACTTTCTAAGTGACCTCATCCATTTCATTAATTTACAACTCACAGATTCATAGCCCCATACCACACCATTCCCCAGAATTTTTGACCCTATATTCAATGGCTTGCTAGACATTTCCTCTTTAAAGTGTAATAGAGACCCCAAAATCAGTATGACCAAGACCAAACTCCTGACTTTCCTCACCTTCTATCTACTATTAATGTAGTCTTTAATAGACTTCTCAGTAAATTAAAAAAAACTTCATGCTTTCTGTTGCCTGGACCCAAAACATGGGAATCACCTTTACAATGATCTATGAACTTTCTGACTTTTCCCATCACCCACTCTGCTCTTGGTCTTTGGACTGCTGTCTGAACACATAAAGCCTAATTAAGGACTTTGGTGTTTGGTGTTCCCCTCCCTGAATCATTGTTTCTCTGAGAGATCTCCAAGGCTTTACTGTTTATTTCTTTCAGCTCCTGATTCAAATCTTACTTTATCAGAAAGATATTTTTGACTAATATGCATAAAATAGCAACCCCCCCTACACCCTCGATTCTCCTTATCCTGATCTATTTTTCCCCGTAACCCTGATCACTACCTACCATGTTAAAAACTCATGTTTACATGTTCATGTTCTGTCTCCCACTAGTATCAAACTTCCTGAGAGCAAGAACTTTGTCTTGGTCAAAGCTATATCCCAAGCACCTAGGTCAGGGCCTGGCACATACGAAATGCTCAATAAAGAGTAACTGAATAAACTATAGATGATTCATTTTTAAAACATGAAATGAGAAGCAGATAGTATATCAGTGAAGGGCCAGAAAGACTGTTTGCTCTACGTTGGAAATTTGCATTAAAAATTGTGAAATCACAGAATAATATAAGTACACTCAAAATAATAATGATTATGCCTTTTATTTAAGCTGCCTATAGGATGACTCCCTTCCATTCCACTGATAAGTCAGAATTGACTATATCTATAATTTTGGTCAGCAAGAATATGCACATTTCCAGAGTCAATCTTGATCGTGTATATTTTAACTGTAGCTCCAAATGTCTATTTCACCTTTTTCATATAATTCTTCTTCTAGACAACTCAATCTATTGCCAAAGTTCCAATTCCTCATGCAATACTATTATTTTAGTCTAAAAATTTGAAATTTTGAATTAAAAGAACATATCCAGGCTTTAAAAAATGAATTATGTTTTTGGTAATTACATACAGTGTCTCTATGAACATTCTTGTATCTTTTGGTAAATACATACACATTTCCACTGAGTATGTACCTAGGAACAGAATGGCTGGGTGAGAGGGAATATGAATTCAGGGATTTTTTTAGATGCTGTCAAAATGATTTAGTAGGGGCTTATGCCAATTTGAACTTTCACCAGCAGGATATGAGAGTTGTAATTCAGATTCTCGCTAACACTTGGCATTTTCCTCTTTTAAAAAAAAATTTAGCCATTCTGGTGGATGTGCAATGGTATCTCACTGTGATTTTAATTTGCATTTCCTTAATGACTAGTGAATCTGCTTATTGGCCTTTTGGCTATACAGACTTTAAGTCATTTCAATTAGGTTGCCTGCCTTTTCCTTAATAATTTCCAGCAGTTCTTTATATGTCCTCAATAAGAGTCTTTATCAGAATGTGTGTCTGTGTGTTTAAAAACAACTCCAATTTCTCCATAGTAGACTAGAAAAATAAAGTGCAGTGAATGATATAACAGAACACAAGCAGCGATGACAATGACTGAACACTGAAGATGAATCTCACAAATAAAAGGAACAGACTAAGGTGCTCCTTAAAGAGATTTACTGGATTTATATGTAGTTGAAAAACAGGCAAGTTTAATACAGTGTATGGTAATCTTCAAGAAGGCAGCGAGTAATTGGAAGAAGACATAAAGTGGCTTCTAAGATTTGAGTAATGTTCTATTTCTAGATCTGGGTGCTGGTTACATGGCTAAATGTGAACTTATTTTACTTATGATTAGTGCATTTCTCTGCATATTAGACTTCAGAATGTTTAAAACAAAACACACAAAATAACATTTGTATTTAATTATATGTGTATGCATGTGTATGCACCCATCCAGGCAGACACAAACACCTGCATATATACATACATAAAAATAGAGACAGATTGGGATCCCTGGGTGGCGCAGCGGTTTAGCGCCTGCCTTTGGCCCAGGGCGCGATCCTGGAGACCCGGGATCAAATCCCACGTCAGGCTCCCGGTGCATGGAGCCTGCTTCTCCCTCTGCCTGTGTCTCTGCCTCTCTCTCTCTCTCTCTCTCTGTGTGACTATCATAAATAAATGAAAAAAAAAATGAAAAAAAAAATAGAGACAGATTGATTGTACAAAGCAACTAAAAGATGATACTAGAATTATTTGGTTAGTTAAAACTAAAATTCTCTAATATTCTATATGAAAGGGGTAAATGCATGTGTCCAAATTTGTTGTGGTCACTGAAAAATAATTCCCTATTTTATCACCAAAGAACTGGACTATTGCTTTTTTTCTCTTGAAAGCAGAGCCAAGGGATCCCTGGGTGGCGCAGTGGTTTAGTGCCTGCCTTTGGCCCAGGGCGCGATCCTGGAGACCCGGGATAGAATCGCACGTCGGGCTCCCGGTGCATGGAGCCTGCTTCTCCCTCTGCCTATGTCTCTGCCTCTCTGTGTGTGTGTGTGTGTGTGTGTGTGTGTGACTATCATAAATAAATAAAAATTAAAAAAAATTCATTAATGGTGTGAGACAATTATAAAAAAAAAAAAGAAAGCAGAGCCAAAGTGTTTTACACTTCATCTCCTTTGTAGTGATGCCTTTGTAGATCTCATTGAGTGAGTATATGCAATATGAAGAAAGAATGCATCCTATACTGTTTCCTGACAACTGTAGCTCAGAATGACTTCTGATTTACAAAACTCCACTGGTAACTAAAGTCCAAGTTGAATACCACGAATCAAACTAATGACTGGTTTTTATGTGCTGGGACACACATCGATGAACAGGAAGACTGTAAGACTGTGTGCTCAGAAACTGACATTTCATTATTGAGACAGAACTTCCATGAGTTTTAAATCTTAGCAAGCCTAATATGTTATTTGAAAATGATAAAAATATAAAAAGGATAGGTGAAGTCAAGATAAAGAAAAATGAGTTCTTATTGGTGAAAGCAACAACTAAATAAAGAAAGCAAATAAAAAATAAAAGCTAAAAGAAAGCAAGCTAAAAACAAAAAACAAAACAAAACAAAACAAAACAAAAAAAAAAACAAAAAAAAACCTTGGACTAAGAATCAGAAGACCTAAGTTTTACTCCCAGCTCCTAGCCAGGGATATGCCCTTTAGAAAGCTATTTGAGGGATCCCTGGGTGGCGCAGTGGTTTAGCGCCTGCCTTTGGCCCAGGGCGCGATCCTGGAGACCCTGGATCAAATCCCACGTCAGGCTCCAGGTGCATGGAGCCTGCTTCTCCTTCTGCCTATGTCTCTGCCTCTCTCTCTCTCTGTGTGTGTGACTATCATAAATAAATAAAAATTTAAAAAAAAAAAAGAAAGCTATTTGATCTTGGTTTTCTTGCCTTCCATCTCACGGACTATGATATGCTGTATGAGGAAAAATTGGCCGAAAATACCCACCTGGATTAGATAACTAGAATACTACTAAACTTATGAACTTAAGAAACCTACATGAACATGCTCCACAACAGAAACTTTTCATATATAAAGGGTGAATGATGTTTCCTGCTATATAGATGCACTGAATTAAATAGGGTCATATGCCAAGCACATGGCACTCACCCTTGCATTGAGAGAGTGTGCCACAAATGTTGCACTGACCCAAGTCCTAGCATCATGAATCGATGAGAAACTTGTATCTAAACAACCTTCTCAGATATTTTCTCCATGATTACTTTTTCTGCCTATAAAAATTAGCCTAAGTAATGACAGAAGAATGGGACCAAGAATAAAATATGCAAAATTCTTGTGAACCCCTTAAAAGGGTTCAATAATACACAAACATAGGTAATGCACTTTGTAGAAATTTTACAGTTCAGAAAACACTTTCATATACAATTTCTAATTATCAGAGAAGCTCTGTGAAGCAGGTAGAGATTATTTCCAATTTATAAATGAGAAAACTGAAGACTAGAGAGGCATAACAATTGTTCATTCAAGGTCACAAATGTTTTAATGTCTTCTAGAACAGAACTAAGGTCTTCTGACTCAAGATATTGTTTCCACATGTTAAAATTCCAAATAATCTTTTCTCCCAATTACTGTGAGAAATTCATAAATCATATTGCTAATTCCTTCATTTTACAAATCATGATTATTAAGATCGAAGGTTACTTATCTGAGGACACACCATGAGTTAGTAACAGAGCGAACCCAATTCTTCTCCAGAACATCAATCCAATTCTTCTTCCTCTCGATTAATTCAACTAGTTTCCCTTAAAATTTATCATTATTAATTTTATTTCTTAATCATTTAGTTATGCATGGAAAAAATAATTACGCATGGAGTAAGAGTTTCTTAGACTGGATGACTTCTGAGCTGGAGCTAGAGTGGCAAGGAGGCATGAAACTGGTAAAACGGAGAAGGCAAGGGTAAATCTGAGGAGGTGATTACAGTAGGAACAACAGTACAGGCTCACAAAGGGATCTGGACCACTGAGAAGTTAAATGCCAGGAACATGTTAGAGGTAGACATAGAAGTGAAAAGGGACAGGGATGTCTGCGTAGCTCAGTCGGTCAAGTATCTGACTCTTGATTTCGGCTCAGGTCATAATTGTGGAGTCCTGGAGTTGAGCCCCAAGCTGGGCTCCTCACTCAGAGGGGAATCTGCTGGAGATTCTCTCTCCCTCTCTCTTTGCCCCTCCCCCTCCTCAAATAAATAAATCTTTTTAAAAAGAAAGAGAAATAAATGATTGGATATACACTGAGCACCACAAATCTGTTGACACTATAAAACAGTAGTTCTCAAAGTGTAGTCCACAAACACCTGAAGGTACCCAAGACCTTTTCTGGTGGTCCACAGAGTCAAAACTATATTCATGATAATAATAATAATAATTTAAAAATATTACATTGTTTCACTATACTGACATTTGCACTAATGGTGCAAAAGCGAAAGTGAATAAAAGCTGCTGGTGCACAAATAAAAAAATAATACCAGGGCAGCCAAGGTGGCTCAGCAGTTTAGCGCCGCCTTCAGCCCGGGGCCTGATCCTGGAGACCTAGAATTGAGTCCCACATCGGGCTCCTTGCAAGGAGCCTGCTTCTCCCTCTGCCCGTGTCTCTGCCTCTCTCTCTCTCTCTCTCTCTCTCTCTCTGTGTCTCTCATGAATAAATAAATAAAATCTTAAAAAAAAGAAAATAATACCAATATATACCAATAGTCATTGTATTCTTTACTACTACAAGCTATCAGTAATTAAAGAAATAAATAATTTGAAAAATAGTGTTCCTAAGTAATGTTCTTAAAGGAGCAGTTTAAAAATGCTAATTTTATTGAATTTTGAAATTTAAATCCACATCATCTTAATATTCTGTGTGAAAAAACAGGTAAGATCTATAGAGCACTTCTACTGCATGCCAAACTATGTTAACTGTTCCTAAGAAAAGCATTCCGGGGACTGATGTTCTAGTTAAACTAGCTACTTATTATGGAACATCGTTTTCATGGAACCCCATAAAAAAATTATGGTAATTTAGTCTTAGGTACTTAGCAAAAAATTTTCAACAGTGAATCAAGAGAGCATATAACTTCAAGAAAACTATAGAGGGCATGGGATTTGTTGTCAATAAAAAATGTAAATTTTCACACAAACTAGAATTTTTAGAAATGTTAATATTCATCTCATGAGCTTGACAGCTTTCCAATACTTAACAGACTTTCCAATGAGATCGGAAGTGACATTTAATGGATGTGATTTTTTGATATTGTATAATGAAACGTGTCAACATTTGTAAAACCTAGCAAACCGGTATTTTCCTACTGACCAAGGCAGGATGTAATAAAATCATGTTAGGGAAAAAGAGCCATTCACTGTAACTACAGTTAACAAGATAACACTGTATGTTTGAAAGTTGCTGAGAGAGTTAATCTTAAAAGTTCTCATCACAAGAAAAACAAAAATGTGTAACTTTGCAGATTTGATGGATGTTAACCAAACCTATTGTGATCAATTCACCATATTTACATATATCAAATCATTATGTTGTACAGCTTGGACCAATACAATACTATAGGTCAACTATATCTTAGTAAAACTAGAAAAAAAGCAGAAATTAAATTGTTCCAAAAAATAATTAAGACACTGAAAAAATGTAATAAAGAGTAATAAAACTAAGAAAATCTTTTTAAAAAAGTGTAAAACCAGTGGATTTTAGTGCAACAGAAAACAGAATATTCACTGATCTGATTTGAGAATTTACATTGCAACTAGATTTTTTTTTTTTTTTGCAACTAGCTTTTAAAATAATTATCAGTTGGTAAATTTTGGCATGGCATTAAAGAAGAATATTCAGTTATGAAAAGGCTATTAAACTACTCTTCCCTTTTCTAATCACATGTCTGTGTGAGGTCATCCTTTCTTTACCTACTTCAAACAAAACAATATATCACAAGGCCAACATGAGAATCTGGCTCTCTTCCCGTTATGCCAGCCATCAAAGAGATAGGCAACAATGTAAAACAATGGTCACTCTCCCCACTATTTTTATTTTTGAAAATATAGTTAGTTTCACTTTCATATGAATTAAGTTGTTTACGTTAACATGTAATGAGTACATTATTAGAAGTGCTTTAAAAACATTCAAAATATTTGTCTCAATTTATAATAAGGCAGTATTAGAAGACAAAACACACATAAACTAAAACTCTTTGTGTCCTTAACAACGTTTCAGATCGTATAGAGGTGCTGAGATCAATAGTTTGAGAGCTACTGTCATGCAATATGAACTAAAGTGGAGAAGACAGGATGGAAACCAGGCACCTAGGTAAGTAATAGCAATAAGAGATTCGAGGTGAAATGATGAGAGCCTGACAAAGACCTCCAAAGATGGAGAGAAACAGCAAGATGCAAGAGTCATTTCTCAATAAGAATCAACAGACTAAGTAATCGATGAGATGATCAGGGAGCGAGTTCATGAAGAAAAGAAAGGTGCTGTTGCCATTCCTCATGAAAGGCTGAATACAAGGCTGGGAAATGCAGACTGAAGGGCTGGCTTCATACGTTAACTCTGAGGTCCAGTAGGATATTGAAAATAATTATGGGGAACTCATGGGAGCAGTTACACCTAGAGATAAAGATTTGTGAATAACCACAGATACCAGTAGAAATTACTCATGGGAAAACTGATGAGTAAGAAGCTAAAAGGACCAAGAACAAATATCTAGTAAAAACCAGGATTTCAGTACAGACAGAAAAAAGGAATAGCAGGTGAAGACGGCTAATCAGTTGAAGTCAGGAAGGTAGAAAATAGTTCCAGGAATGAGTTGAGTGCAGTAGCCAGAAGGTATGTGGGTGGGATAGGAGACTGTGTCAGGATGCAAAAGACAATCATTAGTTTTTATCCAGTACAAAAAGACTCAAAAGTCAGTAGATTTGCTTAAAAGGAATAAAAGTATCTTTACCAAAAAGTACAATGGTCACAGGAGTTAATATTAACAGAAGAGCAAGTATTCAGAATATTAAGTGGTACATATTGTTTCATTTGTTACCATAATAATGTACGGGTTTCATAATTTAAAGAAATTCAAGGAAAGAAAAGGAATAATGAACATCCCTGAGAAACTATAGACTATTGTAGCCTATTAGTTTAAGATACATGACAGTGAACATAGGGAGAAAAAAAGTTAATGAAATAGGAAAATAAAAACTGGTTTGTTTGTTTTTTTCAGTTGAGAGACCCTTCATTATTTTTGTAAACCCTTAGAAAAAAAACAGCCAAAGGAAAAAGCATATCGAAAATTTGGGAGAGGGACGTCTGGGTGGTTCAGTGGTTGAGCGTCTGCCTTTGGCTCAAGGGATGATCCTGGGGTTGGGGATGGAGTCCCACATCATGCTCCTTGAGGGGAACGTGCTTCTCCCTCTTCCTGTGTCTCTGCCTCTCCGTGTTTCTCATGAATAAATAAATAAAATCTTAAAAAAAAAAAAAAAAAAAAAAGAAAACTTGGGAGAGCAAAGGTAAGGTAATAGAGAGAGGTCTCAGAAGAGGGTGGAAGAAATGGGTCCAGGGATGAACAAAAGGAAGTCCCTTTTCCTGTTAAGTCAGATGCAAAGGAGAAAAGAAAGGATAATGTTACACATAGCTTTAGAGTGAAGACAGAGAGACACTGGGGGAGTTTCTGCCCAATGACTTCTATTTTTTTTCTTTGAAGTGAAAACTAAGCCTTTATTCTAAGACTCAAAGGGGCAGGGTAAAGGATGAAACAATTATTAGAGAGACAGAAAAATAGAGCCACTAAGGGACAAGTAAAGGATTATTGGAAACATAGTGAAGACCCAGCCAAGACTAGATCACTACACAAAATAAATCAATACAGATTCTTAATAACTGAAAACATCTACATATGTAGAATTAAGCCAAAAATATTATAATCAAATGAATATGAAACTTCTGGATGATATTAAATAGTGCTGCAGTTAGACCTTTGGATCATTTTTTCAGTTATGCCTATGGTGTAACAGAGACCTAACTATTGATGCAAAAGAATACTCACTGCACATCCACGCAGTAATAGGTTGGCCTTTTTATTAGGTTATTCTCAGGAATCAGAGCAGTAAGCATTCCTGAACAGTCATGAATTCATACTATTGTTCTCTTACGAGAGAACTAATAAAGGTCAGATGTTTCAAGTTACCAAACATATTCTATTAGTGATTTAATCAGTGTTTTGCTGTTATTCCAATCAGAGCTCTAGAAATATTATTTCATATTTACATCATCTCTCAGAGGAGCTATTTGTATGTACATAAATTTGAATAATTTGCTTCATGAATTCTAAGTGTAAATTTTCATAAAATGTGTATGGTAAAGGAACCCATTTATAACTCATTTATGAAAGGTTCTCTGCTTTCTGGAACACAGCGGTGCTGTGCGTCTTCCAGGTAGTAGCACAAAAAGAACAGAGAGACTTCTGCAAATATACTCCATTCTTCACTGTTTTATTGTATTATCCACCAAAAGGGGAAAAAAAGATACATTTTTTGTTAGTCAAGTTCCTTAATTTGTGAAAAATTGGTAAGCTAGGAATGCAAACGATTCACTTGCCACATACATTAATTTACTTTGGGATACAATTAAATACCTACATTTTGATAAATCAAGTCTGAAATTTAGATTTCTTTGTAATTAACTTGGTCAAGAAACAGAATTTTGTGTATTCTTTTTCTGTTGGTTTGGCTTGACTGGTTTTAAATCTTAAAGCATAATCCTAAAAACAACAACAACAAAATCCTGAATATAAAGGTACAAAAAGAATCATAAATAAAACTTGGTTGGGATTCCTGGGTGGCTCAGCGGTTTAGCACCTGCTTTCAGTCCAGGGCGTGATCCTGGAGTCCCGGGATCAAGTCCCACATCAGGCTCCCTGCATGGAGCCTGCTTCTCTCCCTGCCTGTGTCTCTGCCTCTCTCTCTCTCTGTCTCTCATGAATAAATAAATAAAATCTTAAAAAAAAAACCCTTAAGTCTTAAAAGACATGGCTGTCATAAATGAATGAATTAGTGAAATTAAGAGACTACGAAGATCAAACTTTTCCCTATACATGACCCACGTCTCCCTAAAATTAGTGACTTATCGAAAGGTCATAAAGCCAATCAGCAAAGTACTAATTGAGGTATAGCAGTGTTCTTTCTCCTGTATTATCAAGCCATCAAGATTTAGCAGACATACAAAGGGAACTTTAAATAATATATGCTCAGAGGTGTTACCTTTAATCACAATTCCAGTGAGCCACTGACTCACCAAAAGATTGGTTTCCTCTATATAGCCAGTCATCTATTTTATTCCATTTGATTTAGCAAGCATAGTGAGGTTCTTATGCAAAGAATTCTGAAGTAGTAGGATATATAAAATTGTATATGTATGTGTATAATATGTGTATATATATACGCTTTCACATATTTATTAAATATATGTGAATATATATATGTATATATGTGCTTTTATACTCTACCAACTTCAAGATTCTTTGCATAAGAGCCTCACTTATGCAGGCTAAATAGGTGTGTGTATAGACATTTGTTATATATGGTTAGAGTTAATTATTAACCATCTCAATTGTAAATATTTGAGATGAGATGGATGTGTGTATACATATATGATGAGGTGTGTATATTTCCATGTATTAGAGTCAATATATACATAATATGGTTCGACTAGAAAATAAAAGATATCATATGAAGAGTATTAGTATTAAATATAATCAAATGCCAAAACATACACCATGGACAAAAAGGATTTGAAGAGTTCAAGAAGAGGGAGTTAACAGTAGTTCTTATCATAGACTCATGAAATCTTGGGGATGAAAAGAACTTAGATTCTGTAACTTTCCAGTGATGCTTGATTTGGTTGGTAGCCCTACCCAAGCTATGTTTAGTCACTCTAGCAACAAAGAGCCACCCAAAGAAATCCATTTTACCTTTGGACAGTTCTATATCCTTTAAAATTGAACTTGTCTTCCTCTATGCTTCTCTTTGGTCTTGGTTAAAGAAGTTATCTTATATAATAAAGCAGGTAATTTCTATTCTTCAAGGAAAACAATCCACAGTGTAATAGATCAAACAACAAATTTTCATGTTTCTGCAACCCTGATCGTGATTCCTTGAACAAACGCTCATGTAATTCTAACCATCACAAATGATAGTAACCAGAATTTATATCCACCATATTAACACTTTTTTCTTCTTAAACACAGTATTTCTATCAGTGACCAAGAAAGTATTAAGCAGCTATTGCAAGCTATCAATTTATATTAATCTAATTCTCAACTGAAACTTCTAATTATTTTAAGACTTTCATAAGGCATGGTAATATTTAAGATGAGTCCTAAAGGACTGGTTAAAAACTATACAGATTAAGCTGGAAGTTGTCACTCTAAACATAAACATGTCTAAGCATAAGCAATAGCAAGAGAAGTTAAGAAGCAATGATAGATCAGCCTTTCTAAAATTAGAGGGTAGTTTCACATAAAGTTTGGGATGCAAACTAGAGAAACCCATGAAAATCAAAGTAAAGAGTTTGCACTGGGATCCATCAGGCAGTAAGAAGCCATTGTGGATCTTGAACATAATATTAACAAGATGAAAATGGAAACAATATGTAAGATGAATGATAATGAGTAGAGAAAAAATAGGAAAAATAATTAGAAAAATATTGATGAAAACTGTTCAAAATGATGGTAAGTGGAAATGCAATGAACATGACAGATATAGGAAATCATTCTCAGAGAAAGAAGGACAGGTTCTATTTAAGTTTCATGCCTGAGTAGCTAGAGTAATGAAGATGCCAATTTCAAAACCTGGGAAATTATTTGGAAAGGGAAGATCATTAATTCAGTTGATGGCAAAAGAATGGCATGCCATTAAGCTGGCACTGTTCAGTAGGTAGTAAGACAATACGCAACTAAACATTAGTGGAATATTCAATCTAGATATGTTATAGTAATAATAACATAGGCAAATTTCAGTTGTATTCATTACAAAGACTACTCCTACCCTTTTGCAATCAGCCTTTCATCTTTTGGCCATTTATCGTGAACTTCTCTTGAACATTTCCACTAGGCAGAAACTAGAACTAAACTAAAATCAACCCCCTCTAGTAATCAATGGTAGGTATAAAATAGCTAATATTATACTTGGCCAACACAGAATAGCTTTGATTATTCAGTATACCCACCCTTCTACCACATAAAACTGACGTGTACAAATGCTATCATTAAGCAGTACAATATCTCTCTATAAAGGAGACAAAAAATTATCATAAAAAATACCAAATACTTTTACACAATCTTTTTTTGGTTTGTGAACAAACTAAAATAAAGAAATTACAATGCTTCCTGTTATGCACACAAAACCACAGTAAAAACTTCTTTTTCATGATTTTAAAGGTAGAGTGCCAACAGTCTGGAGGAAAGATCATGAAGAAGACGAGATAAATTCAAGTTAACATGACTAATATAAATAATAACAGCCCTCATCTAGTATCAAGCAAGGGCTTATTATTAAGCTTCCCCATACCTAAGATACAAGTATGGGCAAAGATTTTAAATTTAACTTGTAAACATTTGTGCACTTATTGTAAGCTATCAGATACTTGAAATTCAAACCATCCTCAACAAGTGGTAAAACGTTCCCTAGGCTTACTGATGGTAAAATATGGCAGCATGTGCCAAGACGTTACAGCCCAGCCAAATTCAGTATGTATTCTAAAGATTTATTTATTTCAGAGAGAGACGGAGAGAGCGCATATTCGAGTGAGTGAGGGGCAGAGGGGGAGAGAATGTCAAGCAGACTTCCCATGGAGTGCAGAGCCTGAAGTGGGGCTGGATCTCGTAACTTTGAGACAACGACATGAGCTGAAATCAAAAGTTGGACATTTAATAGACTGAGCTACCCAGGCACCCTTAAATTCAGTATTTAAAAGTGTAATTATGTCTGCTGGGAGCACATATCGAAATGACAAGTAACGTTTTGTTGTTGTTGAGATCATTGTGTTTTGGTTTATTCAATCAAAAGTTCTGAACATATATTTTAAAATGTTCTGCTTTCATATGTAAAACACCTATAAATACAAGCCCATAAACCTATGCATTCTTACAAGTTATGGCAGCCATTCATTAGATCACTAATATCTGCCATCCACCAGTCACTATTTGAGACATATTTCTTCCTATCGGTTTAGGTCAGAAAAGAGGAAGACTTTCTGGGTTTGAAAGAGATACTTTTAGAATATGATCGTTCAAAAAAATAAAATAAAACAATAAAATATGATCGTGCAGGAAATTCCAAGAAGAAACTCTATCACTGAAGTTTTTTAAATCCTTCTTATTAACGACAGACCAAGCTATGTTTATTTAATGTGGTAGAGCTTTCCAAGACAATGCACCAAAAATCAAGGCAGATCGGCTTAAATCTGTATTGGGATAAAATTTTCAAATTATTCTTTCTCTTCTATGGATCAATAGTAAGACTGTAATAAAATAGAATACATTAGAATCAAAGATTCTTAAAAATCTGGCAAACTGAAATGACCTTAGATATCACCATCTAGTCTAACCACCTATCCAATGTTCAAACTTTCTATAAAATGTATCTGTCAAATAATACCCCTCATGCCAAGTGCCTCCAGTTACATGGGACTCCACTAACTCCCTTCCCAGGCAATTATATTTAGGCAGAACTCTTACCAGAAAGTTCTTCCTGAGAGCTAAAAATATACCACCCATAGCTTCTACTCATTAATCCTGGTTTTCACTATTGGTGCCAAGCAGCAAAGTCTACTTTCTCATCTATGTCATAGTTTTTCAATCATTTCAAAACAACTTCTCAGTATCTCAGTTTTTTTTAATCTCCCTAATATGACATGATTTTAATGATGTGAATCGTTTTTCTCTCCCCTGAAAATACTGACTAGCACAATGCAGAAATCTCTGTAAGTCTTGCTTTAAATATCATTCTATTAAGAAAATACACTTAACATAAAATTGGCAAAATAAAAATACTAGTTTCTTGGGGCGCCTGGGTGGCTCAGTGGTTGAGTGTCTGCCTTCAGCTCAGGGCGTGATCTTGAGGTCCTGGGATCGAGTCCCAATCGGAGTCTGCTTCTCCCTCTGCCTGTGTCTCTGCCTCTCTCTCTCTCTATGCCTCTCATGAATAAATAAATAAATCTTTCAAAAAAACCAATCCTGGTTTCTTTAAGTAGCTATACTCATTTGTATCATTTGTATTATATACATATAATACATATATACATACTATACATATACATATTTTATAAATCATTAATTACTTAAATTTTTTCCCAAATGTTCTCTACCATACCAAGTTTTCCCATCCTATACTTGCACAGATGATTTCTGGACAAAAGCCCAATTTATACTTCCATTTATCTTTTTTATATTTAGCCCATTACTCCAACCCTTCAAGATCATAGTAGATCCTAGTTCTAGCTCAGATACTCATTCTATGTCCCCAAATCACATGATCCCCAGTTTGGGTGTTTCCTCTGTACACTCTTATTTTAGTCATTGGTAAAATGTTAAACATGATAAGGCCAAAATTTTGCCAGGAAACCAACTAAGCTAGAGATGTTCCACTAATTACCCAGGTGTTAACTCATCTCGTTGCCCCTATTTTGAGACCATATTTCTGAATATGGCCCACAGGGACTATATAAGTTATTTTCAAGTACCTAACAAAAATCAAGTACCTTAGCAAAAGCCAAATATCTTTAGGTTTTTATTCACTCATTAAACAAATTTTTATTGTATGGATACTTCCTTTCAGGCACTCAATTGATCTCTGGTGATTGAGTCAGTAAGACACTGCTCCCAAGGAGCTTACAATCTAGTGGGGGGGGAAAGCAGACAGTTACAATTGATGATTACTATACAGTATTATGAACATGATAGGCAATCAGGGAACTATGAAGGCACAGAGTGCAATTATCTAAGTCAAATGATCAGATTAGGAAAGTTTTCTCAAAGGAGACAGCAAGGTTTGAGTGTGAGGTCATTATGGGACAGTCAGATTAAAATTTGGTTATATGGGTGTGGCGCTCCTCAGAGGTCTGGGCCAGACATACAGACTTAGGGGTGTTAAAAAGAAAATCACTGCCCAAAATGGTGTCACTTAAGCCAAGTCACCAAAACGGACCTAATGCCTAACCCAACTGCATTTCCACCTACCCTAAAGACATAGTCTTAACTGGTTAGTCAGGAATTTTCTGATCAGCATCAATGAGGAATCTGTCACATGTGCCCTCTCCATCCTCCAAAAGATGAGGTAATCTACCTAATAAAATCTCCTGCCCTTCTCCTTAAGGGAAGGTAGACTTGCCTGAAGCAATCCTTTCTTTTGCTGATAGCTTGTTGCCACACTCTCCTTCCTATAAAAACCTTCCACTTGTAGAACAGTGAAAGATGCTATTTATAGCCAGGGATTTGGGCAAAACCACTGAGGCAGGAGTTAACTAAAGAAAAAAGGAAAGCAAAAAAAAAAAAAAAAAAAAAAAGAAAGAAAAGATAAAAGGAAAGCATTGGCATTTCAGAGAAAGGCAATGTGAAAGGTCAAGTGTGTACAAAACCTGACTCACACGTGTTGGGTTGGGAGGGGGGCTGGGATAGAAAGATACTGCTGGAGGGGTCAGAGGGCCAGCTCAGCAAGAGCTTTGTGTGTGGAGCCAAGAAATGAGCCAGAGGCCAGTTCAGCAAGAGTCTTGTCTGTGGAGCCACAGAAAGCTAGGGAGGCCCTTCAAGAGCTCTAAGCATGGGAACTACCTGCCTAGACTGAAGATTTAGAAAACATACTCTAGGGGCAATGTCCAACATGATTGATGCAGGAAGACAAGAAAGAAGCAGGATGACTCATAAAGTGTTCACCAAAATGTGTGGAGAGGAGTAATTAAAGCAGTGCCCACAGGGGAGTGAAAATGAAGGACATATTCCAGAGATGAGAAAGACTCTGAACCGCCAAGTCTTGGACCCTAATGAATTTTAGATGCTACTGTAGAAAGAGAAGGTCTAAAGAGGTAGCGGTACCATTTGCTGGAGAAGGGAACACTGTATCAGGAGAGGTGGAGAGGATTTCTGAATTCAGGTTTTATCATTTTACATTGAGTTTGAGATCAAAATAGGGTAGCCAGCCCGAAACACTGGATGAATGGATATGCCATTCTTCAAAGAACCTTGGGATGGACATAGAGACTTAATAGTGAATAGATGGTAATTACAGCATAGGTTTGGACAGAATCTCTCAGGCAGACTATATAGTCAGAGGAGAGACCAACAGATGAAGGCTGAAGTGAAATTCAAGCTATATGATAAAACATTGTATCCAAGGACCTAATCAAAAACATTTTCTCATTTACAGTTTATTTCTTATATTTTAATAATTATTAAATTTCTGAAGTTTTTGAAAGGAAATTTATCAGATTGCTTGTCAATGTGGTACCAGTGTTTCACTTATACATCAGAAAACAATAGCATAAATTTATGTGATAGCATCTCAAAACAATGTGAGTTAAAGAAAAAGTAGGAAAAGAGCCAGGAAAAGTTTATGATACAATTCAAGCTCAGCCTCAAGATTAAACCCCACAATGTTAAGGACCCCAAGCCTTTTATTTCCTCTACACTTTAAAACCTTTTTCTTCTTATTTATAGTCTTGGTTGGGGGAGAGGATATTGTTACAACAGTAGAAGGGGAAACGTTTGCTATACTCACACATTAACTGCATACGTGTATACAACCCCACTGTTTCAGCAACTCTTTTAAAAAAAAAAAGTCTAAATAAATTTTAAAAATCACTGAGCAAGAGATCGCTATATTAAAGGGCATTATGGTGGTATCTGCCTAACTTTCATAATCTCAAATATTCCTCTTAGTCAAAATGTTTTATACTTTATCGATTTATATGAGATAAGCTAACTGGATCATGCTTTAATATACAAATGATTTGCATGTTCTTTTACAGCACATTATTATAGCTAAGATTCTTAATCTGGATGTTCAACAAAATTTAATATAATGTATCCAAACAGAAAATTCTAGTCTTCTGAAGTTCATCATCAGTGATAATAAATCAAAATTCTTAATAAAATGCTCAAACAAAAAAATGTATAGATCTTATTCTCTGGGGATCCCTGGGTGGCTCAGCAGTTTAGCACCTGCCTTTGGCTCAGGACATGATCCTGGAATCCCAGGATTGAGTCCCACATCGGGCTCTCTGCGGGGAGCCTGCTTCTCTCTCTCTCTGCCTCTCTCTCTCTCTCTCTGGGTCTCTCATGAATAATAAATAAAATCTTAAAAAAAAAAAAGATCTTATTCTCCAAGGCACATCTACTTTTTAATACCTCAGATTTTTGGCAGCATCACCATGGCAACTGTTAATAAAGTTTTATCTTTTAGTCTCATAATTATAATAAAATAAAATAAAATTATACTTTTAAATTTCATGGTAAAATTTTTCAAAAATAAAGTTTCAATTAATTATACAGCATGCCTAAAATACTGTGATATGGGCTTACCAAGTGTATATTGGGTCTTCTATTTGATGATTTCCATATTCACCAAAAGAGAACCTAAATGTTTCACTCTTAACCTACTAGAAACAACTTTAAAAATTTGTCTTTAATAACTATAGATACTGTAAGGATATAACCAGTTTATATGTAAGACAATAGTGTAATTCTGAAAAGGGACAAAATGTCTTCTAAAGAACTCTTGTAAGATAGTCTGTAGTTAAGGGCGCCCGGATGGCTCAGTCAATCAAGCATCCGACTCTTTGTTTTGGTTCAGGTGGTGCTCTTACAGGTTGTGAGATCGAGCCCATGTTGGGCTCCATGTTCAGCGGGGTGGTCTGCTTGAAGACTCTCTTCCTCTGCCCCTACCCTTCTCTAAAATAAATAAAATAAATCTTAAGGGACACCTGGGTAGCTCAGTGGTTGAGCATCTGCCTTTGGCTCAAGTCGCGATCCCAGGGTCCTGAGATTGAGTCCGGTCAGGCTCTCCACAGGGAGTCTGCTTCTCCCTCTACCTATGTCTCTGCCTCTCTTTCTGTGTCTCTCATCAAGCAATAAATAAAATCTGTAAAAATATAAATAAATAAAATGAATCTTTAAAAAAGATAATGTGGTAATCCTAAGGCTTGCTGTCACCATTGTCAGAACTCTGATTGATGACATTTGATAGGGGAGGGGAGGTGGGCAGGAGGCAGAGGAAAAAGGCCCTATCAACTTTCACATATAGAGAAACCTGACTGGCTGAAGTTGGCCTGACTCTACACATAGGATCACCATGACTGTAAGACACATGCAACAGTTTATATCAATATGCCAACATTCATCAAGTAAAAAGTTAATATAAAAATATCTAAAACATGAGTATACGTCCTTTCGCTTGGGAGGAGTAAGGCCTGACAATGTCCAGTTCCCTAAAACGCTTATCTCCTGGTTGTGATGCAAAAACTCTGAACACTCAAGAGTAGTGAAAGCTGCAGATGGTGATTATTCCTGAACCTGCCCCATCAGATACTTCATACCCAATTGGCAGGTGGCCGAGGAGGGACACATCAGTATTATCAGGGCCATCCTGTTACAAACCCAGAAATCTGGCCCTGATATCAGACTCTGCAGCACTCAAACAAGCAGGACTAATAAACTTGAAAACCAGGAGATACTTCTAAATTGGGAGCTTTATTTAATGCAAGACTATAAACCAGGAGATACTTCTAAATTGGGAGCTTTATTTAATGCTAGACTATATATGCATCATGACTCTGTCTCCAGACTTCTAATCTCATATATTTATAAAAGTATCCATTCCAAAATACCAATTCTTATATCCTTTCTTAACAAAATAAACTTCCCAGAATGTGCCTTACTATCTCTTACAGAATCCTCTAGTCTACCTTTTGGTAATATTGATGCTGAAGCGTTACCCGTGACCAATACGGCATTTAAAAAATCTTAATTAAAAGATGACCCGTAACAGCAAATGAATTCTTATTCCAGATTACTGCATAGGTTATCTCATTACCTAAAAACACATATTTGTGAAAGTTATTTACTGACATACTCTTCAATTGCTCTAACCGTTAGGTACCATTAAAGATATGCTGTTATTTGCCAGTAATATTAACCCTTCCTATTGGAAAAAAAAAAAAAAAAAGAAAGAAAGTCCAAACCACAAAAGGAGTGGGCAATTTGGATTTAAATTTTGTTTTTACAGGTAACTTCAAGTTTAGTGACACAGCTCTTGAAAAATATCCTAATTTTCCAATCTAGGTCCTTTGCAGAAAAATATTGAAATAAAAAACTGACCTATCATGTGAATTTTCTTCTTCCATGCATCAACATAAACTAAATACATCCTAAAATCATACCTTGGCTAACTAATTTTAAAACTGATATTCATTCTTAGGAATTTTTTTTAAAAAGCCATCTTTTTGAACTGGTATTTGCTCAAAACATGGAATTTTAGTATCTGATTATAGTTGCACAGGTAGGGTAAAAAATAAATAGTTATTTTTTTTATGATTTTATAGAAAATGTATAAAAATCATGTAATCCCAGAGGACGAGCAAAACTTTATAAAACTTTACCTTAAACACTAGGAATTAGCTATCACATTCTAAAACCTCTCTCGTGGGTACATATTCTGATAAGAAAAGTTCTGCTGATATGTGTCTCAATAAACCACCTTACTTTGATAACGCAGTAACATTTCTCCATATAATAATATAAGACATGAAGAACGTACGATGGGCATAGATACTGCTTCTTTTTCCCCTTTCCTTTCTTGGAAGACTTCTCTTTAGAATACGCTTCTTCAACCCACAAGGAAATTAAAATAAAAAAGGCTATCGCCAATAAAAACTTCATCTTGAAAGTTAAATCTCAGGAGATCAATCTACAAGAAAGAACAAGAAAATGTTTACAAAAAGCAGTAATAATACGACTCTAAGGCGTATGACCATTACTATCCAATGGACGAGTGCATTTGTACATGAGATTTTCATTGCTCAAACCTATGTGGTTAGCCTTCAATATATATTTGTGATGTTTAGTGGTAAGGATTAAATAACGGACTAACGGCCCATAGAAAATACAATCCCAAGGAGGTATATGCAACATTTCTGATTTTATAGTCACAGAAAATCGTAAATTGACATTGAATTGCACAGTATATCAATGCATGTTTAGAAAGCTACCTGGAAGGATGTCTAACACGGTGCTTAAAATGGTCATCGTCCTCTTGTACGTTTAGTTTCTCATTTCTTTTAAAAATCTCTTTATTTTTAAATTTTGCATGTATATTTTTTTCAAAAGCAATAAAGCTGTTCTAATGGGAAAGACAATTCTAACTATTAAAGAACTGACAGAGATAAAAGAAAAAATTAGTTTCAAAAGTTTCACACTTTAAATTCATTCTTCTTAATTGTACACATTAAATTTGCAAGTTACCTTTTACCCCAAAAGGGTGCACATTGATTTAAGGTTGCCTTTCCCACTTTCATGTTACTAATATTTACTGAAAATGATTTTCGACATCACAAATTCTAGGTAATATAACATGAAAAAAAAAAAAAACAACCCAGCAAGTATGGTCAGACTCTTCCAAATAATCTTCTTAGTCCTATTTTAATAACATTTTCTATGCTCAAAGGAGAATTATATTCTTGCCGGTCGGACGCATCCAAAAAAAAAAAAAAAAAAAAAGAGGGAGAACTTGAAGCGTGTCGTGAAGCCGGAATGTCTAAGCCTCCTGCAGTCCTTCCTTTCCAGGCCACAAACCGTTTCTCCAGCACCGTTTTCTGCAGACGGAGGGGCCTCTCGGTGCCTCCCGTTCACTTAACGCCCATCTCGCCCTTGACTCTTGCTTCTCCTCCGTCTCCGGCGTATTCCGCATCCCCCTTTCTCCCCGGAATTCTCATTTTCTACCATTTCTCCTGCACCCGAAGGGCTCGGTGCCGGCCCCCGCGCACGACAGCGGCGGCTCCGCGGCCAACTTCCCGGGGGCCCCGCGCCCCGGGCTCCCGCCTCGCCGCCCCCCCCCCCCCCCCGGGACCACCGCCCGCCCCGGCCCCGGCCCCGGCCCCGGCCCCGCCGCCCGCGCTCCGCGGCGCCTCCCACCTCCGCCGGCCGCCGGCCCAAGCCGCTTCGCAGACCGCTCGGCGCCGGGGGCCGCCCCGCAAAGCCTGCGCCCCCCCCGCGCCCCGCATCCCCTGAGCGGCCCCCGCGCCCCGCATCCCCCGAGCGCCCCGCATCCCTGCGCCCCCAGCACCCTCCATCCCCGCATCCCCTGCGCGCCCCGCATCCCCGCATCCCGCGCCTCCAGCGCCCCGCATCCCTGCACCCCCGTCCGCATCCCCGCGGCCCGCACCCCCGTCCCCGTCCCCGCACCCCCGTCCCCATCCCCGCGCCCCCCGTCCGCACCCCCGCGCCCCTCTCCCCGCGCCGGCTCCGCGCGCCTCCACCGGCGGGCGCCGGACCGGGACTTGCCTTAGAGCCCGGCTCGGCCGCCCCCGCCGCCCCCGCCCCCGCCCCGCCGAGCGGAGCCCCCGCCGCTTACCCGAGGCTCCCCGCCCGCGGCGCCCGGCGAGGACGCGGCGGCGGCTCCCGGGGGTGCGGCGGGCGCAGCGCGGGGGCAGCCGCGTCCCCGCCGCCCGCGCCCCCGCCGAGCCCGCCTGACGCGCCTGCTCGGGCCGCGGAGCCTGCGCCGTGACGCGCCGCCGCCGCCGTGCTCGGGAGCTGGGGGCCGGGGAGCGGGGGGCGGGGGGCGGGGGCGGGGGGCGGGGGCCGGGGAGCGGGAGGGGGAGGGGCGGGGGCGGCCCGGGGGGGACCCTGCGGCCCAGCGCTGCAGCCGCGCCGGGAGCCGCGAGAACAGCGGATGCCCTCGAGCCCAGCGGGCGCGTCCCGGGACCCCTGCACCCGACGCGGCCCCCGAGTCCCCCCAGCAGCTCCCAAAGCCCGACCTTTCTAAGCGACCTTAGACCGGCCCGGGGGAGCGAAGCCCTCGAGCCCTGCGGGAACGCCCCGACCTCTGCGCCTCCTTTAAATCTTACGCAGGTCGTGGCCGAAGGTGAAGCTCGAACGTACTAAGGGATTCACATCCCATTTACCAGACTCAACGTCTGATGGTTACACTTTTTGAGTCAGGTAAGACCTTGGCCTTCTGGTGGTAAAGCGCTGGTTGGTTCCTCTGGTTTTCTAGGAGCCTCGCCTTTGACGATGCACCTTTGGGTGATAGACAAACCTTTCCCTTTACCCCTTGACGGTATAGCTAATTAACTTTTTTTTTTTATTGAGAAAGTGTCGTCTAAGGGGCACTGGGTGGCTCAGGCACTAAGCTTCCAACTCCTGATTTTGGCTCAGGCCCTGACCTCACGGTGGTGGGGCTTCAGGCTCAGAGAGGAATCTGCTGGAGATTCTCTCTCCTCCTCCTCCGCCCCCCCCTACTCCTGTGGGCCCTCTCTCAAATAAATAAATCTTTACAAAAAGAGAAAGCAAAAAAAAAAAAAAAAAGAGAGAAAGCACTGTACATTTGGACCGACGGTGTATCCCCTAATAAATACTTCATCCCATATCATATGATAGGAAAGGAACATTCCCTGTATATGACCATGTTCTATAAGCTTCACAAGGTGTTCTGCTAAGGTTAGCATTTGATCATTATTTTATTTAAAAAGCTACCCTATTTGGAGCCTCCAAATTGGATCAGGATAGGACTTTGGGTTTTACGAGTATATAAAGGAGATCTGCGTTGATCATATAAGTTTAAGAAGATAGAGGTTTTGGAGAATGAGCCGTGTAAGGAAGTGGGGAGGAACAGAATCTGCTACCCCAAAATATATCTCTTTGGAATAAGGATAACTTTGAGTGGATTATTTTTAAGGAACAGCAGACATAAGTGAAAACTGAGTAGAAGTCACCCTTTTGTGTAAAAAAAAAAAAAAAAAAAAGTTCATATTTATAAGGGAAGCCTCCATTTGTAAGAGTCTTTCTCTCTCTCTCTCTCTCTCTTGCTCTCTCTCTCCCTCTCCCTCTCCCTCTCCCCCTCTCTTTTTCTCTCTACCAGAGAGAGGAGGATGCCTAAATCTAAATCTATAGGAAACCTTATTGACTTAAATCTGTATAACAGCCATACCCTTAGTTACTGTGTTTTTTCCTGGTAACCTCCCATAACTAGCCTTCCTCCCTGACAACCCCCTGCCCCCCCAACGTCTTCTTTGGTCTTTAATAATAGACGGTTTTTAAGATCGTGGCTTGGGCCATTTCAGAGAGTTACTCAGTTTTCCTGGTTGTCTCCCAAGCATACAAGAGGTACACACGTTATTAAACTTCTGTTTGTCTTTCTCCTGTTAATCTGTCTTTTATTGGGGTGTGGGAGGAAAGGTTAGCCAAGAACCTAGAAAGGTAGAGGGAAAATCATTTTTCATCCTCTAGAGAAGGATAATAGGTTTCATGCAACCAAGGGAGTTCAGAAATCAAAGAAAACCTTAAACTTGGTTTTCTCATAATCAAGGTATCACTAAGAGTTTGGAATAATAGGATATTCAGATTCTTATATCGAAATAGACTTACCTTTTACTTACAAAATCTTAGAAACCCATTTAGAAGAGCTTATGTGTTGCAAATACCTAAAATTGACTGACTTACCTTCCCTAGTATTGTCTTTTGATTGTGCCACTTACAGATATAATATTGGAGAATTAGTTAATTCATAAGAAAACCATGCCCAACTGTTTAGATAGGTTTAGATTCGTTTTTGGTTTCTGCCCCAAGTTTAGGAAATACGGTTGGTGACCCAAAATGACCTCTACCAGATTTATAAATCTGTGAAGTTCAGAATTTTGAGTCTATGAAAATGATCAAATCACCTCTATTTATATAGCTTGCTTTGTATTGCCAAAGGGAAAGCTTCCTGATAATTTCATGAAATAATCTATTTCCCTCATCCTATCAAGAGTTAGTCTACTTTCTCTATTTTTTAAGTCTCCATTCACTGTCTTAGTAATTTCATCCAGTTACATGGCTTTCAGTGCCACTGTTGTTGACCCCCAAATTTATTTCTCCAAACTAGACTTCTTTCCAGAACACTAGACTCATAGATCCAATTGCCTTCTCAGTGTCTCAACTTGAACATTTAATAAACATTTTGTACCTAACACATCCAAAATGAAACTAATGTTCTTCTCCCCCAAATTGGTTCCACACTCAGCCTTCTCATTTGATGACAACCACTTTCTTCCAGTTGCTCAGGCCAAAAAGTCTCAAAAATTGTTTTTGATTCCTCTCTTGGTCTCCCTCCCAACATCCAAACTATGAGGAAACTGTCTCTCACTATTTTTGCTGTAACAAATATGGACTGAGTCACCATTATCTCTAAGTTGGATTATTGTAATAGCTTCCTGGCTGCTCTCCTTGCCTCTACCATTGGCCTCCCTTATCAACTGGTATTCTCAACACAGCAGCCAAAAATCTTCAAAACATGTCACATGTCAGATGATGTCACTCCTCAGCCCAGAACCCAGCAATGACTCATCACTTCACTTGGTTTCTAAACCCAAGTGTTCACAGTACCCTACAAGGTTCCGATTGGTATGCACCCTCTCCAAATACTGCCTTCTTGAACCACTCTTCCTCTTAATTTCTAGGCTTCATCCACACTGATCTTGCTGCTGCTTCAACATGCTGGTGCCACACTGGGGCCCACCTAAGGCTGTTGGCTCCAGCTCTTCCTTAAACCTTAAACATTTCATATTTTTCACACCAGTAAACTCCAATGCTCTTCCTCCAACCAGTCATGTCCAACTCCCTGACTTCTCCAGTTGGTTCTGAAACATAACCCTCTCAAGGACATTTATCTAATATTATTTAAAAATGCAAACTCCCCCCCCACTAAGGATTTATGATTCCCTTTTACCTGTTTTCCCTTTTCTTTTTCATAGTATTTATTGCCTTTTAATATATCATACAACTTATTGATATGTGTTGCATGTCTTTCCTCACTAAAATATAAGCTCAATGAGGGCAGAGATTTGTGTCTGATTTTGTCCATTGTTACTGCCTAAGCACCTAGAACAGTGTTGAATGAATGAGTAAATTTTGGACTACTTGCTTAACCTCTTTAAATGCTGTGTTTTCTCATCAGTAAAATGAAAAGAACAGCACATAACTTGTGGAATTGTTCTAAGAACTAAACAGTTTAATTTATGTTAAATAAGTGGTCCAGGGAAGAGAGATAAATTTACCTCCCCTCTTTTTATTTTTGTTTTTAATGGAATGATTGATTTTTTTTTTTATTAATGGGATCCTGTTGCACAATTCTTTCTGCTTTTTTGTTCCTTTATTTACATCTACCTGGAATCCTATGATGAGGCCTAGCTCAACATATTCAATAGGAACCCTATTTCCTATGTACCCAGATTCATGTGGCCTATAATACTTATCTTATTTGATCATCAAATGTAAATGCTGTCCTAAATATCTTGTGTTAGATTGAGAAGCCAACACCAGAAAAAGAGAGGTGTTTCCTGCCACCTTAGTTTTTCATATGGCATAAGCCCTTAGCCCTCTTGCTATTGCCTTTAGGAGTTTTAAAACATTACTCTGGAATATATAAATTAATTCCCTTTTAATTTTTCTTCTCTATGCATCATGTTGATTTGTTTGTAGTCCAGATTATAAATCATAATAAGATTTTTCATCATAACTTCACTCCAAATGCTATTATAACCACCATATATTTTCCAAGAAAAGCATGCCCAGTTGTTTTATTTTTCCCCATGTTATTGAGATATAATTGACATACAAACATAATATAAATTTTAGGTGTACAACATATTGGCTTGATATATGTATATACTGCAAAATAATTACTACATCCATCACCACATATAATTAACAATTTTTTCCTTGTGATGATAACTTTTAAGATCTACTTTCTTAGCAACTTCCAAACATATAATATAGTACGTTAACTATAGACATCATGTTGTGCTTTAAATCCTCAGAACTCATTTACCTTATAATTGGAAGTTTGTACCTTTTGACCACCTTTCCCAATTCTTCCACCATGTTCAAGTGTTTTATTTATTTTTTAATTAATTTATTTTAAGTCGGCTCCACACCCAATGTAGGGCCTGAACTCATGACCCTGAGATCAAGAGTCACAGGCTCTACCCAAGGAGTTAGCCAGGCACCCTATGTCCAGCTATTTTAGATGTGTTTTTCCCCAATTCATTTTCTTTAAAGATTGTTCACAAATAGATAATGGGACTATAAATATAAATAAAGAGAAGATTACAACAGAGGATAATTAGATTAATATGTCAGAAGACATATTCATGAGTTCAGAAGACAGCAAAATTTATATTAGGAATTGTCAATGAGCAGCCGGTTTTAACGTATTGGAATAATGAAAACAATATTTGATAGCCCAAGATCATCACTTCCATGTTTCTCCAAGTAGCATATTATCCTTAAAAAGTTCTCCAATCTCCTAATTATTTTTAAACTAACTTTAAATAATAATAGCCACTTTTTATTAATTGCATTGAATTATACTTTAAAACTGTCATTGAATGTCATTGAATGTCATTGAATTATACTTTAAAAACTTCAAGATACCTTTGCAAGTTATTTTCATGCCTGTATCTTTTCATGAGAAATCAGAATCTTCAAAAGAGAAATTAACTCATCTAGGATAATAGAGTTGGAAGAGGAGGAAATGAGGTTGTTCCATCTTTAATGTCCTATAGAATATTAAGACTCTGATTCTGGTTGCATATAGGTGAGTAAAGCAGCTTGATTTTTAGACATAGACAGAATTCTGATCGCACATTAGGAAATTGAAGCCAAAGAGGCTGTTCTAGTACAGATTCAGGCTCTTACTTCCAAATCCAGGTTAGGCCTAAATATGAACTAACATGTGAATCATTTTTCACTTACTTTCTTTGATTCAGTGTAATGGCAGTAAAAATAATTATCATTATTGATTAAGGTATACTATTTCCCAGATATACACAAAACATGCTAAATTCACGATCTCCTCAACAACTTCATGGGGTCAATGCTATTTTATTACAACTTATAGATGGAGATTCAGAGGCATCATAGAACTCTTACAAATTTTGCTAATAACTTTGCTAATCAATGATTGAGAGAGTTATACAATTAAGTATGTCTGATTCTGGAAACGGCCCTTAAAATATTTTTGTGTCCTGTGACTACGAATAATATATTCAATCATATCCCATGACACCTATAATAACATTCATATACAACCAAAACGCCACATTAATTGTAATGTAATTTTGAGAAGATAAAATAAGAAACATCAATAAGATCTTCCTATTTATGAATTTGAGCATTGTACCGTTTCATCTAATTAAGAAACAATTCTGAACAGTTAAAAGCCCTCTGTATCATCTATCAATCCTTCATCAGCCCTTACTCACACAGAGAGAAACAATCTGTAATTGGATGTGCAAGAATTTAAAGTAGATCAAGATTTTAATGTTTTGTTAGAGTATTCACTGAAAAAAAACACCTACATGATAGGATATCACTTTTAGGTAAATCAGATATAGGTCCCAAGTCCTGAGCAAAGAAAGAGAAAAAATAAAAAAAAGAAAAAGAAAAAAAAAAAAGAAAGAGAAAAAATTACTGACCTCTATGGAAATAACATGGAAATAACTGCTACTGAACTTCAAGAATGTGCCTTAGGAAAAAAGAAATCAACTTATTTAGTGTCATCAAAGCTAGTCCAAAATCAGTTCTATCAAAATCATTGATTTTAGCCAAAGCTCTTCACATCCAGGTAGATATTACAAGGCAACCATCATCCAAAAATTGGTTTATGTACCTTATGTATTATTTTATTTCATAGTTAGCATGTGATAGGTTGGCTTATTCAGGACTACTCAAAGCCAAACCTTCCTCTGGGGCAATAGTAGCAATTATTGCAGCAGAAGCAGATGACTAGTAACTCAGCCCATAAATCTTCCAGTCAAATGGAATCTTTCAAAAGTATTTGCAGTTTTTACCAAGTCTGAGCAAAGTTAGAGTTGCCTCTCTTGACAAGCTTTGAATCTTGACCATCATCATTGCTGCAGATCTGAGAAGAGGTCATGTTTTCCTCCAGCAACCAGGATTTCAAGGCTTAAATGTTGATGACAACATCCCCTCTTCCTCCAGTCTCCAAAGCAAATATGTCATATCAGTTTAAAAAGTAATCCAAAAATCTGTTTTTTAGAAACTTGTAAACAATATCAGCAGTGTTTTTTTGTTGTTATCTCTCTTTTTTAAAGACCTAGGTAAGCAATTAATATTAGAGAAATACTATGTATGGTCAATATTAAAAATTTGTTCTTCTAGGTTTTCTAATATCAAGCTAGATCAACTGAAAGTTCGAAATGTGCAAATCATGAATTCTAAATCTATGCCTTTGTGGGAAATGTTTCATATTTTTCACACCAGTAAACTCCATTTATAATTTAGGTATATGGCATAAGAGATGGACAAGAACCAACATTCTATTTTCTATTTTAGCAGGTTTTTGTTTTTTTTTTAAGAATAAGCAAGTAAATAGGTAATGGTCCTACAAATATTAAAAGTAAGTTATAGAAAGGAAGCCATGGTATTTATCAAATTATTATGGTTTAAAGTAAGACTTTAAAATCAGGTTCACCAAGGAAATTAAGCTCATGTAATCTTGAACTACTTAAGCTTGCTGTGGATTGTAAAGTTTATATCTCTCTAACCTAATTTTTAAAACTTACTTTATCAATGGAATTTATATATAGTACTGGTACAGGAGAAGAACATTTATTCGAGGACAGCAGCATCAGCAGAAGGGGTGAGAGATGACAGATAAAAGTCTAATTCTGAGGTTGGCTTGGTTGGGAAAGAGAAGCCAACAGGAAAATCAATAAAGCATTGGGTTGGCTTAGGAAAAATGGGATCAGAATAAAATGTTTGGATAAAATCTCTCAGTTACCATTTCCTAAAGTGTGTGCTATGCAAAGGCAGATCTCAGTATGCTTCATGAGAAAAAAAAAGAAATAGTTAATGACAAATAAACTTGGAATTTTTGTCTATTGTATCTTCTCAGATATTTAAAGTCTTTTAGCATTTTCAATGTTTTGCTATGTCATAAAGAAACTTTTCAAAAAAAAAAAGAAAAGGAACATTTCAATGTTATTTAACCCAATATCTCTGTTAACGTGTTTATCCATGTTGTTTTGTTTTTGTTATTGTTTTTTATTTTGGGTTTTTTTTTTCTGCCACAAGTTTAAGTTTCTATAGACCTAGAGTTCCAAGAAATAGTACTCATAAAATGCTGCTCAGTAAAAAACAGTAAACAATATATAAAATGAACCAACAAAAAAACAGTATAAGAATAGGCTCCTGGGAGATTAGAGGGATGGTGAAAACAATGCTTTTTGCATTTATTTAAGAGGAGAATGTTAGCTAAGAGACCAGTGGCACAGAGCCTGTTTAAAAGGATCTTAGAGTAATCATGACATAAGGCACAGGACTGGATGAGATGAAGGCCGTGAAGATAAACAGAAATGATTAAATCTTACAGACATTCTGGAGAGGCAAGAGACAACTCTTAATTCAGAAAGTTTATACAATAGTTTATACAAACAGTTCTAGAAAGTATAAAACATGGTAACTTTCCTTAATGAGCTCTCTTTCTGTGAGAAGCATAGCAAACAATAGATTTAAACAAACTGCAAGCATCATGAGAGAGTTCAGCATTTAGCATTAAATCTTGAGAGTTCTAATAGTAAACGAAGTGGATAATCAAGAATTAGCAAAACAAGCTTCAGTCAGGGGGTAGGTCTTGTGCCTAAAATAATATGCCAAGAACAAGAGTAGAGGACAGCATTGCTAGCAATGGGAAGAATGAAAACTTGGCAACAGATGGAAGGGAAGAAAAATTCCACAATGATTCCAAGACTTGAGCCTTAGAAAAAAAAATTAGAGTTTTCACTAAAAATGAGCAAGAAGGAGTGCTGGTCCACAGGTGCCACACCAATGAATATCATATCCATCAATCTTAAAATAAGCCAAGCACAATACTATCCCCTCTTTTAAATGTACCACTCTCTAATAGCGTAACATTAGAGTATTATCATTACAACAAAAAACTCATGTAAAAGGCATCTATGGCCTCCTAGGAGTGAGTTCTTACTGGCTTGGGGCTCTAGGGGCAAGGATTCCCATTGCTTATCAAAAGGATGTCTGAGTTGGGTTTTCTAAAATTGATATTCCAGATTGACCAAAGGGAAAAAGGAATTCGTAACAAGTAGAAAAACATGTGTGAGACATAGATATAGATTACATGATATATCCATATTTTTGTAGTTTTATTTTACTGGAATATAAAGAGTTGATGATATGAGGAAAAATGGACAGAAAACAAAGCTGGAGAAGTTGAGATGGGCCAGATTATGGAGGGTCTCGTATATAATGTTGTTCATTTTATGGGCTGTAATATAGCAGCAAAGCACTTAAGAAAAAGGAATTATATAATCAGGTCTGTTCTGTAGAATGATTACTTGAACAGCCATTTGGAGACAATGATAGGAGACAAAACAAGGAACAAGAGGAGTACTGAGGAAGTTGTAAAAGTCTACACAAAATTATATGGGCCCAAACATAGGCAGCATCTTGGAAAATAGAAGAAGCCAGAGATTATTAGGGATGTATATGAAGCAAAATTCCCAGGACTGGTGATGATCAGTTGTTGGGGAATGCATATGGAACATGATAGAATGAGAATGGCAGAAGCAAGCATGTGGATGAGCAAAAACAGAGGAACAATAGGGTAGTTATTTTGTGTCTTTTGTTTGTCCTACTTCAGTTCAGTGGCTGAAACAGGAATAAAAATTACAGTTAGGCAGTTTCAAGGAATGGCTTTTTTATTAATATCCTGAACTACACTGCTTCATTTCTCTTTTGCTGTATTCCCCTGATAAAACTCCAACCCTGGGTGAAGCCAACTACCTGCTTTCTCCAAAACTGAGTGAACAGATTAATTACTTACCAGTAGCTTAAATGACATTTATAATAGTTTGGCCCTTTAAAAACACAACAATATTATTATGTTTGCTGTTGTTTTCCATGGTTATTTCATACATTCTCCACTCTTCTCAAACCTCCGAACATCCCACTTCCTACTCAGTCAACCAGTGAGAAACTGGAAGCCATCAGAATGGATATTCCTCAAGATTAATTCAACAAATCTACTTATGATAAGAATTTTTCTTTTCTCCTTCCATTCAGTTAAATAAAACATCTCCTCTTCTATGTTTCTTGTCCTCTCCAAGGTCAATTCCCTCACCTGTGCTTTGAATCTTATCACCTGTGTTTTATGCAGGAACTATAGTACATCAATTCTCCTCTCTCTTTCCTTTACCTTCATCTTAACCTTCTCTACTAACTCCATCATTAAACATACCAAGGCCTTCCAACATTTAAAAACAAAAATGCTGAAAGGCTTCTTCTGAAAGGCTAGGTAATCTACAATAAACTTCAATATGAAATAAAAATAAAACTGCTCAAAAAACATTCTGACTCTGAAGCTCTGTGTCTACAGTTTTGCTTGCTCTTTTGGCTAGAGCTGTCTTTCTCTCCCCTTACATATTCAACTGTACTATGTCCTATTGATTGGAAAGTATCTGACCCAAGTCAAAATCATTTTAATTTACTAGGGCTACCATAATGAAATACCATAGACTGGAGTTTAAACAGCAGAAATTATTGTCACAGTTCTGGAGGCTAGAACTCAAAGATCAAAATGCCAGCAGGAAAAAAAAAATGCCAGCAGGGTTGGTTTCCTCTAAGGTCTCTCTTTTTGCCTCACTTGCTACCTCTTCATATGGTCATCCCATCTCCTCCTCTTCCTCACCTCCTCCTCTTCTTCTTCTTCCTCCTCCTCCTCTTTCCTCCTCCTCCTCTTTCCCCCTCCTCCTCCTCCTCCTCCTCCTCCTCCTCCTCCTCCTCCTCCTCCTCCTCCTCCTTCTTCTTCTTCTTCTTCTTCTTCTTCTTCTTCTTCCTTCTTCAAGATTTACTTTTTAACTAATCTCTACTCTCAATGTGGGGCTCAAACTCACAACCCCAAGATCAAGAGTTGCATGTTCTACTAACTGAGGCGGCCAGGCACTCCCTCCCTTCTTTTTCTTCCCTTTCCTCTTCTTATAAGGACACTTGTCTTATTGGATTAAGGCTCTTTCCTAACAAGATCATTTTAATCACCTCTTTAAAGATCTTATCTCCAAATATGGTTGCATTCTAAGATACTGGAGTTGGGACTTCAATGTAGACATTTGAGGGGGGGGGGCAAATATAATTTAGCCCTTGACAAGTACTATAAGCAGATACAAAAAGAAAAGCACGGTGAAGACTCTCATTTTATTGACTACTTAGGTATCAGTTTATTAATTTATTTTCTTATTCTGAAGGTAGAAGGAAAGGTTTCAGACATACTATTTTGGACTTTGGACACAGCAACTAGAATGGATAGCCGAGATAGATGTGTGACAGGACTTTGAAAAAGCCGCTGAAATAGAGAAAATAATATATGTGAGAGAGATTTCAAAAGAAGGATCCACGTTATTTATAATGCGATTCAATGTGGAGGGTAGTGAAAAACACTCAAGTACCACTCATGGTTTTTGAATTTGAATAAGTAGGTGGCTGATGGGATATTTATAGAAGTATGGGACAGAAGAAGGGCAGTTGTAAGAAAGATGAAATGTTCTATTTCGGATGCATTGTTTTGAGGCACCAAATAGTGATATTTGGCAGGAGAAAGTCAAGGATGACAATGTAATATAAGGCACAATACCAACTGATACACTAAGGGAAAATACAGGGAAAGAAATCCAGCTATCTCTTTGGAGATGCTTCCACTTAGAGGAAAGATGGAAGAATTGTTAAAATAGATAAGGAAGTAAAATTCTGGAAGTAAAGAGGAAAGAGATTTTGAAAATTAAGAAAGGATAATTAACATAATAAAAGACTACAGTCTGGCATTTTCAATAACTGAGATGAGGTTCACAAGAAAAAGAGGTAAGAATGAGATAAAGGATACAAAACAAGCATAAATTATTTACCTTATACCAGAAGCTTTATGTACAGTATTTCCAACTCTGAGGTAGATATCTTTTCTCATTTTTTTCTATGTATTTCTATGTACATTTCATACTATGTATGAAATACATAGTATGTATTCTATGTATTAGAGCCAGAATTAAAATCTCGGAAAGATAGAAGAGTTGTTAAAATTTTCATTTCATGAAAATACTCTGTTTTGTGTAAATGATTTATCGTATAGAACTTTAAAGACAATATATGGAAAGTCAAAACACAATACTGAAGGGAAAATCGAATTGGTAAAAATAGATGAATAGATAAATGATAGATAGATGATAGATAGATAGATAGATAGATAGATAGATAGATAGATAGATAGAGATAGAAGTCTCCAAAAATATTAACAGAGAGCAGTCTGACATTTTCAACACCATATGTATGTCATCAAAGTGCCAACAGGAAAAAAATAAAAAATAAAAAGTGCCAACAGGAAGAGAATTCCCTAAGCATTTATGGACTCCATCATTAGTCAAAATTGATACTTCAAAGTAATAACTTTTTATTCCAAGACAAAATAGTTAATGGACTTTTGATTTTTATTTCTTATTTTGTGTTAAATTTCTTTTGTTTATTATTCCATTTTATTCAATTCAGTTTCCTATACCTTCTTTATAAATTAATCAGACCTAGGAGTGATCTGCTTATTGAAAGCTTATGAAGATAGAAATGATAGAGTGCTAGAACAATAGTAGACAGTATTTTTTTAAGTAAGAAAAGTACTCATTATGACTGAAGTAATACTATATAGCTCATTTTTCTCTATTTTTATTTGAATAAAAACATGTTTTAGATATTTACTGTGGGCCAAACATTACATAGGCAACTTAAATATAAAAACCAGTAAGAAATGATACCTACCTGAAAGTGATCCAAAGTAGGGGAAACAGGGGGATGTGGATGGGTCAGTTGGTTAAGCATCTGCCTTTGGCTCAAGTCATGATCCCCAGGTCCTAGGATCCAGCCCCATATCCGGCTCCCTGTTCAGGGGGGAGGCTGCATCTTCTTCTCTCATTCCTCCCACTTATGCTGTCTGGCTCTCTCTCTCTTTGTCATTAAATAAACAAAATCTTTAAAAACACAAAACAAAGCAAAGTAGTGGAAACAGACATTTGAAAAATACTGTGGTTAAGAGTTGTCACACAGGTAAGTACAGAGCACTCTGGGGCACATAGCTCAGACTGGAGGACTCATGCAGGTTTCCCAAAAGAGATTATTAAAATGAACCTTGTAGAATAACTAGAAGTTTGATAGATAAAAGTCCTTTTTGGTGCAAAGATTTTTTTTCTAAACATGCAGACCAGGATGTATATGGACATTTGACCTGAGTGTGAACCCAACAGGTATTCAGAACTACAGTATGGCTGGAACCTTGTAGGAAAGGGGAAGATAACACTGGAGAGGCAAGTCAGATCAGGTAATGAAGAACACTGAACACCATGCTGAAGAGTTAAAATTTCAAGTGGAGGATAAAACACAAGAGGATTTACATTGAAGAAGTATGATTCACAAAAGGGTATGTTGATTCTGAACTCTTTCCAAATATTAAAGAGTTTCCTTAAGATAGATTAAGCAGACAATGTAATGAATTTGCACTGAGAGTAAACCTCTTCCAATGTAACATATTGTGATTCCAACATAGCACGTTATCATTATTTCATTTTTCTGGCATATCAATTCCTTTTTGGTATTTTTATTAAATAGCTGTAAAATTGATTTAAAGGATTATTTGTGGGATTTTTAAAAGAATTTAAATGTCTCCAGTTAATTGCACACAAAACTTCAGCATCAATCAACCTATATCCTTCATTGATAACTGGCTGTTTCCCAATGGTATTTACAAAATAATTTTGTATCTAAAAACAAAAATAAAAATATTACTGGCAAGAATGGACACTCTAACACAAATCAATGCTATTCAAGGAACTTCCACCTTGACTACTGTGCCAGTAAGTGGGGATCTCTGAGCCACTAAAAGCTTGAGGCCAGAACAGAAGGCAGTTGTATAAAAGGAACTTTACATATTTGCATGCAATAGGCAGGCTTGTATTGAGAATATTTAAAAGAAAAGAAGAGAGTTATTTGTATCTCAGACTTGGGCTTTGGAGGATCCCTAAGAAATCCTTTCCACTAGATTTATGAGTTCAGGATTTCATCTGCCTAATTTCTGAAGAAATCTATAACAAAATAAGGTCAGAATTCTTAGCTATTTAAGATAAATTTCTGTCCATGTGTTCTGGAAAATTCCCAGATGAATCACTTAGTTGGCTTTCTTAAGGATAAACGACTCAACACCTTTTTTTCTAATATGGAATAAAATGAGACATATTGAAGAAAACAAACATAAAAGAAGTAAATATCATATCTGACACCTGAGTCTATGCCTCAGAAAATTATGGGTTTTTTATTGTTGTTGTTCTTGTTCTTATTTTAGTGTGTCGTCAGAAGAAATATAGAAATATCTAGAAATAATTCTTCATCTTTTGACATTCTGTTTTAGTTAGCATAGTTCCTGGGAAAACTATGTACAATTGACTGAGTTAATTGCTTCCATTTGAAAACCAAGACAGAAGTTGTCTCAACCAGATGCCAAATCAAGTTCAGTGATACTGATGGAATAGCTAAAGGCAATAGAGATTTTATTAGGTTAGTGAAACGATATATCTCAAAATTTACAATAGATGGCATTTAATGCAATTTCACTGGTTTCGTCATGAACACTTAAATGTTGCTTTTAACAAATTTGTAGCTCCAAATGGAATTGATCTAGAAGATCAGAAAAGCAGAGAAGGAGGATGTATGCCAAAATTTAAGAAGGTCAAAAGAAACTGGAATGTTAACATGTGAATAAAGCTTAGTGAATTTAATATTATTTCCATTGTTTTGGAGGCAATGTACTTTGTCATCTCCATGCTGACAAGTAGACAAAAATGCATTTCAAGAAATAGGCCTCTTCATTTTCACCAAATACTATCCTGATAAATCGTGAAAATGAAGAGGCCTGTTTCTTGAAATGTGAGGGCTTAAGCGTGGCCAGATACGAAATAATAATTGAAGCATTTTTCTGATTACGTAGATATAGATATATTTCTTTACTTTAGCAAATTCAAATGTAAGGCTTTCTTTGGCTTACAAAGAACAAAATATAAAAATTCTTCAGTCTTCTTCAGACATATATTGCTGTATTTGAACAGACTCCAATATGAAAGTTACCTTATCTAATAGTTATTCAAGAAGATGGAAAGAGTTAATAATAACTAATGAGATGCTTTAAATATGGCTTCCCCTGTTACTAATAAATTATTTCTTTTAAAAATTACCTCTTTGGTAATTAGTTTGTGAGCATATGTGTGTTGAGAAATTGTGTTGGAGGATTGGGCCAAGGGACACAAGCTTAGGGAGAAGCATGGGCATCAATCTTTTTTTTTTTTAAAGACTTTATTTATTCATGAGAGACACAGAGAAGGAGAGAGAGAAAGGCAGAGACAGGCAGAGGGAGAAGCCAGCTCCATACAGGGAGCCTGACATGGGACTCGATCCCTGGACTTCAGGATCATGCCCTGGGCAGAAGGCAGGTACTAAACCGCTGAGTCCCCAGGGACCCCTAGTTTTTTTTCTTAATTTAAATTCAATTTATTTAACATATAGTGTATTATTAGTTTCAGAGGTAGAATTTAGTGATTCATCAGTTGCATATAACACCCAGGGCTCATTATATCACGTGCCCTCCTTAATGCCCATCCCCCCCATCCACCTCACATAGGAATCAATCTTTTTTTTTTTTTTTTTTTTTTTCAAAGAGTGAGCATGAGAGAGGGGAAAGGGCGAAGGGAAAAGCAGACTCCCTACTGAGCAGGGACCTCGATGTGGGGCTCTATCGCAGGACTCTGGGATCATGACCTGAGCCAAAGGCTTAATCAAAGGCTTACCTGACTGAGCCACCTGGGCACCCCAATGTGGGGAATCAATCTTAAAAGGGTTTTCTTTTACAAAGAGGCTCTGCAAGAAGCAATTTTTATCATGCAAGACCATGCAGTCTGAAAGAACTTGCATAAGGAAATTGGGGTGATGCCTTCCCTTGCCATGGCCGTCACAGAGGAACTGTTCTTATCTGCATTGTGATCAGAGCACAGGAAAAGCATAATGCACTTACCTATTGTATCCTACTGAGGCAAGGACTGTGCCAGGGGAATGGAAAGCCAGGAGAAAAATGCATCTTCTTGCTCGCTCCATAAGAGCTTAGTAACCTAGAGGCTTCCAAACAGGGCTCTCAGCCTGGGTGTCACAGCTTGCCAGTCCATTGGCTCCTAGCCAACTGGTGATTGAATTCGTTTTTATATTCTTAGCACCTGGGGAAGACATCCTCAGTAGGAGTAAGGAAATAAAAATGAATCCTTAATATAAGAAAACATTTCAAAAAAATTAGAAGAGGATGAAAAAGTTTTATAATTTTAAAAACAACAATAACATGATTTTTTTGTATAAAAAAGGTTAATAAGGGAAATCTTAAAACAGATTGCTAACAACAAATCATCAATTCGGAAAATCAAATGTCAGAATCCTCACAACACAAAGCAATGACAGTATGAGAGTAATGGGTTGAATTATCCTATTACAGGATAAATGCCAGGTTAGATTAAGAAAAGATCCAGCTATGTGCTTTTTATAAGGCACAAAACGAAATAAAATTACATAGAAAAGCTAATAATAATGACATGACTAAGAAGGTTCTAAACAAATGATAATTTTAAAAATCAGATAAAGTAAGATATAACACTAAAAGCATTAAATGAGGCCCCAAACAAGTATATTTATAATGATAAAGACTAGATTAGGGCCTTCCAGTTTCAGATATAAAGAGCTTGGGAGTTGCAATTCCTATCCTCACAAGAGAAAGCTGGACAAACTGGAAATCAATGATTTTTCTGAGACCTATCAGAGAATTAAATTTGCAGAGATAGGAAAATCCGGAGTCTTGCAGCTGAAATCTGTTCATTTGGAGCAGAGGCCACTAGAACCATACACTGGAGCCATCGGAAGCTTTAATGGTCATTTTGAGAAATTACTGGAGGCTGAGTGTGAATTGGTATGAGAGTGAGACACTCCTGGGGGCTGAAGTCCTAGGGAGCTCCATGCCTCATGGGCTTTACTTTGAGAAACCCCCACAGGTTGTCACAGTGAAGACTGGAGAGAGCGGGAAAGGAAGAGTAAACCGCAGTGATGTATGCCCAGAGCCTTCTCTGTAACAAAGACCTACTCTCCAGGGGCAAAGCTGTTCGCTCCTTCCAGCCCCCTCCAGCCTTCCTGTTCACCTATGTGGGAAGCTATACAAGAAGAAACACTTGTGAAGGTCACAGGCCAGATACACAGGCCCCAGTGAAAAGACTGAGATTTAATCAGGAGATTATAGAACACCCTCCCTCATCCATACCTAATGGTCACACCCAAAAGTCTGGATAATAACCATATGCTAAAGCTGAGAGAAACAGACTCTCCCTGAAAAGTACTTTTAAAAGTCCAAGGTCAAGAAAGGAGACAACAATAAGAACCCAAGAAGAATTTTTGAAGTTTTTGGCACCGATGACTAATCAAGCAGTAAGTAAAGTCCAACTGTTAACTAGATTAACAATTAACATAAAACTTCACACTAAAGGCCATTTACCTCAGTTCCTGTATGTACAGCCTTCATGAAAAAGACCACAAAGCATGATAAAAAGCAAGAACGAAACCATCTAAAGAGACACACAGTAAGCATCAGAAGCCAAACTCAGATAGGATACAGGTGTTGGGATTATCCAACAGGGAATTTAAAATACTTATGATGGGTATAGTAAGGGCTGTAATGGGAAAAGTATGGAAAAAGTAGCAACATGAAAGAATGCATGGGTAATGGAGACACACAGATGCAAGTTCTCTCTGGCGGGATGGGCAATATGGGCAAAGGGGAGTGGGAGGTACAGGCTTCCAGTTACAGAGTAAGTCACAGGGATGAAAGGTCCAGGGTAGGGAATATAGTCAGTGGTAGTGCAATAGCATTGCATGATGACAGATGGTAGCCCCACTTGTGGCGAGCATAACGTAACATACAGACTTCTCACATTATTATGTCGTACTCCTAAAACTAATGTAACATTGTGGACCAACAACACTTCAATAAACAAGAAAAAAAAAAAAAGAAAAAAAGATAAGAATATCACAAATGAATGCCTTCGACCTCATTAGAGAAGACTGGACACAGCAGAATGGCTGTTTCCAGATTTCCACATGTGTTAATGGCACAATTAACATAAGTATAAGCAGAAGTATAAGTAGCTTTACTTAAAGAATTTAGAACAATCACAAACTTTCATTCATCACATTCTATAGCCAAGACATTGAAAACAAAAAATTCTGCTAATAAAGAAAAAAAGTGGGACGTCTGGGTGGCTCAGTGGTTGAGTGTCTGCCTTCAGCTCAGGGCATGATCCCAGAATCTAGGATCGAGTCCCATGTCGGGCTCCTTGCAGGAAACCTGCTTCTGCCTCTGCTTCTCTCTCTGTGTCACTCATGAATAAATAAATAAAATCTTTAAAAAAAAAAAAAAGAGAGAGAGAAAGAGAAGACTAATTGACCATATAATTGTGGGTTTAGTTCTTGGGTTTCTATTCTGTTCCCTTGACCTATGTGTCTATTTTTGTGCCAGTACCATACTGTTTTGATTACTACAGCTTTGTAGCATATCTTGAAATCTGGGATTGTGATATCTCCAGTTTTGTTCTTCTTTTTCAAGATTACTTTAGCAATTTGAGGTCTTTTGTGCTTCCATACAAATTTTAGGATTGTTTGTTCTAGTTTTGTGAAAAACACTACGGGTATTTTAATAGAGATGGCATTAAATCTGTAGATTGCTTTGCGTAGTATACACATTTCAATAATATTTGTTCTTCCAACTCATGAACATGCAATGTCTTTTCATTTATTTGCATCATTTTGAATTTATTTCATCAGTGTTTTATCGGTTTCAGAGTATAGGTCTTTCACCTCATAGGTTAAATTTATTCCTGGGTATTTTTTGAAATTGTAAATGGGACCATTCTCTTAAATTCCCTTTCTGCTACTTCATTATTAGTGTGGAGAAATTTTTGTACAATGGATATTTGTATATTGATTTTGTATCCCGCTACTTTACTAAATTCACTTATCAGTTCTAGCAGTTTTTTTGTGGAGTCTTTAGGTGAACCATAGCTTCTGAACAGGGCCAAACCACAAATATTCCAGGGTCTCCACAGGAACACCTGCAACTTGTTTCAGTAATGGACTTTTACTCAGTGACAGCCTTACCAACCAATTCTGTGTAGCTGAGATTAGATTTTTGCCACCAACATCAATCACAATTATTTGTAAACAACATATGCAGCATTCCCTTTTGTCTTTAAAAGCCCCTAACTTTTGTTCCCTACTGGAACACAATTTGAGTTGTTTCCTGAATCTGTACTCTCAAGTTGCAATTCTAAATCCCAAATAAATTCTTTAGTTTAAGTAATAATAAAAATAAACAAATTTTAAATAAAAAGAGAAGTATGCAATTCTACAATCATAGTGGAAGATTTTAAACACACTTCTTTCAAAAATTATCAGATCATATGGACAAGAAAACCCAAAAGACATAAAATTTGTACAGTTTTTTTGCTTCTTTTGTTTCTTTTATTAATAAGATATATGATCTTGTTTCACCTAAATTGGTCTGTGGGTCTTTTTCCCATCTCTGTCTGGTTTGGGACCACATGATGCTGAAGCTAAAATCTGAATGGCACAATTAACATAAGTGGTTTAATACAGAGAGAACTTCATAACCAATAAACAAAAAAAATTACAAGGAAAATTTTAATTTTTAAATAATCTTATGCAAAACCCAAATTCTTTGCCCCTGCAATAGTAGAAAATGACTACTTATAAAGCCATAGTAAATAACCCAACTAATTTCAGGGGGAAAAAATCTACAAGGCTTCATTTTTAAGCTACAATGCAATAAACTAGAAATTAACTATAAATGACTAGAAACATACATACACATAAAGCCCTCATTTACAAAATTAAAAACACGTTTCAAAATACCACTTGAGTAACAGAGAAAATCAAAACTTAAAATACAATCTTTCAAAATTAATCATGAATCTCTGTATTTCAGAAGTAATGGATTTAGACCAAAGCATTACCAAGAAGAAAATTTATAAGTGTATTTATTAGAACACAAGAATATTTTAAATAAATGATTTAGACATTCAATCCAAGAAGTTGTATAAAAAGAACAAGGTTATTTCCTTTTAAATATAAAAGAAAGCATAAAAGCAAAAGCAAAAATTAATTAAAATAAAGAACAAATTATACCAACTAAGTGAAATAACCTCTGGCAAAGTCTTATTTTGTACCAAACAAAATATATTAGGAACATATTACATATTACTAGTAATAAGAAAAGAGACATAAAAGAAGAAGGATACGGGATAAACTTAGATGCTGTAGATGATATTCAAGGAGATACATAACCAAAATTGACTTGAGAAGCCATAGTCATAATTGACTCAAAAGGCCAATACTCATAGTATATATTGAAAGGCATATTGGATTTTTATTGCAAGGATTGACAAACCTTTTCTTCTACAGGGCCAGATCATTAATGTTTGAGACTTTTCCAGCAATACTATCATTTTTGCAAATATTCACCTCTGCCATTGCAGCATGAAAGCCATCATAGGAAATTCCTGGGAGTGGCTGTGTTTGAAAAAAGCATGTGGAATGGTGGAAGTGCCCCTAGGGCCCCTGTCAATGACAGCTCAAATCATTGCTACTCTTTTCTTAGGTCTCCTCTATATTTAAGAGAAGAAGCCTGGGGTTATATTTTCCAAAATCTGTTTACGGCATGGTTCCGAGTTAGAGTCCACAAACAACAGAAACCCACATGCGATGTAAGCAGTGGAAGAGTAGGAGAAAACCATCATTGTTGGAATTAATTGAAGACAGCTTAGCAGGGCTTATAAGTAGGTGGGTTACATTTGCCAAATTCTGGGACATAGCAAGCCTGTTTGGCTCTCCCATCAAGTTACATTCTACAGTTTAGACATTTCCATTTGGGCCTCCATTTTCCATTTCTTTAGTTTCTTTATTTATGTTGAACCTGGGGAAAGAAGGAATGGTGACATCTGGGGAGAGGCCTTCAAGATTTCAACAAGTGTTTTTTTAAATCTATAGTTACAAATAATACATACTGTAAATACAACATACAAAAATATTTTAAATGACAAAGTTTTCAGTGCATATAAAACAAAAACTAACTTAAAAAGGATTTAATTTATAAGAGCAATAAGAAAAACAAACACTTAGGAATAAAACCTAAAAAAAAGTAAGTAATATGTACATCAAGAAAACTTTAAAACTCTACCGAAGAATGTGAAGAAAGAACAAAATAAATGAGGAACCAGACCACACCCCTAAGTGGGGATTATTCAATACTGTAAAGATGATGACATTTTCCAAATTAATCTGTAAAGTCAATGAAATTCTCAAGAAAACCCAAACAAGTTTGGAGGCCCAAATGTTATTATCTTAACAATTAGGACCCAATCCAAATGGCGTTAGTTGACTTTGGTGCTGGTATGAAAAAAAATGGTCTTATTTTTTTTTTTACCCCAATATTTATTCGATTATTCCAAGATCATGTATTGATTAGTCCATCTTTTCCATGCTGATTTGGATCTGTGAAACTATTTCTGGACCCTCTATCCAGTTTCATTAATCTTTTTATCTATAATTCAGTGGTTTCAACCAGGAGGCTGTTTTTTAAAAGGCATGTAATTATCCACTGAAGAGGACATGACCATGCTAGAAACCCTAAGGGTCTATTATAAATCTTTCACTGAGACTTTTCATGAACTTCTCATAGCATCTTTGACTACTGATACGTTAAACACCATAGGGTATGTCAGTTTTAATAACCTAGAGTTTTTCTAGAGAGCAGATTCTAGAGCCTTTTTCTGCTCAGTGCCCTACTTAAAGGTGGCTAACTCTTGTGTTACTGGATTCAGAAGTCAGAGCCATATTCTTAGATATGCCACGTGGTACCTCTGTAACCCAAATGAACCTACATGGCACAGTTCCTTCTATTTAGTGGTACAAAACACAATAATCTACCCTTTACTTTATAAAGATCACTAGACCCCTAAAAGTTATACTGACGCAATGTGTCCCTGAATATATGCAGGTTTTATTTATTTATTTATTTATTTATTTATTTATTTATTTATTTATTTAATTAATTTGCGGGTTTTATTTCCAACCTTTGGAACACATGTATCTTCTTAAGGCCTCTGATCCACAAACCACTTCTCGTCCATTCAGTCCAATTAGTATAATGGCATTAATATAGTAGACCAGTGACATTCTGTGGGATATTGAGAGGTACAGGTTGCCTTAGACTATATCATGGCAAGGTGCAAGAGAGCTATCGTAGCTCTGGGACAGAACTCTAAAAGTCTATAAATGTCTCCTGTATTTATACTATTACAATAGTATAAATAAATTCTATTTATGATCCTCTTTTCTGATAAGATTGGAAAAGAACACTTTCATTAAATCAATGGCTATATTCCATGCACCTATTATTCTACTCGGGAGAGAAAACCACATCTGGCCCAGCAGCTACAATTTGGGCTACTACTTGGCGCACTTCGTGGCAGTCCAGTTATCCTCCTGTTGCAGTCAGGCAACAGATGATCCAGCTCTGAAATCACATATCAGCATCTGCTTTTTTAAACATTTCCTGGCACTAACTGCTGCAATTTGGCTTCTCTATTAAACAGACTTTGAGATAAAGATTAGTTTGCCAGACATTTGTTAAGGAGTGCTCTTGGGAACCCAGAAATGTAAAAGAGATAGAAAGGAAAGAAGACTGGACAGAGAGAGAAGTGGATCTGTAATGCCTCCCAACAAGAAAGAGCCTCTGGACTTCATGGAGAGGTCTGGAGCTAGAATGGCTTTTCAGAGTTGTGTTGAGTTAGGGAGAGGTTACGGGCCTTTGCGTCTCTCATGCTGATCAGTCATTGGATGCTGGTAACTCCAGAAATAAGTGCAGCTTTGAATGAGACAGATTTTTTTTAGCCAAGGCAGTCCCCATGAAGGGCTGACAGTTGAGAACAGTCTTTTAGGAGCCTTACCAGCAGCTAAAAACAAGTCTTTCATTTATTAAGGAAAATATGAGCTGCTCATCAGAGCATCCACCACAATCAGATGACAGTATATGGGGGCTATTTCTGTGCTTTCTATTCTATTCCTTTATTCAACTTCTCTATCCTTGCACAAATTTCATGTTTTAATAATTACAGTAGTTTTAAAATAGGTCTTGGTAGTGACTAACATTTTTTTCTTTGATATTACTATTGTTAGTTCTTTCCATATGCATTTTAGAATAACTTTATCACTTTTGATTTTTAAAAAACCTCCTGGGATTTTGGTTGTGATTGCATAGAATCTATACATGCTTAGGGGAAATTGGCTTCTTTACAATACTGTGCCTTCCAATGAGCATAAATTACTTCCTTCTTCAATCTTGGTACAAATTTTAGTTTCTAGTGTAGATGCTTTGAATATCTTTTGATACATTTATTCCTAGACATTGGATGTTTCTTGCTGCTATTATGATGGTACTTTTTCTTTGTAGCACACAATTTTTGTAGATTGAACCCATATCCAATATCCTTACTAAATTCAGTTATTAATTCTAACTTTTTATACATTTTTTATATTTCCTAGGTACACAGTTACTATGTCTATGAATAGTGATCATTTTATTTCTTCTTTACCAGTTATTATATACCTTTCCTAAGAGGAAAGGGCAAGGCCCTATTTACTGGCTGAACTTTCAGCACAACATCAAGTGAAATAGTGGTAATGAACCTCCTTATCTCATTCCTAATTTCAAAGGAAATCTTTTCAATATTTCACCATTGTGTAAGATGTTTGCTCTTATATTCTTATAGAACTTATAGATTAAGATATTTCCCTACTATTTCTAGTAGTCTCAGAATTTCTATTGTGAATAAGTTAAATTTTGTCAAATGATTTTTATAAATTTATCAAAATAATCATGTGATTTCCCTCCTTGTCTTTTTTTTTAGTGTGGTAAACTACATAGATTATATTTTTAATATTAAACCAAATTTACATGAGAAAAAACTCATTTGGTATTGGTGTATGTGTGTATGTATATGTATACAAGTTGATTAACATATTTTATATATGTATTATATATGTACTCTTACAATAAAGTAAGCTGTACTGTATTTATTGGAAAAAAATCCACGTGTAAGTGGACTCAGAGCTGAAACCCTGTGTTGTTCAAGGGTCAACTGTACTAAATTCTAACTGCTAATATTTTGCTAAAAATTTTTTTAAAGATTTTATTTATTTATTCATGAGATACACAGAGAGAGGGAGAGAGAGGCAGAGACATAGGCAGAGGGAGAAGCATGCTCCATGCAGGGAGCCTGATGTGGGACTTGATCCTGGGACTCCAGGATCATGCCCTGGGCTGAAGGCAGGCGCTAAACCGCTGAGCCACCCAGGGATCCCCCTTGTTAAAAATTTTTGCATTCACGTTTACATTTGGTCTGTAAAGTTCCTTTCTTGTAATTTCTCTCTTTTTTTTTAGGCTTTTATTTATTTATTTATTTATTTATTTATTTATTTATTTATTTTTGAGAGAGAGAGAGAGAGGGAGAGAGTGAGAGCACGAGTGGAGAGGGGCAGAGGGAGAAGCAGACTTCCTGCTAGCAGGGAGCGAAACATGGAACTCAACTCCAGAACTCCCAGGATCATGACCTGAGCCAAAGCAGATGCTTAATGGACTGAGCCACCCAGGTGCCCCTCCTTTCTTGTAATTTCTTTGCCAGGGTTTTGAATCAAAGGGCGGATGCTATTTGTATAAGGAACTAGTCCCCACTCTCCCTGTCCTTTTTCTTTTCACTTCCTGGGAGAATCTGTGTCTGACTGGTATTATTTCTTATTTTCATTTCTTCTTTAAATGTTTGGAAAGATACATCAGTGAAATTTTCTGGGCCTGGGATTTTTACTTTGAGAAGGTTGTTTTTGGTTGTTGTTGTTGTTGTTTTTTAAATAACATAATTTAAATTTTTAAACTATTAAAGAATGATATTCAGTGCCTTTTTATTCAATGTATGTTATCTATCAAGTTATGGATGGAATGTATGTCATGCACCATTGTGATAGAGGTTGAGGATACAATGGTGATCCTGTGATCCCATAGTGAGCCTATGCTGAAGATATTAAGGTGAGATGTGTTCTTGTGGAATCAATATTCTAAAGGGGGAGACAGACTTTTGTCAGTAAGATAGCAATAAATACAGAATTTCAATTTTAATGACTTCTAAGTAGAGGTTCAGGGTGCCATCAGAGTTGATAATGGGAAATCTCATCTAGGCATATTAAAAACAGATTTTCGTGAGGAAACAATCTTTGAAAATAGATGTTTTCAACCTATTTTCATACCTTTTAATTATTTCCTTTATCTTTAAAAATATTCTCTTAATTTAGCTGCTTCTTTACATAGCTACTTCTCCATGGTGGGCTGTAAATGCAGTTGTATCTCTATTACAGTCCGAAACATCCATCTTAGAAGGAAAATCCAATTCTCTTCCTGAGCTTCAACCTCTCCCTACTTAAGTGGGAAAGTCATTCCTTAGTATTCTCTTACTGCCATTGCTTCTCCCTGCCACATGGTGTCTCTGTTGACAACTGGTCCTCCACAATCAGCTAGGTGATGGAGTCCATAAATCTTCAAAGGATTCTCATCTATTCTCTAAGAATTTATGAAACAAATATCTACACTGTTTTGATTGATATAGTCGACTTGCTTTGTGCTTATTTCTCTGAGCCATATTCAGCCATTGCCCAGACTCTTGGAGTGCTGTTTCAAATTTTTTTCAAGAGATGTCTCTGCAGTTCTGAACGTGTCTTGTTCCAGAACCTTGTCTTTATACTTCTCAAAACTCAAAGGACTCCAGATGCCCTTTCTTCTCAGTTTATCTATCTGCCTTCGTAAGGATTCTGAGACTAAATGTCCTGGCCCAACACCATTCAAAACACAAAAGATGCCTATATAGCCCATTTAATAGACAAAAGCGTGTACTCTGTTTGCTCAGAAAGACAGAGGGATCTACTTCCAGATCTCAGAGGAAATTTGTCTTCTTAAGTATTACTGAGGAAACTTTCTAGTACTTCTTTCACTAGAACAAAGAAATGGAAAAACAAACAAACATCAGTTTAATTTGGGGGATATATATATATATATATACACAGTAAAATGCTCTTTAATTACATACCTTTCTTTTGTTCTAGCTAACATTCACATGAAGAAAGAATAATAATAATAATAATTAGTTATAATCTTGTGAAAATACCTCACATATATAATTACAATATTCAGACTGCCCTGTGGGCTTTTCTTCTCTATTATAAGCAACACAATTCTTTCAATCTTTCCTCAGGTTACTATTTTCTATCCTTTTATTCATTTTCCTTCCTCATTCTTCACTGATCTGTTCCAGTTTGTCCACATCTTTTAAAAAGTGCGGTGACCAAAAAGTAGCAACAATATCCTAATAAAGAGCTCATGAATGCATAATACAGCAGAAAGATTACTTCCAAATGTCCCATGAATTATTCCTTTTAATAAATTCCAGAATCATAATAGCTTGGGTTCAGCGTCAAGACTCCAGGTTTTTCTTTTATATTTTTGTCTGGTCGGTCCTTTCCATTTAAACAAAAAAAAGTACTGAATTTTATTGTGCTTTGGAAACCAATATTTTTGCTAATGTCACTTTGATTCTTATTTTGACATTTCAGAAAAATGGCAACATTTCTAAATGCTAAGTTATTCCACATCTCAATCCCTTTATATATGCTAGATTGATCATTTAGGAATTTCTATTTATTGACTTTTAAAATAACTACTTTGTACTCCTCCCAATACCATAACATTTATGGAGAAAAGCAAAATTTAGACAATAACTAACAATGGCTTTCTGATTCTGGGCATATCTGATTGTATTTTCTCCAACTTCAGCAATGATGCAACAATTTTATACAAAACAAAGACCCATTTCTATTACACTTCTTTCAACTTCTTTCAACAAAGTGCTATAACTAAAGAGGATCTTTTCTGTTAGTTTTGTATGCCAAGGCATCTATGTACCTGAAAGCAAATCAGTGGATTAAATAATTTCTTTATAATTTCATAGCCCCATTAATTTATGTAAGGTCACTTCTATAGCATATCATCTCACTGTTCTGAAAACAGCAAAATTTATTGTATTTTTCTTCAATAATTAATTCAATCAAATACTCCCTAATCCATGAATTTTGAAATAACATTCAGAATCATTAAATAAACCCCACAATGAGGAACATGAAGTTCAGGCAACTTAAAAAATTTGTCCAAAATCAATTAATGATACAAATTGGATTAAAAACTGGTGTTTGTGATGCAAATTATGAGGTTTTCTTCTTCTCCATAACACCATATTCTGAATTTGCCATTTCAATAACTCTTAATGAAATGTAGAGTTAAATCTAATATGTAGAAGATGTAAGTCTATGACAAACTTAAGTATCAAAGAGTTGTAGCTTTATAGCAGAAAAAAAGATTTTATTAGCATTGGTTAGTTCGATGTAAACACTTTCTAATTAGAGCTAAATATACTTTGATAGGTATATTCAAAGAATGTAATGGGGCCCTTGGGTGGCTAAGTCAGTTAAGGCTCTGCCTTAAGCTCGGGTCATGATCTCCAGGTCCTGGGATAGAGCCCTGAGTGCTGAGCAAGGAGCCTGCTTCTCCCTCTCCCTCTGCTGCTCCCCCTGCTTGTGCTCCCTCTCTGTGTCAAATAAATAAATAAATAAATAAATAAATAAATAAATAAATAAATAAAATCTTAAAAAAAAAGAATGTAATAACTAAATATTGCCAATAATTGCTTTATCATAGTTGTGGGTTTTGATACATTGCATCTTAGTTCCAAATTCATCCTTCTATAGGGGGTCTAAAGCTACAGGTGGATCTCTACAGATTACACTTCATAGACTCCTTCAATAGCAATTTTCCTTTTTTTTTTTTAAGATTTTTATTTCTCTATTTGACAGAGAGAGAGAGAGAGAGCACAAGCAGGGAGAGTGGCAGGCAGATAGTTTCAGCAGTCAGCCTCTTCTGCTTCACTCTTCCTGCTCGGAGGGCTCAGCCACAGTCAGGAAGGGAGTGCTACTCAGAGGTCTGCCTGCAGCTTCTGGTTACCCTGCTCTCTTCCTTTTACTCCCCAACCCTGGGGTGGTAGCTACTTTCTGCTCCATTTTTTTGCAGATTCCCTTTGCTCCTAAATAGCCTGCTACATGTGAGTAGCAAAATCCCTGTATTAAATCCTCCTGTTTGAAAACTTCTGACATCTGACACAGGAGGTTATCCATATCAAGAAGACTTGACATCTGTTTTTCAGTATTATTCAGAATTTTGTAAATTTGGAATTCTCTACCATTAGAAAATTCTCTACCATTTTATCAGAGTGAGAAAGAGATAGAGAAAATTGGGACACTTAATGTCTAAGTGTCTACCTACCTTAGAATAAATAAACATCACTCAAATAACTAATCATGAAAAATAACAGATTTCATCCCAGAATTGGATTCTAAAGCCAATGCACAAAACAGAAATAAGATTCAATCAAATTATCCTTGAAAATCTCTTAATTGTTTGTGAGTGTATCACATGTAGTTCTGTGTAACGTACTATATTGAATGTATTTATATAAAATGTGTATAAAATGCACAGTGTACTTTTAATAGTACTCAATGCAAAATATAATTTAAATGATTGCTTTTGTTTTTAAGCATTTATGGCTGAAATTTTATAGTTTATATTTAAATAGTGCAACTAAGTCAGATATTTGGAGAATTGTGGGGGATATAAAAATTTAAATGTTATTATGTTTCCTAGGATATAGTTTTGGAATCCAAGAAGTAAATGTTAGCTAGCCAAGTTTTAGTTGTCTATAAATATGACACTTTTAAAATGCTTATATAAGCATAGAAGTACTTCCGCTAATTAGAAATGATTTAATATACTTTCTACAGCACATGTATTTTGTAAGGATTCTTCCTAGGAAGATTTAATAACTAGAGTGAACAAAATAAGTCCTTATAATTTCTGTTAATTTATAAACAGGATATAATGTTGCTCTGAAATACTCATGAAAATCTATTTTCAAAACTGTTGTTTTTAATGTTTTGCTGAAGGTAGTTCTCATCATGTTGATACATTATATCATAAAGATACACAAAGAGTGTTGGATTTTTTAAATGCAAGTTTTTACAGGTAGGAATCTTTTTTTTTTTTTTTAAAGATTTTATTTATTTATTCCTGAGAGACACAGAGAGAGAGGGGAAGACACAGGCAGAGGAAGAAGCAGGCTCCTTGCAGGGACCTGGATGTGGGCTTGATCCCAGGATCTTAGGATCACGCCCCATGCTGAAGAGAGATGCTGAACCACTGAGCCACCCAGATGCCCTGGAATCTTTTTATATAATCACAAGTATAATGATTAGTGTTTTTTAATATAGTTAATTTCATTCAGGTGAATTTTTGTGATTCTTGGAAATGTAATTTTATTGATAATTTTTATAGGCAATTTTACACTCTCTTAGAATTTATATCACTATCAGTCCTGTTCTCCATACGTTTATTCAATTATGTTATTCTCTATGCAATTATTTAAGCATGTTATTTTATACAATTTTAGAAAAACTACTTTCTCAAACTAACAGTAAAAACAATTATGGCAAATAGCTAACTTATTTAATTAGTTGGAAAATTATAAACATATTGCAACAGTATAAATTTATAATTTTCAATTACTAAAATGTATTCTTCTCTTTTACTTATTATTTTTTATTTAAGTACTTTACTACGATACTTTCTCTGGTAAGACAAAAGGGACTATTATATTCCAGAAGTATGTGAATTATAATATAGCTATCTTGGACCATGAGCTATGTAACAGTGAAGTGGATATTTGAGAGAAGTATCAGCAGAGTATTCAGATAAAAAGTTATTTTCTAACAAATACCCAAAAACTTTTTTACAAGAATGTTTTTTGGAGTCATCTTTATTGGTATTTGAAATGTCTTTGCTGCTTTGTATACTTTGCTTGGCATAACCTTTGAATTAAAACCAGCTGCTTAATTAATAAAGCTTAGTCTTTAAAATTCACCAAACTTCAGACTTCGTTTTTATTAAGATCTTTCTTTCTTTCTTTCTTTCTTTCTTTCTTTCTTTCTTTCTTTCTTTCTTTCTTTCTTCTTTCTTTCTTTCTTTCTTTCTTTCAAAGAGAGAGCATGAGTTGGGGGCGAGGGCAGAGGGAGAGGCAGAGACTCTCAAGCAGATTCTGTGCTGAGTGGGGATCCCAACATGGGCTTAATCTCACAACCCTGAGATCATGACCTGAGCCAAAGCCAAGAGTTGGATGCTCAACTGACTGAGCCACCCAGGAGCCCCAAGCTTCAGACTTTAAATACAGGGTTCCTGATTGAATTAGGAAGCTCTAGTTCAGCTAATAGTCTTCTCATTTAGTCCTGAACAAAATGAGACATAGATAAAATATGAGCCTGTTCTCTCATCTTCCCTCTCTAATACCTTGCTCTCCATCCATGTCATCCCAGAGTATAGGGCAGCTCCAACTGTCCTCTCAGTATCCTGGCCAAGCCTATCGTCCACAGATAGTGCTCTAGGCTCTAGTATGATGTTCTGTCCCATATATTCCCAGTCACATTTCTTAAAATTCAAGTAACCTGTCACAGCTGGAGATAAGCCATCTGATAATTCAGACAGTAGAAGGTAAATGAAAACTACCCCAGGACTTTGCAACATAAAACCGATTTTAGTTAGTGCAGCATGCTGACTGGGAACCATTGTAGGTGGGGGCTGTTGAGTCCTTATCACATGTACATATATTTTTAATATCCTGTCTCTCAGCTTTGGAAAGTAGTATCAAATACAGCAAGAGGGAAAAGATCTCTGTGAGGGTGAGTGAAAGGAAAGGTCTCCTCGAAGGTCTACAAGTTTAGAAGTTTGAAATTTTTTATTGCACTTTAAAGGATTGCTTTAATAATTCAGGTATACAAATTGTACTCTTGAAACTGAGGAAGCTGAGCCAGAAGAAAATAAATTTAATCTCACTTCAAAGAAAGACATGGACCGTAGTCTTCATCACAAAATAATGTGATTATTTTTTATTTGGCCATCACAAAGTATATTGTATTTTTAACCAGTTAAAGATGGAATCTTGGCATGATTTTATAAAACTTGAGCCAGATTAGCTTATTTTATTTGGATCCCTGGTTTATCTCAAGAGTTGGAATTCAGGACCAGCCCATTTGCAAAACTTTCTAATTATCTTCAGAGCCTGAACTAAGCCCTATACATCTTTACAAGAACTGTTTATCTTAGAATCTTGGCTTTTTGTGAAGAAATGAATACTCATCTTCAAGAACAAGTATGTAGAACATAATTATATTCAAATGATTTACCTAAGACTCACAGTAATAAGTCTTATATTTGACATGTTAATAATATCATTGTCATAAAACAATTTACTATTGATGCAAAGTGAAGAGATATTATACAATATGTGTGAAGCGAGATTTTTCTCAGTTTCAAAGGAGGCCACAGTGAGTGGTTCTGCAACTTTGAGAACTCAATTGATTTTTTAAAATTTTACAGTGATATTAAGTATCTTTGGGTTGGTATAGATAATGATGAATAGATTAATTTTTATCTTTATTTTAAAAATTAGTTTAACTTCACTAAAATTTGCAGTTACAAGGGTGAATATCTACTGCCACTCCCGGAGAGCTGCCTTTATTAGAAGTTGGTCCTCTTATCTTGACCAAAGCATTTTCATGATTCAAAAAAGAGGCACATTATGATAAACAGCACTTTGCCTGTGATTTTCTTTTGCTGCATTCCTCTTTTTTCTGAGGGCCCCAATAATAAGGAGAGGTTCTAAATTTAAAAGATGTATGGGTTCAAACAATTATAGCAAATGATTAACTTGTTTAGTTAAACAAGACAACTTGGAAAGTCATAAACATATCATTATCATCCTTATCTATAAAATAAGTTTACAATGACTTAATTGTTGTTTGGGCATTGGGTTTAAAAAAAAAATAGTGCAGATAGAGTATTGACCTCTACATCTCAAGAACTAAGCACATCCTAATGTGGTGTATTTGCAAGGAAGTTAATATTTAAAGGCAGACAAAGAATGACTTTTTGGTGGCACTGACATGTTCTCATATGAAACCCTGGGTATCTTATGAAAAGTGCAAATTGTGATTCAGTAGGTCTGGGATGGAGCTCAGGAATCTGTTTTTTTAATTAACTAGACAGCAGTACCTGGTCCATGGAACACACTTTGAGTAGGAGGCTCTTGAGCAGTGTTACCAATACAACTTTCTGTAATGAAGAAAATATTCTATTATCTGTACTATTTCTTTTATAAAAGAAATAAGACATAATTGGCAAGTAAGTATGCAAATTATGACAAGTGAAATGAATTTTTTTATTTTGCTAATTTAACTATAAATTGCTACATATATCCAGTGATCATTTTAGTGAATGCCACTTCTCTAGACTGCCTATGAGTTAATACAGTATCCCTGGATGTCTAACCTGGTGTCTGAAAACTGAAAGAAGCCAATCTGATAAATATATATGCGATGTCTCCATATAATCAGCTTCTCTAATAAAAGGCAAATCTTCTAAACTTGGACATTTTGAAGTACACTCTCAGAATGAAGGACATATGCATTCTCAACAGGGATGACATTACCCCCAACATGATGAAAATTGGCTCTGGGTTAGGGGGTGGGGGTGCAAAGATAACATGTATGGTACTGTTTGATGACCCCCAAAGCTCAAATTTATCTGACAAAACCATATTCCTTAGTATTTAGTTTCTCTTGTTAGGAAGAATTTATATTTACTTTTATTTTTTCTCTTTAGAGAGGCAATATGTAAAAATGATTGAGAAACACATCTAAAATATGTATCATTATAAACCATATCTGAATTTGGTTTTTTTTTTCCATACCTGAATTTGAATCAATTAGTTTAACAGGTCCCCAGACCACTCACCAAATGATAATTTCACTCTCTGTTAGAAAGTGTCATAAATGTGACACTTTTAGGGGACTATTTTGTCTCAGTGGGACTTAATTTCTTTAATAAAACGTTGCAAAGAATTTCTTGCTTTGCCTTTTAGGAAACAAAAATATGAGAGGGACAGGAGAAATATGCAATTAGTGGGGACTTATAAAAAACACGACAAGATACATTAATGATAAAATTGAAAGTCAGTTTTAATTTTTCAACACTTAGATATACCTGAGAAGCTTTAAGATCAGTAATAGTCAAGAGACTTGCCTGAGACTTGGACTTGGTATCTTTGTGTTAGGAAGTCCGCATGCTTTGCCAGTGCAAGGCCAAGCACACTTAGTGGTAAAATTCTCATGTGGCAAGAACCTTAATGTCAAATACGAATGAACTAGAATTTGAAGTCAGTGCGGTGCTGTGGCTAGGAGCAAAAGCTCTCATGCATCATGTACAGAGGATATCGAAATTTCCATTCTTTCGTTGTAAATGGATAGGCTATTGGATGATAATATTTTCCTAACTGTAGCCTTGGGGAATAATTTCTAGGATGGTGAGGATGCAATTTATTCTATACAGATGACTTTCATCATATTCTTATACACACCTGAACAGAAATGGTGACCTAGAAATAGTGATGTGCTAGGAAATGTTTAACAACCAGCTCTGCAAGGGGGGAAACAATCCCTGATTTATAACATTTACCAAGTCCCGTAAAATATTCCCACTCTTTGTGTGACATGAGATCCTTAATTATGGATTTGGGAAGAGATGTACAATATCACCAAATTCTATAGTACTTCCATCATCAGACATAAATCATCTCAAAAGAATACTGAAAGAATAATTGTGACAAGTGGTAATATCATTAAAAAGTGATGACTTTTAATTATTGTCTTTAATTTTAATGTAATTTATTTATTTGTAAGTTTATGTAAATTAATATTTATTAATGGCTGTCTTTAACAATTGGCTCACAGAATATCTAACAATATTTAGCAGTTGGCGGGTAGCAGTAGGCTCCAGCCACCACAGCCTAGGACAACAAGGAGGCAATGAGTTGAGGACAGATTTACACTGCAGTATCTGTGGGGTCTATGTGACTTTGTTTTTCCCAAGGAAAAGGCTGTATGTAAGATTCAGATTAGAGGCTTTACTGAGCAAAACATTTATTATGGTTGGCTTTTATGAGCAGTTCCCTTAATGTTTTACTTATTCCAGCAGAAAAAAAAATATGTGGTTACATTATATTTGTATATCATAGATCTTAGCTTATTTACATTCTGTATTTCTTTGGTTCTCAAAAGATTTTGTTAGAGAAGTGGCTCCAACTCTTCCCTCTATCATCAAATCTATTGTTAGTAATAGTTATATTCAAAGTACAAGATTTGGTTTGCATAGCACATAGAAAAAAAGATATAAAATCATAATAACACATGAGTTTTATATCACATTTTATAATTTAGAAAGTGTATAACTCACTGGTATACCATAGATTCTTCACTCAGATAAATTTTAAACTACAAATTTTATGCCCAGCCTTACTATTTTTGTCTCATAGTGTAAAATTCATTTCAGCGCATACTTATTTAATGTTTACCATTAAACATTACCATTACATTAGGTGTAAACAAATGTGTCGTATTAAATTAAAAAAGGAGGAACACTAACTATTTTGTCATTTCAGGCAGGTGGGAAAACAAGAGACGTATTGCAATTTGGTCTATTTTTTAAGAGCCTTGAGAACTAGAGATGTTAGGCCGGGGCATTTTTTTTTACTTATATATTGAGACAAAAAAGAAAGTATATGTCTTTCTACTCCCCCCACACCAACCGTCATTACTATTATCCAATAATGAGAATTTTTCATTGTACCTCTGATTGCCAGGAATAGTGGCGGTGATCCAAAAGAAAGAGCCTGAGAAGGATTATCTTCATTATCATGACACTGATTCAAATTATATAGAGATGACTAAGGAGTGAAGAGAAAAAAACAGTATATAGCAAAAAAAAAAGATTTTGAAGATTGGAAGAACTGTTGAAGGGGCGGCCATCACTCTTGAGGGTCTCTGGAGAGATAAAAAGATAAAGATTTGAATAAACTCAGAAAATTTCCCTAGGTTTTAGATAATTTTTAGTAAACTCCTTATTACTCTGAACTTTTGGTTTTGGCAATTATAGTTTTCTTTGGATATGTTACCTTCTATTCATGCTTTGATGGAAAAGCCAGGAAAGAAAGAAATCTATAACATAAGCATCTTACTTCTATCCTCCCTAATTATCATTATATCCATCAAACTCTAGGTTTGACTCTATTTGCAATCTGAAAATTTTGATTTAGGCAATTAATTATCATTATAAAGTATATGAACTATATTATACTGAGCTATGAAATACCTTAAGATCATTATATTCTTATGAAACTTACATTGTTAATAGTTTTTAAATCTTCAAATAGCCTAATCTTTTGACCTCCCTCCTTTAATTCTCCATACAGCCATGGACTCAAAATCAGCTGGACCCAAAAATAGTAGCTAAGCTGCTGACTGAATCACACCGTACTTTAAAGAACGCTTCAGCAATTTTGCTTTGTCTTTTGCCCTAGACATCTCTTTATAACTTTTCTGTTCTGATAATCTATTCCAAATTTCCTGCTTACCTGTGAAATATTTCTGCAAGGTATTTTGCAGCCTTTTCCATTCATTTGTTGAGCTCACAAAATCTCTGCTTAAAATATGACATTGGTGAAAGCCATGAAGAAAACAGCTATTGTTCAGACTGGAAATGTCTGTGGCCAAGAATAGCAATGATTTCTCTGGTGCCATTTCTATCATCAGTATCTTTATTCCTGGCAATTCAACATCAGCATTTGGAGATTTTATTGAACAAAGGAAAATTGAATTAATGAGCCAACAAAAATGATCAACATCAAAGACTGGATGTCATTGGAAAAAGTAAGCAAAAGAACGAATGTGTTCAATGATGTTAGTGCATTGCATGACTATTCTAAAGGATGTCACCTATCCACCTTTTGAACACAAAAAAACATAGGTTAAAAGCTGGTACTACAATTGCCTCTTCCAAGGATAGATTTGGACATGATCCCAGTGAATATATCACCGAGGCAGAGTGAAGATTTTCCCTAATCTCTAAGACTTTAAACCCAGAGCCATTCCATTGAATCTTCACCGTATTCTAACACCCACTTAACTAATTCATTTCTACTAGCTGTTGTAATTCTGCATGCAAAGGATACAACAGTTCTAACTAGCACTAGCCAAAAGGAAAATGTTGAAAAATTGTTTATTATAATTCTATATTAGTCTACCTGCTTGGACTATAATACCGATTATGCTCTGTAGTGAGGTAAGGGGTTGAAGACACAGGTATTTCTCAAGATTCTAGTGATATTAGGACTCAACACCAGAAAACTAGGATCCCCAGCCAGGGCAAATAGTGCAACAAAAACAGACCTGTTAGAAAGTTCTGCATGGTCAATCAAATGCTGGCATAAAGAAATACACCTCTGAGTCTTTAGTCCAGCCTACACCTGAGTCATACTCTAAAATATGGTTCTGGGTGACTTTTCAAACCTGTTGAAATATTATAGCTGGGTTAGTTGTCATAGCCAAATTAAACAGATTGCTGAGACACTTGGGGGTTATGGCCTAAATTGGTCTATTAATACTTGCCTTAATACTGTGCCTTACTGCGGAAGCTTGACATAGTGGTGTTGCGGCAGAAAAGAAGCTTAAGAAATCAAAATAGCAAGGAATTAAATGGTGTACACAACTGGAATTTTAAGACTATTGTATTCTAATCCTAATCTTAGGACTTTTCCTAATTGGAAGAATTTGAAACCATGCATTTTTGCTGCAGTTTTCTGTCGGATGAGGAAAACATTGTCATCTTAAACTTAGCAGTTTAAAAAGGTAACAATTACAACCCGACGTTTTGAATGTGCTAAATATGCTGCAAAATATTAAAGGTATTATTAATTCCTCTATTTTCATCTTAAGAGTTAAGTCTTTCTGGAGAAGAAATTTACACTTTACCCTCAAATTTTCCATAGTGTATCTTACAACCATCCAGAGAATGCATATGAAAAATGAATATCCCTTGCTCCACTCCCTGAAGAATCTGACTTGGTCTGTCTGAGAGATGTGCACCTTGGATAGCTCGACTGTAAATGGGGCACAGACTACTCTGCAAATACTGCACCTTGACTAGCCTGCATGCAACTCATTCTCAGCACACCTGCTGGTCTCTCTGATATCAGGAATTACCCTGTAATACGTGTATGTGTTAAAGAAAATCACACTGGGTATGCAATTAATCTGGTTTAATATTTGATACGTATATAGATCACTATGAGAGAAATGTTTGCATACTAGCCTCACCATTGAAATTATTCCTTTTTAAAAAAATATTTTATTTATTTATTTGAGAAAAAGAGAGCGAGCATGCACAAGCAAGGGACAGAGAGAGGGAGAAACAGACTCCCTACTGAGCAGGGAGCCTGACATGGGGCTCAATCCCAGGACCCCGGCCTCATGACCTGAGCTGAAGGCAGATGCTTAACCGACTGAGCCACCCAGGCGCCCTGATAATATTCTTTCTATCTTCATCATCAAATTCCAATGTCCAGCACATGAAAAAAGGGAAGTTTGATGAATGTGAAATATTTTTCATTTATAATACTTTTCTCCTCAAGACATTTTTCTTATGTATTTTGGAAAATGCTAGTAAATATATATAAATATTATGTATTTTAATAAATCAACATCTGATAATAAGGCATTTTCTCCTCTTTGTCAGGAAGTGTGTGTTTGTGTGTGTGCGTGTCTGTGTGTGTGTGTTAGAGAGAGATGAAAAACATGAGTTATCTTGGTTGAAACAACCAAATACACAGAAAATCATGCCTGAAGGCAATGCAGCTAGGAACACTCCTCACATTCTACCATGGAACTGCATTCTCAAGTAAAGGAAGACCATCAGCAAATGCTGGGTACCACCAAGTGTGGCAAATATTTACTACACAACAGATCTCTATAGATCAGTAATAATAGTCACCACTTAAATTCCTCTCGTGAGTATGGTTTTTAAAAGGCCAGATATTGGGGCAGCCCTGGTGGCTCAGCAGTTTAGCGCTGCCTTTGGCCCAGGTCATGATCCTGGAGACCTGGGATCGCGTCCAATGTCCCACGTCGGACTCCCTGCATGGAGCCTTCTTCTCCCTCTGCCTGTGTCTCTGCCTCTCTCTGTGTCTCAAATAAATAAATAAATAAATAAATAAATAAATAAATAAATAAATAATAGATAGATAGATAAATAAAATCTTTTTTTAAAAAAAGAGCAGATATTATAATATAATATTATAAGACTCAGTTTCTAAAGATGATACCATGGATATGGAAGGAGGTATTAACAAGGTAATGTAGAAGGAAAATAATGCTGTAGTTAATAAAAATGCCCGGCTTTTGTATGTGGTTAACCTCTTGGCTAGATGGAATTATTTATTTTCTATTTATTATTCAACTTCAGCTATTTCCTGACTTCAGATTTTTTTTTTTTCAGGGAAAAAAAAGATAGAAACTGATAATTAAGAGTGCCTGAGTGGCTCAGTCGGTTAAGCATCTACCTTCAGCTCAGGTCATGATCCCAGGGTCTTGGGATCAAGCCCTGTGTTGGGCTCTCTGCTCATCGGGGAGCCTGCATCTCCCTGTCCCCCTGCCTGCTGCTCTCCCTGCTTGTGCTCTCTCTTTCTGTCAAATAAATAAAATAAAAATTTCTGTCAAATAAATTTAAAAAAAATAAAAATAAAATTTTTAAAAAAGAAAGAAACGGCTAATTAGACAATTTCCTTATCATTGTGCAATCCCTAGGTCTTGCTCTTAAGACCCAATTGTACAATATAAATTTCCTAAAATTTCAAAGGAAATAAACCTAAAGAAGATACAACATTTTCATCTATTTACTATTTTGGATATCATGTAACTGTCTGAATTAGTGGGTATTGAATTCATGCTGCTTTCCTTTTAGAATTTTAGAAACAGAGTCATGATAGTAATCTTCCCTAAATTCTTGCAATTGACCACTCTAACAAAGTTTATTTCAGACATACACAAGAAGGTCATCTGCAATAAGCCCTTAAAAAATACAAATATATTAGACACCAGAAGACTGCCTGTAAGCCTTCAGAAAAATATCAGAGAATTATTTCTGTCGACCTCCCTCCCAGCCACCACCAGATTCTTCCGCTTACATATGCCCATGCACCACAGGGCACATAAGGTGCCTTCGGTAGTCTTACATAATACTCCTTCCTTGGGTCTCCTTTCCAATGCCCTTTCTAGGCATGGTGATAAAAATTTGTCTTATTATTTTCATTACAGATTTATTAGTTAATCAATACAAATTGCTCTTTTTCAAATTAACAACATTTGAAGACAATTACCAGCTTTATAATCAGGTCTTTTATGCCGCATTAAGGCAGGATTTATATTGACCAGTTTTATAAATCAATCAATACTTTATAAAGTTAGATGTGGCTTTATAATTTGGTAGTTTCCAGAGGAAACTATCTTTAATTCATCAGTTATTCAAACTACTGCAGAAAAGTCTTACTTTGTACTAAAAATTCACTTACCATTAAGATAGGAATTTCAATTAATATTGTTCTTGAATTTTGAAAATTCATTTTCACTGAGTAGTTCAAAAAGAATATCAAGCTCCCTTGAATTCCAAAATATGTAAATATCTAAGTAAATAGCTAATTTACTAGTATATTGAGTAGATTTTCATTTATATATTTACGATTTAAATTTAAATGGAATTATTTAAGTAAATGCACAAGAGGGGAGAAAACTCTATAATAGTAAAGAACAATCAGCAAAATAATAGAGAAATACTTAATTTTTCACGCAGGTTTAGGAAAAAAACTGGTAACCCTAGAGCAATTTGAAGCCAAGGAATTTTATAATAAAATTCATGAATAACAATGGAAAGGATGTTTGAAGTATGTGTTGAAAAGAAACACTGTAAGCCTTTGGTCTTACAAACAGAATTAAAGTTTTTTTTTCCCATTTTAAATTTAAAACAATTTTTTTCCATATTGTGCTATATATACTCATTTCTAACAGATTTTTCTTGTCTGAATAGAATTCTAAGGACTATTTTGGAGAATCTTTGGGCTCATGTAGGAGACTACATTAGAACATAGCATCAAACTAAAGTATGTAATTAATTCAAAGGGAAAGAGTTTTGAAATGACTCGAGATTTTAGTTTAGAAGGCATATATTCTTTCTGCCATTCTCAGGCTGCTTCTGTCGTGGTGACAGGGGCGGCAGGGGGAGAAGCAAGTTCAATCCTCCTTTAGTCCTGTTACAAATTATATGATTCAAGCTTCATTTGGTTTCCATGAATATGTAGACATAATATTGGCAATTCTATTTTAATCCTCTGAGTTTTAAACTGATGCAAACTCAGAATAAGCCAATATACTCACAAACCAAGTAAACTTGGGGGGAAAATGTCTTAAACTCTCAATAACACTAATTGTAATACTTTTCTTAAGAATTCTTAGGAGATCTGTTCTTTCTCTTTTCTTCTGACTGCACTACAAATACATACATATATATTTGATATATATATATATAAGAGATATATATCTCTCTATATATTTCATATATATACTCATATTTCATATATATCTCATATTTCATATATATAAATATCTCATATTTCATATATATACTATATATAGTGTATATATATATATATATATATATATATATATATGCACACACTATCTTTACTTTAGGACATTTTTCCTAAGCGTTGAAATGTTTGGTTCTTCCTAGCATTTTTAAGAAACACTATTTACTCAAGTCAATATCCATTTGGCCAAAAGAGTATATTTATCACTCTTTATATGAAAACTGAAAATAACTCCTGAAGCTTCTAACTGTTTGTTTTACTGTCTTACTAAAAAGTCTTCACCCACACAGAAAGAAAAAAAATTCTTGATGTGTTTACGTTTTACATGTTGATTTGATAAGCTTTTAACTTTGACCCTCTATACAGAATATATATGTCTCATTTCATTTATTCAAAATTGATTTATTAGATATCTAAAATCTAGGCACTGTGGAAGACCTCGGGAAAAATTTGAAGATGTTTCTGTGCTATTGGTGAGTTTATTCAGCAGTTAAATTACTATGAACATAAATAATGGACAAAATCTCGGAAATAGGCACTAGTACAGATATTCAATTATGATAAAGCATGAATGCTCTGTTTGCAAGAATTTTAACGTGTGAGTGGATTTTAATGTGGTGTTAATTAATATGGATGACTAATGTGGATGTTAGTTAATGTGTTTTAGAGGGGGTATGATAGATTAAAGATGGCTGTAAATGCAAATTATTTTTCACTCTTCCCTTTGAGAAGTAAACTCTAACTGAATGGGGACTACCCTCAGTGACTTATTTATCTGATTAATAGGATGCACTGGAAGGAACATTCTGGGATTTCCAAGTCTTAGACCATACAATGACTGTGGCTGCATCCTTGACTCTCTTAAGATGCTCATTCGTGTGGGCTTATTCCCTCTGAGGAGCCAACTGACATAAAGTGAAAGGTTGAAGCTACACAGAGATGCCAAGTATTGCTGTCCTAGTCAAAAGCCCCAAATCAGCTCTCAACTGAAAGTCAAGCATCAACTAACAGCCTTGTGAATGAGCCAGCTTGGACGCCAAATCAGTAGGACTTACAAATGAACAGAGCCCCAGCTGACAACTGTCAGTGATGTTCTAGAGACTCCAAGTTAGAAGATGTATACACTATACTTCCAGGTTTTTCAGCAAGTATTTATTAAATATAAATTATTCCTTTGATGTTAGCTCACTATTATGAAGTAGGTGCCTACGGGTCATTTACACCCACTGTATGAGTTTAGATATGATGTAGAACAGCTAACCTGGGAAATCTCAGTGGCTTAACACATAAAATGTTTATTTCTTAATGATAGTACATATATAATATAAGTTGTCTGCTGACTCTACTCCACTAAGTTATGAAGGATCCAGCTTAGTGGAGGCACCACTATCTCATAGCTACATCTTCTAAGACACAAGTTCTTTCTGTTTGTTGAGGTAGGGAAAAGACTGGAGAATCACTTAAAAAATCCCTTTTCACTTTCACTCACATATAATTGACCAAAACTGGCCACATGGCTCTTCTAACTGAGAGGACCATGCAAATATAGATGAGCAAATGAAGTATGTTTGGTATTCCTGACTTTCCACACTCACAGACTTGGATTATAGTCAGGACTTTCATGAGACATCCAACTTACATTTGAGTGTTAGGTGTGAACATAGAAAAATTTGATGAAAATGTAGAAGCTTGAAAAATGAAAGAAACATGGCAAACATGACCAAAAATAGCAATAACACAATTCAGAAGAACAAGACAAAAATAAGAAGAAATATTTATTTAGGGTTTAGAATATGCTAGATATCTTCTAAGAAATTAACATGTATTATTTTGTTTAATACTCACAACTACTTTCTAAAGTAATAATTATTTTCCTCATTTTATAGATGAGAAAGCTGAAATACAGAAAGATTAAGTAATTTGCCCAAGGTCACACAGCTAGATGGTGGGTGACAGAGATGAGATTTGAATCCAGGCAGACTTCCTCCAGATTTAAGAGGAAAAAAAAAGAATCCAAGGATAGTACCTGAAGTAAGACAGACTGTTGTATTCCAAAAAGCCTAACAGCATTGCATCATTACCATATCGAAATTCTAAGGACCAGAGTCTGATTCTCAGCCTTCCAAGCTCAAAAATATCTATCATCCAACCAGCCATGGACTTTCAGGAGTAACTAGAGACTGACGCATAATCAGAATGCTATGGTATAAATTTATAGTGAGAATTTGTATGGTTCTTGTATCCCCCCGAGAACTTCATTCTCTTTGTTTAGGAAAGCTGTGAGGGAAATAGAAAAGGTACTTGTTTATTAATTTATAATTAATGGTGCAGTTGCTAAGTAGCCCAAGTGCCAGAGTTCTCAGATCTGAGCAATATTCCTCCAAAGGAAATGGATATTGAACCTTGGTGACAAGGAACTGGAACTAGAAGTTAGGCATGTGAATCCACTGTGTGTTGACATTAAAGAGAATAGAATGGAGGTGCCTGGTGGGCTCAGTCGGTAGAGCATGTTACTCTTGATCTCAGGATCATGAGTTCAAGCCCCAAATTGGGCATTGAACTTACTTAAACATGAGGGAGAGAAAGAAGGAAGGAAGGAAGGAAGGAAGGAAGGAAGGAAGGAAGGAAGGAAGGAAGGAAGGAAGGAAAGAAGGAAGGAAGGAAGGAAAGAAGGAAGGAGGGAAGGAAGGAAGGAAGGAAGGAAGGAAGGAAGGAAGGAAGGCAGGCTTCCAGAGGCTTCCAAATTTTCTCAGTTCATGATACCCTGAGTACCTCACAATTCTTTTCACAGTGCCCATGGGATGAAGGAAATATCAAACAGTTCTTTTTGGAGAGTAAATAGAGTTCATTAATTTCCTAAGTACTCATTTGTTAATAACATAGAGCCATTTGAAAAAAAAAGTATAAATTGAAAAGACTATATATATGTATATTTCATTATTAAGAACTAATAGGCATGCCCCTGTTGGACACTACACAGCTTTTCAAACCTTGAAAGCAGATTGGGTGACAACACCCCCATTTCTATTCCATGTTGATTTTCACGTGGTACTTGCAACTAATCAAAGAAATTGCTGAACACCCAGCTCTCCAAGGATATGACTTCACTGAAAGGAATGTAGTACTGTCTGATATTCGAACCATGAGGTGCCTAGTAGTCTGTTCAGCGTCTAACAGATGGATATTAGTATCGTTGTGCTTCCCTTGAACATTTGTAGTATAGCACGGTGCTCTAGTGTAATCTTGGGGGGCCCTAGACAATAGAGAGGCACAGTCAACACTTGCTTCTGACAATTATAAGATTTATAATTGTCAGAATTATAAGTCTACCTTATAGGACTAATCCTCCTTTGGTTGGACCCGTCTATTTTTCAGTTACATTAATATTTTTACCTGATACTTTTGCCCCAGGGCTAAATTCTTGGGCCTCTACCACTGAATACATATCTCTTTAAACCTTCTTTACTATTGAACTCTCAGACGGCAACCCAATTTACCTCAATCCCAAGCTCCTTGGGAGAGCTTCAATGCAGCTTTTATAGACATATAACAGAAACTACTCAAAACTACCCAGGAAGTTGTTATGAAAGCTGCAAGTATCAAGCTGGGAAGATCATTGATCTGGAGTTTTTGGGTCTGTCACTCTGCTAGTCTTGGTATCAAGCCCAAATGAAATGTGAGTGCCAGACTGAGACATCCCAGATCTTTACCTCTGCCACTTGGACCTGTTTCATGAACTCAAAAATAGCAAATATGAATAATCCCCCAGACCAGACTGAGGTCCCACAGGTGTCAAAGCATCCTCAGCTCCCCCACACATAATGTTCCTTTCCTTCTTCTTCAGTCTAACAGTATGTGTTTCATTTTTCTATGACAAAAAAAAAAGAGGGAATAATATTTAAATAAGTAGTAGTTAAATAACATATTTTGGCTACCTCTGAATACATTAATCATGTACTCAGTCATCACAGCTTCAGAGAAGAGAGCTTTGAGGCAGATCTCATTAGAAGGTCAAAGAGACAGAATTTTTACAAAAATACTCTAAAGACTGTCCCTAAGTAATCTATATGTTACAGGTTTCAGTAATAATTGAAAAAGACTTTTTCCTCCCTTTTCCAATGTAGTATATGTTGCCACCACTCAGAAATAAAAACAAGTATATAAAGTCAGAGAAAAAATATTAGTTCAATTACTTTTCTCTGTGAAAATGATTCCACTGATCATCAAAACCCTCTGGTCTAAAAAATGGAAGCTGATCATCATTACCAAATATATCTTTTTTTCAGTTTGTCTATTCTTAGCCAATTGTTGGAGGGAGGAGTGAATATGGGTGAATAATACAATCTGTCCTTTAATATGTGTGAGGAAACACCAGGAGGTTTTACTTATTGAGATTTTTTTTTTCTAACCCCTCTAGTCAATAGTTTCTAATACTTGGCTTTGCAAATATATTTATCTGTTAGGACTATTTAAAACATTCTGTTTGCCCAAAGTACTGTTCCAAACATTCAGCAATCAGGTTCTCTTCTGGCTCTGGCACTAGGAAATTATGATTTTGGAAATGACAGTATTAGATTTCACAGGATTACCTGAGTAATAAACCTCAAAATCCTGGTAGTTTTTGACAACAAATATTGACCTCTCCTCCACATTACATGCAGATAGATCTGTGGATCAGGTCCAGGTATGCTCCTTGCATCTCTTATTATCCCAGGATGCACCTATAGAGCACCCCCACCTGGGATGCGATGCTCATGTGATGAAGGGCAAGGGCACAGGAGAGCTGGTGAGAATTCAAATATTCCATAAAGTTTCATCTCAGATCTATTACAATGTGACTTCCACATTTTTTTGGCTAAAGGAAGTCACATGGCTAAGCCCAACCTCAGTGGGATGGGGAAATACACTCATTTCAAATGAATATTTGATGAACAGTAATACAATCTACCTCAGTCTGCCATCTTGAGCACATTCATCTGTATCTTTCCCCACAAAATGTACTCACCTCCACTGCAGGAAAAGAAGACATCCAAAAGTGTCCTCTAATCATGGCACCAGGGTCCAACTCCATGTCTTGATCGTGTCTATATAATGTCTAAATGTGGATCCTTTTGATTTTGAGGCCTATGAAATAAAAACACAATTTATCTGTGTACACACACACACACACACACACACAGCATCATTTCAGGGCAAAGCAGGTTAACCACAGTAAACATTACCATCTGAAAAGGCAAAGTGGGAGACACAAAACAATCATTGATCCACAGCAATTTGGAAATCCTGCTGGCCAATTGTTGCAACATCCTCCCTATTCTTGGGGGTAGGAGATATTTCTTGATAGGCCCCATTTGGCTCCCTGGGAATAGATCCCTGATCCACTTCCTCCATGGGTATTGGAACCACCATCTGGGAAGACCTTTTCCCTCATTATTTCTTTGCTCCTAATTTAGGAGGCCATTGAGATTTATGAGATTTGGGGGGCTGAACTGCTTTCTTAGCCAGCTCCCAGCCCACAGAACTGAGGCCCAAATGTCCGTTTCTGTTTATTACAGTCATATGCCTTTTACATCCAGGCTGGCCGTACCATTAGTAATATAATTCTTTCAGAAACTTTGTTAACTTAGGTTTTTATTCCAGGGCTATAGCCATGTCAAAATTCCTTTTGAGCCATGTCTCCCTCACTAGACTTAGTTCTAAGTGTTTTATGTTTATCAGCTCTCCCTGGGATTTGTCATTTTTTCCTCAGCCATTTTATCCAGTTGAAGAGAATTAGCGGAGGCCACACAAATCCAATCAGAAGTCTTAAAGAAATCTGTGATTGTCACAGCCTTGCCTTGTTTTTGCCCCCCAGGCTATGTCATGAGTATCAATTAGCATTTTGGCTCAAGAGATTTCTCATTTTCATCTTGACTACCTGCAGATGAGAAACCATTTCATTCTCTAGTCCTCTAGATTTCCTTTGACTCTCTATGTTCCCTTGCAAACCACAGAGATCCTTTCTCAGCTTATTCTTTCTTATAGCAGTTTTATAAGCGTATCAAATGACAACCCGCTCCAAACACTAAATATCTTAAGTACATTCTCAGCCTCCTAGCTATTTTCATTCAACAGTTTAGCTAAATATTTCCTTATTGCATAACATGGGTGGCCATTTTTCTGGATTCCTATAAATTTCCTTGCCGCACACCAAAAAGACCCAAGCCAATGCTAGAACTATTTATGTATTTGTTGTTATTGTGGAAAATGGTTCATTTCTAAGTGCTGATACCTCCATTTTTAGCTTCAAGAATATTATGTTCCGTTGTAAAAAAAAGAAAGAAAAATTTCAAAATCTTAATGACTTACACTACAAATACTCAGACTTTATTCATATTGCTTGTTGTTGGCTGCAGGCTGTGTGCTAAAGCTGTGTTTCAGGTTGTGAATTGGATTTACGTGTGCTTCACAAGTTGGTGGAAACTTGTCTTTTAAAGTCCAGAATTGTCAAAATGGCGCTCCTACCATATTCCATTAGTTAAAGCGAGCTACACAATCAGACCCAGAACTCACAGGGTATAGAAGTACATTTCTCTCAGTGGCAAGAGAAAAGACTGAATATTTGTGGAAAAAGAATATATAATTCACCACAGTTAGTAAACATTTATTGGCCTTACTATGATGTGAATCAAGGAAAGGAAAGGATGATGTCTAAGCAATCATACTATATAACTAATGATTAGTTGGAACAAATACCCTCAATGTGTCTGGTATTTACAAAATAGCTTTAACACACTAGCTTTAATTTTGAAATCAAGCTGAAACATCTTCTTCTTGCTCTCTTCTGTACATATCTGCAGTAAGTGAGCATGCTCTAAGGATATTTAGATCTAGTACTAAACAAGCTATGTGTGACTTATAATTAAATTATGAAAAGTGTCAGTAATTTCTTTATCTATAATGTCAAAACATATAAAAGTGAATTTATGACCCCTTTGGATAAACTTCAATATCATTAAATCACCAGGGAGCTGCACTGAAGTATATTTAGCAAATAAGTTGGCTTCTAGTACTATCATAACATTGTCAGTTGGCCTGTCAGCCAGGTTTACCCCAGCTTTCCATTTGAAAAATAAGAAAAAAATAAGTTTTTCTATAACATGACCAAGCAGGCATAAAGGAAAACATCTACCGCCCATTCTCCAACTTCTCCTCTCAGCATCAGTAGTGGAGAAGCGGTTGGAAATTTTCAGAATTGCGTGAATTTTTGACCTTTATCTTTCAAATAATATTTACATATGAAGGTCAAGCTTAGAGCAGTCATCCTGAAGCTTATGCCAAAAGGGAAGTGTGAACCACGGTAGAATGTGCTTTTGTGGTGAGGAATTTAGCTTATCCATTCTCAGCACGTTTAAAAATCTCACTCAGCACCTGATAGTCATTGCAGAATGTTAACAGATCTCGGGTGCTCTGCAATAAGCAACTGTATCACTGTCCCTAGCTTTGTGCCTGTGTCCTAATATTTAGCCATTCTATGACCATTATGCATCCGTGTGTCAGAACTCCCAGCTGCAGGGATGAGAGTAAAAGATTCAGTGCATCTAAAGGAGTTTTAGGCCAGCTGCTAATGCCCATTTCCCACCTGCTTATTTTATAACAAGCTCAAATTTATAAGCAGGGTTATTATGTACAACTACTTTCAGGGCCAAGAGTGGGGCCATTTGTTCCAGAGTCGAGACTGTCTCCTCAGTGTCATTTCATTCAGTCATCACAGAAGTTCGACCTGCACTTGAATGTAGGCCAGAAGATACTGGAGTGAGTGAAGGATAAAATAAATGGCATAGAATTTTAATTCTCAGAGGCATGTTTTCCACCTGAAGTCTCCTCTTGTTCATAAATTAAAGTTGAGTCTAACACTTAAATAAGGGATCTAAGACCCACATCAATTAAGCCTGGATTCTCAGGTGTAGACCTCAATTCCCTACTATTTTCCTATTTTTACATTAAAAATAAATGAAAGAGGGATCCCTGGATGGCTCAGCGGTTTAGTGCCTGCCTTTGGCCCAGCGCGTGATCCTGGAGTCCCACGTTGGGCTCCCTGTGTGGAGCCTGCTTCTCCCTCTGCCTGTGTCTCTGCCTCTCTTTGCGTATCTATCATGAATAAATTAAAAATCATAAATAAATAAATAAATAAATAAATAAATAAATAAATAAATAAATGAAATAATTAAGTACCATGAAGTAAAAATTTAAGAACCATGACATGCCTATTAGTATGGCTAAAGTCCAAAGCACAGACATCCCCAAATGTTGATAAGAATGTGGACCAAAAGGAACTCTCATTTGTTGCTGATGGGAATGCAAAATGGTACAGCCACTCCGGAGAACAGTTTGGCAGTTTTCTTAACATATGATCCAGTAATCTCACTCCTTTGTGTACCTGAATGAGTTGATAATTTATGTCCATGCAAAATCTGCACATGAATATTTAAAGCAGATTTATTCATAATTGTCAAAATATGGAGTAAATCAAAGTGTCCTTTAATGGGTAAATGGATAAATAAATGGTGATACATCCATACATTGAAATATCATTTGGTGATAAAAAGAAGTGAGTTATCAAGCAATGAAAAGACATGAAGAAAACTTAAATGCATATTGCTAAGTAGAAGAAACCATCTGAAAAGACTATATTCTGCATGATTCCACCTATATGAGATTCTGGAAAAGGCAAAACTATGGAGACAGTAAAAAGATCAGTGGTTGCCAGAGCTTCAGAAGGAAGGAGGAAAGAGGAGATGGAATTTTTAGAGCAATAAAAATATTCTATCTAATCTTGTAATGGTGGCTGCATGTCATCATACATTTACAACACGTCACAATAAAGAACCCAAAAGTAAACCCTAATATAAAGTATGGAGTTTAGTTAGTAATAATGTGCCAAGATTGGCTAATCAATTACAACAAAAAATTAAACACATCTTGCACAATGTAAAGTCTTGTACACTAACACAAAATGTTAATAATAGGAAAAACTGAGGAAGAAAGAGTTATAAGCAAGCTCCCTGAATTTTCTACTCAATTTTCCAGTAGACATAAAACTGCTTTAAAAATTAAATCACATAATAAATTAAAGAGTTAATTAGGTTACAACATGTGGCATCACGAATTAAAATTAATCAAACTGACTCCAAAACTTGTACATGAAACTAATTTCAGTTTGCATTGCCTCTCATTGATAACAATCCCAGATACACTCAGAAAAGTTTTTAAAAAGGTGTGAATACTGACACAGTATTTGCTGTGTGTTTAAAAGCCATATACTTTTAAAATACAGCTTGTTTTCTGAAGAACTGCATATTTAAGAAAGTAAGCATTCTCTTTTAAGAAAATTTTGCAACCGAAGACATCTTTTTTTTTTTAATTGAAGTATAGTTGACACACAATGTTACATTAATTCCAGGTGTATACAACAGTGGTCTGATAAGTCTATGTAGTATGCTATACTCACCACAAGTGTGGCTACCACCTGTCACCTGATGGTATTACGATACCATCAACTATTCAACTACATTCCCGATGCTGTGCCTGTCATCCCTGCGACTTATTCATTCTATACCTGGAAGCCTGTACTTCCCACTCCCCTTCATCCATGAAGATCTCTGTAAATAGATACGCCTGTACTACTTCCTGTCAATGTCGCAGTTAAAGGTACCTCTTAATCTCTTGTCTAGAATACTCATTTATTTATTTGTTCACCATATATTGAATACTTAATAGATGTTAGGCATTGTCCCAGATATTACAGTAAATATCTAGAGATAGAGATAAGTAAAATAAGACCTCTGAGTTCAGGGAGCGTGCACAATCTAATGAGACAAAGTGGGTTTGATTCTATAATAAACAGTATCAAACGCACAGCAGCTTAACATAATGAAGGTTAATTTCCAGCCTCTATCACAGCCTCATATGGATCAATATGTGTGCGGTAGGGGAGGGGAATTGTTGACCGTGAGAGTCTTCTGGGCAGTGACTCAGAAATTCAGGCTCTTTCTATTTAGTGGCTCCATTAACTTCGGTGTGTGATCTTTAAAATCGCCATAAAAGAGGAAAAGGAAGATAGAATGTGGAAAACTGTGTAGGGGGTTTTATAAGCAAGCCTACTAGTTATATACATCATTTGGTCCCAACCTGATGATAAAGAAGGATGGAAAATAGAATCTACTTGGCCAGAAAGAAATGAAATGGGCAGAAAAAGCACATAGTGTTCTCTCTGTCACACAGACATACTTGAAAATATTTATAATACAATGTTGGTAAGTGATACAACAGAGATATGTGTAGATGGTTATATTTTATTTAAAAGGAAGTTTCCAAAGACTATAAATTAAAACTCACATAATTCAGCTGATTTTCCCGTAAAGAAATGTAAGTTAGAGAAAGTGTCTTCTTAAATATTGCAACTCTCCAACTATTTTGTCACCTTGTAGCTTGAAATTTCCTTTTCATATTCTCAAACAATGTCCAATATTTTAAAGTTTCCTCTCTTAAATGAGTTAGCAAGATAGGCTGTGCAGTTTGGTCTTCTCCAAATTTCCCCCATCCAAATTTCATTCCAAAGTTTGGGGACACATTACTCAGCGAATGCAGTAATGCATGACTATAGATGACCTCTATTTGACACTGATAAAGAATACAAAAACATCCTACATAATCATTTTATATGATAAAATACCACCTTGTGTTCCCATATCAGCCATAGACAGTCTGAGGCCCATAAACAAACTCATATAATAGTGGCTAAATATGTGTGAAAAACATCTTTTTACCCAGCCAAATTGGTGCCACTGTGTGGCAATGATGTTAACAAATTTATAATTACCTCCATCTGATAGCTTTCAAAGTAAGTGATCTTGATGAATATTTAATTTTTTAAAGATTCTCAGTAACTCAAAGTTTATTATGTTTATTAGCTCAAACTTTATCAATATTTTAACTATTTAAAAATCACATGATAAACCTTGCAAACAATGTGACCAAATTTATGAACTTGGTTTTTTTTTCAATAGCCTTATAAGTTACAGACCCATCTATTATAGCATTTCTATCCTTAGCCCTTTCCAACTCAAGTTATCCTTGGAGAATTATAAAGGAGAAACACAAATCTCATCGTGTTATTCCCTTAAGAAGCCTTTAATTGTTCTTTGCTAGCTCCACTGGCTCCACCTCTACAAGAAGACAAAGACCAAACACCACAGATTTTAAATACTATTTCATATGACAAACATTTAACGAAAATCTACTAGATGCCAAGTATTTGGGAGAAGCAGAACTTTAAAACTCTGTACAATCTTTACAAAACACACTCTTTCATCTGTATTTTCTGCCACTAAAAGCATCTTTGGCTCAACATACCTAGCAGCTAGTCACTCCCAGACCGCAAGATTTTTGCTCATATCTCCTCGCCTTTGAACACGCTGTATCAGCCAGGGTTTAGTGTGGTAGACAGATATTTCAAGCAGAAAGGGATTTCATGCAGGAAATTAAATGCTTACAAAGTGATTAGAAGGGCTGGCAGAGGAGAGTCACAGGTCTGCTACCGGAGTGATGAGTTCAAAGGCACACGATGCTGGTAACTAGAACCAGGTATGCTGATTCTCTAACTGCCTTTAGATCCACCAGACGCTTGGATAGTAAGTCTAGCTGCTACAGACTTTTTTTTTTTCAAGATTTATTTATTTATTTTAGAGAGAAGGAGAGAGAGAAAGAAGGGCGGGAGGAGGAGGGAGAGGCCGAGGGAGAAGGAGAGAACCTCAGCAGACTCTGAGTATAGAGCCCTATGTGGGGCTGGACCTCAGGACCCTGAGATCATGACCTGAACTGAAATCAAGACTCCGACGCTCAACTGATTGAGCCACCCAGGTGCCCCTTCGACTCTCTTTATAAACTCTAACGTCTCTATGACACTATTTGCTAGTTAAAATAACAGCAAGAAAATGGCTTTTACTAGAAGAGCCACATTCCAAATTTCGAATGAATGCATCTAATTAGCATAACCTAATTGCATTCAGACGAGGCTACCAGGAGGTCTAGGAAACGGGTTTTAGCTCTCTCTCCCTGTAATTCAGGCATGCACATAGAAGGAAGGAGGAAGGGATGCTGAGTCAAATCCAGAATGAACGATATCTACTGTCTGGATTGCATTCCACCCCTCTTCTTTGCTGACCACAGGTAACACTCCCACATCCAGCTCTAGTATTTCCTTCCGTGTGATGAGATACGAGGCTGTAAGTCAGGACCAGAGCGCTGCTCAAGTCCTCAGGGTACCATTTTCATACAAGGTGCTGAATACAAAGAACATACAGAAAGAATGCGCAGGGTCTGAGTCAATGGTGCCTCCTGAAATTGTTCACCACAGTAGCTCTGCTATGAACCTGACTCTTGTCTGTACAAACATGATTTTGTTTTGACGTTTTGCTCTCTATTGACCCCTCTAGACTGTATTTTCAGAAAATAACACCTGTATCTTGCTTTTATTTTAATATTCCCCCTTTTTTCGTACCCAGAGTATAAAAGGCACCTTAAGAAATGTTGTTTGAAGGAGCAAGTGAATAAATAAACAAACAAAAAAAAACATTTTAGTCATAGATTTTTTTTTTTATGTGATTTCTGATGCCATCAGGACAAAAAGAAACTTCTGGCAACCTTTGTGGAGGAAATGTTTTGTGACATCTTAAAACAAGTAAAAGGTCCCTTTTGATCACTTATTTTCAATGAGTTCAAGATGATTATCCAATAACAATACATATACACGTAATGATTTGAATTTTAAGAGTAATGGACTGCAAGTTGTGTTTGTGATTTTTTTTACAAGTGATTTATTAACTACTCAGGGTTTTTTTTTCCTATTGAGGGCTCAGAATTAACCCTTAACAGGAAACAAAGGAGGTACCTTAACGTCATTGGTATATGTTCTCTGTAGAGTTTTGTCATTGTTGCAAGGAACATAAACTCATGCAAACAATTTAATGAGAACTGAGTCTCACTGTGGGAACGGGCATGGACAGGAAAGGAAACTGAAGGGGGCAACAGTCAGGAGACCATGCAGCTCCGAGGATGAGCTACGCTCCGGCTCTCCGTCCCTTTCTCTCAGGCCAAGCGGCTTCATTGCTTCTCTCTTACCCTCTGTGCATTTACACTTTTCCTCTTCCAACTTTTCATAGAGTAGCTCTCCTTCTATCTCTCTACTCGCATTTTTCTTCCTCAGAAGTTTGACTTGCCTGAGATTTCCCAGCTCTGACTAGATCCTAGTAGCACTTCTCATTGTCGGGTCCAGGCAGTAGCAACTGCGGTCGGGTTCTCTTTCCCAATCAGCATCCTTGGACAAAGACTTCGATTGGTCCCACTTACCTCTTGTTGCCAGGCCGCAACATAGGAAGTTTCTACATCTGAGTTTTGAGTTGGCTTCTTTTAGAGCTGCTGCTAAAAACATTCTAAGTGTTCCAGGAGTGTTGGCCTATCCCAAACCAATTGGAAGATGATTTCTTGTAACTCCTTAGGCTGTCATGAGTTACTTCCCGCATAAGGAGGTTACTCCATTTATTTGTTCCTGGTGATTTGGGGTGTATAGATAGAAGTGTTCTATAGATAGAAGTGTTTTACTTCTATATGGCAGACAGTATTGAGGTCTCCAAATTTCAGTAGCTACCAAGAATTGGGAAGGGTTTGAGATTGTACCTTGCTTGCAAGCGAAGTTAGATTGCCACAGTTTCGTAGATGCACAGAAGACACTACTCACTACCCTGAATCAGAGTGAGGGCAACTTGATTACTCACACCAATAGCAATAACCCGAGCATCAGCATTCCTTTGCACCAGTTCCACAGACCCCAGTTACCGCAGGGCTTCTTGATGCCTATACACACAGGGGGTTGTGTTACAGGAAAGGGTTCTCTGGCTTAGCACACTCTAATCTTGTGTAAGATTACAAGCAAATCTACACACAACCTTTGCTCAGGAGAGAGACATTATCTTCATTGTTATAGTAGACAATAAACAAACCAGCCCTCTGTCCCAGAGGGAGACAGTATCTCTATATTCCAAGGCTGTTTGCTATACAAATATCTGTGGAAAGATAACCTATAACAAAAGCAGTCAGTGCCTCTGCTTATGAGGTACTCAAAACCTTGAGAGATGAAAGAGAGAATTTTCTCATGTCAGTAGCTTACTCCTTCAACCCCAAAAAGGAATGATTTCTCATCATAATTCACGCAATCAAATCACAAGCTCAAGTACATTTTATTTTTTAATCGTTATCAACAGGCGTTGCTCACTTTTTTCTGGAGTTGGTAATAAATTATAATTATAAGCAGATTGCTGTGAGATCAAATTATTATTGTATTCATCAATATTCCGTTCAATGGAAAATATAAATTTGCATTGAAATCTTTCTCTTTTTTGGACAATTTTTACAATGTCTTTGGATTAATGTTTATTAATCAATGTGTTATATGAGTTTAAGTTTACATTTTGTTTTTTATTCCAGGATTTTGCCAGACTTCTTGGAATCCCTGGGTGGCGCAGCGGTTTAGCGCCTGCCTTTGGCCCGGGGCGTGATCCTGGAGACCCGGGATCGAATCCCGCGTCGGGCTCCTGGTGCATGGAGCCTGCTTCTCCCTCTGCCTGTGTCTCTGCTTCTCTCTCTCTCTCTGTGTGACTATCATAAATAAATAAAAATTTAAAAAAAGAACATTTAAAAAAAAAAGGAAATATATTAAATTAAATGAGACTAATATATAGTACTGACTTACATGGTCCATAAAAATGAAATTTCATTCTTAAGTTGTTTTTTTTCCATGCAACAATGTCTGATTTTGCCTGATGCAATAAGTATTGCCACTGATTCATATTAGCATTTTGCTATAGTTCATTGCCAAAATGTAGTCACTTGGCCCTAACTAGCTGCGAGGAAGGAAGAATGTCCTTACTTTTTTCCTAAATCACAATGTATCCAATGAACATTAAGGTTGTTATTACTAAGACAGTAAGGGTGGAATAGATATCAGAATACTACTAGGGATCTCCACATTAGTGCCTTCACTTTATTTTCTAAGCTATTGCAATTATTTTCCTTAGTTTCCAAGAATTTGTTCAGGCCCCAGCCCTCTAGTTTTTTTCCTGGTTTCTACTCCATTACCTCAACCTGTTTTTTTCTGTTTCAGAAGAGAACTTCTGGTGATTCTTTTGGACATCTGCCTACTTCTGTTTTGGCTTCTTCCCAAGACTGCCTCTCAAATCACAGTCTCAACTTGGCTCAGCCACTTAGGCCTATAGTCAAGTGATCTAGGCCCCCAACCCTAACTCAGTCAGTTACTATTCAGACCTCAACTTAACACTCTGACTCCCTCCCTTTCCAAGAGGAAAGATTATCTACTAATCATCTAAGCTTTTATATTGTTAACTAGAGTCTTCTTTCTTAAGCCTTTTCTAAATTTTTCACAGGGAGAGGGTTTTACTCTTCAGACTAGTTGCTCAGTGACTACATTTCATTCATTCCCTTTTTACCAAAAATTTATAGAGTACCTTCCATGGGATGGGTATTGAATAGCAAAGGATTCTTTTTCCTCCATATTGACATGTGTGTGTTTTTTTGGTTTGTTTGTTTGTTTTATTTTTTTGTTTTACAAAACACACTGTTAGGATCCAGCAGTGCAAGTGGGTTAATAATAGATAACTTTTTGCCTATAAGAGACACTTTGCCACATAAAACAAGGGATCACTGTGTACTTTCACAAAGTTTCCTGGTCTAATATTTCAATATTTCAAGACAGTTATAGCATATTTCCTTATTTATCTCCCTAAGTCTTTCAACTCCTAAGTTTCAGTTGTTGGCAGGTATACTCTGGCACTTTCCAATGGATATTCTTACACACCTTCCAGCAGGAATTGCTTCAAAGAATTAGCCTATTTATTGTTACTGATTATGCAACACATCATTTTTGACAGCTAACACTACTTCCTGGAATTATGAGAACACATTGTACTTAACTGGCAACTGGTGGAAAAAGTATAAAAACAATTGCCCAAGAAAAGAGTGTATGATAAATTAAGAACAATTTAAAGTATTTCTTATATAAATGATACCTAAATATATTTCAACAATCCAGAGGATCCAGTGTCAGAAAATATTTTTGGAAAGAATAAGTTGACTTAATATAGGCCCTTGGTTTCAATAAGATCAAATTCCTGGCAATGAGGTCAAATTCTTGGCAAATCACCAAATGTGTGAATTCTGATATGATTTTACAACCAAACATGGGGAACAGAAGGTAACAAGTGGCATTATCTGCTAAAAGAGGTTTAATTTTATGATCAGAAAATCTAAAAAGTTAATTTGGAATTTCTTAATGCTGCTCTATGATCCAAATTTTAGAAAATTATAGTATCAAAGTGTACATCATTTAGAACCTTGAGAATTAATTTTCCTCCTTTGCTTCATCATCGAAGCTCTTCAGACGACAATTTATACTTTTTTAGCTACTTTTCCATCACTTGTTTATTTTTGTCATTCTTATAATTTGGCATATAATGAAGCACCTGACTGGTTCAGTGGGTAGTGCATGTAACTCTTGATCTTGGGGTCATGAGGTCAAGCCCCACATTGCGTGTTGAGCCTATTTAAGAAACAAACAAACACAAACAAACAAACAAAAAAAAACACTTTGGCATATAGTTTTACTACAAGTATCAGCCAGAGTAAGATAAGCTTTGCTAAAAAAATAAAATACCCAAACTGTAATGGATTCACACACATACACACAATGTATTTCTTCTCTGTAGAAAGTCTACTCAAGCCCAGTGGTTCTCAGAGAAACTTCCTTCAAATGAGTCAGGGATCCAGTCTGGTCCTATCTAGGGGCTCCAGATTCCCAGTGTACAGCCCCCACAGTCACAGTAGTTGGAAAGGTATGAGTTGGAGAATCATGCAACAGACTATCATGGTCTCAGCCCAAAATATACATGTAGAAGTTATTGACGTTATTTCTCCTCACAGTTCGTTTATCATAATTAGTCACATAGTTTTGCCTATTTGTAAGAAGGCTGGGAAGTATAGTACTCCACAAATTCAGAAAGATGATAATTGGATACTGAGAAACTTTACCAAGGTCTACTATATATACCACATTATTTTTTTTTAATTTTTTTTAAAATTTTTATTTATTTATGATAGTCACAGAGAGAGAGAGACAGGGGCAGAGACACAGGCAGAGGGAGAAGCAGGCTCCATGCACCGGGAGCCCGACGTGGGATTCGATCCCGGGTCTCCAGGATCGCGCCCTGGGCCAAAGGCAGGTGCCAAACCGCTGTGCCACCCAGGGATCCCTATATACCACATTATTGAAACAAACTTCACTGTTTGCTATTAAATACAACTAGCTTTCCTAATGCCTTTTATTTTTATTATCATTTTTTTCCTATATTTATTACTTGTGTTTCAAACTCTGGAAACTCAGAACTCTTATCCTTGTCTTTCTTTCTTTTCTTTCTTTCCTGCTTGCTTGCTTGCTTTTTTAAGTAGGTTCCACGCCCAGCATGGTGCCTAACATGGGGCTTGAATCCACAGCACTGAGATCAAGACCCAAGTTGAGATGAAGATTTGGCTACTTAACCAACTGAGCCACCAGGTGCCCCAAATTGCTTTTTAACCCTTGACAAGGCTAAATAGATCCTTAAAAAAGAAGAAAAGAGGAAGAAGAAGAAAAAAAAAAAAAAAAACACCTAGTTGCCTGGCCTTTATGGTCTGCATGTGAAGGAACTCCTCTAGATTCTCTTTCTGACTCCTTATCCTAAATCTGCTCACTGTGACTTGGTGTCTCTACTGTGAAGCTATCTACTCTCATATTCAGAAAGGTCACCGAGAACGGAAACAGCTCACTGTCTACATTATTAAAAATGTGCTATTTGTTTCATTATCTTCGTTAGCATTTTACTTTCTCTGTAGACTCTTACCCAGATAAATGATGGGCTTATCCACTACAAAATTTTTCTATCGTCTTTCCAATGGAAAGCATTAAATGTTTGAACCCTAGGATTCTTTGAATTTCTCTTCTCAAAAATCCTAATCTTGCTGTTTCTGGCAATCCTGGACTGTTGTAGGTGATTCCTACCCAGGCCTAATCAAGTCCTTGTGTTGAAAGACCCATCTTAAGCCAACTCCCATTGTCAATAAACTCTGACCTTACCTCCCCCGCCCCTGTTCTGAGACACTATGGAAGCTCTGTGGGGGGCAGTACTCTTCCTTACATAGTAAGTAATGAACTCAACAGCTCATTTTGGTAGTATTTGGGGAGCCAGGAAACTATTTCTTATCTGGTTTCTTTCCTTTATTTCATGAGTGTAGACTGAATATCTGTTTTAAAATGTCTTATATTTTTTATAATTTTAACTTTGCTGCTGACTCCATCTATCATCATCATCATCATCATCATCATCATCATCATCATCATCATCTTTGGCTCTACATTTTGAGCCAAGAGTCAGTCTACTCCAACACCTACCATTCCACCACTCTGGCTGTCAGAACTCTAACTCGAATCTACCTTCTCAGAAACCTGCTTTTCCAAGAGGACAGGGCAAAACATTTATTTGCATTTAAAATCCCATCTTTCTCCCGGTTATCTGTGATGGATTGAATAACGTCTCCCCAAAATGTATATCTACCTGGAACCTCACAGAATGTCACCTTATTTGGAAGTAAGTTATTTTGCAAATATTGAAGGATCATGAGAACTGGATTAGGGTGGACCCTCAAGTCCAATGTCATTATAAAAAGAGAAGGAGGTGCTCAGAGGCACAGAAAAAAAACAAAGCAGAGGTGACAAGAAGACAGAGGCAAAAATCAGAGTGATGTACTTGTAAGCCAAGGAACACCAAGGATTGCCAAGAGCCACTGGAAGCTAGGAAGAAGCTAGAACAGAGTCCATCCAGTCTTTAGAGGGAACATGGTTCTGATGATACCTTGACCTCCAAACAGTGAAAGAATTTTTTTCTAGCTTACCAAGTTTGTGGTAATTTCTTAAGGCAGCCCTAGGAATCTAATGCAGATTTTTACCTAAATCAGAAACCTTGGATTTATCTTCCTTTTTTTTTTTCCTCTCTTCCTTGTCCATTTTCACCCCTAACTTACTTCCATGGCAAAAAATTGCTACCAAGTCCTATAAATTTTACTTCCTAGTGGCATCCTCTCTTCAGTCTTTGCCTTTTATAGTCTTTCTCGTAGCTCTGCCGGAATAAATCACAATATTGTTCTTATCATGTAAATAAAAGTTTCAAGAACTTCCCATTATTCTCTTTTGCTTATGAGTTACATAAAAATTCTTCAGCTTGACGTTCAAGACTCTTGAGTGACCTAGCAATATTTCTAACCATTTTAATCTAGGATCCATTCTTTTTGCTTCCTTTTCCAAGAGTATTCTGTACCCTGTCACAGTTTCTGGGAAGGCAATCTTCCCATTGAGTTGTTCTTTATTCTTCTGACCTAAAATATTAGCTCACTGGAAACATTCCAGTTTATTTTTTGCCTATAAATGAGTTATATTTTGTCTTATAAATGTATTCATACACATCTTCCCCTTACCCTGTCCAACCAGAATATAATTTCTCCTCAAACAAATGTACACTTTTATTTACTCTTATTTGTCATGGTTAAGGCTTATGAATTAAGTTGGCATTTGTTGAATGCCCTTGAATTTGTTTACGAGTTTGGAGCTGATAAATCCAGAGACTACGTAAGGTTGAAACATTTTTTTTAAACAATTTTATTTATTTATTCATGAGAGACACTGAGAGAGAGGCAGAGACATAGGCAGAGGGAGAAGCAGGCTCCATGCAGGGAGCACGATGCGGGACTCGATCTCAGGACCCCCCACCCACCACCACCACCACACCCTGTGCCGAGGGCAGATGCTCAACCACCGAGCCACCCAAGGGTCCCTGTAAGGTTGAAAACTTGATGGGGTGGGGGCAAACTGCTAACATCAACCTCATTTAGATACCCATAGAAGGGCAAACATGGTTTTGATCTTACTTTTTTTTCTTAAGTAAGCTAAGGCTAACTTCAGTGTTTATTGAGATTTCCTATCAATCCTTGTAAACATGAAAAAAAAAAAAACTTCTTAAAAAGCTATGTGGTAGTTCTCTGATGATATAAATGTTGAGTTCTATATCATTATTTTCCATAATTCAAAGAAAATAGTATCTAGAGCATGAGAAGTGTAGGCAAAAATCTGTGTTTCAGTTGGAAAAATCTGCATTGCTGAGATTCTAGAGGACAACCTCTGGGTTATCTGATTCTGGTCCTGGAGAAACTATGAAAGTTATTTTACAGCTCCATAAGTTGCAGATAGCTCTTAGCAATGTAAAATCATTTTTGTCTATATACACGCAAGTTCTGTCCTGTCCAGCAGGAATTCAATTGACAATCCTCCACCATTATGGGAAATTTTGCTTTCACTTGCACAATCATTTCAATATTCCTGATCTATAAATGTTTCCAGTCTTTGTTTTTGGTTTTTTTTTTTTTTTTCTCTTTTAAGCTAGTTATATCTGCCTGGTTTCCTCACTGATTCTGAGTTTTTAAAAAATATTTTATTTATTTATTTATGAGATAGAGAGGCAGAGACACAGGCAGAGGGAGAAGCAGGCTCCATACAGGGAGCCTGACGTGGGACTCAATCCCAGGTCTCCAGGATCACGCCCTGGGCTGAAGGCAGTGCTAAACCGCTGAGCCACTTGGGCTGCCCTGATTCTGAGTTTAACGAAATCTTTAACATGTACTCATCTTTATATCTGCATGAGAGTCATGATGTTTCTCTTGTTTGAAAATTAACTTTTAAAGGAAACAAGTCCCCATTTCATCCTTCCTAATACTGTCATAAATTCCAGCCCCCATACTATAAACAGGATATTGAATAAATGGGAACTAACAGAGAAGGGACACCAAAATAATAAGGAAATTTCAAGACCTGCCATACAGCAGACATTTGAAATATTTGGGAAAAACTTAGGTTGGAGAAGAGAAATCTAAAAGGGAAATGATCATTCTTCCCCTAAAACTAAATGGCTACCTTGTGGTAAAATGACTGGTCAGGTTCTATGAGTTTTCAGAGGATAAATCTGAAACGTGGAGTGAAATTCACGTGGAGGTCAAGTTCAACTTAAGGTAAATCCAAACTGGCCAATTATAGAATTATACAGAAATGGGGTAGTCAGCTTTGAGATGTAGGGATTTCTTTGTCTCCAAGGATATTCAAGTAGAGTAAAAGGATTCTTTTACTATTAACTAAATTATTGGCTATAGAATTGGAGTTGATGTCCTAATGGAGAATTTCAACCCAGGGTCATTAATTTTGTGATTCGATTTGATCTTTTTTGTGTTTGTGGATTGAAGCTCCTGGAACCCTAGCACCATCCTAAATATGATCTCCTGAAGCCACCATCAATCATCTTTTTGTAGTAGGATGTTAAGGGAAGGTGAAGCTTTTCCTATTATCTGGGAGTTTGGGTTCAGGTCCCAAAGCTGAGGACAAAGCATAAGAACCCTTGATGTGGGTGATTGAGAAACTTCTCTGTGAAGAATGAAGTGTTTGTCAGCTTGCCAGAAACATGGAAATATATCTCTGTAACCACCTGGGTGCTCACGAAGCTGCAGAAACTCAAACCTTCTTTCTGAACACAGTGGCAAGGTCCTTGGAAGTATGTGATCCCTGTGGCTTGGGGGTGAGTGGTTGGTTGAGACAATGGTGATTGATTCCTCTCTGGGAGAGTCAAAATCTAGGACTGGAGTGACTTGAAAATCAGAGCAAGGATTGTGGCTGCCAGGGAAGTGGCCAGTCTGTAAAGAATTTGGTGGGCAAGAAAAGTGTAATATTTCTCAAAGCCAGAGGCAATAGCCTGGAAGGTAGCCAGGTGTGAGTCATAGGGAAAGAACATTACACCAGTGACTGCTCCTCTGTGAATACTGTTGGGGCAAGAGTCGAGTGGCAATTGTAAGGGAAACATTAGCCAAAAAATTCACTGCTTGAGTTAGGAAACAGTACAGTGTTGGGGAAGGGGGGTGGAGATGGGAATGTGGCGTTCTCAGGCCCAATAGGAGAGAAGCATAATTTGGGCATTTGCCATGACAGAAGGCCCACATTCCATATTGCAAGAGCAACAGTTCCTGAGGAATGTGTCCTTTTCTTCTCCTTCCTCCACCTCTCCTCATCCCGGGGAGCCATCAGCAAACATGGGAGAGGAGAGAGGGTAATGGTGGGGGGCACACTGGGGTAAGTGTGAAGCAATCTGCCATCCCCCATGTTAAGCTGCCGAATTCCCAGGCTGGTCTGAGCTGGGACAGGGAGGAGCTGTGACAGATCAAAATTATGACATTATTGGATTGGAGAGACATTTCCATAACTAAAACTGAGATTGTAGTAATAGATGGAAAGCACCAAAAGGCCGAGGCCTCTGTCCAATATATGGCGCAGAAGCAGAAGAGAGGAGCCCAAAGGCAAGTCCATGGAGCTGAGGTGGAAGAGCAAAGTTGCTTCCGCTTGCACCCCATCAAGTACAACTAATTTTATGAACCTGCTTTGGGTATCACGGCAAAGTTTTCTGTCCGAACATAAGCTACCCTTTCTTGGTCACTGTTTGCAGGTATGTATAGATCTGGTAATAAAATGCGCCATGCTATGATTTGAATTTCACATCAGATGATTAACACAACGTTCACAGATTTAAATTGTTGAGAAAATATCAACATCATAAAAGAATATTTTAAAAGATTGTTTGAAGAGGAAGGAAAGGGCAACACCTGTTTAGCAAAATCCTGGACAGCACGTTGTTGAAGGTGTTCCAGACAGAGATTAAAATTTACTTTTGAACTCTGATTTTCTTTTAAATCGTCCATCTAGAATCGAGATGACTTTGAAATTCTCCGTTCTGACTCCTCTTCCACCTCCTCCCCCATCCTGGGAGGATCAAGGAGGAAGAGAGGAAGGGACAGCCAAAGGCCAAGAGGGCCACTAGTAAAGGAATTCACAGAACCTGAACCCATGGGAAAACAGATTGAAGGGGAGTTTCAAGAAAGGACTTGCTGTAAGTCATCCCCTCTCGAAAAGAGCCCCCAGGCCTGGAAAATGTGAAAAGAAACTGGAGCACTCAAGAATCTGTGGATATTTCTGGATTTTTGTATGGGCCAAAAGATCTCCCTGTTGTCCTTGATAGGTCTATGATTTAGTCTTCACGTTGCAACTGGAGCACAGCATCTCCTCTTATCCAAGACCCCCAGTGGATGCCTGAAACCAGGGCTAGTACCAAACCCTAGATGTGCTATGTTGTTTCCTAAACATACATACCTGTGATAAAGTTCAATTTGTCAATTAAGCTCAGTAAGAGATTTATAACAAATAGAAAAACTAGAACAACATGCTGTAATAGAAGTTATGCGAATGTGTCTTCTCTCTCAAAGTATCTTATTGTACCCTATTCCCCCTCCCTCTTGTAAAGATGTGAGTTGATAAAATGACTACCTAACCAGATGAAGTGAGGTGAATGACATAGACATTGTGATGTAGCGTTAGGATACTCTGGACCTTCTGATGATTTGGTCATCTGCTTCCAGACCCAAGTGTCTGCAGATAGCTGAAACCTCTGAAAGTGAAATTCAAGATGGGGGGGGCGGGGCACTGCTATATCTTCCTAAAATACCATTTGAATTGGGTCATTTGTTCTACTCCTTCTTGCTCTGGGACGAAAATCCCAACTCTACATGAGTCATGCAAACCCTGCTTACTGCTCCCTTTAATGATGACCCCTCCCTTTCCTTAGTCTTCAAAAGCCAGTAATTCCACATATCTTTGTTTCAATTCCCTCAGTGAGCCATATTCCCTCTTGCCTCCAGGTCTTAACATATGATATTTCTTTCTGATCAGAATTCTCTCTCACTCTATATTTACCTGAATATCTCCTGTGAGTTCTTGATATCCCTGCTTAAAAGTACCTCCCTCTGGGAAAGTCGTCCTTGCCACCACTCCCCCATCTAGGTTAAATTGCCTTTCTATATTCTATGGATGTTAGCTATTTCTATCCAAATTCGTTGCGTTATGCTACAGTGGCTTGTACACATGCTTGTGTGTTCCAAGTGTGCTCAGATTCTGTAAGAGCTGGGATTTTTGTCACTGGCTGATCCTTGGTTCCTAGCATATGCCTGGCATGTGTTAGACACTCTATAGAGCATCAGTAAATAGGTGAGTATCAAAGTTTACTGGGAGACACATTCAATTATTGAAACTAAAATTAAGAATTAAGCTTCTTGTCTTCTGAAATGGAACCAGTGTTGGTTTTCCAACCCTTCTACAATTCTAGAGTTTGATCTCAATATTCTTTGGATCAGTTACAAGGACCTCCGTTGGCGTTCCAGCAGTTGTTCATATTTCTCTTATACAGAACTTCAACATTTTACTATAAAAATGTAATTATGAATGTGTTCCCCCATGAGTCTCTCAGTACGTAAGAAACAACATATTTTCATTTTAGTGTTGGATGGCCCACATTAGAAGCCTTCAATAAGTGCTTGCTAATGTTTAATGGAATCTCTTCCATAAAAGAATCATTTCAGAGAAGTGATCCCTCTAGTGGCTAACCTACCTCAGTACATATTTTTATTTTAATGAACTTTTTAGTTATGAACCAACTGAGCACAATATGTAAAATGAGAACTAAATTTTGATCTATCAGTCTTATTATATGATATTAGAATTACTTTATCTTTTGTACACCTTTCTGTTGGTAAGAAGGGAAAGATGTGGAAAGAACTTATTAGTATTTTTAAAATATGAATTCACTGCATTCTAACATTTACTGATTAATGTTCTTTTAATATATGCCTGATGAGCAATAATCTTTTTTAACAATTAACAAATGTTCATAAGCATTCGTGGATATGTAAGTATGTATTGTAAAATAAAAAATATTTACCATCAAAAAATTAAACAAATGGCTTTCCCTACATTACCATGGATCTGGTAACAGGGAACATGATAGCTCAATGACATACACATCCTTGTTGGAATCTATTAGATTTTGAATACATTCATAGGATTTGGCCTACTAACATTTGACTTGGTGCCATGAGCTTCCAAAAACACCATACTTTTAATCTTCTCCTATTTGTGTGAGTAAAACTCACCAATTATCATTTGATCCAAAGCTACTCTTTGCATTTTTTGCATCAGCTACACTGGGATCGAGGAGGTAATAAAACCCCAGTTTGCATATTTGTTACATGTACTTTCAAGAAATGCTTTTCTAGTAGATTCATGACATAATAATAATTTACCTTCTAGTTTATACTTAATAATCTATGTTCAAAAGTGAATATGGCTAATTTAGGTTTTAATAGTCATCTACCCAAAAGTGCTTTGCTAGACTCAAAAGACCCGTTGGGATATCAATCACCTATACCCATAAGGCTGACGTTACTCAAAACATACTTTTTAAAGCATCATATTTGAATGTTAGCTTACATGTGCATGCATTTATTCACTTAGCAAACATTTAATGAACATCTGCCATGTGCCTGGTTTTGTAACACAGTCTCTCTCAAAAATTTGGGGATTAGAGTGGGTGGTAAAAACATATAAATAGATGATTATAACACAATGTGGTAAATGAAGAGATGGAAATGTTCACAAATCCTTGTGGGATTACAGAGGAGAGTCATCTCTCTCAACCCAAGGGTCTGTGAGAGTTTCTAGAGGGAGATCATGTCTGAGCTATGACTTCATATATAAACGAACATGAGCTAGGGAGGAAAAAGGGCAATGAAAAGTTGGTAAGTAAAGGTATAAAGGTGACAAAGAACCTGATGCATGGGAGAAAATGCATACAGTTTGATATTGCTGGAACCTGAAGCCAAAGCAGCAGTGCTCAGAGAGGAAGCAAAACAGGCTGACAGTCTGATGGTGTAGATCATGCCACCATTTTGCAGCAATGGAGAAGAGCTGACTGGTTTTAGGAAGGGAAATGACGTGGTTAAATTTGGAAAGAAGTATGAATTTAAGGAAGACCAGAAACAGCAAGATCAATTAAGAAGCAAGTGAAATAGCTCAGGCAAGGATCATGAAGCCTTAAATAGAACAATAATAATAGGACCAGAAAGGAGAGGATGAATTGGAGAAATATTTAAAAGACCAAATTGGAAGTATCTGAGCTATGAGGGAGAGAAGAGAAATTGAGGTTGCTTTCTTAGACTCTAGCCTGGTGATAGATCAGCTATAAGAATTTATTTTACAAGTGATAGAAAACTCATTTCAAACTGGTTTTAGAAAAACGAGACTAAAAATTTTAGAAGTAGTTCTTGCTTCAGGCACAAAGCTTTGGATGATATGTCACTGAGGCTTGGGCTCTTTGTCCTTCCCTCTGGCCTGTTTTGAGCCACACCCCTCAAGTGCATTGACCAACTCACAGCTTCTCCAGGATCCCTTGGGCTTCTCCAAGATCCAGTAACAAAGATTTGCCCCTGGTCCAGCATGAGACCTCCATGAATCTGCTTCAGCACTATGGCCAATTTAGGTGCTGTACAAGTTGTTAAATATTTTGAATAGCCCCTTTTCATATAGGGCTCAAGGCACATATTAATTTTATATTAGACATATGTAATAAAGAATGCTTTGTTATATAAGATGATACTGCTGATTAATCAGATTTGGTGAATAAGAATTGGCAAATAACTCTGGATGCCCTAGTGAAAAACATGTGTGCCAGCCCAAAAAGCTTAAAGAGATTGTGGGCCTAATATGTTGGTGAAGTTTTAGGGATCCAGTGATCTGAGTCAGGCCATGATGTTCTCTCCGTGGTCCTGGAGATATTGTCATAGTCTCAATCCCCCTAGAAGCAAGCCCCAAAACAAGGGTTAAAGTGCAACGAATTTATTTGGAAAATGATCCCAAGAAACACCAGTAAGGCAATAGAGATGTTAGACCTAATAAGGATATTTTACAAGCAAATTACCATTGTGTAAGTGGCTTAATTCCCTGAAACTCTAGCAAGGCGATAAGTCTTGAACTCAAGCCTGTGTTGGTCCGCTCAAGAGGCAAAGGAACTGGATTGTTTATATGCCAGCTTCCACTAGTCATTGGTTAAGAATTGTTCCTGGGGGGGGGGGGGGGAATTCCCCAGTACTTCTGGCTTTCAAGCAGTTCTGACCACAAGGAAACAGTCAAAAAGTTGCAGATGCTGGCAGCTTGAAGTTCACCCTGCGAAGGCTAAGAGAAGAATGAGGCACGCCTGAGATCTACTCATGCCCCCGACAAGTTCATTCTGTCCTGTCACTACTTCTTCAAGGTGGTGTCTGATGACAATTTATGTTAACGAAAATTACAGCAGAAGGATTTGTAGAACCAAGTACAGTCCCATCTGCAACTCTCAGGATAAATGATTCAACTGATCTTTATCAACTACTTCCTTTACCTCATTCTAGATACCTCTCACCCACAACTATCACCTCTGGTGATCCTGTTTGTTTTCCCTGTGGAAAGATCTCTGAGCCAGACCTCATCCTCAAGGGTTGGAGTCCCTGGGGACTATTCCCTTGTCAAACGGTAATTACTGTAATTGCCTGTTCACTGCTATTATGGACCATGGAAGCAGAAAGAGGCATCAGGGTGTATCTTCTGAGTTCCAAACATCACCCCTCTTGTTCCATTATGGAGTAGCAATCCTATCTCCTTATGATAATTAGTGTCAATTACTCTAGTTTTTCTTTATTCTTTTTTTTTTTAAGATTTTATTTATTTACTCATGAGAGACACAGAGAGAGAGAGAGAGAGAGAGAGAGAGAGGCGGAGACTCAGGCAGAGGGAGAAGCAGGCTCCACACAGGGAGCACAATGTGGGACTCAATCCTGGGACTCCAGGATCACGCCCTGGGCCGAAGGCAGGTGCTAAACCACTGAGCCATCCAGGGATCCCCTTTCCTTATTCTTAATATGTGGGCATGATGAACCCAAAAGAGATCAGGAGGTGGTTACACTTTTGCAGAACTCTTAATGTTGTCTCCAGTAGACTATTTCCCTTGGCCAAACACTCAAGAACCAATATCACTAATCCAACAGAGCCCCTCTTATTCCACCCTGGATTCTAAAACCATATATTCTAGCTACTGGGGGACAAAGCTCCATATAATGGCCATAATTTAAAGTATTCATGGCATCTTGAAGGTCACAGCCTCACCCCTACAGGATATCTAATTCAAAATAACACTGTAGCTACATCTTTATGAGATTTTTCCAATATTTTATCAGACCCAGAGCTTCCAGATTGTTCTATATATGGCAAAATCAGTGAATTCCAATATCGTATGCCTATTGTCTCACCTCATTTACCTCAAAAGGGGTCCCTTGGATGAAGGTGATGTTTTGTACAATGTTAGTAAACCAGACACTGTGAGGCCTTACTAGAATGACATGAAAATCAACAAGGATCTGAAGAAGGTCTAAATGATACTATCAATCACCTTAACTAATAACTACAATACTTCAATGCACTTCTCCAGTTTGAACATTCACCTACAGAGACCATTTCAGGAGGCCACTGTTGCATTAACACCAAATCTAGAAAAGATATTCCAAATAAAGAAAACTGCAGTTCACAGACACAAAAATTTTTAAACAAATTCTTTATAAATTTAGTGTCATCCAACTAAAAGTGACAGCACATACAGAGAAAAATACAGACTGACAAAGTAGGATTTATTCTTATAATGAAAAGTTTGGTTTAACATTTGAGGATTTATCACCAACTTAAAGGAACATAAGAGAAAAACTATGATTATCTAAATAGATGCATTTCATAAAATTCAATAGATTCTTAACAAATTCAGGATAGAAGAGAACTTCCTCTACCTGATAAAAATTCATAGCTAACATCATATGGTGAAAGTTCTGAATGCATATTCTCCGATTATGGTCATATAGGGTCAAGGCAAGAATGCACCTTCTCCTTACTTCTATTCCACATTTTATTGTAACAAGACAAGAGAAAGAAATAAAAGGCATAGAGGTTGGAAAGAGATAAAACTGACTTTATTTATAGATGAATATTATTTTCCTAGGGTTGCTACCCCAAAGTACCACAAATCAGGTGGCTAAAGACAGCAAAAAATATTCTAAAGGCTAGAAGTCCAAAATCAAGGTGCATGGTCCCTCTGAAACTTCTAGAATGAGGATTCTATTTTGTCTGTTCCTAGATTCTGGTGATGTCGGTCAGTCCTTGACATTCATTTTCTTTCAACTCCAGTATCTGCTTCCATCTTCACATGCTGTTCTCTCAATATGTCTGTGTCTTTACATTTCCATTTCCTTATAAAGAATCAATTAGATTGGATTAAGGCTTACCCTAATGACCTTGTCTTAAATTAATTAAGTCTGCAAAGATCCAGTTTATATACAAGGTCACATTCCCAGGTACTAGGGGTTTAGACTCCAATCTATCTTTTGGGGGATGCATTCAACCCATAATAAGATGATATGGTGTGTACACAGAAAATCATAAGAAATTTACAAAAAATCTATTAGACTTCACAAGTGAATTTACCTAGGTCAATAAGATCAATAATCAACAATTAATATTTTATTTACTAGGAAATCAATTGGAAAAATAAATTAAAAATGCAATTCAATTTATAATCATATTCAAAAATTAGGAAATATTTAGGGGAAAATTTCACAAAATAAGTACCAAATCTATAGACTAAAAACTACCAAACATTGTTGAGAGTAATTAAAGATGTGGATAAATAGGAGGTAAAATGCTCATGGATTGAAAGACTCAATGTCATTAACATGTCAATTCTACTAAAATTTAGCTATAGATTTAAAGCAATCCTAATCCAAAATCCAGCAGGGTTTTTCAAAGAATTTGACCAATTGATTCAAATTATGTATAATCGTCAAAGCAATCTAAAAAAGAAAAAGACCAATTGGAGCACTTACATTACTAGACTTTAAGATTTGCTATAAAGCTGCAATAGTTAATAGTGTGGTGTTGGCAGGATAAAAATATAAATTTGGGGAACTAAATGAAGAATTTAGAACTAGACTCACACATATATGTTCAATTGATTGTCAACAAATGTCCAAGGCAATCCAATGGGAAAATAAAATCTTGCCTCAAATGGTTTTGGAACAATAAGATATTCATAGTGGGGGAAATTTTTTATTGTATTTTGTTTTACCTTGGTGCCAAATGTTAACTTGATGTGGAACAAAGACCTAAAAATAAAAACCTAAACTATAAAAGTTATTGAAGAAAACATATGAATTTTAGGGGGTGGGACACAGTTCAGCCCCTAACATTTATGGAGATACTTCACAAAAAAAAAAAAAAAAAAAAAAAAAAAGTTATAAACGGCCAATGAAAACTGGGATCCCTGGGTGGCGCAGCGGTTTAGCGCCTGCCTTTGGCCCAGGGCGCAATCCTGGAGACCCGGGATTGAATCCCACGTTGGGCTCCTGGTGCATGGAGCCTGCTTCTCCCTCTGCCTGTGTCTCTGCCTCTCTCTCTCTCTCTCTCTCTCTCTCTCTCTCTCTGTGACTATCATAAATAAATAAATTAATTAAAAAAATTAAAAAAAAGAAAACATGAAAACTGATCAACATCATCAATCATTAGAGAAATCCAAATTAAGGCTACAGTAAGCTCTCACTACATCACTAAAATGCCTAAAATTAAGAATATTGACAATACCAATCATGGAGCAACAGGAACTCTTACACACTGATGGTGTTTTTATAAAATGGTACAACCACTTTGAAAAACTGCCAATTTCTTAAACAAATATAGATTTACCATGCAATCTAGCATTCCACTGGAACGTATTTATCTAATAGAAATGGACATACATGGTTTAACAGAGAGTTTTAAACGAATGTTCCAAAATAAATAAATAAAAAAAGGAATGTTCCATAGTAGCTTTATTATAGTAAAAAAAAATAAAATAAATTAAAAAAAAAAAACCTAGGAATTTTCAAAATGTCCATCAATAGGTGAATAAATAATGAACAATACATAAATAAGTACAATGATGCAATAGAATATCATCAGCAATAAAAAGTAATAACCCAAAAAAAGTAATAAACTGCTACTTATAACAGCGTAAAGAAATTTTAGAAAATCATCAAGTAGAGTTCATGAAGCAATAAACAAAAGAGTAAATACAGTATGATTCCATTTATACAGAATTTTAAAGAATGTGAACTAATCCATAGTGACAGAAAGCAAGTCAGTGCTTACCTTGGAATTGGGATAAAGGTGATGGAAACATTTCATGTCATCAATGTACATCTGACATGACTTACCTAATTGTATGCTGAAAATGCATGCACTGATTGTATATAAATTATGCTTCAATGGATTTTTTAATTTTTTTTAAAGGTTTTATTTATTTATTCATGAGAGACACACACAGAGAGAGCGAAGCAGAGACACAGGCAGAGGGAGAAGTAGGCTCTCCACAGGGAGCCTGACGTGGGACTCGACCTTGGGTCTACAAGATCAAACCTTGGGCTGAAGGCGGCTCTAAACCGCTGAGCTACCCAGGCTGCCCTCAATGGATTTTATTTATTTATTTATTTTTATTTATTTTTATTTTTATTTTTTATTTTTTTCCAATGGATTTTTTTTTAATTTAAAAAGCAATCTACAATGAACTCTGCAGCTCATTCTATTCTATCTTCTGTCATTATTTTATCATCAAAACTGCTTTTGTCAAGGTCACTGAATTTCCTGTTTCCAAATTTAATAACTTCCATGTTTCCAAATACACTATACTCATTTTCTATTTTGACTATATTCTATCCATTAGTTACATTCCTTACCTCTGGCCACTGAATGAGTTCTTTATTCTCAGCGCTCCTTGCATCTCTTGTTTTTTATTACATTTCAAAGAACTGGCTTTTCCTAGGCCCCTTTTTTCAATTGTTCTTTACCCAAAGTCTACATATTAGAGATTTGCAGGGCTTCACCTTGGGTCCTTTTCTTTTCTCAAGGCACTCCAGTTGTCTCTCAGAACCTAGCATAGTGCCTGATACTCATAGTTAATACGTGTTGACAAAAGGAGTAAATAAAAATACTGAAAATACAAGCTCAGAAAGTATCTGCATTAACACCATACTATGATTCATGATCCGGAAAGGAATATCTTCCTAAGATGTTAATAATGACACTTTAATCAAATAGGTACTACAAGAAAATTTATTTGTCTCCTCATTCTAAAAATGATTTTGGTCAGCATATTCAAATAAGATATATCCATTACATATTCCAATTTCTTTTTATGATTTTTTTAAAGTTACAGATGACAGGAAAAATCAAATAAGTGGCAGAGCTATGACTCAGCCAGATCGAGCTGTCTCTAGTGCTTATGTACTTCTTAGTAATGATTTAAATATTTTTAGAGAAAAACAGAAGTTGTGGTTTATTATCCTTAAAAACTCAGCTTTTTGTATTGTCATGACGAACTATACGTTTCTTGAGAAGAAAATTAGGAAGGATATGACTTTGAATGGATTTTAAAATCGGATATCTAATTCTCTACAATAATTATTAAAAAAAAAGGTGGATGGTAATATTTTAAATCTATGCATACATGACGGTTGCTCTCCTTTAAAATATGTCTAATAGTTACCATAGTAACGGATGCGGAGTCTCCTCTATGTGCCTCCTGGTGTTATCAGTGTGAATAATAACACAATATTAGATTCATAGGAGGGCAAAGAAAAGGTCCAAAGCAGCACATCATAAGTTTTAACTAGAGATTTTCTTTTTGGTTTACATTTAAATATAGAGAATATTAATATTCATCATTATATTATTATATAATTATAAAGGAAATATACCCTTTTGTAACTAGAAAATATTCATATTAATGCAAACATAATTTGCATATGTATAGAAGAATAGACGGATCCATCAATCAATATCCTTTTACAGGGCTATGTGGGGTGCAAACAACATAGTCTTGCTCCTGCAGAACCACCAGTACAGGCCAAAATAGAAATTGGCCAATGTCATTTAGCAGCTCAAATTTGTATAAAAAGATGATGAGCAAAGACAATATTAAAATCCTACCTTGTCAACAGTTGAAGAAAAATTTGGAAAATAGATTTTTCTAAACAAATGGAAATTTTAAGTATAAGAACTTTGTCTTCCTCCCTTGAGAGCTTCCTTCCTTTTTTCTTTTCCTTCCTCCTAAGTTTCTGTTTCTTTGTTTCAAAGATTTTAAGATCTTTTTACCCTCATCTACACTCTTTCTCTGGCCAGAAATGTCTTTGAGCCCCAGATAGAAAGGTTTTTAAGAAATAAAAACTGCTTTAATGGGATATCCAGCTAAGTGGTACTTCTCTGGACTAAAGTTGTTTTTCTCCAAGGGGAAAAAAAAAAAAAGATTCTTTAAGAAGCAGTTCCCTTCCTACAAGAACAAATGTATGAGAATGTATATTTTTCTCTAGTAGAAATAAAAGAACCAGATGAATCAGAAAATGCTCATAAGGGAAAGAATCATGAAATCAGTCAGGTAAACTTTCATTTTTCTGGTTATGGAAGCTGAGGAGCTGAAAAGTTAACTATTAAAGTTCCATGTCTAATTATAGTAGAATTTAGAATTTCTACTTATGAGTTCTTATCATTGTATCATATGTCCTACAATAAATTTACATTGAGGAACAGCAATGGCTGTGTCTTGAAATATTTTTAAGACTTTCAAATTAAATTACTAATGAAGGCTCATTTTTAGTTTCAGAAATTTATGCTGTCTTTCTCCTATGAAAATTTGTGCTTGCTCGATTTCATGAGGGACCTTTAAACGGAGCAGTGGTTGAAAACTATCGTGTCAGCTGCAAATGCATTTAAGCGTATGAAAAGTATCAGATGAACTCTACCAAGGATTAAAGAGATATCATAAACAGCATTTTTATAATCACAATAAATAGAAGCAATTTTTATGAGCTTAAAGAATCATTCAACTAAATATCTTTTATCTGAGCTCATTAAGGAAGCTTATTACTATTGTGATATGAATTAAGTAATTTATTTCATAAGATAAAATCTCGGAATATATGCTGCTTTTGAAGTCCTATATTGGTACCAGATAGAAGGAAAAAAAACATCCCACAAAGTGGCATGTTTGGTTCAGTCCATGGCAGTTTCTTTATTTTTTTATTTTATTTATTTTTTTTAGTTTCTTTATTTTTTTATTTTATTTTTTTAAGTTTCTTTATTTTTTAAGACTTAACTGAGAGCTGAAGTCTCAGATTTCATAGCAAAAGTAATTGCACAAAGCACATGAGATGAAAAATGAATTTTCATTTTATTAATTTACTTTACATATGAATATTCATAAAATAGCAATACTTCATATCCAGGCAGTAGCAGTCAGTGATTATTTCACGACCACATACTTTCACAGATACACATATTTTAAATCGTAGTATATACACTTTAAAAAGAAAAAAAAAAGATTATCATTTGACGTCATATTTTCAAATTATGAAGACGATACTTCATAGAAGTTATTTTCCAAAATGATGACATCTTGGATATAACAGATTGGCTGTTAAATAGACACAGGTTTGTGAACCATCTGTTAAGTAAAATTTCTCTATCAGAAAGAATTAACTCTATTTAAACCAGTCAGGCAACATGAATTTGGGCTGTTTGCCAGGCCTTGGAAATAACCTTGTAATATTGGAATGAATGTGACCATAGTATTCATGAAAAGACTGATTGTGCATTTCTCCCAGTTTGGAAAATGCCTACCTGGTCTTCTTTCCAGCTCATCAAACAAAACAAGTTATATGAATTTATTTTTACTTAGGTGTGAGTTTAGAGATTAATACAGCATGACTCCTGTTTTTCATAATTTAGTGCTTCCTTTTACAAGATCCCCAATTTTGACTGACAGCCAAGCAAGAAAATGAACTCCACATGGCTCCAGTCACCCTAATTATGTCAGAAGTAGCTGTTCTTCCTCTATTTTTCTTTTAGGAAGATTTATCTGCATTTGGGTGTATCCGCATGTGGGCACTTCACATTTTTGTTGATTTCGCTTACCACCCATTCAAAGATATGATAAGCTTGAAAATCCACATATATAGTGTTAGATACTGCAGTAAGGAAGAAGGGCTGGGATGGTTAGCAGGTTTGTTTTTCTTTTTTAAAAGAGAATGCAAATTCCTGCCAACAAAGAGTTTATAATAAATTGCAAGGAAGGTATATCAACAAAACTAGAGAATGTAACCATTTATGTTGGACAGCGAGGTTTAAGATTTGTCTTGGAAAGTTTCTAGAAGGACGAGAGATGTATTCCTATGCTCTAGTTGGTGATGGCAAAAAAGGGAGAGATGATAGGTAAAGTCTTGTTTATTTAGTCAAAAAATGATTTAGTGTTGTTTTCATTTTTAAGGCACCATTGAGTATAAAATTTCATATTGAAGTAACCTTTTGGAGAGAAAAAAAAGGACAGTTGCTAAGTTTCTTTTAACACTGAATATAAGACGTGTCAGGAATGTTAAATAGACTGTATGCTGGGGTGGTGCAGTCTGTTACAGCGTCTGACTCTTGATTTCGGCTCAGGTTGAGACCTCAAGCTTGTGAGATGGAGCCCCACAGGGCTGCATGCTCAGCCCAGAGTCTGCTTGAATTTCTCTCTCCCTCTCCCTCTGCTCCTTTCCTCCATGCTCGCTCTTTCTCTCATTCTCTCTCTAAAATAAAATAATCTTTTAAAAAAAGAAGAGGAAATATTAAATAGAAAAAAATTAATTTCATAATTAAGAAAGTCAATGACATAATCGATGACAGGTGCTGCATATTTAAAACATCCAGGGCATTTTACCAAAGGCTTTACACACTTTGTCTCATTTATTTCCTACAGATTCCTGAGGTAGATTCTATTAGTAGCTGTTTATAGTCCTAGTGATCTATTAAGTGACATTAGGGGACAGCAGTGAATATCAGGTCTGGCATACATTTCCTTAAATGTAATGGCTAAGATATTAGCTTATGTCTCTGACTTCAGTGCTTAGATAAGGACTGGGAGTCTATACCGCCTGCAAAAATTGGTTGAACACTATTAGAGGCAAAGTGATGGGCAGATGCATGGACTCTTGAGTTAGACTCCTCACAGTTAAAGTCCAGCTCTATCACTTTTCCACGCATACGGTCTTAGGCAAATTGCTTAGCCTCTGAGCATCTTACTTTGTTCTTCTATGAAATCTATTAAGTGTACCTACCCCCCATGTTCATTGTGAGGACAAAGGAATGAATAAACTTGAAATTCTGAAAATAGTGCCTGGCACCTGAGAAGAGTTAGCTGTTATTATTTGCTAAGTGCAGTATAAGTGTCGTGCTAAAGGGGACAAGAAGAAAAGTGACAAAGGGTAGAATAAGTGCTATATTGGGTTATGTATCACTGTGGAGGGAAAATTTTTTTTTTTTTTTATTCATGATAGTCACAGAGAGAGAGAGAGAGGCAGAGACACAGGCAGAGGGAGAAGCAGGCTCCATGCACCGGGAGCCCGACGTGGGATTCGATCCCGGGTCTCCAGGATCGCGCCCTGGGCCAAAGGCAGGCGCCAAACCGCTGCGCCACCCAGGGATCCCCTGTGGAGGGAAAATTTAAAAAGAAGCAAAGACGGTAAGTACCAGTACATAAATTGTGGTGTCGGGAACTGCAAGATGCTCAAAGAGTGTGAGACCTGAGCACGTATGGAGGCCAGAGCCTGCCTAGAGGAGCATCGACCTTACCCTGCAGGCAAAGGACAGGGGGACGGGCTGTGTGCAAAACTTTGAGAACAGAGCATCAGCTTTCTGTGTTAAGCAGATCAAGTGGGTAATCAATTGGAGGAGAGCTTGAAGGAGCTTAAGCAGAGGGCAGTGGGAAGGCTTCTGTGTGCCGGGTAGATAATTCCAGAAGAGAAGGATTACATTTGAGGTGGGAACAAATGCAAATGAAGATTGATGGGGTACACAAAATAAGGGGGAACCCCCTGAGTGCCGCAATAATGTATTTTCACTTTACTTTGTAACTTCTTGGGCCAGAGAGCATGCAATCATGTTCCCGACATTAATGGTGCTGCTTTGTAAAGTGCATGATAATCTCCAGGTTAGTGGTAACAGAAACTCTCTCCTATTTATAATTTTCACCTTCACCAAAAAATACCCAGTCATGTCACTAAGTGTGCTTCTCCCTACTATTTCCTTCAGGAACTTATCTGAATACACGTTGCGTGCTTCTCTCATCAGAGGTTGTCAGAACCAGCAACACGTTAATGATCATTTTATGGCAAAGTTTTATTGCTAAGAAAAAGGGCAGCAGATTATTTTTCCTTCATATGGTTTCAGAAGATTCATTTCTCATTTCCATAGCCACTGAGAGGGGCATTCAGTCTAAGATGGGGTGACATTTTCATTGACTAAATGCTTAGTACGCTTGGGGCACCGTACAAACTCAGAATGATTTGCTATTTGTTGTTGGCAATAGAATTTTAAGTTATGTATTTATGACCGGGATTGTGTGGAGTTCTAAAATAGACACCGAATGCTTAATATAAATGTAAATTTAATAAGTTTGAAATGCATTTTTTTGAGACACTACAACTTTTGCGTTGCGCTAGATGAGATGGGGGGCATGGGAACATAAGGATTAAGGTGGGTTCTGTTAATATTTACTCAGAGAGTTGTTGCAGTTGATTTATCAATTGTTTAATAAGCGGTACAGGATCTCATTGCAGAGAACTTCCTTGTGAATATGCCAATTAAAAAAATTAATAACGTGACATCAGCTCCACACGATGTAAAACAGAAGTAGGCAGGCTACTATAGTTCACAGAATAGCTGACAGTTAATTCCTATAGCAGAATAGAGAGATTCTCGGGGATGAGAAATTTCTTTCCCTTGACAGGTCTGAGAATGTTGAAAACGGAAGTATACCGACCATGATAACAATCTTCAAACAGAAATCTAGGGAGGCAGAAAGAAAAAGATATTAGGAAGTGCTTTGAATTCTTAAAATACTATTTTTTACGGATTCATAGTAGTACAATTTGCCTCAATAAATATGAATAATAGTAGCTATAACTTAATAATTAGCTGATTCTCACATTAATCTATTTTTATGTGTGTTTAAAAAGCAGTTTGTAAAAAAAAAAAAAAGAAGTAATTTTTTTCCCTCTTGCTATCCAGTGGAATAAAAATGACCACCAAGAGGGTCTTCCCACAAGGTATGGCCTTCAGCTACAAATAGAATTTATCTAAGGAATCAGAATTTCATTTGAACACTTTTGCTTGCCTGAGGGCTTAACAAGTCACTAGTTAGTTCTTGTGGCAATCTTTCTGCTTTGAATAACTCCAACTAATCTAAAAATACCGAGTAATATTATCAATGAAAACGCAAATTTGCCTCACCTTATGGCTTAAAAAAACACCCACAGATCAGGAATTTTAAATTAGGAACACATGGAGGGATACATAGAGGAATTTTGTAAATAAGAGGGGCCTGGACTCTGAGGTCTCTAGTTAATCAGAAATTGATTCTTCAAAGGGAGCAACTGGGAAAAGTGTATTCCTTCCCACCCCTGATGCCTTAATTCAGTAGCAATCATGGGTAGGAAAGGAGGAATGGTAATTCATTCCCTTTGTCCTCAAAGACAAGGAGATGGATTCTCTAAATGACTGCCCACAGATGGTCCAGGACAAGGCGTTAGCTGGATGACTAACTTTGGCCAGGATAAGCAGGATGCTCACGCTAGCCCACGCTCTGGGTGGCCTTCCACCCCAAGGCTAGCTTCCGCTCCTTCAAGTGACCGGTATTCACTCTGGCTCAAATATATTTACCTTAGACTGTCCTAGAAAGATAACTGTCTAGTGTCAGTGTTCTCAAATTCATGGGAAAATTCATCTCCATACCCATCCTATACCTCAAGTGAAACATAGGGGAAGACAGGGGCGCCTGGGTGGCTCAGTTGGTTAAGCATCTGCCTTCGTCTCAAGTCATGATCTTGGGATCCTGGGATCCAGCCCTGAGTTGGGCTCCCTGCTCAGTGAGGGAGTCTGCTTCTCCCTCTGCCTCCTCCCCATCTCTGCCCCCTGCTCCTGCTCTCTCTCATTCCCTTAAAAAAAAAAAAAAAAAAAAATCTTTAAACAACAACATAGGGGAAGGCAGCCATTGTGGAGAAAATGTAGAGGAGAAACATAGGAAAGCTTCGAATAAGAATGTTTTTGCCCCAAATCCAGGGCCTAAATGTGTCAAAAGCCCAGGAGCAGAACTGGAAGACCTGGACCAAACAGGAACTGTATCTGCCATTGACAGTGTCACTCTTGGAAAACTAGTCATCCTCTTGGAGCTTCAGTTTCTTTGCAATAAAATGGGATAACTCTGACCTTCCTCAAAGGGTTGGTGGGAAGATTAAATGAGAAAATAGATTTTAAGGTGTCAAACAGTTCCTGGGACATGAATAATTCTCTCCTTGTTTTATTTTCTTTGGTTGGCTTTGGTTTAACTATGAATCTTTCGAGCTGTCCGTACGATGGGAACATGCTTTTTACCCTTCGTGGAGGACGAGCGAAAGAAGATTCAGATGATGAGAAACGAGAGAAGGTGGTATCAGGGGGGCTAAGGAGAATGTCAAAGTAAATTGTGCTGATAAAAATAAAATCTGGGAATATAAAATGAAGCCTTACAATGTTGCAAGGTTTTAGGATAGAAGAGGGCAAGCACTTTTCTAACTGTAATACAGATCATAAAGAGCAAATAGCGATAATCATAAAAGAAAAGAGTAAGAATATCTCTTGAATTGTCTTGAATCTTAAAAAACAATTCAGGGGGCATTCGGGTGGCTCAGTGGTTGAGCGTCTGCCTTTGGCTCAGGTCCTGGGATCGAGTCCCCCATCGGGCCCCCTGCAGGGAGCCTGCCTCTCCCTCTGCCTGTGTCTCCGCCTCTGTGTGTCTCACGAATAAATAAATAAAATCCTAAAAGTAATCAAATAAAAGCAATTCAGGGTACTTTTAATATTAGATTAGTTAAGCCACATTTTCCTTTCTGCTGACCACTGAAACTTTTAAACTGTTCCGTCAACTAGTGTATTGAAGCTCTCCACCTCTTTTGCAGTCTTGTGGTCAAGGAAAGGTCTGCATTCGAAACAATGATCACAAAGTGAAAGGATCCTTCTCCCATGACCTTTGAAATAAGAGGGTCACTATCTGAGAAAGGAGGATCTGTAACTGTGTCATGACCTCTTAACTATGATTTGTCACAATGTGGACAGCAGCCTTCATATCCTGTGCATGATTTCAAGACAGGGAAAAATGACATCTTATCGACTGGAGGATATGACCAGACATAGCGTTTGGTTGCTGCTCCCATTTTAGGGGATGCCCCTTGCTTTCAGGATGGTTTCACATTCTACCAGCGTGACTCTACAGAGCAGCAGGAGACTGGCCATTTATTCTTGGCTAATTACCAATATTATTTCCTCATTATTTAAAACTCACTTATATATGACCACTAGTTTTCCTTGCCTTGGAACCACACTTTGCATCTCTGGATGTTGTTATCATTATAAGAAACAAATGTTACAAACTAAAATGTCGATATCTACACATGATTTACTTCGATTTCTTGAATTCAGTAAAACTCCTGATACTTACATTAGTTAGTGATTTCCAGACTCTTCTTTCGGCCCCTCTGTATATCAGTACAACGTGGCTTTTCGAACTATGGTAATAACGGATTATAGAGGACTACCTTGACTGGGCAAGTTTTGGGAGAAGAACCCTTTTTATCATGTCTAGCCAGCCACCAAGACATCTTTAGGTTGAGGCTAAGAAACAGTTGTCTTGTCACAGAAGCACAATTCAGTTGAACAAGTTTTGCGATCACTACCTCTCATAGCTGGGAGAACCAAAGAGTTCTAAAATGGTAAGAGGATTGAAACAGAATCCAGTGTAAATTCATCAAAGAAAAGGGACAGAGAGGATTTCCAGATCAAGGTTGTACCGTTTGGTTATGGCAAAGCCAGACCAAGTCCTTGGTGTCGCATCTTCCAGTGAAACGATCTTTTGTTGTGGTGGTTCAAAGGTTCCCAGGGCTCGCCTTTCTTTGGGGCTGCTTCTGGCTACTTGCTCCCTCTGAATTCCGAGTCAGACAAGCACTTCTGAGATTTTGAAAAAAATCTTTGCACGCTCGATCGTGATTTCAAAAAGGAAACAGCAGCTTTACTTCAATGGGAAAAGCCCCAGAGGGTCACCTAAAGGCCAGTTCTTGTCACCCATTTCCTGTGGCCACACACCTCTAACTTCCCACCTCCCAATTCCCTTCCCCAGAAAAGTCAAAATTAAAAAGAGTGGGGCCTTAGCACGACCCTGTTCCATCTGCCACAGCGAGTAAGTCTTTCTGAGTTTAACAATTGTTATACTGGGAGGTAAAGGGTGACTGTTCTAAAAGACTGGGATTTAATAAAAGGTGTGCTTATGATTTTTTTTTAGGCTGGAAAACCAGAGTACTACTATATCCTGGATCTCTAGAGATAGCAAGAGCTATCTCTACCTAAGATGGGTAGTTGGAGAAAGTGGAGAGAGAAAGAGGATGACTGTAAGTGAGACTACTTTATTATTATTATTATTTTTTCCAGAACAATCTTTATGTCTGTGGTGATCTGTGGCCAGTTACTCTCTTACTAATGCTACCTACCTCCAGCCCCTGGTCTCAGTTAAATGTATACGTAAGTGTCGCTTGTGAGCCATTCTGGAAACTTGGTGGGCATTTAGGTAGATCAGAGATTCCTGAACTTCGGAAACTCGTGCTCAGTTATCTGCCACGAACATGCTGAAAATTCAAGTTCTGGGAAAAGGTGTAAAATAATGTTGTACCTATATCTCTGTGTACATGAGTGTCTGTGTGTGAGTGTGTGTTAGGATTGACTCAGAAGACGAGAGAGCAAGAAAACTTGTGACAACTGATGTTCTTTTTTTTAAATTTTTATTTATTTTTTATTTTTTATTTTTTTGACAACTGATGTTCTGAGGCAAAAATACATCCCCATGGTTCTGTCCTCCTGGGTGTTACGTGACTAGCCAAACGGGCAATTTGCTTTAAATCTTACTCCACTTAAACAAAATGAATAGCGACACCCCCCCCCCCTGCAATGATCACTGTTATTAACCAAGTACCTTCTACTGTGTTCTTCAACAGGAATTTGTAGGTACCACCGTTTCTGCGTTCAGCCTGAATGGGCACTCCTTCCTAAGGTTAAACAAAACACGAAAACCACAAAGAATGTTTGCAATTATTTTCTCTTGGTTGGCGGAACAGATGCCTTTCCTTAAGGAAAACGCCTTAGGCCAAAACAAAGCCATATTCATTCAAAATATAGTGTTTAGTAATTGTGCAGAGTCTGGATTACATAAAATTTACTTGCAGTGCAAGGGTCCCCACTTTTTCTAGGAAAGGTTTATACCCAAAATGGAGCAGGAAGACAGGCAGAGGATAAAGCGTTAAAAGAATCGACGATGCCAAGGGCAAGTGCAGTTCAAGAAACGGCAATGCAAGTGCACTGAAAGGAAACCAGGCAATGCGACGGTGATTTTGTCTAGGGGTCACGCAGGAGCACCTGGCTGGCTTTATTTATAAGGTGATTGTCAAATCAATCTGTGGAATATGGATGAGGTGAAACGCAGAGGTAGGGTATTATTCTAGATCATCTGTAACTTTTCAAATACAACCCTCATGCTGAAATTCCAGGGAGAATGTAAGGGACTCCAATAAAAAAACCTGTCAGTCACTGCAGAGTGTTTATTTATTATCCCCCTGAGCCAGGCACTGTTCTAGCCAATATGAAATGATACAAAATAAAGAGTAGTCATCACCCTTATAATCTCATGAGAGCAAATGGATTAGGTCTGCAGACACACACACACACACACACACACACACACACACACACACACCCTCTATGTGGGTGGTCAAGAAATGTCAACTCTAGGGACGTTTAACAGCCTCATTTAGAAAAGTCCTGATTAGAAAACCCAACTTACAAAATGAGAAAAACCGGGGAGTAGTTTTATTGCAAATAGATTCAAACACGCTCATAAAGCATGTCTTTTACATAACAAGCCTCCTTACGTTATTAAAATTGGGAACACTGCCCCTCTCCCTTGCAGATCCCCCAAAACATTTCTGGAACCTATTTATTGTGCAAATATGGATTCACACTGGTGTTGAGGAGTTGCCAAAGGGCATAGAATAACAAGCCTCTGTCCGCTAACCTGTAAATTCTCTGAAGTCCAGGAGTGGGCCTCGTTCCACCGCCTTGCTCCCTTGCACTGTGAAGATGGAAGTGGCAGAGGGGTAAGAAGGAAGGAACAGGGTAGGTGAGTAAAGACGGACTGTGCTTATTAGAACTTTTGCGAGGCAAACAAGAAGAGGGCCCAGGACCCAGGAGAGGTCCAGGTGGCCGGTGTCAGTGGGGGTCCCGACACAGGAGAGGGCCGGGCCTTTTCTGCAGGACTCAGAGGAGTCCGTGCCTTTCCCCAGGGCCCCTGGGCAGCTCCCAGCAGAGGGGAGGGCCACGCGAGGCCGGCACCGGGCAGCCCGGGGGGGGGGGGGGGGCGGGGGGCACTCGCGACTCCAGCGGGACCTCGGCCCGTGCCCCGAGGCTGCCGCTTCCTCCGCACCCCCGGGGAGCACCGTGAAGGCTCCGACTGTTCGCGCGTCGGGCGCTGCTTCTGCTTTGCTCGCCGGGGACCTGCCTGCTGTCGCTGTAACGCAGCCCGAGGACGAGGCGCAAGCCCGGCGAGCACCGAAGCGTCTGCGCCCCCCTCCCGGCGCCCCGGCCCCAGGGCGCAGCCCCAGGCGGCGGGAGCTCCCCGGGCCGCGCGCCCCGAGCCCGGCCCAGCCGGGCGGGGGGTGGGGGCGGGGGCGGGGGCTTTACTTTTGTTTTCCGCATCCCGCCTCGGGGAGCTGGAGGGCTGACCCAGGGCAACTCTCTCGTTCCTTCGGCGCAGAGGCTCCGGCCAAGCCTTCGGGAACGGGGATCCCCTCGGAAAGTGACGACAGTCCCGACCCCGGGGAGGGGTGGGTGGGGTGGGGGGCGGGGAGGGGGCGCTGCGGGAGCTCCGGGGCCCTCGGCCGGGCCCGGGCCGCACCCTCCGCCGCCCGCCCCGCTCGCCCTCCGGGGCCCGGGCCGCCCGCGCTCGGGGTCCCGCCGCGCCCCCCCGCCCCCCGCCCGGCCGCACCTGCTGAACCGCGGGGCTGCCCCGCCCGCAGGCGCCGACCCCCGCCCCCCCGCCCGCCGGAGCCGCCCCCCGCCCGCCGCGCCCCGCGCGCTCCGCCCGGCCCGGCCCGGCCCCCGCCCCCGCCCCCGCCCCTCCTCGGCCGCCGCGGCGGGGGGAAGGTGGACGAGGGGAGGGGACGCGCCGCAGCCCGGGGCCGCCGGGCCTCCCGCCGTCGCTGCCCCGCGCCCAGACGCCGCGCCGGCCCCGGGGTTTGCGCGGACCCGCGGCGCGGGGGGAGGGCCCGGCCGGAGCCCGCGGGACCCGACGCGGCCCGACCAGGTGACCCGGCGGGCGGAGGGCTGCAGCCAGGTGCCGCGATCCGCGCCGCCGCGCCCGGGGCCCGCGCCCGGAGCCCCCGCCCGGAGCCCCCCGCCGCCCCGGGCCCGCGCCCGCGCTGCGCCCCGGGGCCCGCCGCGCCGCCCGCGCCCGTTTCTTCCCCTCCCCCTCGGGGTGGGGGTGGGGGTGGGGGTGGGGTGGGGCGGGGGACAGGGGCGCCCGCGGAGCGCATCTATTGGCAGCGGCGTCATTGATCCGAAACCGCTCGCCGCCTGCCCGGCCCGGAGCCCGGCTCCGCGCGACCCCGAGCCCCGGCGCCCCGGCCTGTGCCTGCCCCGGAGTGACAGGTGCTCCCGGCAGACTTGCCGGCGACTCCCCGCCGCTCCGCCGGCCGCCCCGCGTCCCCACCCCGCCCCCCGTCCTCCCTCGCCTCCCCCACCCCACCCCCCCCACCCCACCCCCACCCCCACCCCACCCCCACCCCCACCCCCACCACTCCGGCACGGCTCGGGATTTGTTTAAACCTTGGGAAACTGGTTCAGGTCCAGGTTTTGCTTTGATCCTTTTCAAAAACTGGAGACGCAGAAGAGGGCTCTAGGAAAAAGTCCTGGACGGGATGATGTGGAAAGGAGCCTGCGGTTCCCCGCGGCCAGAGCAGGCTCGGCGCTCCCCCCGCGGCGCAGCCTTCCCCTGGCGGTGGTGAGAGGGACTCCGGAGTCGCCGCTTCCCCAGGGCCCGCCGCGCGCGAGCTCTCGCCCCGCTCGGCCAAATGCTCCTGCTCGGGCTTCTCCTGCTGACATCCGCCCTGGCCGGCCCCAGACTCGGGACTCGGGCTGAGTCCAGCCTGAGCAGCAAACTGCAGCACTCGAGCGACAAGGAGCAGAACGGTGAGTCGGGCCCCGCGCCCCCGCTCGCTCCTGGCCGCCCGCGGGGCGCGCGCCTGTGCGTGTGTGTCCCGCGGGCCCCGCGCGCCGCTGCGCGATGGGACCGGCCGCGCCGCCCGCCTCGGCGGGGGCTCCGGGGGCGGCGAGCGGCCCGCGGCCTCGGGGGCTGCCACCGGGCGGGACCCGGCGGCGGGGGGGGGGCACGGCCGGCCGCGGCGGGGAGGGCGCCCCGGGCGCGACCGCGGGCGCCGGGGCCGACGCGCTCGGCTGAACCTTCGGCTGCGGAGTTGGGAGTTCAAGACCTGCCCCAACCCCGAACCCTAAATGAATGAGCCTCGGCACGTTGCACTTCACTCCGATTCTCTCTCTCTCTTTTTTTTCTTTTTCCCGTGGGGAGGGGAAAAGGGGGTGTTTGAGGGGATGCATCAGCCGCGTTCACTGAAGCGCTCACCCTGGAAAAGGCATCAATTCATCAGTAAGTAGGTAGGAAATAACAGAGGTCAGGAGGCCGCGTGGACCTTTTCAAGGGGAGTTAAGAAATGGATCTCTCTTGCGCGCTCTCTCTCTCTCTCTCCCCCTTCCCCCCCCCCCCCCCCCCAAATGTGCCTTTGTGCTCCCAAAGCCCTTACCTTTCTGGTGTGTGTTTTTATATGTGTTGGTGAATGACTGCTATGTTGTGTGTGCTGGAAACGACTTAATCCTGCATAGGAAATGAGAATTACTTTCAGCTTTCAAGTGTACCTGAAATGTTTAGAAAACTCTCAGATGCGAGTTCCCCTGGGCTGGGATTGCACAGAGCTGGAGAAAGGCTCCTTTCATAAAGCCAGGGCAGCTTCAGGGTGTGTAATTTGCTTAGCCTCTGAACCCCATATGATTTACATCATTCAATTTCTAAACTCTTTTTCTCTTGATCTACCATTATGAAGTCATTTTCGAGAATACTTTGTAAATAGAAATTTTATACTGCACATGAAACCACAATGTTAATGTAGGCTGTCTAAAATTAGAATATTAAATGCCCTGTTTACAAGTGGTGCTCTTAATGTTACTTGAAAAGCGATGTGCATGGGTTTTGTTTTTTTTTTTTTTTTTTTTTTTTTGACTGCTTTGTGTGCCATCTACTCAGAATGCAAGAATGCTGTCACTTTATTAGCCAGGGGGAACTGAACACGAGCAGCATACCTAGAAAATCAGAATGGTGTGTGCTGCGGCTTCAAGTCACAGCAACTTTTCCCTTTATGTATTGGGGCCGTGTTGTTAAAGCTTCCACTTTGAATGCGAGCTCTCTGTTCGTCCCGAAGAAAGCGCAGAAAGTTGTAAAGCGCAAGGATAGATTAAATAAGGATTCCCCGAACTTTTGTGGCCGTGATTTGGACGTGTTGTATGTGCAGCAGATACACATGATCACGTTTATCGGCCAGTATTCATGTAGTCAGTCGCTCCTTACAACTTGCTAATGTGATGGCACATGGCACCTGCAGGCTGCTTGAGCTGCTGATCAAAGGGCAGCCTAGGGATCTATCTCTAATCACAGGAGCTGCAGAGGACTGGGGGAGAGTGATCAAAGGAGCCCCAGCACCAGCTGTACCCTGGCAGGAAACAGAGCAGACCAACCTTTGTTCTTTTTCACGTAAAATAAATGTCCAGCTCAAAATGCTGCTTCTTCCTAGACAGGCTTCTCCAAAATGACGATGCACAATATTCGTGGCCGCACACTTCTCTGTTGTATCGTTCCCGTGCCATTATCATTTCTAACTTCTGCGCTGTTTTATCAAGCCTGTCCTGGCTTCTGTCACTTTTCCCGAAACCATTTGCGACTTGTGCCTCTGGTTGTCATACTTTCTTGTGATCCACCAACCATCATCACTTTGTAATGGGCCCCCGAGAGCTCTCACCGGGTCATTGGCCACTTTACTGAGGAGGTGCACACCCTCCGGAGAGGTGAGTTCATTAAGCCAGGCCACACACACTCTGTTACCATCGGAGGCTGGGCCATTTCCATTCCTAAGTTGCCTGATGCTAAAAATAGCCTGGCTGTTTCCTAATCTGTGGGTAGAGGATTGGGCTATGTTTAGCTCTTGGGAGGGTTGGCAGCAGGAAGTAACTGGAGGTAGAGAACTACTCACCTTGTAGTTTTTAGCCTCTGGAGAAGTGGGACTATCCAGCACCAGGGGGCAATATAGAGCTATTTTCCTGCACATGCTCAGGTTGATTTTTCTGCTTCAGGTTTCCAAGATTTGAGGATAACAGGTAGGTCCCAAGAAGATCCTGGAACTTCTTTATCTTCTTTTTTTTTTTTGGGGGGGGGGTGGGTGAGTTCGAATTTTTCATTCCCTTATGTGGGATGTTTTTGCCCTTGTAATGAGTTCTGATTGATTTTTGATTGCACTCATGGTATTCTCAGTTTTGAAGATTGCCCAATTCTGGAAGTACAAACCCTTCTGGAGATGCCATACAGAAACGTCATTGGCCCAATATGCGCATTGCATCGTTTAATGAAAGGTCTTCGAAGTGCCAAATGTCCAACTTGATCTGTTTATTGTGACTACTGGAAGTCATTCTGGATTTCAAAGACCTCTCCCCAGTGATACTGTCTTTTCCCTAGTAGTCTAAGTCCTCAGCTATTGAGGCAGTCGGATCCCAGGACTGCCTCATTTCCTTACTAACTTGGTGTCCCAAGAGGAGCTGAGCTATGAATGCATGGAAGTTGATGCCTATAGCCAATGCTAGATATTTGGATTTTGGTTGGATCGTGGGAAGGTGCTTCCAAATTCATCTTGAGGGATCAGTGTCATTTATCCTGTTGTTATTCATTATGTGGTTTTGGGCCTAATACTCTTTTGCAATTCTTGCCGCTTTGCTGTGAGAATAGCTTTATCCTCCAATATTACGTTACCTATGTGTCCTTAGTTCTTAACCTGAGGTCTAACCCCGAAGTCTCACATGTAAACCAAGGGTCTCCAGGTGTAACTTAAAGATGGAGATAAAAGATTAGCACACTGACTCATGTAGGGTTCCTGGCCTATACCTCCTGTATGACCATGGGAAAAATGGCTAGTATCTGCGTGCACGCCCTTAGAGGATACCGCCTGCCATAAGACCGGTAGGTTCTGGGATGGAGAAGGAATCATACGCATCACAAAACCAAAAGAAGCAAAGCTTGCTTTATCGATTGCGTATAGCCCATATAGACACCACTCACAAAGTTGCTGATGGAGTTAGGCCTCATCCACACTGTATCATTGGTAAGTGATTTTAATTTATCCATAGAGCCGAAATGTGCTTACTGTTCTCATTTTTCTTTAACCATCTTGAGTGCAGACTTGGAATATTTCCCTATTACTTAGGGCTATCCTAATGAACATCATTTACCGTATGTGCTCTTTGACTCAAGAACTTTTGTGGCCTGTAGGGCCATTTACCTTGGGGACAAATGATCCTCTAGGAATGCCTTTCTGAATACACGTATCTTGTGTTTGTGGCTACGCTGTCTGTCTTTTCTTCTGGGGCCAGCTTGCTCCTCCTCCTGCCATGTGCCTATGCCTAACAAGCCTCTCCCCCTACCCTTTCTAGGGCATGGCTTCAAGGCTCTATTTTACTGAGAATAGATAATCACAATCCTTCAAATGGTGGCCAAGAATAAATAGGATCTTATCCAGCGCTAAAGGGACTTCCGACGAGTTAGTCTATAAGTTGTAGTGCGTGACCTTTGTGATATTTATTTTGTTTAGGGGATTTTTTTTTTAAAGAACTTCCTCCTTGTTCTCTGCTCGGTTTCAAACTGTTGAGGAAATTGAAGAAGTAAAGTGCCATTATGTAATGATGAACATTGTCTTTCACAGTGACAAAAAAGCCCCATTCTGTGTTTTGGTAACATTTCCCTCCTACCAAGTGTTATCTTTTACAGTTAACCTGATGTATTTTATATTCACCTTGAAAAGATGATGATCAGGTCTGTAGGAAGCTTTAGGGACTAGCACGTTATGTGTTAAAAAGTTTTAAACAGAGGCCAGGATCTGACACTAAGGGTTCCCCAGTGGTGGCACTGGTGGCACTTTGTAGACTTCTATCTCAGGCACCAACATCTTAGCTTTATCTATTCTTATTTCATCCCTCCTGACACTTATTTTTTACAGATCTTCTTTATATTCTCTTCTGCTTCATGTTTTTTTTTCAGCTTTTATAGTGCTAAAATTCTGTTTCATCTACAAACTTACACAGTTTTCGTGGAAACAGAATTCTAATCATAATGCGATGTGTTAAGTCAATAAAAACAGAATCAATGCATTCATAACGTCCATACTGCCCCCCCACCAAAAGTTCCCAAAATTGCTAAAATTTTCCCCATGGGTTTTTATTTGTGTTAACCAAAATGATAGAAGTCGTAAAAGTCCTTTTATCTACTCCATCTAGGTTCGATGCTTCTGGTTGTTTTATTTGGAAGTACCATACGTAGCCAGAGTGTCTCTATATAATGCTGTGTGATTTCTATGTGACTTATTTATTAAACAGTCTCTCTGTGTTATTTTTCTCTACCACTGCCTCTATGATTTTTTTTGTTTTTCTGAATCTCTCTTATTTCCTGAGGATACCTCTAATGGTTGATTTTCAGTTGGTATGTACCAGTACTACCATACAGATTGTTAAAATACTGAAATATTCCTAATGGGTTGGGAAGGAGCCAGTGCTACCCTTTTAGGACAAACTGACCATCATCTATGAATCAGAAACTACACAGTTAATGCTTGATAGGACATCCAGGATACTACTCAGGATACTACTCAGGACGTCCGGGATACTACTCAGGATACTACTCAGGACGTCCAGGATACTACTTCAGCTCTGCTGGCCTCCTTCCTGGTTGATCCACATGCCTGCCATATTCGTTGGTCACCATCTTCACACCTTTAGCCACTGACAATTTCAGTTATACTGAGGTCCAGCTCTTCTCTTTTCTCCTCCCTGCTTGGCAGCTGAGGCCAAGCTGAGGCTTAAAGGACATGGAGTAAGGAAAGGATGTGGCCTTTTTTAAAGCCTCCTTTTCGCAGCTTCTTTTGTTCTATCTTGTCAAGGTTGGGGCCTGGGAAGTGTGATGAAGCAGGGAGGCGCGACTCACATGGCCTGGGATTGCAAGCCTTGATCGGTTGTTCTTGTTTCTGTGGGCAACACTCATGCATGGGCAGCAGCTTACTGTCATCTAAATTAAATGGATCATCTTCCCATAGGTCTCCTTTTCTGACCCCTTGATCTGAGTTAGCCAGCCCTCACTATCACATCAAGGTTAATTAACTGCGTAGTACTTATTATCACTCTTTGCTATTCTTCTTGTTATTAATCAATTAATTGTAAATCTACCCCACTCACCATTCCCAGAGTATATAAATTCCCTGAGAGTGTGGACCTTGTCCATCTTGCTGTCTGTGGGAGCGTGAGCCCCTGGAACGGGATTGTACATAGTATGTGCTCAATAAATATTTGTTGGATGATTCTGGATGTCGGGCCTTATTAGAATAAGACTATGGTGTTGACTACAATAGTAGAGCCATCCTTGAGGATGTATTTTTTGGTCTTGGAACTTCTACACTGTTGGACATTTTTCATAGGAAGGTTAAACTGGTTTATTTATTGGTTGTGATGTGTTATGCTAATCAGAGTACTACCTGACAATCTTGGATAATATGCCATGCTATCAGGTGAGCCTGTAACCAAGTAAGTGGGTATGTTTCCTAGAACGGGTGCTGGTCACTTTCTTAAAAGTGCCATTGCTTAAAAAAAAAAAAAAAAAAAAAAAAAAAAAAAAGTGCCATTGCTGTACATACATACCTCTGTGTTTTCTCAAGATGAGGTGCTGTGCGATATGAACCAAGGATCTGAAGAATGGTAGATTTTAGGTGGCTGAGATGCCTCCAAAAGCAGTGTGCCTTCTATCTTATGCTTGTGGCTCACAGTTGCATAGGCTAGACATTAGCAATAAATACGGTGCGTGAAATGGTAGGACTAGAAGGATCCCGGGAGCCTTGTCCTCACCAATGTGCAAAGTGAGACCTGGAGAGCTGAAGTGACTCTGTCTAGGTCACCGTTTAGTGCAAAACTATGAAACCACCAATGTGGTCATGTGGGTCATGTGTCTTCCCTTATGTAAAGAACCAACGGGCAGATGGAATTCTAGTTGTAACATTCTGATGCTTCGTATAAAAGCCATTCTTTATTATTTCTGGGGGTTGCATGCTTTGTGGGTTGTAAAGGGAGACGGGACACCCTTGATCCTGAAACACACTTATAAGAACATTAGGGAAACCAATCTCAAAATAATCACATTAATTAAATATAACAGATAATCTGACTGATACATATATATTATAATATATATATTATAGTATATCTATTGGGATAGAAATTGAAGAGTTTGGGAAATAACTTGAAATACTACCTTTTGAATTGTTACTATTACATGCCAAGACTTTATTTTAAGAAGGTATACTAGGTCCATAGATAGATGATGTTTACTCTAATAGTTTGGTTTATTAACTGATGATGATGAAGAGGATGGTTGACATTGGAATGCTTGGGTCCACAAGGGAGGTTTCTTTTAAAACAATGATTTTGAACATTTCATTTCACTGGTAAAAGTATCATAGGAATGAGTAAATGAATGTGGCTAAGTGGGCTCCAGAAAGCACAATTCTGTTATTTTTTTGAATGTATATAATGAGTGACCTTATTTTTGTATACATTATAATATATAGGATATTTTATTCAGAGGTTCAAATTTCTCTTCAAAGTCAAGAACATCAGGAAGGAAATTCATAGCTGTGGACTTGAATGGCTTGCCTAAAATAGGATTAAATGACCAAAATTTTATCTGTGAAATTTCTAAATCTGAGAACAGAAGGAGCTATAAAGATTATATATAAACCGGAGTTCTACTAATTACGCTTATCATTAAAGTCATGTTACTAAGAGTGATTTTTTTTTTTTTGGTAGCATTAGCTCATTTTGTCTTTTACTTCAAGAGAATACATGTCAAATTGAGCTTAGCCAATTCTGTCTCTTACCTGACTTCACACTAGACTTCATATGCCATCTTCAAGCACTTATTTCCATTCTCCTGGTGACTGAACAGCCTCTTCCCTGGACATTTGACTTTTGTCTAAGCCAAGCCATCTTTGCCAGGCTGGCTTCACTAATTTTGCTTTCTTGTCAAACTATCTTCCTTCCTTCCTTCCTTCCTTCCTTCCTTCCTTCCTTCCTTCCTTCCTTCCTTCCTTCCTTTTTGTACTTGTTTTTTTTTTTTACCCTATTGGAAGGTAGTTGAGCCATTTCTCAATCAAATGAGGTATGTATTGGGTTGTTGGGTTGTTGCAGGGAGGAGGGCCTGTGTTTCTGAGGGAAACCAATATCCCTGACAGCAAGAAGTACATTGATGGTAAATGCAAGGATCTAGATTTGCCCTGCTGCTGCTTGCGATGTGTTCTGATAAGATGCCAGTGAGAGCTCTCAGGAGAGACACAGGAAGGGCAGTATTGGGATGCCTTCTTTGTGGGTGGGTAGACGGGCCTAAAGATCTCTCCGTGGGTCTCTGGTTTTGTAGTGCTTAATAATGACACCCTAGGAGTGCCTGTTAGTTGCCACACTTGTGCTCAATGTTTGCACACAGCTTATCTTTATAACCTCCCCATCAGGTATAAGGGAAAACACCAAGGCTTCACTAGCTAAGTAGCTTAGCCAAGGTCTCAGAGCTGGTAAATGTTTGGACCTCGGTCAGACTCCAAGCCAGGACTCAGAGTCACATGCTTCTTCCTTCATGAGTTAAGTGGTCTAATGTTTTATTAGAACATTGTTTTTATTCAGCAAATATTTATACGCATCTGCTCTTGGCTAAGCTCTGCACTAGGTGCTGGATGCACAAGGAATAAGATGCAGTGCTGCCCTTGAGAAGCTCCATCCGAGAACGATGACAGATCCTCCTTTTAATCTCATGGGCTGCTAGTGCTGTGCTCAAAGTGCTCTGGGAACGTGGAGTGCCTTCTTTCGCTTCAAAAATCCTCTGTTGATTGACTAAGTGGTTGACTCTGCCTGGAAGAGAAGAGCAAGGAGAAAAGTTCTCACAGGGGAGGTGACATAGTTTGAAATGAGTCTGGGAGTGGAAAAGAGGGGAACGTTCTAGGCAGAGGGAACAGCCTGCACCAAAGAATAAGCACAGGCACGAAAGGGCATATCCTGTGGGAGACCAGAAGACTCTGGTGTTGAATATGAGCAGAGGCAAGAACATAGTGGAAAGGCCCTGATGCTGGTCACAGTGGCACTTAACAAACAGAACAAAAGAAAAGGTGGTCTGTGTGTTTCAGAGCTACTGAAAACCCTTTATTTTCAGTTATTTTCGAAGCAGACATGTAGTAGAAGAGGCCTGCTCTGGGGTGTGTCGTTGACTGCTTCTTGGTGCAGGTTTGTCCCAGTCGTTAGGGGTGTTTGGCGGTTCAGAATTGGCTCTAAGGGCAGGCTGGACAGCCTCAGTTACACTCAAAGAAGCTAAGCCTGCGTCCACGCTACTCTCCCTGGCCTTCTTTATGTAAACAAAGAGCTGTTTTCACACTTCATTCACAAAATGGATGGCATGCGGAATGAGGCTGGGTGAGGGATCAGGAGATTGTGGTGAAAGAGAGGCAGCTCCCAGCACGCTGAATTAGTGTAAGGAAGCTATTACGTTGCAAGAGGAGAAGAAAACAGCCTTAACACTTTTAAGGGAAAGGCTTTCAAATTTTGTGGAAAATTAATTCCTGTGAGGCTACGTTGAGTGACTGCATCATTTCTCTGGTGAGGCTCATTCTGGTCCCTTATAGACAGAGCTAGGAATATTTTGTGGTATTTAAGGACTCGAGAAGAAGGAGTTTCCTTCGTGAATGTGCTTCCTAGATACCATGGCATTTTTTTTTTTTTGAAGCTATGCTGTTTGCATTCTAGGAAAGCCTTGTTTGTGAGTGGGTACTATTTTAGGCTTTTCAATGTTTGCAAGATGGAGATAGGCTTCTGTGCTTAAATATGCCCAGCTGGCCATTGCACCTGCCTTTTGAGTCACTCCAGAGATCAGAAACCATTAACAACAGAAGTTGGACTTACGTGGTACTTATCTCATGTTGTTTCTGGCAGTTATTTTTGCTGGGTATTTATAAGGACATCTGTCTTTTAAAGAGTCGTATTACTTATCCCTTTTTTTTTTTTTTTACCACTAAGGAATAAATCACAGCTTGTTTCCCATACTGCCACACACATTCATAGTCTGAGGTGATTGGAAATGCAAATTCAGAGTCGTTAAAGCATTATAATTTCTTTTCCTGTGGCATCAGACGATATTTGAAATCAGTGTACTAGAAGGAACATTTGCTTAAAATGTGATTAAGATGCAAACAGATGAGAAGAAAGAAAGATTCAGTTCCTTACTGGAAATTTCTTACTGGGTTTGGAAATAAAGGGAACCTGCAGTATTCATTTCGGATTTATCATGCTTTAAACCAGAGATGTAACCAGTAGGGTGCACGTTGTTTAAGAACACAGGAAAACAGCTTCTGATGCTTTCAAATTACTCGATGGAAATCTATACTAAAGACTCCTTACTAGAATGAGATTTACCATCAGATTACTCATTCAAAGGACAGACCAAATTCAGCTGTATTTCTTGTAGTGGTTCTGGGATATGTAAATACTATAACAACAAGAAGAACAATTTGATAGTGGACGTATGAAAAGCATTGCTTTGCACATCCAGAGGCAGAGATGGGATGTGCCAGAGGCAGATCTCCTCCACTGGAACTATGTTTATGTTGCAATGGTAATAAAATGGGTTCCCATTACAGAAGCAGCGATGTCTCTGAAGCCTTTTGTTCCTGACTTTACGTTTATTTATAAACAAAAGCGCACTCTATTTGTGGAGGTCTACATGAAAATGAATCGCCTCTACAAAACCGTGGACTAGACCTCATGGTGTTCTTATGGTTTCAGATGCAGCTTTACGTATATGGAGATACCTATGATGGGCTCAACTGTATCTTTACTTTGTGTTAGTCACTGCAGGCAAACTGTTTGGCTGTTTCTAGAAAAATCAATAGTCTAAAAATAGCAGGTGTTTCCCAGGCCAAAACCTGACTCAGATAGCGAGAGATGTTGACAGTCTAGATACCTTAACTGATAAATGCCAAACCTTGAAAAAGTAGTTTGCATCTGTTTTCTCGTGAGAGCATTAGCAGGCTTGGGGTTTATAAGCAAGAAGAAGAATGTAAAATAAGGAATCAAATGATCTCTATGTTTATTTTTCAGAGAAGCTTTTCTTTCACGGTATAAAATCTATCTTTAATCTGTGCTGATAACTTTTAATAGGCATCAGTTGGGTACCCCATTAAACTAACTGCTTTAAAATGGTTTCCTTTTAGAACCAGCATTTACATCCTAGGAAATCAATTAGAGCGTATGGATTTCACATTTCCCTTGCAATCTTCGTTTACAAGCATTTCTGAATGACCAGCCTACCATAGCAAAACACTCAGAGGTGCAAATCTTCTGGACAAAGTGCAAATGCCACATTTACTTGGAAAAATGGAAAAAAATAAGACTTATTTAATATATCTGCCGAACATTTAAAACTGCAGAAAGTACAGGAAATACTTTTGGTGTATGGGAATGTGTGGTGTTTCCAAACTACAAACATTGTTTTGAAAATTTCCCCGGTAGTGGTGAATTATATGAGACCACGTCCATCTGAGGAGAGCTTGTTTAACTGGCTTGTGGTTCTGGGGCTCATTCAAACACTCTTAAACAAAATAAAGGGAATGGATGTAATAACTTCTTTATGGAAAGGCCGTAAAAAGGTACAGGGCCATGTAAACAAATTGGGTCATTTACTAGATGTTTTAAGTGATAGATTTGTAATCCAAATTCAGGGGTGTGTATTAGGTTTTATAGGACCGTGACCATAGTCTACTCTAAAAATGAGATAACAAGCTTATTTGTTTGTTTGTGTGTTTGTTTTTCTTTAGTGCATGGAAACCCGCCGTTGCCATATTATACTATATTCTGAAAACATAAGATTTTGAGCACTTGTATTTATAAGTTTGTTCGACTTTGGAAAATAGTTAGAGACCCATGCGTGAAAAGTTGAATTGACCTGTTTTTTGGTAGCACTGGGTTCTGTTCAAGGAAAATAAGATGATTGAAATTGAAATTTTCCTTCTGGGCTCAGACATGTCTAAACTAATTGTAAAATAATTGTTCTGGCTTACAAGAGTAGACTCATAACTACGACTATGTAAAGTAGAAATCCAACAACAGTTATGATTTACAGTGACTGTAACTCTGCCAATCTTGTAATAAAACCGCTATTATAACCAACCTACTGTGACATTCATTTGTCTTACTTGAGACGTAGATTTAAAAAAAAAAAGTCCTCTCTCAAGTTGTCTCCCTTTAGAGAGAGGGGCACTTTATTACTTTAGGTATTAATTTACCTTCTCTGAAATGGGTATAAGGGCAGTGCCAGAAGGGTCCAACAAAGCGAGGAGGGGGTGGGAATGTAAGCGTGCATGGTGCTGTCTGTGCATTGGTGGTGATGACTCGTGGTGGTGGAAGCCAGAAATAAATTTGGAAATTGAAGTGAGGGAAGGAGACGAAATAATTTCTATGTTGATACCATAACATTTATTCATTCTGTGACTTCTCTCAATCAGGGTTGGCTCACTTGGCCATAAAGGAAGTAGATTGTGTAAGAAACCTCAGTAAAACTCAATGAGCCTTTCTAAGTTTTGCAAACTGATGGCATCATACCCTACTGGCAACTTGTAAGTGTTACTGCTGGAAGTTTGGCAGCGGAAATAACTGCTCCAGCTTCACAAGCCTTAAAAAACAAGGGACAATGGTGGATATTATAGTTTCTGTGTAATTTGTGACTTGCTATTTCTTTCTTTCTTTCTTTTTTTTAATGAGTAACTTAGGGCGAGGTGGCCTGAAGTCTATGAAAACCCTAAGCCCTGCTTTCAGTTGGGTTCCGTGTGACCTTAAAAAAAATAACAATTCACATCTTTTTGCCTTAGTTACCCTCCCACCCGTTTTATATAGCACGGAGTTCTGCGTGGTTATATAGGACCTAAATGAAAATGCGTGGCACTGAGGTGAGTACCACAACGGGACACCAGTACCTGCCTGGCACTGTGAGGCACAGTGAGGGATGTGACACTGAATCAGACTCAGCAGTCACTGCCCTTTAAGTAGTTTAGAGTGGAGTGGGGTGAGAAGACATGTAGCTCGCTGTAATACAGAATAAAATACAGTGCTCCGTGGGAATTGAGGGAAAAGCAAGATTATGTACAGCAAAGCCATTAGAAAACACTTGGGAAAATTGTCAGGGGAGGCTTCTGTTCTGAGCAAAGGCACCTGGAAAGATGAGTGACCCGTGTGCATACAGAATTGAGGGTAGAGTGGGGTGGGTTGTAGGAGAAAGGGGGTAGAGGAGGGGAGTCCGGGAAGAGCCATGCGGTGAGCCCAATGTGATGTGTTCTGAGCGAGACCTCAAAAACAGAGTCAGTGGGCAGGTGATGAGAAATCAGAGACACCACAGGCGGGACACTGATGGAGTACTTAGCCTTGAGTAACTAGGAGAGGGAGTGATTCTGCGTGCTTCAGTGTAGACGCCTTGTTGGACTTCCCACCCGGCGGTTCGGGCACCCAAGCCATAGACAGAATCTGAGTCCTCAGGGTGTAAAGCAGGTGGAGACAGACTGAAGGTTGCTGAAGAGTGAAGAATACAGTTAGAAGGAAAAGGAAATCCCGCCTTTGGGGTCCAGAGCCATGAAGGTGGGGGTGAGGGGGGAAGCAAGAGAGAGAAATGACAGAAAAGAGGAAGAGGGGGGAAGTAAGAGAACAAAACAGGAGCAGAACTTTAAGGTAGATGGAGGAGGGTGCTGAGGAAGGAGAGAGAAAAGTCAAAGAACCCGGCCTGCAGGGTGAAACACCACAGAGATTCAAGACAGTGGGGGTTGATGGGTAAAGAGCTTCTGATTTTTCAATGTTGACCAAAGACAAAAACGAGAACATGGAACCTCTTGAGTGTAATGGGGGGCATGGATGTGGGAGCAAGAATGGTGATGGAGTAAAGTGTAGAAGTGAGACATTGAGTTTTTAAGGCTTTGGGGTAGCTTTTGGTTTATGAGGGAAGGAGGTAACAGAGTGGCTCCAAACTGGAGGAAAAGAGAGAGGAAAGAAGCCCTTTTGTTTACTTGTTTTGATGGGTTTGAGAGAGCTCTGGAGGGGGCGAAACGGCTAAATGTGTGACGAGAGATAAGGCTTCTGGGCTGGAAGTGTCCCTCCTTAGCTGCTGGAGCCCAGGAGAAATGGCAGCAGAGCATTGGCAGCATGGCCAGCGCATGACAGACAGAACTAGACAGAACTGAGCATCCCTGGCAAAGAAGTGGGAATTAAAATTTTGGAGGAAGTGAGCCTTGAGACAGATTTTGACCCAGTGGGAAAGTGACAGGAGAACAGGAAAGCTGGTAGCCATGGCTCCCTGCCGGGGGGGGGGGGTCGGCCCCTGTGGTGACCTGCTGGCCCTGCCTCACAAGGCCAAGCATTGGTACCAGGAGATGCGCCATAACCGAGGTAGGTGTTTGTGCTGGGTCAGTCCCCCTGGAGACGACGAGAAGGTAGGTTTTGGGATATGGAGAGGGAGGAAAGAGTGGGGCCGGTAGGCCGAGATTTTGGAGTGCCCTCAGCAAACCCTAGTGATAGGGAGGGAGTGGCATGGGGAACACTGCGTGTTAAAAAGACTCATCGGAGCCAGAGTCAGTAGCGACTTTTAACCTGTTCTCCAGCTGCAGGTGTGGAAAACAACCAGGGGGCCCCAATTAAATGGTCCCTTCAGTGGCCCTTCCTTTATCTCTCTGGTGCTGATGTCCCTCAAGTGTGCCCTGAAAACCCATAAAAGGTAAGGTGGGGGCACCTCTGCGCACCTCTGGGATCTCTGCTGTGGGAGCTCCAGCATCTGTTGCTAGCCCTGCACGGGGGGGTTGGTTTTGTGTTGTTTTCAACAACTATTAAAGCCGCATAGAAAACTGTTGGAGGTGGGTTCAAGTTCCAGCTATCGCTTGCTCAAGAGAAGCACAGGCCTCAGTGTGTGGATTCCGCACTCCCCAGAGGGGCTGTGTTCCCAGGACGTTTGCAGGCTCAGGATTGTTAGGGGGATCTTCTGTGTTCCTGTGATCATTGGCAACATGGACCTGAAAGTGGTTTGTTGGATAACCACGGCTATCGGGCCTTGATCAAAATACAACTTTCCTTTTGCTGCTTGTGAGTTTTATTGAGCAGGGGAGGTCTTCCCCTATCCCAGGACGGAGATTTCTGCACCACATGGCTTTTCAGTTCACCCTTAGGAGACACTGAGTTCTAGAGTGGTGTCAAGTGGGAACACCCTATGGTTCAGAATCAAGATTGCCCAGCCTTTTGGAAATTAAAGCTCCAGATGTGACAACTCTGGACCTCTTCGCCACCTCCTTACTGTCGCTTCGGTGTGAGGGTACCTGTCCTGTTTGGCCCGCGGTGCCATTCTAGCATCTAGTTGCCCACGTTTCGAGAACTCCCTGTGTCTCACAGCTGGGCTTGCTTTCAGAGCTCCAAGTCTGAGAAGGCGATTTCAAATGGATAAGTCTTTGTTCTGCTTCAACCTGATGCCTTCACAGACACTTCCAATGTGTGATGCAGAACATGAAACAAGCACAGAATTCTTGTCAAGCTAATGAATGAGAACAGTTCTATTTTGTGAGTGGTGGAATAATTATGTTTGTAGTTCCTGCATTCTCACTGCCATCACCCTAGGTCAGGTGCAGGTTACCTAAACTGCGGCACAGTGTCCTTATTCTCCCTTAGAAGGCTTTCCCCCACACCCTCCCACCCCTGATGGATCATGTACCTCAACCCCCATGATGGAGGTTGAGGCGGAATAATCATCCTGTAGCAGAGCTCTGGTTGTGTTCCCTCAGTGCTTCTCAGACTTTAGTGTGTACACGAAGCATATCACTTGGGGGCTTTATTAAAATGCAGGTTCTGATTTTACGGTTGTTGGAGGGGCCAGAGAATTTGCATTTTAGCAAGCCCCCAGATGCTGCTGCTGGGCTGAGGATCAGACTTGGAGTAACAGGGGCCTGGCTGGGTGTTCTCAAGGTCTGCTGTGATCTCACCTCAATCTTTCCAGTAAAAAGATTGCACAAAGCTGATCTCTTATCACCACAGAGATGACTCCCTGCCTCTCCCTGGCAGTTCTTCTAACCAAGGAGTCAGTGCAACCCAATAAACATCAAGTGCCTTGTGTTCTAGTTACCATGGCACATCCTGCAAACAGATCAACAAGATGTAGCTTTTTGAGTACTTGATGTCGACAAACCAATGTGGCTTTTCGTACGCTAGAGATCTGCTTACGATGCTAAAGGAACCTAGAGATGTTCCGCATCCTGGTCATGAGAGGCTTCTCATGAGGCCATCACTTGAGTTGGGTCTTGAAGGAGAAGGAGAATTCCCTACAAAGGAAGAGAGTTCTAAGCAGAAGGCATAGACGTGTAAGAAAGCATGAAGTCTACTGAAAAATAAGCTTTGTTTGGTGGGAAATGCCATTGAAAAGATTATTCAGGGATTGTGAAGGACTCTGACATAAGAAGGGGAGTGTCTAGATGTCGTGTTACAGGTCCTAGGGACAGCTACATGCTTTCCACACCAGCTCCTAATGCTCAGGGCTTGTCTCTCCCCACCCCCACCCCCCAATTTTGTATTCTTGTGTCTGTCTGTGCCAGATCAGTAGCTATCCACTGAATGATCCGATTTAGGTTTTGTATTTTTGCTTTCTTTGCTTTCAAAAAAAGAAAGAAAGAAGAAAGAAAGAAAAGAAAGAAGAAAGAAAGAAAGAAAGAAAGAAAGAAAGAAAGAAAGAAAGAAAAAAAAGGGGTACATCGGGGTGATCGTAAAATGCAGAGAAGCTGCAGGAGGCAAGGACACCCATTTGAAGGCCTTGGTGATAGTTCAGATGAGTACGTGGACCAGTTACCACATGTGTCCCTCCCTCCACACGTTCCAAGCCCGCGTGTACTCAAGGTCTGACAGGTGCCTCCTCCACCAGCCTTCAAGCTCTCCCGTTCTGGCCTCCGCCCTGGCCTGAACTCCCAGTGTGTTGCAGAATTTACCAGTCTCTCCTTTAAATTCTGGTTCTGGAGGTGTCTTTTCTGTCATAATTTTCAAGTGCCAGAGAATAAAATGTTGACTCATCTTTAGCTTTAGTGTCCCATTAGGTGGTAGGACTTTTAAGTGAAGTGAAAACAGCTCACTTAGACCCAACACCACCAGTTCTGTTGTAGTGTTGGCATCTGGTCTCACAGGCCCTCCGTGATAGGCTCTAAAGAAGTCATATGCTTTATTTCACAACCGAGGGATGTAACTGATGTCTGGCTTCATTTTGAGGAACTAAAAGGGGATACACTGGAAGGCCTCTTAATCTTTCTGCTTAGCCTGAGTAAAATGAACGTACAAAGAACCTTATTAGCAAAATTATAGTGATGACTGCTTAGAATGTTATTTCCTCAACAAGAAAAAGAAATGTACCATTTCCAGGAAAATTATTTTTAAACAGGGAACTTTATGATTAGCGTTTATTACAGTCAGAAAAGCATGACTATCAGAAGCCCGTGTTCAATAGCTTTCACTTATTTTTGTTTCGAATGATTTCCTCCTTCTGTTCTTTCTAGTGAATGTGAGATTTATTCTCATGTGCCTTCTTATTTTCAGTTTGGTTTTCCTTTCTTTTTTTTTTTTTTTTTTTGCTTTGGGGTTTCGAGATTGACAACTGTGATTTCTCCCCTGGAAGGCAAAAATCTTGAAAAAGTCATTATTTCCAAAAATCACTCAAAGAATGTGTTTTTTTTTTCCTTGGAAATAAAGTCGATTTTCTCAGCTCTGATCATATGAGATTATGGGCAAGTAGTCCTTAGTTCTGGCATGTGGACAAAACAGAAGCAGCCCCTGGAGAGAGAGAGTTCAAAATTCATGGCAGTAAGCACATGTTCAGTATGCCAATATTTATGGTGTCACAACCAAATTAAAACCATACCCTCTGCTATTTACATAAGGACGGTACCCAGACTGCACAGGGTTATTTATGCCCACATTTCTCAGTAGATTTAAGGCAACAGAGTTGTTCAGGACTCTTAGAGGCCTGACTCTTTATTTTCACATTCATTTTATTTGTCCCTGTGAGGGAGAGTGAGTTGTCTTCACTTATATTCCTTTTGAAGTCATCCAGAATTAGCAGGGGTGGCGTTTAGCAGGGGTGAAGACTGACTTTGTGCTTCCAAATGCAGTGGATTTGCATCCTGGTATTAGTTGCTACGCTGGGGGAGTTAGATGTATGGGTTCCTGACAGTGAACACTGATTGTTTCTTAGAGGAGGAATTTTCAATCTTTCATTTCTAGTGTCTTACTCATGCTATCAGACAACCGGGGTTTCACCCATTTGGAAAAAAAACAGGCATCATACTTTTGGTAAGAAGACATATTTTATGTCTTTTTTTAATTTTATGTCTTTTTATGGCAGCTTTTAAAGTAGCACCATCTGGCAAGATTTTCAAGGACAATAAAGTTTCGGAAGCATTGTTGAATATACATCTCATTTCTCTGCTTTTACAAGACAAGGATCTCTAGAAATTTAAATCATAACACGTGATGCACTTGCACAGCAACGTAAGGGACAAAGATAATGCAAAAGCTACAGTGGGCAGCAGGTTTGGTAGGAGCCGATGAATCACATTTGCTGGTGGATGTGACATCTGAGTGTGGATGCATTCTTTTTTTTTTTTTTTTTTGAATGCATTCTTAATGACCTTTTTGGAAGTCCTAGATTCTTGCCACATTCCTTCTGATTCTCCTTCAGCTGAGACTCTAGTCTAGCAGACAGTCTGGACAAGAAGCCAGTGTGCTAGATGTCTTTGGTAGATTGGCTGTTGGGTTTTTTGGGAGGTGGTCATATAACCATCAAGTAAGTCATCAAGCGGAAGTTTTCCACTACTGGTGACTGCAAGTGGCAATCTTTTGGGCAAAGCAGGAGGCTTTTCTCATTTATAGGATAAAATATATATATTTTTTATGAGTAACTCTCACATGAGCAAATGAAGCTTGATTATGTAAATCTTTCTTTTAGGATGGGATGGAATCCAAGATATTTAAGAAGTTATTTTATTTTTTGAGTCCAGTAATTTAAACATTGTGCTTAGGCTCTTTTCTTGGTACTCCAAACATTTATTATTAAGATTTCCTTTGGTGTTTCCTTAAAAAGACAAAATTCATCGTGCTTTCTTTGCAAACTGTTGTCTTAAACATACACAAAACAGAAAGCAAGCTTCACTATTTCTTTTAGACGAATTATTCGGTTGTTTTTATGCCCACGAATTTTTAAGTGATCACAGATTTTTTTCACTAATCTTTTCATGTATTGTTTTGGTACTGGAAAAAAAAAAAACCTGTGTAAATCCTCTGTGTGTTTAAATCTAGGATTTAATTAGATTAATAAAAAATACCGAGGAAATTTCTTTGGTCGTATATTAGAAAGTTGAGGAAGATCACTGGCTTTTGCAGTTCATTAGTGGATCAATTTATTGAATGTTTAGCGTTAGGGATCTCATTTATCAGACAGTGCCTTAAGCATTGGGGAGAATTGGCATATGCTGTTTACATTCTTGTCTGGCTGCCAAATTGATTTTTCCATTTTGTATGTGACTTAGGTCTTTGTACTGCAAGAGATGCCAGGTTAAAGAATAGTTTCTGTCTTAAAACATGATTGGATTGTTCTAACGCTTGTCAATATTTTTGGTGAATAAACAAAAAATACACTTTCATTTAAATGTTCTCGAAGGTATCTATTTGATTCTCTGCGTAGTAATGAATGTTGGTGACTACCTCAGCGATAGCTGACAATAAATACTGTATTTCCTAAGAAGCTTGGCAGTATCCTCGTATGTCTGTGTGTAATAACTAACCTATAATTTAGGCTAACTCCATCATTATCTTGTGACTTGAGATTCTTTGTTTTTGACTGTTTCATGATTCCTCTTATATTTTATGGAAAACACCTTGTTTATTTAAGGGCAAATAGGATGTTGGTAAAATGAGCTATTTAGTAAAAGCCCTTAGGAAAAAAGTTTTAATTATTTGAAAACCCAGTATTTTAAAATCCAGCAGATTTGCCCTTTTGCCTAAATATACAATGTCTTATGTTGTAAACAGGACATTTTTTGTTTCATTTCAGTGTACATGTTAAAACAGGTTACACAGCAAATAAGCTAATGTGACCAATCATTGTCATTTTACTTTTTTTGGGGAAGGAAATCTGAAGCAGAAGAATATTCCTGGAGGAAGGATTTTTTTTTTCTACCAATTTAGATATTTCACTGACAGTCTCTTTGCCCCTAAAATTTGTGCTTGAAATGGCCCAAAGATTTTAAGTGTGGTGTATTTTAGGGGCCTGAGTACCTCTGTGGATTTAGGAATGATTTGCTTTGGACCTTGGTGCAGTGAGTCTGCAGTAGAAACAAGGATTTTAATCTTTCCAATCAGACGGAGCCTGGATCTCCAGGCTCAGATTTTGGCTACATTGAGAAAGACCTTTCTCTGACTGGATTAGCATCACAAAACTAAGGGGAGCATCTGGTATAGAGGCAGAGGGGTTGGCTTCTTTTTATTATCATGTATCATTTGAGTTGTATATGATTGTATATGATAGGTTGATATCATGGTACTCAACCTGAAACCACTCAGGAGTCCCGGTTAACTTATGCCCATTTGTTATGACATACCAATCAACATTTTCATTTTGACATTTTTTGCCAGTTTTTTATCAGTTTCTGAATTTTGCATTTCACAGAATTGTGAAGTCATTTAGCAATTTAACAGGCACATTTCGGAGATCTATGTATTTGTGAATGTAAGTGGGATTTTCCCAATTAAGCACTGCTTTGCAAATGTCCTATTAAATTGTAGGCAGGTTGGGAGGGGGGGGAGGCAAAAAACAAAACCAAACCAAACTTTCCCTCTATCCTTTTAGGTTCTGCTGTGTGTGAATTAAGCTGATGAAAGAAGATTAATAGGAGAAAGGGCACAGAGATTTTGTTAATATTTTAAATTTTATGTGCATTAGGGCTTTACAGAAAGAAATGGAAAACCCAAAGTAGCAATTAGATTTGGGAGGTTTATATACCATTTTAGCAAAGGGCTTTAAATTGTGGGAAAAATCTATTGGCTGGTAGATGTAGGGGGGAGGGCCCCAGGCTGGCTCAGTCGGTGGAGCCTGTGACTCTTGAGCTCAGGGTTGTAAATTCGAGCTCTCCGTCGAGTGTAGAGATTACTTAAAAATAAAATCTTTAAAGGAAGAGAAATTTATGGGGGAAACTAATGGGAGATAAGAGTTATTTTAGTCAGGTCTGTTTATGCAGACTCGTCTCCCTGTCTCCGATGATAAGGGTACCTCTCCTCATCGTGGTACGGGAAAGGGGCAGGTGGGGGGAGTTTATGCCCCCTTTACAAAAGGAAATTTATGATCTGCTTTTAGGCACATAAGAGGAGGGCAAAGAAGTTTTCCTGCATTTGCTGATACTCAGTTGCCTTAGCTCAAAATAATCCTGGTGCCAAAGTGGCATATTTTGGGGTGGCATGCTCTATATCCCTTTGTAACCACTGGGTACAACAGTTGGCTTTTTCTAACAGCATATGTGGCCCAGGAAAAGGGGTAGAGCGGGTGTGCTGGTGGCGGGTGGGGATGCTGGTGCTCCTGCACCTCTGAGCAAAATTACTTTTGTGTTGTGATCGGCTCCAAACGTTACTTTTATTTTCTGATCCCCTCCTTCTCTTCCTGTAGGTAAAGCTGAGAGTTACAAACAGCATAGCTGCCGCCAGGACAGGACTGGATCTGTACCATCTCAGATCCTTCCCTAACCGTGGTGGGAAGGAGGGGCAAGGAGAAGCAGCTTCTCCATCCTCCTCCGTGGCATTCTTGATTTCCGTAGAAAATCAGAGGTCATTCTAGTAATACCCCGCTAGGAAATGTGAAGTGTTATGACTCATTTTATTTTGATTTAGCACAGTATAGAACATTTCTTGGCTAGCAAAGAATTCCTTTTCAAACTGCCAGTCCTCCCCAACACTTCTGAATAGGTAGTTCTCTCTTTGCACATTCTTCTGGGTTTAACTGCTGTGTAACCTCCTAACCCCTCATTAATAATTTCCTGAGGCTGGTTTGTTATAAAGAAACATTGCAGCATAGACAGTGTGTGAGTATGTGTGAGTGTGTGTGTGTGTGTGTGTGTGTGTTTATGTGATTACTCCTTAATGACCAACGCAAATGGTAGTAATGCTCTGAAGGGAAAAACAAGTGAGCATTAGATTCTTTCCCATTAGTGTGCATGTAAATCAAGGAGATCACACCCTTAGGCAGAAGGTAATGAATGCGTTTAACTTCTCTTCATTATTCAAATTAAATGGCTCACTTTCTATATTGTACACACATTTATATGGCTTGAGTATTTAAAGGAATCATCGTGAATCTTTCAAAAGCTTCTTAATATTAGGATGCCAGAGGATAGATTTGTCTCCTTTTGCTTCTTAACAAGAACAAGAAATCACCGAGGAACTGAGTGTGTTTAGAGATGGGCATTTGGGTTTCCACTCCTCTACGCTGTAATCTGTTCTCACCTTTCTCATATTTCAGCTGCACATACCATCAGTGAATTTAACACTGGTCCTGTGGTGGCCAGTAGACCAATAAACCTCCCATGTGAGAAATGCTGTGAATTATACAAAATTGTTGTTACTCATGGGATACAGGGTGGTGATCAAAATGTTGTCTCCTCCTGGGAAAATGCTCAGTCTATACTGTTAAGTGAAAAAGTAGGGTGAAAGTTGCATTTTAAGTGTTTTTATGTATGCCCACAGAAATGTTTCCATGTAGAAAGACTAAAGTCTGCTAAAACGTTATTAGTATTTTATCTACAGGGGCTGTCGGGGAGCAGTGGGGGATGCGATATTTTACTCCCTAAAATGCATTTAGGATTTGCTAAATTTTCTATAATTATTTTCTATTACTGCTATGCTAGAAACAAAGCTGTGCAGTTTTTAAGCTTAATTTGAACAATGAGGAAGGGGGGCAAATACAAACAATAGGTTTTTCTTCTGTTCTCAAGGAAAGCACCTAAAATGCAAGACTCGTTTTTAGGAGCCTAGGAGATGGTGTTCTGAAAGGTGGCCTTTTGGGGTTAAGACGTAAAGTTGGCTCTTAGTTTTATCCCAGAGGCTAGCTGTGGACACATAGTCAAAGCAATAAGGCTGTTGCGGCCGTCGGTGAGGAGAGCCATCTCGACAATTATCTATGTTGTTTTTGGCACTTTGCAAGAAATGTTGTTTTCACAAGACCTAAGAGTTTTGTCTGGGAAGAAAGAAGATAGCTGCCAACATTTGGCACCATATGGGGTTTTCTTCTCCTCCCTCCCTCCCTCCCTCCCTCTCTCTCTCTTTTAAAGCTTAGTGTATAGTCTGTATATCCTGCTCTTAAGCCTTAAAGATCAAGAAAATATTATTTTTTTTGTACACTTGTTGGAAACATCTGGACCATGCCATTAGGTTGCACACCCCAGGGTTTGTTTACAGACAAGTGTGTGATATAAACCATGAAAAAACTCCCCAAATCAAACCCCTGCCTTCCTTTGCAGCTGCATTTCTGTAGTGCCCTGTGATCCAAGATCTGTATTGACCATATAGACTCTTGCTAATCATATTAAGTCCGGTAGATTGAGAAACCACACATTACTTGCCTTTCTAAGTACAGTGTGTCCTTCAGACATACCAGCACCTGGTCCCTTATTGAAATCCGGCAGCTTCCGCTGGTATTGCATTAACCCTGGGGCTGCGTGCTCGCATGCTTTGCGGTATATAAACTCATCTGTTCTGTGACTGCCTTCTAGAAAATCAAGAATAAAAATTATTTCAGGGGCTCCTGGGTGGCTCATTTGGCTGAGCATCCGACTCTTGATTTTGGCTCAGGCCATGATCTTGGGGTCTTGAGGTTGAGCCCAGCGTTGGGCTCCACGCTCAGCTCAGGGGGAGTCAGCTTGAGATGCTCTCTCCCTCTCCCCCTGCCCCTCTGTGCCCACCCCCGCCCCCACACACGCTCTTGGGCTCACTTGCTCTCTAATAAATATATAAATCTTAAGAAAAAAATTATTTCAAACTCCAAGTATACAGCAGGTAGGAAATTCTCCTCTAAGGGATACTTTTTTGTTTTTGGAAGAAATACTGTATCTGTATTTATGACACTACACTTTCAGTTAAGGGAATGGAAAAAAAAAGACCAATAGAGAAGACTGGTTTTTATACCTGTGATTGAAATTATACCTCAACTGAGGCTCTCTTTTGGGATATCACCCCTCATCAGTTCATCTCAAATATAAGTAATGAAATAAGTAATAAAAACCCAAATAAGTAAAAAACACAAAGTAACAGAAAGCTACATAAATGCTTTGTTTCCTGAATCTCATTTTTTTTTTCATACTGCCCTGATCCTTCATTGTCATGCCTTCATTTTGATGTTTCCTTATTAGAGTTCCATGTCTCAAGTGAAAACTTCTGTCTGCAGAGCCTGGAACCCCTCAAAGTGCATTGACCTCTGAGACTGGGGCCATCTCAAGGGAGAACTCTAAATAAAAGGGAGTTTTGAGTGGGGAAGTATATTTGGGGCTTCGAGTCGGGAAGGAAGTGCCGAAGCAAGGCTCTGTGCAAACCCTGAAGGGTAGGGGTGCATCCCAGGTGGAGGATTGGCCAGGCTGCAACTGTGTGTCTACACAGATCCATAATAGGAGATCCCTAGTCAGGGGCTTGTGTGCGTTCCCGCAGTTTTTTTCCCCATTGGTCTTCTGTCCTGTTTACTTCCCAGTGGCAAGAATCCTCAGAAATCCAAAGGGCGATTCCTTTTGTCCATTCTGCTGACCTCCTTTCCTTGCACAGTTTAAGATTCCTGATGATGACTCATTACCACTGTGCTACTAGGGAGTCTGAGCAGGGTGATGCACATGCACATTTCTGCTTCCAGCCTTCTCAGCATTGGAACAGACGTTGTTCTGGCTTTCCACCCTCTTCACCAAAGTAACTCTAAACATTATTTCAAGCATTCGGAGATAAACCCAAAGATGTCTTTTTAATACTTTTGTTCTGGAAATTTTCAGGGCTCACAGAGTTTTTAAAAATATGGGGAACTTGCCCTGGGAGCAGGTTCAAAGTATGGTCTCCTGGAGCCCTTCTTGCCTTGTTTTCTCAGAGGTGAAGTCATTTTCTTAGTCATGTAGGTCTTGGCAGCAGGACTAGAACACGAGCGTAGCCCTCAGTTCTGGGCTCCGTTGGTCTCATCCTGGCATGCCTTGCAATTCAAGTTGTCTTGATGATAAATAGGTGAACTCTTGAGAAAAGGCAGGAGCTCTTCCTTCGGGGCCTTGGCAAGTTTTAAGGTCACTTGTTGCTCAGAAAAGGGATTTGTTGCTTTAAAGCATACCGCGCTCACTAAATGAAGAAATCATAGCAAGGCCATTTGTCAAAGCAGGTAAAAATCTTGCTCTGGCATCCTCTAATTTTCATTGATAAGCAAGTGAAATAATCTGGGGTGAAATACTGTAGAGTACACTTTATACATTTCTGATTTATACATTTTGTATTTCTGGGTGGTTGGTTTACCATATGCTGTGAAACCAGAGCTATTATTTTTGCTTCAATCTGAGAACGTATCTGATACTCTAGATGGTAGATAAGGAAACGTTTCAGCATTCCACTTGAAGCTTCTTGATTTTTGAAATTATTTTCTCTAGATCTTCTTGGTCAGAGGTGAAATAATATTAAGTAGTATTTTCTGCAGGACTCATAGCGTTCCTTTTTTGCATATTCTGCAGGCTTTTTTAATAGGTAGGACATGACCTATTTTATCCATTTCCCCATAAATTTAGCAAGCGTTGCATAGTTTACAAGAAGAAATATCAAAGCATCCTGTTGTTGGGATGATAAATATTACCAACCAACTATAAGAAGCAGTCAGAATATGAATTCTGATTTCTTGGTTTTTAGCAGTTGATTTGGGTTGGATGTGGCTAGCTTGTGGCAGCAGAGGCCTGGAATCCTTCTGATAAGAGCTTAGGGGTTTCTGGAGTCCTATTGAACTCATGAGTGGTTATCATCACAGAGAGAGTGGGACAGTATTGGATTTTTCAGGTTAGAATTGAAACTAAACTGCTGAGCCTGTATGGTCATTAAAATTCTCAAGGTGCTTTTTGCAAGATTATGAGCTGTTAGGCATCCTCCTGGCCAAATGAGTAATTGCTCTGTCAGTCGGCCCCTGCAGTTTCAGCTGCACAAGGTCATTGCATCCACTCCTTGAACTGAACTGTCACATGAAGGGAGAATGGCCTCTTAAGGGAGATGGGACAGTCTCTTTCATTAACAAACTCATGAATTTATCAGGTTTTTTCTCCCTGCTTTGAGAAGAGAGAGGGCAATTGTTTAGTTTCTATGAATTAGTTTTTTTTTTTCTTTTACATTTCTGGTTTCCATTTAGATTTTTAAATTTTTTTTTTTATTTAAATTCAGTTTGCCAGCATATAGTATAACACCCAGTGCTCATCCCAGTAGATTTTTTTCCAAAGGTTTTCTTTGTGTTTTTATTTTTTTATTTGTTTTTAAAGATTTTATTTACTTACTTGACAGAGAGAAAGAGAGAGAGAGAATAAGCACAAGCAGGGGGAGCTGCAGAGGGAGAGGGAGAGGGGAGGGCTCCCAACCAAGCAGGGAGCCCGCTGTGGCACTGGATCCCAGGACCCTGGGATCTTGATCTAAGCCAAAGACAGATGCTTAACCGACTGAGCCACCCAGGCGCCCCTCATTTATTCTTTCAACAAATATTTACTGAGCATCTATTATGTATACAGCAGAATGCTAGACAGAGGGGACAGCAACAGACAGAACGTCCAAACCTCTGTCCTCCTCGAGTTTACATTCTAGATGACAAAGCATACATAAATAAGGTATTGGTATGAGAGGACATGATCCTGTGTCTTGGGAGAATAGGGGGTGGTGTGGGGTTGGAGAATACTGTTGCAGTTTAAAACAAGTCCTGGAGGGGCACTAGGTGACATCTTTGAGGCGGTTGACATCTTTATGGCTTTGGAAGTGGAGGGGGGGCAGGTGCTCAGGAGCTCTTGGTGGGGCGGCCCACTTCCTCTTCACATCACAGGCTTCTGGCCGCAGAGGATGGTGCAGGTCTGGGTGGTCCCTGTGCCTGGGGATCCTGTGCCAGATGCTGCAGGGGGGCGGGGAGGGGGGCGGGGGGCGGCATTCTTGTAGACGGTGGCCCTCTGGTAGGAGGTGGTGGCTTCGGCTGGTGGTCTCCCTGCCTCGTGACCCCCCTCCATCAGCCCATTGGAGCCTCCGGTCAGGGTCAGGGCCTGGGCCGCTGCCTGCCTGTCCTCTGCAGGGGGTATTCCCACGCGCAGAGAGAGCGCACCCAGGTGACTCTGCTCCTGGGGCTGAGGAGCTGGGGCAATAGGCCTTCCAGGTGGGGCCAGAGGGAGCCACCAGCCCTCGGGGGGGTGCCCCCTGGATCCAGGGCAGCTGGGTAGCTGGATGAGGCGGGCAGAGGAGCCTTGCATTTTATAGGGATGATGATCTCGCTTGCTTGGGGTTAGTCCTTGGGAAGGGAACAGGTGCCACCAGACTGGCTTGGACCGGCTTGGAGTGGGTAAGTGGGCAGATTCGGGCTATGTTCTGCAGTTGTCAGAAGCGCTGGCGGACCAGAAATCAGGAATGGTGAGTGGATCGTATGGAGCAGGCCCCAAACTCTCACCTGCAGGTCTGGACAGGCATCTTGGTCTTTCTCTTGTTGTTTATGTCTTGAAAGTCTTCAGGCTGCCGTCCCCTGTTCTAACCAGGCACCAGTAGACGTATGAATGGAATGTGACAGGGAAAGGCTGCAAAAGATGTAAGTTGGTGATGGATTTAATTGTTCACTTTGAATAATGATAAGCGGTCAATGTATGTGGGTTTAAGATCAATAAAAGGGAAGGAAGCAAATGTTGTATTGATTTGGAACAATATTACCAACTGCTTAGCTAAGTGGAAGAATGGCTTTAAAAAAAAAAACAAAAACAAAGGCAGGTTATACTACAAGAAGAAATTCCATTTAATAATAAATATAGTTAACACTTAAGTGCTTACTCTACACCAGACCTGCATTAATGTATGCTTTACGTATATTAACTCCTTTAATCCTCACAAAAAGAACCTATGAGGGCAATTACTGGTATTATTCCCAGTTGAAGGAGAATGTAAGCCATTTGCCAAGGTCAAGTGGCTGATCAGGGGTTCCAACAAAGACTGTCTGGTTGCAAGGTGCATGCCCTTAATCGTTACATTATACTGCTTCCAATAGCTGCTTTAATTTGTTAGAAATATAGCTCTAATTTGGTTAGATGCTGAGCAGGCTTGCTTAGCTGAGGGTCACTTCTTAAATGTAGAGAAGTAAACGAGAGCTCTCTAAGTACCCTGGAGTTTTTGTCTTGCTAACACCACATGTTTATTTTAAGGGGAAGTCTGGGTGTTTGGGATGAAAAGAATCCATAGAGGAAGAAAAGACAGAGTGTGAAAATATGACTTACTGAAGTCTGCAAATGAGGCTTTTAAAATTTTTTTTTCAAGATTTTATTTATTTATACACGAGAGGCACAGAGAGAGAGGCAGAGACACAGGCAGAGGGAGAAGCAGGCTTCCCGTGGGGAGCCCGATGCGGGACTTGATCCCGGGACCCCAGGATCACGCCCTGGGCCAAAGGCAGATGCTCAACCGCTGAGCCACCAGGTGCCCCTGGAACTGGCTTTAAATCCTGGTTTACCTACTTGTTAGTTACAGTATCTTAACTTAGTCACTCAACCTTTCTGAGCACCTACGTCTCCAATTTGTAGAATTTTGAAACCAAGAGCTACCTCCTAGCACAGTGTCCGGCCTACTTAATAAATTTTACTTTCTTCACCCATCTCTCCCTCCAGATTAGCTAAAAATGCACACAGGGGTTTCTTAAAAGAAATTGCATAGGATGAAAAACAGAAAAAACTTAACGTAGGGAGGCTAGCAAAATAATATGATGTGCCTCCGCAAGAGAACATTGAAGAGATAATCTGCGTGCGTTTACTTTGATCAGTGCTTGTCAGACTTGAATGTTTATTTGAACCTTCTGGGATCCTGTTAAAATACAAAGTCTGCTTCAGCAGGCTTGGGGTGGGGCCTGAGCGTGTGCACGTCTCACATGCTCATGTGATGCTGATGCTGCTAGTCTGTGGATCACACTTTGACCAGCAAGATTTATCAAAATAGATTTACGAAGCCTGATGGGAAGTTACAGTGACCAACATTCACGTCCGTATGGGTGCGACAGTTAGCCTGAGCTGTTCAGAGATGAAGTAAGGGAGCTGTGTCACAGGTGTATTGCAGTCCCTGCTGGGCTGTGCTGTTGATCCATCCAGCCCCCCGGAGGTTGAGCCAGACTTGCATTTCATCTTACCCACTGCTGCCAATTAACCTGAAATAGAAGTGGGTAGAGCTCTGAAGCATTATTGGTTAGAAAGGTTCCTGGGGGAAGTGACTGAGTCTCTCTGGACTAAGCACAGGTGGTTTTAGGGGGGAATTCACTCACTGCGAGGAGGATCAGAGATGACTGGTAATGTTCACTTTAGCCTTATGATGACTATTTTATGTCAAACGCTTAGGGCGATGATCTGAGATCTATAGGGTGTGTGTCTAACCCATGTTACTAAGTAGGAATATAGGAATTTCCTAAGAGTTTTAGAAAGAAGCCATTCTTCACTGTTTTCACAGGCATATTCACTTGTTTGTTCTGTACTCATAATACAGTAATTATTCACACACACACACACACACACGCACGCACGCACGCACACATACCAGGTATTGTACCTGCACTGTGCTGTTCCTTTGATTCATTGCTACCAGCAGTTTTTTTGGGCCTGAAATGGTCACGGTAATTTGTGCACTTACTGTTTCTCAGACGTTTTCAAACTTTTGCCTTCTAAGTTACTAAGAAATGTAAACAGATAGGGCATTGTTATTGACCACAAATACGTTCTTCTTTATTCCTCAGCTTTCAAACAGCTGTAATGTTACTAGAAAAAAGTGCCTATTTATGGAAATGTGTTTTCTCTCCTCCTGCTGAAACTTAAAGGCTTATTTTAAAGTATTTCTCGAGCAGCCACCTGTTAAATGATAGTGATCTTATGCTTTGTAGATATTTTTATCACGAAAGAAGAGAAGCTAGAAAAATAAAGTACATTCGATGTTGGAAAATGTCATAGACTTTTGAATCCTGTCTGCATGGAGCCCGTGGGCCCTCCTATTCTGGCCAGCCTTCAGGAGTGCCTGTGAGCACAAAGGAATGGCATGTATTTATACTTGTGTAAATAAGATCCTGTATACTTTCCACTGAGAACATGCAGGCAGCCCTTTTATGGTCATCAAGGGGTTTTCCCTCTGGCCTTTAGGCAGACCACAGGGCTAGGTGCTCAAGAGTGTATTTTTGATCTCATACAGAAGAATGATTTCACAGCTGGTTTCCCCTTATACAATCTTAGAAATGATTTTGTCATACATGTCTTTATTCATTAAGAAATCATCCAGGAAAGTATGAAGGGTTTTTATAGAAAATGTCCAAGTTTTCTTTTTTAAGTTACCTCTAGGTTCAAATTTTAGTTTTCTTTAAGGAATATATGGTATCTTATTTTGTCACATAAGCAGCATCAAAATTTGTCTTTGATGGAGAGGCTCGTGCATTCACCTACCCCAGAAATTATTAACCAATCTGAAAGTTGAAAGAAGGGTAATAAGTGAGTCGTTTTAGAAAACAGCATTGAGGTACACCTGGGTGTCTCAGTCATTTAAGCATCCGACTCTTGATTTTGGTTCAGGTCATGATCTCAGGGTCGTGAGATCGAGCCCTACATGGGTCTCTGCACTGAGCGTGCGCAGCCTGTTTAAAATTAAGATTCTCGATCTCCCTCTTCCTCCTCCCCTCTCCCCTCCACACCTGCACATGCACTCTCTTTCTCTCTTTCAAAAAAAAAAAAAATCTAAAAAAAGAAAACATCATTGAGCAAACACATATTTGATATTCTGTTTTTTTTAAGATTTTATTTTTAAGTTCTCTCCATACCCAACATGGGGCTAAAATTTAGAACCCCAAGATCAAGAGTCAAACACCTCTCTGATTGAGCCAGTCCTTAGCACAGGTCTTATGAAAGATGGTTGGATGTCCAGCTTTGAATCCAAGATTTTCTCTAGAACTACAGAATAGAGTCTGTTGAGAGGCATTAATTTTTCATGGCTTTTGGCCCTCATCCATTTTCTCATTTGTAAGAAAACAACTTCATTTTTAGTCATTGTCCATAAGTTGTTCAACTACTTGGAAAACATTTTAAATAGCACTATTTGTAAACTTGTCTTTCACTCATCTCAAAGCCCTCTGTCCATCCCTTCAGATCTTGGCTCAGTAATCACTACATTAGCATAGCCTGTTAAGTCACTATTCGGTGTTCCTTGCGAACCAACTAAGTGCTATGCTGTTTGTCTTCAGTCTTCTTGGTTTCAAGATCCTTTTCCTGTGAAGACAATTGAAGATACCAAAGAGCTTTTGTTTGTGTGGATTATATATCTATTAGTACTTATCACATTAGAAATTAAAACCGAGGAAGTGTAAACATAATTATTTCTTAATTCATTTAGAAATAGCAAACTCATTTAGAAATAGTGATAAACATATTAACATTAACATAGTTTATGAAAAAATTGTATTTTCTGGGATAAAAATAAATTAGAACAGTGGCATTGTTCCACATTTTTTGAAAACCTCTTTGGTGTCCAGTTTATTGGAAGACAGATAAATTCTCATCTCTGCTTCTGTGCTCCCTCTACTGTGATATCACATATTAAGTAATCTCAGTAAAACTCGACTGCATACTTATGGGAAATAGTTTTGATCTCACAAACCCCCACCCAAAGGTATTGTGGACAGACTCCCAGAGGTTCCTAGAGCACACCTTCAGAACCTCTAGTCTAGGGTGTAGACCAGTGTACAAAATGACACCAGACCTGTCCTTTGGGAGCTGGAGTTTGTTCCCAGTACCGAGCAATTTTCCTTCTTAATTAGAACTTCTAACGCTTTTACTCAGTGAAGTCTCCAAAGGGCAGAGTTTCTTTGTTTTTATTTCTTACTCATTGGTTTATTTTTCTGGTTTACCCTATTAAACATTTATTGAATGGATAAAATGACCTGTTCATAATGCTGAATATATGTTTTTTTAATCCTGTGTTTGGGGCATTCACTTTACTAGCATAGACATGATGAGATTCCGAAATCTTAAGGAACACCGGCTCGAGTCTCCCAGGATTAAATGCATACTTTTTGAACTTTTTCAGGGTACCTGGGAATATAGACTGAAGCACTTATTTAAGAAAGAAAGGCTAGCTTCAGACCAGAAGTTAGTTGATTCGATGTAATAAGGTCATGGCTTCTGTTGTAGTTTAGTGACTGCAAATCGATAATTTGACTCTTTAAATGTGTATTTTTAGTTCTTTACATTATTCATCCTTATAAAGGCCTTTCATATGTGAAGTAACTATCTTAATTGTTGTTAATTGTTTTAGATATAATGAGGGAATGAGAAAACCAGTTATTTTTCCATGGGATTGTAAGTAGGGAACGGTGCTTCTAGAAAGTAGTGTTGCAGAGCAACTGCAAGTGTTTACCAGTTTCCAGTAAGCTACTTTCTTTCCGGTAAGCCACTAACAGCTTTATAAGTTGTAAATCCTAGTAGCAGTACCATCTTTATTCTGTTTTCTGTCAATATGAAACTGGGACCCATGTTAACAGTGTTATATCATATTGGTAATATCTAAGAAGTAAAGTTTGTAGTGGCAGGATCAGAGTTAGGAATCAAAATTATTACTTAATAAGTGCCTGGAATTAATATTTCTTAGAAGGATGTGTCAGTTCCATTTCTTCTGAAGATATGTTGATGTCATAACATATTTTTGAAAGGTAATTTATTTTATAAAGCTACAATTTAAATATGCAGTGATAACACATTTTCTTCATATATTTCACTTGGCTCATAAGACAACTCTGAAGTGAATTCCTCATTGCTATTTAAATGAAAAATATCTTTTCTGATACATGAGGTTTGTACAGACTCATATTTTCAAGCCCTCTCTTATGAGCCTAATTTTTTTTTTTAGGTTTATGAAGGAAGATCCAGTAAGTGAGAATAAGACCTTGCTGATTATAGGATTATTTTTCATGTAGGGCTGAACTTACTTGTTATTTCTTGTTTCTATATATGACTCATTGAGTTATTTTCCTAGTGAATTCACATTGTTCATGATGTCATAATATTACAAGTTTATGCACATGTTGTTTGTTGTATAGTATAATTTAAGACAATACTTGGAACCAGAAAACAAATGTAACTTTAAGTGGTGATGTGGCAATGACAGTAGAGATTGGAGTAGTGTGTGTGACTTGGTGTATATTTGAGCTTAAATAATGATATATAAATTAAATATCAAGTGATCTTTAATTAATTAATTTTGTAGGCCTAGACTTCATTCATCCAAAGGCTGAAAGAAAGGCCATTATATGACTTGGGTAAATTTGTGGGCAGTACTGAATTACAAATCCCAGATCCCGAGGGGGTGTATTCTGTACTGGTTTTGACATTTATTTAATAGAAAATCTAATATTTGATAGTAATGCAATCATTACTTCAAATCAAATTTGGCCAAAAAATTTAAAACCCATTATATCTATTCTAGTGTCTAGAATATTTTTCTAAGCAAAAGTATCATCAGATAAACTATACTTATGTTAATAGTTTACTTATCTCATTTATAATTCCATTTTTTTCTTTTAAATAAAAATGTCTAAAATGTACTTACAATAACTACTTTTAATACTTTGTTACATAGGATTTTTTAAAAGATTTTATTTATTTATTCATGGTAGAGAGAGAAAGAGAGAGAGGCAGAGACACAGGCAGAGTGAGAAGCAGGCTCCATGCAGGGAGCCTGACGCGGGACTCGATCCCGGGACTCCAGGATCACGCCCTGGGCCAAAGGCAGGTGCTGAGTGGCTGAGGCACCCCAGGATCCCCTGGGTTACATAGCTTTTGTAACTTATTCTATATATTAATATTTATGTATTTCAAATTATTTTTTGCAAAAATGAGACCTCACATCTATGTTATTTTTCTAATTGAAGTATAGTTGACACACAATGTTATATTTGTTACAGGTGTACAATGTAGTGATTTGGCAAGTTTATATCTTAGGCCATGCTCACCGCAAGTGTTCCCACCATCTATCGCTATACAACACTATTATAATACATTGACTGTATTCTCTCTACTTTTTATCCCTGGAACTTACTCATTCCCTAAGTGGAAACCTGTATCTCCTGCTCCCCTTCACCCATATTGCCCACCGTCCCCACCCCCCCCAACTTCCCTATGCCTTGGTCCCCATCAGTTTTTCTCTATATTTATGGGTCATTTCTGCTTTCTGTTTATTCTTTTTTTTTTTTAAGATTCCATATATAAGTAAAATCATATGGTATTTGTCTTTCTCTGACTTATTACACTTAGCATAATACTCTCTAGGTCCATCTATGTTGTCACAAATAGCAAGGCCTCATCCTTTTTATGGCTGACTCATACTCCATTGTATGTTTATGTACATATATACACCACATCTTCTTTATTCATCTCTTAATGGACACGTCTAACAATTGGTTAATATCCAAAATATATAAAGAACGTATATAACATCACACCAAATAATAAGTAATTCAATAAAAAAAATGGGCAGAGGAACTGAATAAACATTTTTCCAAAGAAGACATACAGATGGCCAACAGACACATTAAAAGATGCTCACTAATCATCAGGGAAATACAAATCAAAACCACAATGAGATATCGCCTTATACCTGTCAGAATGACTGGAATCCAAAAGACGAGAAATTGGCAAGGATATGGAGTAATAGGAACCCTTGTGTACTGTTGGTAGGAATGTGCAGCCACTGTAGAAGGCAGTGTGGAGATACCTCAAAAAATTAAAAATAGAAATACCATATGATCCAGTAATTTCCACTACTGGGTGTTTACCCAAAGTAATGAAAACACTAATAATATAAAATATTAATTAACATCCATATGTTTGTATCAGCATTATTTACAACAGCCAAGATATGGAAGCAACCCAAGTGTCCAGTAATAGATGAATGGAAATGTTATTTTTTAACCTGCTTTTTTTTCACTCTAAAAAATATTGTCAGTGTCTTTCTGTATAAATATTTGCTTGTGATTATCAGTGATTCTTCAAATCTTTTGGTTATATATAGCGCATTGAGATTCTACAGAAATCTGTGGCATCTTTCTTTCCCCCATAAGAATGCATATAGAAGAAATTTTCATATAAAGTTGTAGGGATCTCAAGGTCATGAATCTCTGATTAAAAACATTGATCATCCTGTTCTTAACTAGTTCACAGGATTCCTACTAGTGGAATACAGTTAAAGAAGTGCCATAGTGTTGGACATTAAGTGATTATTTTAAATTTGACTCTTACAGGCTATACTCTACAATGAACACTTTGATTATTTTATATATATATATATATATATATATATATATATTTCTATTTCATTGGAATGACTTCCTAGAAAGTTGAGCTATTGGATCAAAGTTTTGTTTTTTTCAACGTTTGAAATTTTTTTACACTATGGCTTAAAAAAAGTTATAAACATGTCTTAAGAACTATGTAAGAATACCATTCTACTTTATTTGAAATAATGCCTTTAATATTTACCAACCTGATATGCTAATATAATATATTAATTTAAAATTAGCGAATGTAGTATATTAATGTTAATTGCAGTATTAAAGTTTAGAAGAATTTTCACACCCTGGTTTGTTACCAGGTAGTCAATTGTAAAATTCCTTGGTCCTTGTCTTCCCAAAAGAAAGAATTCACTTGAGAGAGTCCAAAGGACCCTAAGGAAGGGGCACCCCCAGTGGGAGAAGGCGAGGGCAAAACTGCAATGCAAATGATGTTATGTTGTTATAACAGCCTTGGGGTTACTAGCTGACAATGTTTTCTGTAAGTGTGGATGCTCCAAAGTTGAGCAAGTCCCTGTGATCTGTGTCATTTGCTTACAGGTTGTGCTAAAACACGAATGGGGTTGTTCTAACAGGGTTAGGTGGTCTCTGGACAAAGACTGGGTAGTCCCTGGCAATTTCCCATCTGCTATCCTCCTTTCTCTCTTATATTTCTTAATTATTCTCTAGAAGTTTATATTAGGTGACTTTTTCCCCACCAGGAATAAAATTGCTAAAGAAACTAATGACTTTCCCTAAATATTAGAGATTGTGGGGTCATGCAAATTCATAAAATGATTCAGAGATTTCATATACTTTAAAAATCTGTTTTGCCCATCATGTTCCAATAGGTGAATATGCCTTTCTTATTTTAAACTAAGTGATTTCTTGCATTCTTGCCTTTGGGTTTTATTGTAGGAATATGCAGAAGAAATAGCTCATAATGGGTTTGTGATGGAAAGGCTGTAGCACTTTATCCAGCTCCGCAAAGAATCTTATGCACACTGATTCTTGAGAAACCAGAATCAAAAGCTTTAAATGATGATGTCTCCAAGAATTGCGTCCCTGACCCTCCTCTTTTACTGTAACCTTTTCTTGGGAAATTTCTTCCATGATGTGGGTTTAGTAACCATATATTTATTGATAATTTTCAGATGTGTATTTTCTGTACTGCTTTTGTCATTCAGACCCACATTGCCTGGTGGTCATAACTACTTGGATGTTTCCTTTATACCTCAATTTCAGCATATTCAAAAGTGCTCTTAACTCCCATTCTTAATTCTTCTCAAAAATTCTATCATATAGGAATGTCTTAGTCCATTTGTGCTGCTGTAACAGAAGTACCATAGACTGAGTGGCTTATACAAACATTTATTTCTCACAGTTCTTGAGGCTGTGAAGTGCAAGATCAAGTACCCACGAGATTATGTATTCAGTGCAGCTGCCTCTTCACTATAGCCTCACATGGCCGATGGGGCATGGGAAAACTCTCATAGGGCACTAATACTGTCTATAAGGGCTCCACCCTCATGCCTTAGGTCCCACCTCATGCTAAAATCACTTTGGAGATTAGTTTTCAATATGTGAATTCTGGGGGGAAACATTCAGTCCCTAACAAAGGGAATAATAACACTTTTCATCAAATTGTTTAATTTGGAAATCTGAATTCCTCATTCCCATCTCTATTCTTATATTTCGGTATTTTCCAAGATCTCCTGTTTCTACTTCCTAGCTATTTCTTAAATAGTCCTTTCCATCACCTCTGCTGCAGCTTGAGTTTTAGACATCATCATAGTCTCCTGGATTATACAGGGGCCTCTAATTTGCCATTTCCTTTCCCTTCATGTAGTCCATTCCATATGTCTTCTGCACTGCTGTCAGAAACATCAATCTCTTAAAATTCCTCTGTCTTTGGGGGTCCCTTCCCTGCCTCTGTGCTGACCTCAATTCTTGAGTTTGGTCAAGAAAGAATTCAGAGCCAAACTCTCAAGTAAGCAAGAGTTTAATAGCAGTTAAAGGGACTAAAGCACTTTCAAGATGGGAGAGTGGGCATGCTCAGAGGTGGGAACTGCACTGGGGTAGGGGTATCTTTTCTTTTTATGTTTGTTTGGGTTATGGGTCATAGCTAGGGCAGTCTCCTGTTGAGGTTGTTTCCAGTCATCTAAGGGACTCCTCCAGCCAGTGGGAAGGGGAACTTCTTGGCCCTATATGGTGCTCGTCAGAACTGTCATGGCAGCTCTCTCCCCTGCCCCCCCATTTGTGTGTGTGTGTGCATGTGTGTGTGTGTGTGTGTGTGTGTGTGTGTATGTGTAAACCTCAGGGTAAGTGTATTCTAATGTGACTATAGGTTATTGTAGAGCAACAGTTATAGGGAAGATCCCATGCATGCCCCCGGGAGCTCTTTCCAGCAGTTTGTGTTCTAGGGGTTGTTGGTGGTTTCTTGATTTTTATCTTTTTAATGGTTCAACAAGTCTCATTTCCTGCTCATATCTAACTGTCTATTCTACTTTTCCAACAGCTCCCCTTGGCTTTTTGATAAAATCCAAGTTTGTTAGTGTGGCTTTCAAATCTTTTAATCCAGTCTTTTAAAGTCTTCCACCCTCAACCCCTCATTTTACCTCATGGCCCTCCACACAAAACAAACTGCAGACCTGGAATATCATGCCTTCCCATAGCTCTGTGTGTGCCCTGACATCTTCCCAGCACATCCTTTGTCATTATGATTCCTTTGTCATTGTGACAGCCTTAATTCTGGCCCCGGTTCTGTGTTGCCTTGTCCATGAAGCCTTCCCTAGATCTTTTAGGGTATGTTATGTGCTTCTCCTTCCTTTCATGAATCTTGGTCACAGGTTCAGTAAGGCTAAATGTTGGTGTGTAACCTTCCATCTTTTTTGTTGTATATACTGAAATTTCTATTTTTACAAAAATGGAATCATATGGCACATCCTCTTTATAATGTGATTTTTTCAGTAGATAATAAAATACTATGGGTATTAAATATGAGTCAAGAGCATTATTTTGTTCATGGGATGTTGCTGTTCCTTTTAATTCATGTTCTATAATTTCTTCTTTACTGCTCCTGTCTTCGGGAGTAAAATTTGATGGATTTTATTTTTGTTAATAGACAGTTGGTAATTAAAATGATTATGATTATATATAAACTCTCATTAAGTCCAGACTCATTTGTTGAAGTGTTCGATGAAGTTCAGCAGGGCCACTGAATTCATTGTATACTCTCTTCAGACTGTAACTCTCTAAACCTCTTTTATTAGTACTTTTGGATAAAAAACATCTTTGTACCGCTCCTATCTTCCCTGATTGATAAGGTGTATACCCAACTGAAAACTTAGTGTTAACCAAAGTAACAGCTTTGCTAAAGGTTGGACCATCATGCAATAACTGCTAAATACAGGGTGGTCAGGCAAATCATGTTGAAGGACAGAACTTGATTCTGAGACCAAAATGAAATTATCACTTTCATAACTGGGTCTCTAAGGCCTAATCTGATCTACCCATCAAGTCAGAATGGTGGGCCTTTATAAGGGGTTTGAAAGGAGATGCTCAGTGTGGCAGAAAGGGTCCTGACAGGAAACAGGTGGAACCTTAATAATGAAGAAACTTTTTAAGAGTAACAATATATCCATTACATGTTAACCTAAATAACATAATTTTATTAAAACAATAATCCTATTTTTCAAGAAGAACTTTATTGATAATGGTGGCATTGTTTTAATTTAATTAATTAATTAACTCATTGATTTTAGAGCGAGTGAGATCTCAGGGTCCTGAGATCATGGCCTGAGCCAAAATCAAGAGTTGGACACTTAACCTACTGAGCCACCCAGCCAGGTGCCCCTGTTTTTACACTTTTGCAAATTTCCTTAATGTCTCATATAATGGAAGACGGTTGGATCTTCATTTCCTTTTCTTTTTTTTTTAAGATTATATTCCTTTATTTATTTGAGGGGATGGGTGGGAGGAGCAGAGGGAGAGTGACAAGCAGACTCCGTGCTGAGCGTGGAGCCCAACACAGAACTCGATCTCACAACCCTGAGATCATGACCTGGGCTGAAATCAAGAGTTGGGCACTTAACCGACTGAGCCACCCAGATGCCTTGGTGGATGTTTATTACTGCTTCTGCATTTAGTCTGTTGTGATATCATGTCATTTTGGCATTGACAGACCTCACTGTACCTTCAAGAGAGAATGAGTATCCAAAAGGCAGAATAATTTTGATGTCATGGACCTCTTGGAAGGGCCTTGGACACCAAGGGGTCCCTGACTCATACTTTGAGAGTCATTAAGGACAGGGGTTTGGAGGAAGAGGTCACCTGACTAGAGAATAAATGCACCTCACAACTGGAGTGGGACAGGGAGTAGAGGAAATAAATGGCTCAACATTTCTCTCCTTTTGTCCTCTGAACTTCAGCCAGTGCTTCCCATTGGACAAACCCACCTAGATGCTGGAGGGAGGGGAGCCTGGTCTGGTAGACTGTCAAAGTCATGCCCTGAGGTCACAGAAGGAGGCACGGAAGGAGTCCGAGAAGAGTGCCCAATGATGAAGGGAACAACCGACACATTCTCTGCCTTTCTTTGTCTGTTGTACCATAGGATAAAATAAAGAACAAAAAGCTGAGTGCTGGTATTAGTAGATCATGGAGAAATGATGGAAGCTGTTTTTGTTGTTGTTGTTGTTATTGTTGTTTTGAACAAGCAAGCACAGCAAGTTGTTTGTTAGACCAATTAAGAATATTAGTTCCTGGGATGCCTGGGTGGCTCAGCGGTTAAGCGCCTGACTTTGTCAGGGCGTGATCCTGGAGTCCCAGGATCGAGTCCCACGTCGGGCTCCCTATATGGGGCCTGCTTCTCCCTCTGCCTATGTCTCTGCCTCTCTCTTTGTGTGTCTCTCATGAATAAATAAATAAAATTAAAAAATTCTTGTAATAAAGAATATTAGTTCCTATGAGCATGTGGTGATTAAAATGAAAACTCAAAAAAAAAAAAAAACCCAGAGTATTTGTTCCTTCCCCTCTCATGGATAAGTGTCAGCTTGGGGAGAGGACACAAGTGGAGGTTGTGGGGAAGAGAGAGACCTGAGGTGTGGTGGAAATTGTCTACCTTCCCGGTTCTCATGTCCCCAAGTTCTGACTTATTCTTAAGATGCATTCAAGGCTTGAAGTTCAGATACTCAAGGGAAACAATTCATATCCTATACAAGCTAAAGACAGATACTTTTGAATCTCAGCCTATGGAGATGATGGGCATGTATGGATTTAGCTAATAAGATGTATCAGACTGCGATAGATAAAGAAGTCATATAGCTAACGGATAAGCCAAAAAATAGAGTAGTAGGTTATATATTAATATTAATCTCCAATGACCCATGGTTATATTTTTTACCTAATAGGAAAAGGAACGATACTGATTTGTAACTACACCTTGCTGGTCATATTTCTATTCTGGCAATCGCAAGTTTGTATTTTAAAGTTTTACAAAGCGAGTGCCTGCCATTTTTAATTTCTTTAAAAGCAAAGACTTGCATTTTTTAACTGTTACTGTTGTTTAAGAAATTCAGCACATACAGGCAGTTCTTGTTATTCATGGTCGTTCCATTCTACAAAGTCATTACAAACATGGAATTAGTGAATGCGGAGCAATTGCTCCCAGGGGAAATACAGGAGGATCATGTTTTTTTTTTGAGCCCTTTACTCACATTTTCATCACCTGATAAATAGATTAACTTGTACGTATTTCTGTTTAGAGACACCTTATATAATGTATATTGTTGAATCATTAACACTGAATTCATGGCCAACAGCGCTGTAACTTATGCCTGAATGAAGCTTATCTAACACACGTATTTTCTTCATAAGGCACAACAAGAAGACTCAGGAAGTTATGGAGCTTTCCCAGGGTCTTACAATAGGGTATGAAGTGGCAGGCCTGTCTGAGTCTACCAGTGATGATTACGATCAAATATTAACTCATTCCACCTTCTTCTTCACTCTTTGAGTGCAAATATGGTGTGCCATTTCTGGGTTCACTTCCTTTAATGAGATAAAGTAAATATTAACCTTGCCTGGATATCTGAAAGCTAAACCTAAGTGTGTTCATTTATAAATTGTTAAAAATTGTTGCCCTTAGAAAATGGAAATTATAGGAAATGGGAAGTCCAGTTTAACACAATTAGACTCCTGTTCAAAACAGATTCTTTGGCATATTAAAAGTCCCTGATAATAGATTAAATCAGCATAACATTAATAAGTGAACATACCCTTGTAGCTTCTTTTACTCATACATTTTCTAAACCTTTGAGCTATTTTTTTAAAAAGATTTTATTTATTTATTTGAGAGAGAGAATGAGCAAGAGAGAACACAAGTGGGGGGAGAGGCAGAAGGACAGACAGACTCCCCACTGAGCAGGGAGCCAACCCCGGGATCATAACTTGAGCCGAAGGCAGATGCTTAACCGACTGAGCCATCCAGGTGCCCCACTTTGAGCTATTTTTAAACCGCATTATATACATTATATACTATTTTTAAGCCACATTATATATAATACTTGCGCATTATATAGCGCAATATATACTATACTTGTCATGACTGGGTATTGTAAGTGCTTTTTAATAGTTGCTGTAATATACTTTTTATGAGGAATGTATGGACCGATTTTCAGGGGAAAGAAGGTTCTTAAAAAAATTTGAAGCACACTGTGTTACCTGAGAGTTTTGTATTCAACAGATACAGTTTTCTTAGGAAAAAAACCCTCCTATAAACATAATATTCAAAATACATATGAAGATATGTTCCACTATAAGTATAAACCATAATTCTGAATAAATATCTGCACTTTAGTGTAAGAGGATGGTTAGCATAGTGAATGTCTGGGTGGTCAAGACTTCATGAGGACAGAGCAGGCTAGGGAGTAAGGGCCAGTAGCTTCATTTCTAATAGTAACAGCCTTACCTTTGGCCATTGTCGTGGCCTTAATTGTCCCAACTCCACTAAACAGTTAAGCTGTGATGTGCATCATAATTACCTCGGGACATTTTTTCCTGGATAGCAATGGAGGAGAATCACTATGGACCCTCCTCCCCCACAGTCACCCAGCCCTGTGATTGGCAAGTGTCCTAAGGCATATGCCCTAACCAAAGAGGTTAACGTGATCCGGGGCCTTCCTGGACCTCTGCCTATAATTTAAGTGTCCTTTTCGCTAGAAATATAATACTCTCTGTCCTGTAGCTTAGAGGCACCCTTAACAATCTTTTTATTGTCACTGTGCAGTTATCTTTTCAGAAGCTCTACATTAGTCTTGGGAAGATAATCCAAAAATGTTTTAATAACAGGAAATATTTGCCATTTTACAAAAGAGTTCATGTGTATTGGGGAGCTGAGTCATACATCTGGTTTCAAGTTCTAAAGGTCAGAATGCTGAGGCCGTCACATCCTTTGTTTTCACAATTCTTGTCAATTTTGTCTATTCAGAACAACTCTGCTGCATTCCACACTTAGCACTCCCTCCCCCATAGGTAGCAGGGAGAGAAAATGAAAATACAGTTATAGGATTGCCGGGCAGGGAGATTAGAACCAGTAATAAGTTGGTAAGTGAAAGGAAATGAGGTTGGATTTCATGTACAATAAAAATATAAATCCAGATTCTTAATTGTGATCTTTATAACAAAGAATCTCAGCTTTATAATGGGATTTCATTTTTGTTTACAATTATAGGACTATTGTGGTAATGTCTTACTTAAATAGAATTTCTTTTAGGGTAGGGTAAACAATTTACTCTGTAAGGTGCCTCCCTCCTCCCTGCCCCACCCCATCTAATAATAGGATTTCCTATTCTACAAATCCTTCATTGATCAAGCTCAGAGGTCTTATGGCGACTTCATCCATCCACTTTCGATAGCTTAAGTTCAGCTCTTCAGAAATCCTTTGAGTTCCTCAGCATTGATGGTTCTTCCACAATTTTGTGCGTACTCTTTCTTCTCAGTGTCTGAAATTCTTTTTCCACTTGTCTGCCTAAAACAGTCATGCAGCAATAAGGGTAAGCAATGCACAATTTTTTTTTTTTGGTTAAATCTGCCTTTCAATAAGATTATTTTTTAAAATGCAATTTTTCTTAAAGTGCAGTTTTAAGGAATATGTGCAGCCAGTCTACGTTAAGTTAGCCAGTGTTCACACGGAGGCGCACACTGGTGAGGTGAAAATTAAAGTGTGCTTTTGGGAGGATGGAAATGGGAGCCTAATGACAAATGACTTCAGTTAGTAACCAAGTTCATTTAGTTAAAATACAAAATCAAATGACAACCCATTTGCTGTTCTAGCATCTGGTATATTACCATCTGTGAACCCAGATTTTTTTTCAACATTTCTACTTGTGTGGGCCTTCTGAACAGGGCTGTGCACTTCTCAGGACACTACAAGTTCTGACCTGTCAACACAGATATCTTGAAAGGGCCGTTTGAAAGTAGGAGAGGTAACTTGATGTGAAAGCAAGTTTTTAAAAATGTTATCAACCGTTTCTAATATCCAGAAGCCACTCTAGGATAAATAATCAGGGGATATTTCCTATTCTGCTTTGCATAGAGGATGAGCACTAGGTCCCTTTTCTTTCTTTCTTTCTTTCTTTCTTTCTTTCTTTCTTTCTTTCTTTCTTTCTTTCTTCTTCTTTCTTTCTTTCTTTCTTTCTTTCTTCTTTCTTTCTTCTTCTTTCTTCTTTCTTTCTTCTTCTTTCTTTCTTTCTTTCTTTCTTTCTTCTTTCTTTCTTTTTCTTTCTTTCTTTCTTTCCTTTTTTCTTTTCTTTTTTCTTTTCTTTTCTTTTTCTTTCTTCTTTCTTTCTTCTTCCTTCCTTCTTCCTTCCTTCTTCCTTCCTTCCTTCCTTCTTCTTTTCTTTCTTTCTTTCCTTTCTTTCCTTCCTTTCCTTCCTTTCCTTTTCTTTCTTTCTTTCTTTCTTTCTTTCTTTCTTTCTTTCTTTCTTTCTTTTTTCTTTCTCTTTCTTTCTTTCTTTCTTTCTTTCTTTCTTTCTTTCTTTCTTTCTTTTTCTTCCTTTCTTCCTTTCTTCCTTCCTTTCTTCCTTTCTTCCTTTCTCTTTCTTTCTCTTTCTTTCTCTTTCTTTCTTTCTTCTTTCTCTCACTGACCTAAGTTAACCTTTATTGAACAGTAAGTCATTCATTGAAGGATGGGAGGAGGGGAAGAGGAAAGATTGTGTCTCTTTGGATAATTCTTCTGTATTTTTATGCTTTCCAGAAGGCTGGAAGAATTGGAATTATATGTGCAGATGCCATGGGATGAAAATCAGTTTTATTTTTTTAACTGGAGAATAGTTCTATACTGACCTTTTTTAGAATGAAAAATTGATTTTATTTACCATAAAATTATTTTTATAAGATGCTACTTACTCCCCACCCCCCTTTATTTCTTTCTTCTCCTCTCTCTTCCCTCAACTTGTATTTTGCCTACCAGTGAAATAGCTCAGGACATAGAATTTATAGTATTTTCATACTTTCTAAGTTTTGAACAATGATAAATTTTCTTTGGAAGTACACAGATATTTACCTACTGGATTATGACTTTATTTACATAGTTTTATTTTTATTCAGTCACTTTATAAAAGGTTGACTGACATTTTATCTTCTTGCTGGTTGCCATTTTGCACATTTTTTTAAACTAAGATTTTCTAAATTTTGAGGGTCTATAAAGCTGTCTATACAGGAGAGTCACTGCTTTCTTCTCTGCCATTTCTAGCTGACACTCCCAAATTTCCTCTCATGGATTCATTTATTGCAGTTGTTTCTACTCATTTTTTTATTGTTGATAGAGTTCCTGCACTTTTTTGCATTTATCGTTTCTTTGCCCTGTTGCGTTGTCTTTTGTTTAGCTCTCTTGTACACATAATCATGTATTGTTAGCATGACAGTTCTCTTGAGAACCTCCATAGAGATAAACACTTGGTCCTTCAGTAATTATAAACTTTATTCTTATGACAAGCAATATGAGAAAAAGTGGAACATCTTGTAATCAGTATTTTTCAGAAAGTCCTTTATGGCTAAATTATGTTTTTTAGGAGCTGTGTATGAAGAAGTCTTCAAAGGCGACCATAAAAGGATGTTTCTCATAGTCTTTTGAAGAATGGCAAAAAAGAAACTGAACTGATGGGTTTAAAATGAAGGCTATCTAATACGATTCTTGTTCTTGGGGTTGCGAGTTCGAACCCGACGTTGGATGTAAAGATGACTTAAAAAAAGAAAGGCTATCTAAAGAAATGAGTTTAGAGCATGGAACTGGGTGAAATAACTCTTTGCAGTCTGTAAATTTGCTCATCCCTTCCACTGGCCATTTGTGGCTCAGTTGTTCTTCCCACCAGCATGTTCCCTGGTTCTGTTTACTCTTCTGAGCCTGTGTTTCATCTCCTCCTTACCCAGCCCACGTGTTTTCCTTCTCCTTTACACTGACTAGTTTATAATGCATGAGTTTTCTCTTTTAATGGTAAAGTTAGGTAGATGGAAAAGGTGCTATTAAATGATTAAATAAGGAAAAATATAACCAAAATGGACAGTAGAAGTGAGAAGTGAATTTCTGTGTGCACAATGATTGCTCGTGGTACGTTAGTACAATGGAAAACAGCATTCTATAAAACTGAAGTGAAATGAACTTACGGCCTTTAAGATTTTTTTCTTAAGCCCAACCAAATATATGTTTGGCACCATGGGAAGTGAATTATTATTTTTTTTTTATGTGGGATACTTTAGAGATGTCTTTAACCAATCTGGTATTCTAGAAATATTCACCCCCTATCCCATTCATGTATTTTATCATGTAGCAAATTGAACTATCAGAATTATCCTCCCTCCAATGTCTCTGTGGTTTTATTCTTTAAGTCTCTTACTCTTGAAATTCATCCACTTCTAAAGTGTTTACAGGGCAAGTTCTACAAATTTGAAAAGGCCCTAAGCCCCAGCTTAACTGCTATTTTCCACTCAAAACCTTTTATGATTTTGCCAGGTGGAAATAATCTCTTTCTCCTGAGTTTCCATGGTTCTTTCTCTGTATCTCTCTCAGAACAATTACCACAGTCAGTCTTTTTAATCTGTAAGGGTTTGTAGATCTGAGCCCTTAGAGATGAGGATTAATACATGATATATTTTAAATTTCTTGCAGTTCTCCGCGTAAGGCCCTAAGTGTCTTTTAAATTCAATAAATATTGAATGAATGAATGAACAAATGCATTGCTGTGATTACTGAGGTATGTTTTATTGGGATATAATAAAAGATTATTGACAGATGTATTATATGCAATGTAAAAGTCAATCTTTGGAGCCCATTTCTTCTTTATATATAATACAGCCCCTAATCTCATCTCTTGCCTTCCAGTGCTATATATATGTGGATGATTCCCTTATATCTGTATCTGATGGGCTTCCTAACTTTAACTGAAAGAAACTTCACTTTTTTTCACAATACACTTCTCACCTGGTCTTCTTCCTCGTTGGTTAAAGAGACCTCTGCCCCTACGGTACACAGAGTCACTAATGAAGAAAGTGTGAAGGATTCTTGATCCCACCTCTCCCCCACTCTCTTTTGCACATCCAGCTCACTCACCAGCAGGTCAGCTTTCTTCCTATCTTCTGCCTCTGCGGCGGTGTCCTGCATTTCTTGTTTCTACTCCTGACCCACTCTTCACTTGCACCAGAGTAGTGATCTTTTAAAAATATAGGTAAGATCCTGCCAAACCTGTGCTTCCTCACCTTTGTCTTCCCAGCATGAAGAATGAACTCCCAGAATGTCTTCCCAGCATGAAGAATGAATTTTATCGGGGCTTCAGAGCTCATGGTAATCTGACTTTTATCTGCTTTTCTGACCTGATTTTGCCTGTCTCCTCCTTCGCTCCATACTTCCTATCCAGCTGACCTTTTTTTTAAGTATGCCGAGCTTGATCTTGTTCTGGCAATGTTTTTCCAACTGGAAATCTTTTACCCCAGACCCCTCTGCATTTAGATTCCAGCCTCTGCATTGCCTCTGCCACGAGGCTTCCTGCAGGCCTGCCCAGAGACTCCGCTTTGCCTACTTCACAGCAACCTGCCTTTCGCACCTGCCTTTTAGGGTCTGCATGATGTCTTTCCCCAAGTGAGCCTCCCTTTACTGCCCAGAGATACACACACACTGGGGAATTGGGTCTCTCTCCCATCAGCTCTCAAACAAGGATTGATAGGATATGGTATATAAATACCCCAACCCCTCAGCCCTCAGATGGGAAACTCAGAAGCATGTGTGTGTTCACTGGGTCCCAGAGTTTACCCAGTGGGGATTAACTGAAGTTGCCCACAGTGTAGCTGTCCTGTTAAGGAATCCTACAAAGGCTACTTGATCTCCTTGTCTCAGTTTCCCCTTCCTCCTGATGTTTCACTACCCCTCTGAACTGAACATTTTGCACCTAAATCCTTCCCCCAAGGTCTACTTCTGGGGGAATCAGAACTCAAGACACCTGTGACCACCAACAGATTCACCATGTCTCTCTCACATCACACCATTTTAATTCTCCGCATAGCACATATCACTACTTGATAGTATTTTTCTAGTTACTTTAGATAAGGTTTTTCTAAAATTTTTTCCTTCCTGCTGGATTTTAAGAACTAGAAGTTTTTTTCTCTAATACATCTGAGTGTATGATTGTGATAGGGGTGCTGGTCCCCTTGACTAAGAAAGATCAGGGGAGAAGTATATTTGAGGAAAAAATGAAGAGTTTGTTTAGTTATGTTAAAAGTAAGGTGTCTGTCAGATGCCTGCAGATCAGGGGCGCCTGGGTGGCTCAGTTGGTTAAGCATTGACACTTGGTTTCTGCTCAGTCCTGATCTCAGGGCCCTGGGATTGTTGGGCTTCATGCTCAGCAGGTGTCTGCTTGAGAATTTCTGTTTCTCCCTCCCTCTGCCCCTTCCTCTCTCTGTTTCTAACATAAATGAATAAATCTTTAGAAAAAAAAGTTTGGCATCGGAGAAACCTCAGAAGTAGTTACATACCCACTTCAGGATACCCAGCCACTAAAAGAATGTCTTATGCATCGTGGGTACTCAAGAAATAACTGATGGAGATGTGGGTACTGATTTTATACAGAAAGAAAGGGCCTGGATTCAGCAATGCAAGTTGTCAGTTCAAACTGTTCTGCTCTTCATGAATAGACACTTGACTACACGCTAATGAAGTTTTGAACTTTTATATGGACCAGCTTTGCAGAGAGAGAAAAAAACTGGCTATTCATTTGGCCAACATTTGCTGAGTAGCTCTCCAGTGCATTTTAGGCTGGGCTACTTGGCTGGGGTGGAGTAGTAAGCAGATCCAGGAAAGAATAATATTTCAACTGCGGTAGCTAGGCATGGGGTTGCAGCATTTCATTTTTAGGGCTAGGCGTCAGCATTTCCCCACTGCACATCTTTTCTTCCGTTTACCCTGCCCTCCCACCCAGCTGCCGCTGTGCCCCCTTGGTCTCTGCAACCCCCCACCTACATCCAGGTTTGCTGCCTTTCTGTCCTGAGTCTTCCTCCAGCCCATGAGGTGCAAAATCGCAGGAACCAACTTTTTTCTCAGCTCTTTGTCCTCTGTTTCTTCCACGTATTAGTAAACAATGAATCCATATTTGCTGACTGATTAGCTGTTGTGTCTGTTGGCCTGTGGGTTTGTGTCAAGTTCTCTTTTTTTCAAGAATTAATACAGGTTATTTGAAAAGAAGTAGTAGCAATTGTTGGCCATTCTAATGACATTCAATGGAATTCAGAAAAAGAATCCTTTTTTTTTTTTTTTTTTTCATTTAGAAAGATGGCTTGAAGAAAATGTCTTTTGAGTTTTCTTTGAAACTACTACTTTGTTTACTTACAAAGTAATGGGCTTTCTGTAGCATTTCCCTTTAATGCTGGTAATTAAAAGTATTTAAAAATAATTAGTAACCACATCCAGTCCTGATTTTTAAAGTCTCTGCTTTGGATAGCATTGAATAGTGCAGTTATTTTCTTTTAATTGTTTTTGAGCTAGTTTTCTTAGCTGTTTTTGTTGGTGGTGGTTATTTTTGGTTTTATCTTTTGAGGCTCACAGAGCATTGAGTTTGATTCATAGGTTTAAGATAATTCTCATTTCCTTCCAGGTGGTGTATAATTAGTTCTACCCTTTTTTAATAGGATACTATAATTGTGAGAGAATGTGAGTTACAGATAGATATAATGAATAATTGTATATTTTTATGAATATATGTTAATTTTCCCCATAAACTTTTATTTTCTATAAGGAAGAAATTAGTTACTCTGTACCCTCTTTTAGTCACCTGACTTATTTCTAAACACAACGGAATACACACATATTGGGACATTTTATTTATTTATTTTTTGAGAGAAAGAGGGGAGCACAAGCCAGCAGGTGGATGGGGAGGAGCAGAGGGAGAGGCAGAGAGTCTCAAGCAGACTCTGCACTCATGAGGGCTGCATGGAGAGGGCTTCACTTCACCACCCCAAGATCATGACCTGAGCCAAAATCAAGGGGTGCTTAACTGACTGAGCCACTCAGGTGACCCAATTCTGGGTCATTTTAAACAAAGATTTTACAAAGTCAAACAGATAGGAGTGGTCTCTGGAATTTTATGTCTGGAATTTTCATCACTACATTCTGTAAGCCATTCTTAGGTGCTTTTTAATGTAAAAATCTAGGAAATTGAGAGCTCCAGTTGACATTTCGTTATTAGCAAATGCCATTCTTCAGGACTGACTTAAACTATTATTAAGAGAAAGAAAATGAGTAGGCTTTGCTTTTGAAGACTTCTTTAATTATACTTTTTATGCATTTATTGTTACATTATTTGTTACTTTTGTCAAACATTACTAGCATGGCTTAATATGATGTTCTTTCTGTACTTTTGTATTATGAGTACCATCTAATTATAACTTAATAAGTATAATAATAAAACTGATTGATGGGACTACAATAATTTATTGCACCTTTAGTGAACGTTAGTATTTCCTTGATTCTAAGATGCTCGATTTGTATAATTCTCCATTTGCTGAAGTTGTAATATATCTTATAATTGGAATACATTTGATGTCCTCTTTCTTTTTTCTTTGAAGCTGTGATGTGTCTTAAAGTCAGTGACATCTTAGGCATACTAATTATATATAAAGGGTAACCCTTTTAAAGTGTGACATATAATGATTTAAACATATATATTTGAGACGGAAAAGACCTTAAGGTATCAAATGGTCCACTAATTCACAATTATTTATTTTACTGTCAAGGTAGCTGAGGTCCAGAGAAATTAAAAGAAGTATTGAAGGTCAAACAGCTAATACATTTATGAGTGGAATAAGGGGATTTCAGTGATAATGTTTATTATTTAATCCTTTAGAAATAATATGTTATTTTAACTATCTTTCTAGGTTAGTGTGTTAGTGGGACAGAAGGAGATAATATCATTTCTTTTATACCAGCTTCTATTAGTGAGTGCTAAGACGAGAGCTACAGCCTAATTGTGTTGTCCAACTCAGTGGCCACTATGCACATGTGGTTATACAGATTCAAATGAATTAAAATTAAATAAAATTTGAATTAAATTAAAAATTCATTCCTCCATTGCTATAATCACCTCAAGTGTTTAATTATAAATGGTTAGTGCCTATGTTATTAGAGAATGCAGTTATTTCTATATCCCAGAAATTTCTTTCGGACAGCGCCAACTAACTGAAGAGAAATCTATAGTGGGGTCATATCTTTAGGTCATCACTTGAAGCTTAAAAGCCATCTAGGAAAATGGGTTTATATTAAGACGTAATGTGAACTGGGGCACCTGACTCATGTGACTTCTGATCTCAGACTCATGAGTTTGAGCCCCGCTTTGGGAGTAGAGTTTACGTAATTTTTTTGAAGACATAATGTGAATGAAGCTCTATCCATATCCTGGGAAACTTGTATCTATTTATTAATTTTGACTTTGATAGCAAAATCTTTTTAACACTACAAGGGGGTCATTAGAAAGGATTCTTCATATGTGGGAGATTGCTTCTCTTATGAGACATTTTCACTGTCTTACATACTTAACTTCAGAAGGTTGTATTTGCCTAACTGCATGGCTGGAGAGGCCTCGAAGCCTCTCCCTGCCCTGAATCTTCTTTCTGTGGATTTGCTGTGATGGCTTTTCCTTCCTGAGGGGCGTGAAATCCCTAACATTAAGACATGTCACTACATTAGAAATCAAAGAACTCTGTTTCTGGAAGGCTGCCTGTGATATTTCTTCAAAGATTGGAAAGAGGAGGTAGTTTTCTGCAGCAATTTTCTGGAGTATAAAATATTAATGAAGTATTAACTGTGTCTGCAAAGTTGTGCTCACAGCTCAATAGATGCTTGAAAATGGAAAGGGATTGAAGGAAAGAATTAGATAACTTTTGAGGACTAGATAATGTTGATGTTGGATGATTCGATAGTTGAACCACAGCTCTGGTAACAGTGACACCCTCGTTTGTTAGCCCATTTAGTAGCAATTGATTGCACTTCTGTTGTATGCCAGGCGCCCTTAGGCAAGAGGGGCATGTTGTGTTCAGCTACTCAATTGATGATTCGTACCTTGCTGAGGCTGATTTTGCTGCCCTTGCTTCCCTCCTCTTAATCCTGTGTCATGAAAATCTCATTTCCTGGGAGTATCAGTACAGTTCTTGCTTCCTCATGGGCTTTAATTTCAGTCTGAGGCTATTAAAATTTTTTTCCTCTGGATTCTAATACTCTAGTTGCCTTTGAACTTCGCTCCTGTGTCATCTCATGTTTGTCTCGTATTCAGGTTTCATTGAGTATGTCACCATTTCAGCAAACCTTTCTACCTGCCTTCTCATTAGTTGTCCTCCTCTGGGCCTATGCCTTTCTCAGGTCCTCCACTGGCCCGTGCCCGGCACCCCATCCCTAAGGCCATACCATAAGGACTCTGGCTCTTTCACCTTCATCCTCTCCCATAAATGTTCCCTCCACCTTCTTCCATGAAGTGGCTCATCTCTATTGCCACTCAGTCTCCCACATCTCTGCATGAAAACGTGAGACCATAGTCATTAGTATCCAAGGACACTTCCTACTTAATTCAGTCATTAGTGTTTTGAGGTTAATGCCATTTCATCATAGATGACATGTGCATGATGTCATTCATCATGATGACACTTAATCATACCGTGTATTATTTATATACTACTTTTTTACATTTGTGATATATTGAAATTTCTAGAAGAAGGAACCTGGGTGCATTTTATTCAATGTCGTGTTGTCAATGCCTTTTATATTATTTGGAGATGTAAGGCACTGAGTGATTAATGAATGCACTTTCTAGATTGGAGGTGGGAGTGAAACAAGATTCTGTCCTTCAGAATTCAGTACCTGTGGACAGTATTTCACTTATTTATACTTTGTACAGGGGATGAACCAGAAACCAGAAACACGCACACATACACACACCACCCCCGAAAGGGTAGATTTCTGGGAGATAGGTACAACAGCCCCGCGGGTGCCTCTCCTCTGGGCCCCTTATAATATATTTTGTGATAGCCCTCATTATAGTGATTGTTATTTTTTAGTTTCTCACTCAGCAGGGGCTCCACACAGGCCAGGCCTGGGCACGGTTCTCCCCATACCTAGTGTCACAATAGTTAGCAGTTTATTGCATCAGTGGCAGTTACAACAATCCCATTGCTGGGAGTATAAAGATGTGTGCAAGTGTGTATCTCTGTGTGTGTGACACGTGCGAAGAGTTGCTGGGGAGGCAGTAGCTTATGTGTCAGAGAAAAATTAGAAATATGAACCAAGGCAACTCAAATGAATAGAAATAGTTACCTGTATTTTTTTTACTGAGAGAGTTCCCTAACAGGCTTATAAGGAGTAAGTTGAGAGTCTTTTTCTTAAATTACTTTTTTTTTTTTTTTTTTTTTTGGTGATAAGCCTCCAAAAATAAGTAGCAGAGAGATAAGAATATCGGAATTAGGATCAGGAGAATTGTCAGTAAAGAGCTGTAAGACATTGGCAGGAGCTTGGTTTGGAAATCTCTTTCCGCTTTGGTAAAATGGAAGGACTGAACCAGATGAACTCTGAGGACTTCCAGCTCTAACATTTCCTGATCTTTGATCACAGAAGGGAGATTAGTTTATGTTACCATTCTAAGTTTCAAAATTCAGCATCAGGAACACCTGGGTGGCTCAGTGGTTGAGCATCTGCCTTCGGCCCAGGTTGTGACCTCGGGGTCACAGGATTGAGTCCCACATCGGGCTCCCTGCATGGAGCCTGCTTCTCCCTCTGCCTGTCTCTGCCTCTCTCTCTCTCTCTCTCTCTCTCTCTCTCTCTGTGTGTGTCTCATAAATAAATAAATAAAATCTTTCAAAAAATATTCAGTATCACACTGGAAACATCTTTCTGTCCCTTGGCTTGATCACCAAGGGAATAAAACTTCTAGTTCAGTGTTTGTCTCTTTTCTTTTCCTCTCTTTTTCTTTTTCTTTCCTTCCTCTTTTCTCTTTTCTTCCTCCCTCTGACTCCTTCTGTCCTTCCTTCTCTTTTCTTTCCTCCTTTCTTCCTTTTTTCTTCCTTCCTTCCTTTCCTCTTGCCCCTCCCTCCTTCTTCTTTTTGAAAATTCGTACTTATCCACCAAATTCTCCTGACTTCTGGGATTACATTCCCTTAACACCCAAACATATCCCATCCCATTTATAGTGGGCAGCTTAGCATCATCCTCAGTATTTTTGAAGTTAGGGTCTGAGTACTTATTCTCTGGATATCTGTTGTTCTGAATATGTGCTTGCAGCTTGATTGCATTCTTGATCACCACTCCTTCTCTCCTGGCCATCGTGCCTTCTGTGCTCTGCTGCACATCTGGGACACTTCCTCTCTTCTTGCACAAAGTTGTTATGTAGTACAGACTTTAATTGCAGCCTTGGGGATAAGTAAGGAAGGCAGACTCAGCATGGTGAGGGAAGAACACTTAAAATTGCTTAGGAACTTTAAGTTTCCTGCTCCTCTCATGGCGATTATCTTATTGGTTGTCTTGTTCTGTAGGCCTGGCTTCCAGGTACGTTCTTCAGGTTTGAGGGGCCTGTTCTCTTTTTTAACACATCTTCCATCTCACTTCTGTCTCCCTAAGTTACACATTTTTGTTATTTTGTTATGCAGAGAAATTTAACTTTCATTCCCTAACCACTAGACTCCAACATACCTTGGCATATACAACTGTTCGTTATATTTTCCCAAACAAAAGAACCATCTACCAGACCATACGCTTTTAGAGTGAGAAAAAAAGTTAGGAAAAGGTTTGCAATTACAGTTTCATTTAAGTTGGGCCAGAGCAAATTCTTAGGCAGAACAGCTCCCCACTCACAAGACAGACTATAGGGTGTGTGTGTGTGTGTGTGTGTGTGAGAGAGAGAGAGAGAGAGAGAGAGAGAGAGAGAGAGAGTTTTCCCTTTCTTTTTAATCTTTCCTAAAGCAGAATTTACTCATACTACTAAAATACAAATACTGGGACACCTGGCTTAGTGGCTGAACAGCTACCGTTGGCTCAGGGCGTGATCCCGGGGTCCTGGGATCGAGTCCCACATCGGATTCCCACGGGGAGCCTGCTTCTCCCTCTGCCTGTGTCTCTGCCTCTGAGCCTCTCATGAATAAATGAATAAAATATTTAAAGATACAATAAAATACAAATACTTTCTCAGATTATTTGATTATTCTTTTAACTGATTTAAGCTTGCTTAACAATTACTTGAAGCTAAAGACACTTTTCTTGAGCTAGGGACGATGTTTGGAGAGCTAGATTTTTCTGTATTCAGACTCCCATCTACCATTTTTTAGTGATTTAACCTGTAGCCTCAATGTTTCCATCTATAGAAACAGTGATCATATGATCCACCTCACAAAATTGTTACAGGGACAGAAGGAGACAATTTTTAGGCAGAGGCCTACTTTCCTATGTAACATACTGCTTAGATATATTAAAATTTTAAAATAGAGAAGCTGATCATAGGCTTATACATTAGTAAGAAGAGTTACATTTCTAGAGTTAAGATACTTTGACATTCGAGTGAAGTTTCATACAGGTAACCATGTCCAAGTCCATACTGCCTGGCCGCTCTTCAGATGGCTACAGGGAGCCACAGCAGTGACAGGTGGACGTGGCTGCTCCGTGTGCAGTGTGCACTGCCGGGCTGGTGACACATCCTGGGGAGCCTTCCCTCTGGTCTGCAGCTTCTCTCCTCATCCTCTGTGCTCCCTGCCAAGGACAGAGCCCAGGTAGGCAGCTCCCTCAGGGGGATTTGCAGTCCGATGAGCAGGATCTCAGGAAAGGAGAAAGACAAAGAGGAACAGAACGGTCAGTGTGTGAGGAAATGGAACCAGACCATCCCTGGGGCTGTTCCCTTCACTGGGATGACTCTCCCTCTTCCCTTGGGGTTTCAGAAAACTTCTACATAAGCTCTTTGGACTGGTCCATTATCCATACCAACAGGTTCTCTGAGTAGAGTAAAATGATGAAATTTGGTGGTCGTTGAAGAAAGTGAGTGATTACCTCTGGGTAGAAAGAAGTGTGTGTACTTTTCTCTATTGAATTGTTAGCTTTTCCTTTTAGATTTGTAAGGAGATAAGTGAGAAAATATTTGTTAAGCAGGCCTGCTTTATTTTTTTTTTATTTTTTAAAGATTTTATTTATTTGAGTAAGAGAGAGAGAGAGGGAGGGAGAGGGCATGAGCCGGGGGAGAGGGGAGAGGGAGAGGATGAAGCAGGCTCCCCATGAGCAGGGAGCCCGAAGCGGGGCTCCATCCCAGGACCCTGGGACTATGACCTGTGCCTAAGGTAGATGCTTACCTGACTGAGCCACTCAGGTGCCCCATGATTATAATTTCTTGGAATAAATTCCTGATGAATACTTATATCTAAGAAGAATCATAACTTTAAGAATAACCAAATAGAAAAATGCCTCTAAGACAAAAAAATAACAAAATGGATTAAATTATGACTTAAAGATGATGTAGCAGCAGTGTTTGATTTATGTAGCAATGTCAACTTTGTAAAGCAGATCAGTATCGAAAACTAAATGCCCTCAAGCAGGCATCTAAATTTTATAAAGCTTTTTTTCCCCCCTCATTAATGAACTTAATCACATTGGAAACAAATTAAAACTCTTCCAAATGTTGGAACAGACAAGTGGTTTGACGTGTGGATCTATTTGAGAATCTAATGAAAACAAAAAAAGTATTATTTATACTACATGCAGAATTCTTTTAACATTCTGGAATATTGAAAAGCTAAAAACTCCGTATATATAAGCAAAATGTTCCATTGAACATAACTCATGTCAGTTTGGTGAGTTAAAGATGGATTAACTTAATTTGGTAAAGATTTTGCCAAATAAATTTTTTGAGGTACGGATTTCACAGCCCCACTTAAGAGATTTTTCTATATCTATCTTTTTTTTTTTTTAATATGTAAGCGAAAGATCAGACTCAGGACTTGAAATAGAACTCTACCTTGTGTTTAAATTTTAGCATTGTTGTTACTCAAGTGTGAGAACATGAAGATGATTCAAAAGCGCTTTTCAAATTATATTTACTGGAACCTCTTCCGCAGTGCTAATGTTTCAGCCTGGGTGTGGAAAGGGAATTTGACAATTTTCTCTTGTGTCTATAATAGTGTTATTGTGTGGTAAGCGTGAGGCTTTTTGCGTACCTGGGTGTTATGGTGGCACAGGGGAGAGACTTGAGAGCAAACCTCCTTGAGTTTGGCCAGTCTTCAGCCCGCTGAGTCTCAACCTTGAAGCTCAGATGTTCAAACTAAGTTTTAAAAAATTAGGAGAAGGTGGTTTCATATGTGTTGCTGTTTATAGGCATCAGCTAGTTAGATACTTTTTGGGGGAAGGACAGTATTTTCAGAGCTTGTTGATCCGATATTTTAAGAAATGATAAAAATAATTGGTAGTTTTTAAAAAGTAAACTAAAATGATGGCAGCCCTGTACTAATGCCAACTTAGTTAAAATTTCTTGAGTGACACAACTGTGAATATATGAAAACCATTGAATTATGCACTTCATGTGGGTGAATTGTATGGTTGCAAATTATGCCTTAATAAAGCTATTCCAAAATATGAATTATTGACTCTTGAGCTCCAGAAGACCTGTGGCTTAGCTGGAGGATCGAAATAGGAACTGAAATTGGGACATGTTTGATATGTAAATGCTAGGTGGTACCCAGGGTAGGGTGTCTGTGAAATCTTTCAGGATCTTGGTTACTCCTGGAAAAAGCTGGATACAAAGGAGACTCGCTTTTAAGAGGCAGATTTCTTAGACCTAAACTCTACCTTGGGTTTTTTTTGTTAGTGGGTCATGAGAGGCTGTTAGCCTGCATCTAAAATGTAAGCACGGCTGGACGTGGGTTGTGTCTCAAAAGACTATAATCATAAAAATGAAGAGGAAAATACCTCTTAAAGCTTTCCCCACCTTTTACCCCTCCCGATCTTTTAGTAACATTCTTTTTATTTTAGTCTATAATTAAAAAAAAATTATGGGTAGACTGTGTGGTATCCTGTTGTGTAGGACACTGAAAATCTGAGTACCTCCAATGTAGAAAAAAAGTTTAACATAAAATATTGACAGTTATATAATTCTTGAGTTTGCCTCTTTTCCCCCTTATGATTAGGATAATTTCTTTCATTAAAATTCCTCTTTCTGTACAATCTTATTGGAGTAGACAAATGATGGACACGCACGTCTCCATATAATTTCCTTACCTACCAAAAAGAGAGGAAGGAAGGAGGGGGAAAGAGAAGAAGGGAAGGAGGGAGCCACATTACGGGAAGGGCAGAGGGACATTTTATAAGGACATGTGCCTTGAGTGCAGTGACTACTTCACTTCCAAACAACACAAGGCTAATATTAACAAACATCTGAATGTTTGAGTATCTACTATATACAAGGGACTGAGTTGTAGCAGATTTAATGTTGAAAAACTCAGGATGCCTGGCCTTGGAGGAGTTTTACCAGCTTGTTTCTCAGGTGGCAAATTCAGCCAAATGAAATATATGAAGAGTTCAGCTATTTTCAATTTTGGTGATATCCTTAGGATTTACCTTGTTCAAGTTCATTTTTTCGTTCCAGCTTGCTAAGCATTGGATACCCACTTATACTAGAATCCCTTTTCCTGACCTCCAGGAAAAAAAACAAAACAAAAAACAATTTCCAAGTTGTGTACTAAATTCTCTCTCATCTCTTTACTTATTGCCTAAATCCTTACAAAACTCTCCTTATCCTCTCAAACCCAGACTCTATAATACAAGTCCTTTTTTTTTATATTAAAACTTTTATCCAGAATCGTTTAATGTCTGCTAAGGAATACAAATATTTGTTACTTAACTGTAATTAGTTAATTTTTTATTTGACTATAACTAGTAGTAATCATCATAGTATCGTATACAAATCATAAACCTAACCACCAGTAGGAAATTTCACTTTTACTTACCCTTGCATGGCACATTGACTATGTGGACATATTTTCAAATATCCCATGTCTTACCACTTGGCTATTTAGCTGTCCATTTAGGATAATTATATGTGTATGGTGCTTAAGGAATTCTGGAGTTAGACAAAATTGGATTCATTTCTCATCTCTGTCACTTTGTAGGTGTTTGTGTCTCCCTGAATTCATATGTTGAAGTCCTAACTCCCAATGTGATGGTGCTGGGAGGTGTAAAATGATATAAAATGATCTGGGAAATAATTTGGCAGTTTCTTATAAAACTAAACATGTACTTACTGTATGACCCAGAGATTGCACTCTTGGGCACTGATTCCAGATAGATGAGAGCTAAAAATCTGCAGATGAATTTTCATAGCTTTATTGATAACTTGGATGAGTCCTAAGGGTATTATGCTTAATGAAAAAGCCAGTTTTATAAGGGTATATGATATATGATTCCATTTATATAATATCCTCTAAATGACCAGACTATAGAGATAGAAATTGATTTGTGGTTGTCAAAGGACAGGCCAGGGGTGGAGGATGAGAAATAACAGAATGGCAGGAGGGAATTCCTTTGTGGCCCTGGAACACCTGACTGCATTGGTAGTTAGAAGAATCCATACATGGGATCAAATTATACAGATTCAGCGGACACACATACACACTCACACAGGCAGACACACACAAATGAGTACATGTGGAGAACTGAATAAAATCTATAGTACAGTTAACAGTGTCGTTCCCATGCAGTTTCCTGGTTCTGATATTTTACAGGGCGCTGTTTAATGCATTACAACGACCAAGAACAAAGAAAAAGAAAATCATCCATAATTTCATTTTCCAAAGACTATTTTTATATTGGAATATATTCATGCATGGATATTTATGGAAGAATACTCCTGCATATAAATGAAATCATATTATATCCAGCGTTTTATATTTTTCTTTTCTTATTTGGCTTTGTATCATGAGCATTTTTCCAGGTCAACAGTAGTTCATTGAATGACATGTAGTTATCAGCATACAAATAATTGTGAATTACACTGTGCCAAATATGTTTGAACCTCTGGCTCACTTGTCTGAATTTTTTTTCCTTTGAATTTTCTTTTATGGTCATACAGTTTGCAATACTAAGAGCGAGTTCTGCGTGTTTCGACCTTGGAGATGTTTAATAGATGAACTTATGACAGTGCTGTTTGTATGTAACAGGAATTTTCACTTCATTTTAATAATTGCTTTTTTTTATAACAGCCTTTTTGAAATATAATTCACCTATTTAAAGTGTAAAATTGAAGTGTTTGTAGTATGTTCAGAGTTGTGCAACCATCAACACAAAGAACTTTATAATATTTTCATCACCTCAAGAAGAAATTGGTACACCTTCGCTGTTAATCCTCTTATCTCTTCATCCTCCATCCTTAAGCCAAGTACTGATATATTTTCTGTCTGTAGAGATTTGCCTATTCTGGACATTTTATATCAATAATGTATATATAATTATGATTGGTTTGGATTATACATATAATTATGAAAAAAGAAATTTTATATATAAGCATATACGAAATGGGTTTTTTTTCAAGGTTCATCTATTTGGTATAGCATATTTCTGTATCTCTTCATTTTTATGGCCAAATAACATTCCATTATATAGATATACCATGTTGTGTTTAAGCATTCAACTGGATTGTTTTCAACTTTTGGTTTTTATGAATAATGCTGCTGTACTTGTCTAGTTGTTACCTAAGGCTATTGAAACTATAATTTCAAGCACAGGTCCCCTTGCACAATAACTGGCATGGGTGGGGAATTAAATATATGTTGGGTTTAGGGAGCCAGAAATCTGCATAAAGTTATTGGATGGGAAGGAGGTCATTCAAAGGATTGGGGTTTGCCAAGAAAGGATGTCATCACATTATTACTAAAATTTGTTACTTTGCTTTAATGTTCTTATGATGACAGTGTCTCACTTTTTGTACTTTTTATGACTTAAAATAAGGAAAAAATGCCATACTTTTGTGCTTCTAATTAAAAGTATTTCTGTCATGCTATTTAGCAGCTGGCATCATTTATATAAATATTTTAATTCTAAATTAGATCTTCTAAATTGAAATAAAATCATTATATTTACATGAATGAAGAGGATTAAGAAAGTTAAATTGTTTAGTAAATTGCCTTTAATGAGATATTATATATTTCAGCAGCTATTATAATTAGAATTTCATGATGAAAACAGAATAAATGCACTGTAAATCTTTTCATATTTTATTATGAATCTGTTAATATTTTATTATCGCCTTAAAGCTAAGCTTTCTTTTTGTGAAATGAGATATAAGAAAATGAAATATTTAGACACTGAGCTTGATTAAAAGATGCAAAGCCTGAAGAAAAAAAAAGTGTTCATTTCATCTGTGTTAGAGTGCAAAACCCCTAAACCTTTATGTTCCATTTCTGTGGTACAGATTCCTTAAAGTAAGCTTTAGACAGCTTTAAATTTTCTTTTGTTTGCATTTTTTGCTTGCACTTAATATTATAAAATTTCACTCAGAAGCAAATGCATAGTTTTTGTTTTGAAAATAATTTCATTTATGTATCTTAGAGAGAGAGAGCATTGTGGGAGCACCAGAAAGAGAGAGAGACAGAGAATCTCAAGTAGCCTCTTTTAAAGCCCAGCACAGGGCTCCATCTGAGAATCCTGAGATCATGACCTGAGCTGAAATCAAGAGTGGATGCTCAGCTGAATGTGCCACCCAGGCACCCCAGCAAATGTGTAGTTTATGATTAGAATTAAGCTGCTCGTTTAAGACAATCTGATGGGCATGTCTGGTGGCCCAAAAGGTTAAGCAGCTGCCTTCGGATCAGGTTATGATCTCAGGATCCTGGGATTGAGCCCCACATGGGCTCCCTGCTCAGCAGGGAGTCTGCGTCTCCCTCTGCACCCCTCATGCTCTCTTGCTCTCAAATAAAAAAATAAAATCTTAAAAAAAAAGAAACTCTGGTGATAAAAATGTATAAAAAGATAAAATGGTTTTATTTTTCACATTATGGAAACGTTAAATACATGTTACTTAAGAAATCATGCATCTTTTTAATCTCTAAAATTGCTTTAAAAATGTGTTGTTAATCTCTTTTTGGTCCATACTTATTTTTAAGTCTTTGTAGTAGTAAATTCTCATAGTATAGGGTAGTGGGCTCCAAACATGCATATGCTCTGAGCAACATAAATATGGTTAATAAGCAATATGATTGGTTGGTTGTTTATTGGACAGAAGTACATTTTTTTCCTTAAGTAGAGACTTGATTTCTTTCGTAACAGATGTTCAGCTACACCCACATCAGTTTTTTGATGCACAGTGTTAGTGGATGGCACAGAAGTGATGTCGCAGGTGTCTTCATTTGCTGGGGCTGCCATAAAAAGATACCACAGATGGAGGGGGGGTAGCTTAAACACTAGGAATCTTTTTTTCTCACAGTTCTGGAGGCTGGGAATTCCAAGATCAAGGATCCAATTGATTTGGTCTCCGGTCAGAGCTCTCTTTCTGGTTTGCAGACAGTGCCCTTCTCACATGGCTCGGTAAGAAAGAGCTCTGAACTCGCTCCCTCTTGTCAGGACTCTAATGCCATCATTATAACAAGTGTGGCATAGGAACATTAAGATGTTAAACGTAGGGAAACAAGGCTTTGGATTTATGGGTATTCTATACTATTTTCACAGCTTTTCTATTAATCTAAAACTTTTCTAAAATAAAAAAAAAAGTTTATTTAAAACTTACATGTAATTAAAGACAAAAATCCCAGTTGCCAAATTTAATTGAGCTTTATAAGTAGAGCCTACTATGTCTCTTTTCCTTAAGACTCCCTCAGAACAATGCAGAGGATAGTCAGAAACCCACAACTGCAAAGAGGAAATTATAAGAGCATTATGAATCAGAAGTCTACTTCCACTTTAATTATATCCCCAAACTTCAAAGACAGACTTTTCTCCGTACTCAGAATTTTTTTAAAGTCCATCATAAATCTTTTTTTTTAAACTGTCCCCCTAAGCTACCTTCCAAGAATTAATAATTAACAACACAGTGAAAACACAGGAAGTTAACTCTCATTATTCATCTGTCTACTCTTAAGGTTATGGTTTTACATTCCATTGTATCACATGTTCTACAAGTGATTGTAAAAAAATACAGTATATCAAAGGGAGAAAGTGGTTGTTCCTACTTTACATTACACAAGAGTAGGCCAAACCACCTGTCGCCAGGAGTCATAAACATTGCAGAATTTTAAGCAAAGAAATAGAAAATGAATTTCAATTACCATCTTTAACAAAAGATGTAGTTTAATGAAAAGAGCAGAAAAAGCTTAAATTTACCATTTTCCAAATTTAGGACTGTAAGAAATCTAAGCAAGCAGTACTTTTAAGTGATTTGTACTGTTTGGGTAAAATGAGCATATGAAATATTCCATTTGTTTTTAAAATTTCTGACGTTATGGCTGCAGAAGTGCCAGCATGGAAAGTGTATTTTGTACATGTATTGCATGTATCCATATGGACATAAACATAATGCATGTGTCGATTATAAATGCATGTCTCTCTGTGTACTTAACACACACACACACACACACACACACAAAGCAGGCAGACAAAGAAAGAGCATCTTTCTCCCCAAAATACTGGGTATCATGCATTACCTTTGGTCCCCAACACATTTGAATGGTGGAGATGTAAACAGAGCCAAGAATATGTGTTTGAGGTGTTATATCTGCAATATGTAAGTGTGAGACAGTATATAGGACAGTTATGTTTCTTTATTCCATCTCAGAGATAGAACGTGTGCTTTGAATACCCCTTGGCTAATACAGAAGCCTTTTCTAATGTAATTAAAATGAAGCTGAGCTCTTTAAACTCTAAATTGATTTACTTTGGTGTCTGAGCAAATAGTATTTCTCTGGGAGTGAATCTGAGATTGGATGCAGCTATTTCTAAATGGTTGAAGAGGGGAGAGCTAGATAGATATATTTTCTATTATAAGTTGAACCACTTGATAGTTTAGAAGAGCTCCTTTATAAAAATTTAGGGTGGGCATTTAATATTTTAGACAGATTAAGAAGCTTTGAAGCTTAGGTTTGGGTGTGAATCCTGACTCTGGTTCCTAAATGTCCATGTTATTTGAATAAATGTTACTAATCTCTTGAGTCACAGTTTCAGTTTACACATCTATAACTTATGGACAACTATCTTGTCTTTGAGAAATAAGCATACGACTTAGTGAAAAGCCCTATCAAGGTGTGTTTTGCACCTGAGTAGAATTCAAGGGTGATACTGAAGCCACTTAGGATTTTAGTGAGAATCAAAGAAATCATAACTATAAAAAAATCTAAAACAATGTCTGGCATGTACTAGCCACTCAGAATAAGGTCATTGTTGTTGAGCAGGTGCTTTCAAATTGCCATACTTTTATTCACCAAAGAATTATGATTAATTCATTTAGTAAGTTTTGAAGGTTACATTTGAAATCAGTGTTTACTTCTGGTTCTAAGCAAGCCTATTCCAAGATTTTGCCATCTCCAGCATCTCAATCTTTTTTATATTTCATATATCTAAAAAAGAGCCCAGAATCTGATTCTGGTACCCCCACAGTACAAGACACTAGTGTTGCTAAGATATGGGAATCTAAGCAAGGTTCATTTTCCTCTCCAAATGTTCGATTTGCTCTAAAGATAATTTCCTTTTTAAAGGTTGTCTCTAGGCAATTTTCTTAACTGATGCCTTTATTCAGCAAATACTTGTTGTGCACCTGTTATGCCAGCAGTTCTGCAGTAAACAGCCCAGATGAAGCCTCTGCTCTCTTAGAACTTACATTCCAGTGGGGATAGGTAACCAACAGACATGTGAATGTAGGCATGTCAAGAGTTAAGACATTCTAAGAGGAAAAATCAAGCAAGAGGAGTAGAGAGAGATCGATATGCGGGATTGGCAGTTGCTGTTTTCAGTAGTCAGGGAAGGCCTCATGGAGGCGCTACCTCTGAGCTCCTGGTTGGAGTCAGAACAACCAACTATAAAGCATATGAACACAGATACACAGAGGAAATAGGCTGAAAACTTGTTCATATCCCCCAAAGTTTATACCACATAAAAATCTCAAGAGATAATTCTTATTTGGATCTTCTAAATAATGGAGCTAGTGTTTTGAGAGATAGATAAATAGTGGCTGTTTTTACTAAGGAAAGGACAGTTGTTTAATATGCAAGGGAACCAATAAATACAGGACACTTTCAATGTGTTATCTCATGTAACGTTCACAGTGGTTTAAGAAGGTATCATTAGCCCTGTTCCAGAGGTGATGGAGGCTCAGTAAAGTTAAGTAATTTGCCTAAAGTCACTATTAATAATGACTGATGGAAAAAGGATTTCAGGCATGATCTCTTTCCTTTACCTGAGCTTTCACTGACCATTACTCCACATGATCAATTAGGAATACTTCGGGGATGAAAATCTCAGTCAGTTGATAAAGAACTCAGTTCTCTGTTCAAATAAAGACAAACAGTCCTCTCCTAACTCCACCATTCCATTTTACTCCAATTTTACCTATAAGTTGTGTGTTGTCATTTCATCTTAACAGTATGACCAATAAAGTTCACTTTCATATACAAATTCAATTATTACATTTTTTTTTTTGCAGTTATTTTAAGTTTTTAGGTGACTTGGTTTTGGATTACCAGCAAGGCATGATTGAATTAGGGTTCTCAAAGGCTGCTATCACTTTGAGCATTAGATCACACTGGTGAGATTAAAATTGGCCTAAAAAATTTGCATCATCTTCACTTCTGGAGTCTTGCTTTCCTTCTTCCTGCCAAACCCTTGTAATTGTTTATGTTCTCGACCTATACTTTGCTATATTTTTAAATTAATCTTGAAACCATGTCCAGGGAGCTTACTGAATTATTTTTCTTACGAAAATGGATTGCCTCGTCTGTTTGATGGTCTTTGGTAAGGAACATTATTCATGTAGTTGGCTTTATTTCTACTTCTATGATTTGACAAGTCTATTGTCTTGAATTACCATGTCTGTTCAATTAGTTTTATCGATCAAAACTCTTTCCTTTATTTTTGAGTCACTTTCATTCTTATTATCTGAACTTGTTATCTGTTATTTTTTTAGTTTTAAATTTTGGATATAGTTTTCTGTTGTTCATAGCTGTCATGTTTACTTGCTAGTGTGTAATATCTTTAATAAGTATAGATGTAGAAGAAGTACTTCATTTTACTATTTTGAAACATAAATTTTTGTGACAAGCTCTTTTATCACTTTTGCTTAGTTTGGTGTGATCTTCTAGTTGTTTTCACTGATACTGTACTCAACCATTAAGACTTACATGTGTATACATACACACATATGATTTGGCTCATTAATGCATTATTTTATTATGGAAAGTTGATGTTTAATTTTTTCTATAAATTACTTTATTTCATAGTCATATTCCTTCTGTTGTCTTGTAAGTTTAATATATTTTCTCTCTAGAAGCTTAAGATTTCTTTTTTTTTTAAACTTAAGATTTCATTAAGTAACTGCCCTTTCACACAGTAACGTATATACACACATATGATGCGTACACATCTGTGTGTGTTATACACACAAAGACACACTTCTTGGGATCCCTGGGTGGCACAGCGGTTTGGTGCCTGCCTTTGGCCCAGGGCGTGATCCTGGAGACCCGGGATCGAATCCCACATCGGGCTCCCTGCATGGAGCCCGCTTCTCCCTCTGCCTGTGTCTCTGCCTCTCTCTCTCTCTCTCTCTCTCTGTGACTATCATGAATAAATAAATAAAATCTTTAAAAAAAAAAAAAGACACACTTCTTGTCATTGCTGTGTTGTTGTTCTCTTTCTTCACTATTAGTGCCAGGAGTGTAGGATGTATTTGAAACCACTTCATGATAGTCTAACAGCTAAAACCTGGTAGGGACTAAAGGAACTAAAGGAACTAAAGACTCTTGATTCACTCAATAAATAATGATCGAGTGCCTCGATCATTTTTTTATCCCATAGTTGGAAGATAGAGAAATGTGAAGGAAGCCAAATAGGAAAAAAATATTGTGTGCTAATATTCTAACAGTGCAAATGCCGGAAAGAGTATTTGAGGTAAAGAGATGAAATGAGCCAAGGCAAGATGTCAGTGCACCTGTCAATGTCAGGTACCACAAGTGGTTGGTTTGCCTGGAGCATGGAACGTAAATAGATTGTTACCACCTCCAAGCCCATCAAGGGAAATTGAATGAATAACCTGTGGTAACTTTGTACAGCGTACTATACAGCAGTTAAAGTAAATAATCGAGAGTCCTTTTTATGTGGATAAACCTCAAAAACATAAAATTGAATTTAAAAAAGTGAAGTGCAGGTGATCCTTATGGTTTGATGTAATTTATGTAAAGTGTAGAAACATGCAAAGCTACACATGTTTATGAATATACACATATTGGGGAGAGTATGAAACGTGCAAAAAATGGCGAAAACCAAATTCAGGATAAAAGTTATCTCTCAGGAGGGAAGGAGAATATGGGCATATGAAAAGGGACACAGACTCTTCAACTGTTTTTTTTTTAAATATTTTATTTATTCATTCATGAGAGACACAGAGAGAGAGGCAGAGACACAGGCAGAGGGAGAAGCAGGCTCCATACAGGGAGCCCAACGTGGGACTCGATCCTGGGTCTCCAGGATCGCACCCTGGGCCGAAGTGGCGCTAAACCGCTGAGCCACCCGGGCTGCCCTTCAACTGTTTTCAAGAACTAATTTCTTTTAAAGATTCTGAAGCAAATTTGGCAGAATGTTAAGCTTTGCCAAAGCTGAATAGTAGATACTACTTTTTTCTTATAGTATTTTCTGAACTTTTCTTTTTGAGACACTTTATGACAAAAATCACAAATACATTTTATGACAAGATACAGTACTAGACAGTTAAAAAGCAGTTAAAGAAGTGGTCAGGAGTTAGGTTATGAAGTGTCTTATGCGGCATGCAGAATTTTTGGACTTCCTGTACAAGTGTCTCTACTATTGTGGTCTTCGTTACTCATCTTTTCGTTGATGACTCTGAAATTACTGAGCATGACCCAACCCAGCCTCTTCTATGCGTGTCAGATTTCTGCATCCTACTGCCCTTGTCCTGGTATCACTGTGAATGTAGCATGTCCCAAACTAGACATCTTTTGCTTTATTCTAGATACCTGGCTGTTATTCTTATGTCTCCCTCACCGCCAGTACACAATTGTTCCCCTACTCCTGCCTATTTCTTCCTTCTAGAGATTTAGAGTTTGGGATTTCTTTCCACTTTTGCCATCATTTACTGGGTCTGGGCTCTCAGTTTCTCTTTCCTCGCTGGCTGCAGTGCCCTTGCTGTTTTCCCTTTCCTGGGCTTCCTCTCTTTTTTATTTTAAGTTTATTTATGTATTTATTTTAGTGACAGAGTAGAGGGAGGGACAGAGAGAGAGGGAAGGAAAGAATTCCAAGCAAGCTCCATACCCAGTGTGGAGACTGATGAGGGGCTCGATCCCATGACCCTGAGATCATGACCTGAGCCGAAATCAAGAGGTGGACGTTTAACTGACTGAGCCCCCTAGGCGCCCCGGGCTTACTCTCTTATTAAATCCTTCACATAGTTTCTGGAAAGACTTGCCAAAAGCAAATCTGACCATTATGTGTGCTTGCGGAGAAACCTTTCATGACTTCCTATTATCCCTAAGAACATTTTATGTGATCCAAGGATCTCTCAGTATCAAAACCACCTGTGGTCCTTGTTAAAAATGCAAATTCCCTGGCACAGACTCTGATCTGATGAATTCGAATTTCTAGGAATGGACCCCCGATGAGTATTTATAAGAAACACCCCAGATGATTTATGTGCGTAACACAATTTGAGAATCATCAGTTTTAAGAAAGATTCAAACTTTTTAACTAGGTATGGAAAGCCCATTCTTCACTCTTCAGTCTCATCTGTTTTCATTCTCTTCCCTCTGCCTTCACCTCCCTGGCCTCTTCTTTAGTTAGTTCATTCTTGCTTATTTTTTAAGAGAAAATACAGTCGCTTCTCATCTCCAAGTCTCACGTGTTACCATCCTCCAATGCCTCATGTTTATCGGTCTATCTTTCCTAGTTTCTCAGCCCCTCCCATCCTTTAAATAATGATGGTTCTGTGGCTAGGAGATTCCAGTTTACACAACATTCAATAAGGTATTTGGCATAAGATGGGCCTTTTGAAAAGATTGTTAAATAAATGACATTGCTCTTTAGTTGACAGGATGTCAAGTACAAAATTTGAGCCTGCATTTTAGGTAGGTCACTCAAGAGTTATATGAAAAAGAGACCAAAACTGGAGGTGAATTCTAACAAGAATTTATAAAAGTAAGTGTTTAGAAGATCAAGACTGAAGAAGGTGGTCAGATGTAAGTAGAGATGACATCTGAGAACAGTAGCCAAGTGGATGGAGAGGACAAAGCTGTAAGTTTTACACATATTTGGTTCAAGTGTTCTGTTTATTTCTTTAATAAAGATGATCACTATTTATTTAGAAATACAAGGCCATGATCTTAAGTCTAGAAATGAACTATTTGGAAGATAGCAGCCAAGTTGGTGTGGTTGAGGCAATGAGATAAGATTGTTATTTACAGTAAGGAATACAAAGCATAAGATGTAACTTACAGAGGATACCAGTACTGAAAGAGACTCTGAGAATAAGGACTTCAGAGAAGAGTAACCAGATAGTAGGAGTAGAGAGAAGAGGGGGGTGTTATGGAGCTAGGAAGCTGTCAGCTGTGTGAAATGCTGCAGAAAAGGTCAAGTGAACTGTGACCTGAGGATTGAAAATTATCTTTCGGATTTTGCACTTAGGACGTCAGTAGGCTCCGTAAGTAAAATGATTTTAGTGGGGTGGTGGGAGTGGAAGCCATTGGGTTAGTCAGTGAATGGCTAGTGAAGATATATTGACAATGGGGATCAATTACATATTCAGGAAACTTCAAACGAGGTCAGTAGGACAGGAAGGCAAATAATACAGTAAATAATACTGTATTTTACTGATTTGGTTTTGTTGGGTTTTAAGTAGGATAGGTGTAACTTGAGCAAGTAAATGCCAAAGAGATGGAATTCGTAGAAAAAAAGTTCATCGAGAACAGGGAAGGGTTGGGTATTATTGATATGAAGAGGAATGGGAAGGTAGATCATATTCTGAGCATAAACAAGGGAACTTTAACTTAGTAGGGGAACAAAGGCCTCTTCCTCTGGAAAGAGAAGGAAGGAGAAACACAAACTGCAGCTGGAGTGAAGAAGTGGAAAATAGCAAGGAGTGTAGGATCTGGAAGGTTTTTTCTGTACCAAACTCATTTATCTGATCCTCAGTTATAGGTCTTGATAACTTTCAATGGTGTATTCAGCTCGTTTATTAAGATACCACAAAGCTTCATCTCATCGTCTGGGGCAGAGCAACAGCTTTATGGTATGAGGCATATAATCCACTAAGTGAGACTTGCTTTATTTTTGGGTCAAACACCTTTCTGTTTACCTCGATAAAAGCTTAACAAAATTAATCTCAGTGCCTCTGAATCTCCAGATAAGTTTCTCTTATACTCCCTTATTTTGCATAGAAGTCTGTACATTGGAAGATTTTTTTTTTGTATTACTGCAGAGAGGTATTGACTGACTTTCTTATTGTAGATATTAAATTATACTTCTCATAAAGTGAGTGAGATCATTTCTGCCAAAAATGATACCATCATTTTAGCAGATGGTCGATAGACACATTGTTAGTATCTTCTCGGCTCAATTTCAAATCTTAATGGAATATCTGTCTTACAAAAAAAAAAAAATCTATTTCCAGACATGGTGCTTGGTGGACTTAAAGCTTAAACAGTTTTCTCATGAAGTGTCTTTCAGTGGCCGCTCTTGTTTTTTTGAGCTTCATGTACCTGAATGGTTGAATAACTTTCTACTTTCTACCCGCTTTGGTTGCTATAGTAACTTGCTGTTCAGATAGCACAGTGGAATCTGCGTGATTTCTTTTCATTTTCACCTCGCAGTACACATTTCATGTGTTATATGTATCACTTTTTAAAATATATAACTGAAATTTTGATTTGTTCATATTCAATGTTATATCACTCTGTTAATTAAAATTTGCCAGTTTAAAATTGTGATACTAGTTTGTCTAGCTCCGTTGTAAGAAGTAGCTATGATTTAGGACCAGAGGGGTCCGTGTCAGTAGCATTTCTCTTTATAGTCTAGCCTATCGACCTGTGTGACCAGGAACATGGAAAACTCCTTGATCCTTGGGTTTCTAATTTGTAAAATGAAGAAATCACCTCTCGGGGTTGTCTTGGGGGAATGAGAATGTATGAAAGCATCTAGCACTCTTCAAGTCATAGGTTAGATACTCATAAATAGTGGTGAAGTGTTGTTGATCCTCAAAAACTTGACAATTATGATATTTAAATCTAATCTTTAAACACTATAAGGTTATTAAGTATTTCTGAATTATGCCAATAAAGATTAAATTATGCCCTATATACTCGATTAAAAGTACATTATATTTGATACATTGTCTGGATTAATATTTAATTAATCTGAATTTTTGATCTTGGTGTTGAATTTTCATTATTACGCATTTTCTTTGAAATCTATAGTTGAAATGCTATAATCATTTCTAATCTTACCCGATTTTTGTGGAGACTTAGCTGAGGTGTCTTTTTTTGGCTTAGTCCATGGCTGTGGATTAATTATTATTATAGCAGCATTAATGTTTAATATATTAGTTGAGTTTGTTTTCTTAGTAAATGAACATTTTCAGCTCTTCAGTTACTTTACTAACTTTTCTGCTTCAGTATTTTATTCTTCCCTGTTTACTTACTGTCTTGCCTTTCTGTGTGACTTATTTTAGTTTACGATTTTCTGTAACATCACATAGGCGTTTTACATATTGTACTATATATACACAAGCATGTAGACATAAACAGAGATTTTACATCTCTTTGAAGAATACAGGAAAAACTTTTATGACACCTGTACTTTTTTCTATTCATTTGTTATTCTACATCAGACATAAAAATATTTAAGTTTTGTATATTTTATAGTACTTTTGTACTATTGTATTTTTTTTTAAGAGAAAGATTTTGAGAAGAAGCTTGTTTGGTCTTTTGTCTAAAATGAGTGAAGAGCCTCTTGCTTGGTTTTTGTTCATTTATCTGTTAACTTTCACAGATAACACTGTCTTCTGAGTTATTAACCGTAGAGTCCTTGTCATTTCCTATTTGGTGGAATCTCAATTACTCTGCAACCTCATGGTGTCTATTGTATCTTCTGTTTAAACGTATTTCCCGTTTACAACCTGGCTCTGAACTAGAGACCTAATCAGTTTTGGATACAGGATTTTGGAGGTTGCACGATCACTAAACATTTGTTCAGATTAATTGATTAGTTTCTAAATTTTTTTTTAGAGATTTTATTTATGAGAGACAGAGAGAGACAGAGACAGGCTGAGGGAGAAGCAGGCTCCCTGCAAGGAGCCTGATGTGGGACTCGAGCCCGGATCCTGGGATCACGCCCTGAGCTGAAGGCAGATGCTCCACCGCTGAGCCACCTGGGCCTCCCAGTTTCTAAATTTTTTAATGTCTGTTTAAACACCTCTTGTACACATTGCAGTATTGATGGGTTCAGCCTTCCTGGGGCAGATTGTTACTAATAAGCAGAACCATAAAATACCGTTGGGATGGTCTGTGACCCAGTGATGCAGGCACTTAGCACCTAGGCTTCAGTGTTAATATGAGGGAGAACTAGATCATTTAATTGCCCATTTAGGACATTAGAGTGGCAATCTAAGCTATGAGGTTTTATGTTATATATTTAGACTACAGTTAGGCTACTTCTTTCTCTGAAGATTTTAAAAATGGCCTTCAATTAAAAAGTCAAGCTTATTAAAGTAAACTATAGTTAATCAGAATTGTGAAGTTAATATACCAGAATTGTTGCTAATAATTTAGGGTGATAAGGTAATAAATTTGGGCATGCATGTCCTCTCAGGTGTGGAAAAGTGGATGTGAATAAATGATTAATAGTTCACCATTTATTTTTTGAGGCCCCGTTGTATGTATCAGGCACCTTACATATTAGGAATAAAAAGTGAATGATACAAAGTTGTGAACTTCAAGGGATGCACAATCTAGAGGGAGGCTTCAAAGTCTAGTTTTATGAGAGAAAAAAAATTGCTAAAGAGAAAAAAGTTATGTGACCGTTGGTATGCTTTACACGGATGACTTTAAAACATAATATATATATATATATATTTTTTTTAATTTATGTTTTCTATCTGAGATGTCAAAGCACTTTGAGTTTCTAAATTAGATTTGTTTTTCTTGCTCCTTGAGTTTCTTAGTGTACCTCCCTGCTGGTTAACCTCGTGTAGAAACCAACAGACCGTTGAGAGCAGTAATTGTCCTCGCTGTTGCTGCATCAGAATTTTTTTTTCTTTGATGGTGATGAATGATTTCATGTATAGGTCTGATAGAGCTCTTTTTCTTTGCTGTATGCAGAGGAGCCTTCTTACCTTTAAGTCACAGGACTGAAGTTTAAAGCATTTATTGCTGCCAGATGTAATGAACAGCATAGCTCTGTTCACGTTAAGAGAACTAGACTCTTTTCATAACTTAACCAACTTTTTCCCCACTAAAATTCTTTGGTAGGCTTGCAAAACATTTTAAAAGAATTATGACAGGTACTGTTATTCTATTTTTAAATGGACAATATTGCAGTATAAAATCCTGAGAAGAGATGTTACAAGGTTCTTTTAAGACTTAGGTGTTGGGAGACCTGGGCAGCTCAGCTGATTAAGCATCTGCCTTTGGTTCAGGTCGTGATTTCAAGATCCTGGGATCGAGCCCTGCATTGGGCTCCCTGCTCAGTGGGGACCCTGCTTCTACCTCTCCCTCTGTCTGCTGCTCCCCTTCTTGTGCTCTCTCTGTCAAATAAATAAATAAAATCGTTAAAAAACAAAGAAAAAGAAAAAAAGATTGTGCCTTGCTATTAACCTGCGTGATGGAGGGAGTAGTAAGGACTTCATCAGGCATGAGCCAGGATCTCTGTAGTCCTTCCACGGCATTCAGGAGGGCAGGTCCTCTGGCCCCACCAGCAGGACCATAGCTGTGGGAGCCCAGAGCCCTGGGTTAGACTTGACCCAGGAAGGAGACAGCTGGAGTGACAATACTGCAGTCATCTGTGCCTGTGCAGTTCAGTTTCTATCATCTGTATCATCATCGGATGAGAAATTAGGAATCTGGCTGAAGAGTTCACTTATGCAATTCATTTATAGGTTTTGTCCAGCTCTCCCCACCATAATAGTCCCTTGCGATTTTTATTCCCTTTTCTGGACTTCAGGTCTACCATTCATCAAGGATTAGGACATTATTCTGTTATGACTGCGCTTCGTTTTTGTTTGAGGGTTGTGGTAAGAGAAATGATGGTGCCATCAGGGAAAATGTAAAAACCGTTTAAAAACCAGCACAACAAAAATTAAAGATCAACCCCTGTCTAAGAACTGTTTGGGGGGAGACCATTAATTCTGCATTAGACACGTCACGTTTAATTCTAGCAGGACTTCAAAGCTGAGCTGAGAAACATGTCCCTTTTGTTCATTGTGCCTCAACTTAGAGTATACGTGGCTTAAAGGGAGTGACTATCATTTTTGTCACAGTATCTGCCACTATTGATATGTCACTGGTTTTGGTGCTTTTATTGGTGCTTTACATATGTTTTCGCAGTCCTCTTGGGAGGCTGGTATTACTTGCCCCCATTTGCTAAACAGCTCCAAGAGTAGGGAATTTAAATGTTCCAGGTCATTTGGCTGGTAGAGCTGTCCCTTGAGTCCAGTCCTGATGGCGCTCAGAGCCTGTGGAAGACTTCTCTGTCCACACATAGTGCTGAGCAGTTGCCACTTTGATAGACAACCAGCGAGTGCTTCCTGTCTAGCCAAATCAGGACACTGAATTCAGCATGACAGTGGTATGTAGAGGAAGAGTACTACTTTGTGCTTAAAATTTTCAGTTATAAGAATCTTTAATGTACATTGCCACTGATGGAAAATTCACTTTTAGTGGGAAGTGATCGAACTTTTAATTAAAGCTTTCCCTTTTGTATAAACGAGTGGTGAATTATTCAGCCATAAAGCCAGGTACCTTGGTCTTAGGACACCTGCTAAAGAGAGAGGAAAGGTTTATATTGTTAGCCTGAATCTGCACTTATATTTAACTGAACACTATAAAAGTTTGCTGAAAGGTTAATCTGAGGTCATTTCAATTTGCCTTTGGCTATTGGCCAGGTGGAAATCGCTTTTCCTAGAGGAATAGTGACTCTGAGGGTTAATGTCATAGGACTCTGAGAGTAATGTTTGCAGCCTTGCCAGTCCTCAGTGAGAGTGTAATGTGTATTATGCATAGGTATCAGTAGATGAATATTTATGGGACTATAGAAAAATTTAAACATTGAAATAATGTGTTAGGTAATAGATTTATAAAAGATATTCCTATTTGCTTTTGATTTGCTTTACCAATACTTACATGCAGCATTGTACAGTTTATTAAGAGCTTTTTTTTTTTTTTTTTTTTTTTTTGTACATCAGCCTTTTGGTCAACACATTTACTGAGCATCTGTGGACTCTGTGAGTCACACGTTCTGAGCGATCTAGCTCCTGCTTTGAGGAGATCTCAGTTTAGTGACAACGACAGGGAAATAAACCAACAAAAGTGGGTTCATGGGCTTTGGTAGAATGAGAAAGAATGAGCCATAACCCTCAGTTAAGTTCAGAATATATGCAGTGGTGGGGGCATGGGGGCTGCTTAGGGAAGGCTTTTCAGAAAAGCTGAGACTTTACCCAGCTCTGGAAGGCGAAGAGGAATTGGGTTAGGTGGAAGCAGCATGTGCCAGATGCCAAAGCCTGAGGCTAGGAGGTACACAGTCATCTGGCTCAGTTGGGTTGATGGGTACAGGAACTGGATCATCCCTTTCAGACTAGCAGAACCTCGGACCCCGAGGAAGAACGTGCTGTTCTTTGCAGTGGTCAGACCCTCTGCTCTCCTGGCCTCTCCACTCTCTGGGTGAGCACACAGGCTCCTCTTCTTCCTTTGTAATCAGGTTCCCGGCTGCTTGTCTTTATGCTAGTCCATGGGTCACTACTTGTAACTGACACCCCTCTTCCTGTGTGCTTCCATCACCTCACTTGACACAGCTTCCAGAACAGTGCCCAGGGCCTCCCTTGTAACCCCAGGCACTCACAAAACCAAGAGCACTCAGTGTGTATTAACTTAGACTTCCTGCTTAGGTAAAAATAAGTAAATAAATAAAAATTTTAATCAATGAATCAATCTAATGACTAGAAAACCCACACACCTACTTCCTTCCAGGCACCATATACTTGTTCCCCTGATAAAACCAACACTTGGACCATTCCAGGCTTTAAAAATATCTATCTGTATTACAGCTTTGTTAGACCTTTGTAAATTAAGCTTGTAAGGCTACTGTTTAGATATACTTATGAACTATATTCTATTCAGAGAAAGACAGTTGTTGCTGAAAATTGGACACATTCCAAGAGTAAAGTAAAACAAAACAATATCTGTGAGTGTCAGATCTCCGTTTAGTTTTGAAGTTCACCGTACTGAGCTGGTCCATTTATGTCCCGAGGTGTTATGTGGCCTGGATCTCTGCTGGCCTAAAAGCTTGTACTAGTGAATTAAAGGTTCAAGTTTTACATGTGAACTCCAAGGTACAATATTGGCATACTAGCCTTCTGGATGGGTGATGATGAGTGTTATAGGCAAGATGGCCATTAAGAAGAGCATTGACCTTGGAAGTTAGACAAGTTAGCCTCCCAGTTTTAGCACTTGGGTAAGTTACTTAACTCTACGAAGCCTCAGTATTCTTGAATCTTCACTGGAAATAATACCTGTTTTGGTTTTTTTTGTTGTTTTTTTCCAATAACCCTGGGACACTATGAGGATGAAATGACACCTTATATATATGTGTGCCTTAGAAAGTATAAAATGCATGATAAATTAGACTGGATATATACTATGAAGGTATGATGCTTAGAGAAACTACTAGATCTGTATGTGAGATTTTGTCATCACAACTGGATGTTTGAGTAGATGAAAAAATGGGGAAAAAATGATAACCACAAACACAGGTAAGAAATCGTGGCTGAGGGGGGAATAGGCCTGTGTCTGGGCAAGCAAACTAGATTTCTGAAGATAATAGCTTTGAATGAAAAATGAGAGGTTTGCCATCATCCACAATAATGAATGTCTGCATCCTTCCTCACACAGCAGTAGACACAAATAATGGTTTGTTCTCACAGAGTTCTGAGGGCAGCTCACAAAGGAATCCTTACACACTATGTAGTTCACCATTGGACTACCCTCCAAGAATAACTCAAAACATTTAACAGATTGACTTTGAAGAAACTTGTTTATTTTTTCAAGCATGTAGTTCTTGGATGAACAGTTCTCCTCTCTCATTATCTGGGTTGTACGTACCCTTTTTCTCCCAACATACTCTGAATCCTTCATGTTGGTAGCCACTGAAGGCTTGCATACAAATTGGTATGATTTATGATTGATCAGTCATAAATATACAGTATTGTGGGGAGAGGGCATTGGAAGAAAATTAGTGAAACACTAAGAAAGCATGATGTGAATTGCAAACAAAAGGAAAAGATGAAACAAGATTGAGGTTTGTGAGAGGAAACGAAAGCAACAGGTAAAGGAAATCAATAAGAAAGTTAAGCAGAAAAAAAATAAAAATAAAAAAAAAAAAAAGAAAGTTACGCAGAATCTTCAGAAAAAGGACTTCTTAGGAAAGATTTCTGGGTAGACCAAGAAGAAAAAGCATCACCTAATGAGAGGTACTCTTGAGGGAATATTTTGATTTCAAACCTCATTTTATGTTGAACTTATAATCAGAAAAGATTTTCTTTCCTTAAGGGCTCTCTCGAACTAGATTAAATTATAAACATTTAAATTATAAACATTTAGATAGTATAAACATGTACACGAAGCTGAATTCTATTTATTCATTTAAAATTTTTTTGAAAATTTTATTTTTAAGTAGGCTGCATGCCCAATGTGGAGCTTGAATTCATGACTCTGAGATCGAGAGTCACATACTTTACTGACTGAGCCAGCCAGGTGCCCCTAAAAGTTGAATTCTAGAAACAATGTTTGTGTAGTGGCCAATTGGCTAATTGCAAGCTTAACTGGCTTATCATAATATTATTTATTATATTATTATTACTACTATTATTATTTACATTACGCTCTAAAAGCCAGATAAGTGCCATGTTTCTGTTAAAGTCATAATGAAAGAGACATTATACAATTGGGACTGGAGAGCAGGGCTGCATTTTCATAACTTAACCTCTAATGATGAAAACAAGTTCTGCTGTGGACCAACTGGGGCCTCCTCATGGTCCCTCCAGGGTGTGACGTGCATTTAAGCTATTAAAAGCTCTATAAGCTGTTAGATCTGTAGTACACGTGTACATTATAACCATTTCCTGTTGATATTTACCAAGAAGAGATTTTAAAAAGGATATTATTTAGAAGAGAGATTCCTGTTATTTAGCTTTTTGAGCTATTTACGGGAGTGGGCTGTCAGTTTTCTGCTCTTCTGCTGCTAGTTTAATTTTGACACTCATTTGTCTATTTTTTACTATCAGCATGAACTCCTAAATTTTCTTTAACAACTGATTTGTCCCTTTCTTTTTGTTTTTTGTTTTTTTGAAGAATATCATTACTTTTGTGACATTGTCAGTTAACTCAGTCTAAGAGTTAAAATATGTGATCTCAGAATATTAATGCTCATGTTAAATGATGACACACATAACCTATTCTTCCTGAAAAAGAAATAAGAAGATTACCAATGGAGAATGGCACGGTAGTATTGAAACGAGTAGCTCAGTATCTTCTCTGCCTTATTTGTTATTAAATAGCAGAGCTAGAGGCACCTGAATGGCTCAGTGGTTGAGCATCTGCCTTCGGCTCAGGGTGTGATCCTGGGGTCCTGGGATGGAGTCCTGTATCAGGCTCCCTGTGGGGAGCCTGCTTCTCCCTCTGCCTGTGTCTCTGCCTCTCTCTGTCTTTCATGAATAAAGAAATAAAATCTTAAAAAAAAAAGCTAAGTAGTAGAGCTAGAGGAAATCTTCCTGTCAAGTTAACAGGCCTTTTAAGTAAATTATTGCTATATATGTATTCCTAAATCAGGTTTTCACATCTACACTAAATTATAATATTACTGTTTATGGTAATCTTCTTCCTCACATTTAATGAAATGTAATGTAATGAATGTTTGAATACAGAAATATGTTTTTTTAAGAGTAGGTCATAAGACTTTGTTTCAGGATACACATTATAGTATATATACCTACAAAAATTCTAATGTGTCATCACTTTGGATACTTCTAGCTGCACATATTAGAAGACTCAACTGATGGCTTAAATATTCAGTTTATTGCCTCCTCTAATGAGAAGTATTGAGTTAGGGCATTTTCAGGCTAACTTAAATCAAGGGCTCAGTCACATCATCTTTTTTGTCAATCATCCTTAGCCTGTCGACTTTAGTGAGACCTTCGGCTTGTCCCAGCATCACCTCCTTACAGAGCTGGGTCCAGACACAGGGAAGGAGACTCCTCTGTGATGGAGTCTAAGTGCAACTTCCCCTTCATTGGCCAGGGGTGGGTCTCATTACTCTGTCTAGAACAGTCACTAGCCAACGGGCAGTGACACCACTATTAGTGCATTTGTGATTCACTGCTGGCCTGGGGAGGTATTCAGCCTCTCTTGAAGGACCTGGTCACTTTGAGGAAGAAGAATAAAATCCAGATTGGGTTAACAGAGATAGTGAGGCTAGGATGGCAGTTGGGTTATCAACAGAGTTGTGTCTGCCAAATATCAGATCACAAGATTTTACATAATCCACTAAATAAGAAAGACTACTTTATTTTTTAGCCTAGAATTAAAAAAAAAATAGGTCTCAACTAAACCGTAAGTCTTGTAGGAACAATCATTAAGGATGAAGTAGCAGTTAATGTTTTGTTCTTCTGTGAATACTCTACTCATTGCAAGGTAGCTTGGCATTTCATGCAGACAAATGAGGTCTCTCAAAAGTGGTACCAATATTGAAGCCTAAATCTTATTGCACAAAATAAAATGGCAGCAATTTGACAGTAGAGAATGAAATTTGTATTTTTATATGGTACTCATTTAAATTGTTAGAAATTTATTTATTTAAAAATTTTTATTTACTTAGAGCGAGCGAGCGAGAGATCACAGAGGGAGAGGGAGAAGCAGAGCCTTGCTGAGCAGGAAGCCTGATGTGGGGCTCAATTCCAAGACCCTGGGATCATGACCTGAGTTGAAGGCAGACGCTTAACCGACTGAGCTACCTAGGTGCCTCAAATTGTTAGAATTTTAAAATGGCAAAGACACATCCTGCTGTGAAGAATTCACACATATTTTAAGCCTCACTAAATAAATTTCAAGTAATTGTTATAGCCTGGAAACTGTTGAAACTTCATTTTCATTGTTCCGTTTATTAAAAGTAATCCCAGTCATTTGTTTTAGGATATACGTGTAGGGCAAGATTTCATTGGATGCTTTTAAAATGGAAGAGACAAGATCAAATAAGCACATATGCATGCATGAATCCATTTTTCGGCTTATGTTCTATTTCTGCTAAAGTTAGGATACTCATTTTGAAATGCCTAACTCAAAAAATATTATTATGGTCTCCCCAAATATTCAACACCTGAAGCAACAGTGCCAGTACTATTATGAACCTATCTTTCATCTAAAAGTTTACAATATACATATCTAGACTGGGAAGATTCTTTTTATGAGAGGTTTGCCCAAGCCCCAGCCTGAACTCCCAGCAAGTTGAGGCCTACAGATCCCGTCCTTCTTTTCTAAGGAGACATTGATAAGATTCTGCGTTTGTAGAATCCATTAGGTGATTTAGTGTGTTTTATGACACCAAGGTAATAATTTTGTACAAGTACATATGTAAAATCACTTTCACATAAAATATTTGCTGCAGAGAATTTAGATTCCCTGTTTGCTAAGCCTTGGCATGCCTGCATTTGAGATTTGGATCAGATAAGCATCTCTCTAGCCTCTAACATGAAAGTGCTTGTCAAAATCAGCACGATTTTTTCAGAGTTAAATCTGTGGGTTCTCTCATTTTCTGAGAGAATTGGATCTTTTAAATTAATCTGAAGTAGACATTATGTCCCTTAGAACAAAGCCATCTGTCATAGTCATTTTCTAAATACAAACACTAACTTTCTGTAGATGATAGACCTCTGATATTAAAACTCATCCATACGATGTATGTATATATTTAAATCAGCTGCAGAAACAAGTATTTAGGCCCAATAGAAATAATAGGATATGTATTTATGTATTCCTAGCTGTATATACATTTCAGATAATTATTACATTCTTTGATTTCATGACCTATTCTTATTACTTGGAAAAGGGGAAAAATAAGCATGGAGAACTCTTCAAACTTCACAAATGTTAAATACACAATATTTTAAGTGATTTTATTTAATTAGTCTAAAGCAAGTAAATGTGACATTGTTGTGGATCTATATTTGAATGTAAAAAATAAAACAGCCATGAGAACTAGAGATTATTCACTAAACTCTGAAACTAATTCACTTGCAATTGTTTACAGAGATAAAAAGTTTTGATCTGTATTCCTTTATGGGTGCCAAGACTGAATTTTGACTAGAGCCAAGAACTTAAAAGTTGAAAGAATGGGACTCAAAATGAGACCACACACACACACACACACACACACACGCACATGCACACACACAATTAAACATCTACCTATGCAAGTAATAACTATTATATAAATTATTGTATAAAATAAAAATTAGAAAAAGAAATTAAAGGGCAAAAGTGAGGAACTTAACAGCATAATGATTGGCTGTATCAGTTACTTTATATTATAGAAATAAAAATGAAGTCTGAAATGGATTGAATGCCATGGTACAATATGCTTATCATTGTTAAAACATATTTGTAAAAGGGGATTGAAAATTGACCCATTGTGGAATAGACTCACATATTCATTAATCTGTTTATCTATTTAATAAAATGCTTTCCATTGAGCTAGTTTCCTAATGTCTATATGGTATGGGTATTTTTGGATATTAACAGATTGAATTACAAAATGTATTTTTTTTAAAGATTCTTATTTATTTATTCATGAGAGACACAGGGGGAAAGGCAGAGATATAGGTAGAGGGAGAAGCAGGCTCCCTCTAGGGAGCCCTATGTGGGACTTGTTCCTGGGACCCCGGGATCACGACCTGAGCTGAAGACAGATGCTCAACCGCTGAGCCACCCAAGTGCCCTGCATAATGTGTTTTTCATTAAATATTAAAATTTCTCATCATGGTTATAAATAATTAGCAAATCAGTAAGTAAATATTTAAATTAAAGCACCGAGAAGATATTTATGTGGACAAATAAAAATAGAAACAAACTGAAATTTCTAAATTCTTTTATTTCTGTAATCTTTTATGTAGGAAGTATTGAAGAGGCGATATCTAGTGGTTACTTTACTTCTTCTAATACAGAGACTCCTTTTGCTGGTTCTAATTAGTTTTATTATTGACTATTTAAAGTATTACATGTTAGAAAGAGAAATGGCCAGAAACTCCTGTCTGTGTTAGATTTTCCTTTAGCCTGGTTAAAATCTGACTGCCTCCCTGGCTAGATTCTGTGTGATCTGTTAGCAGCAGGACACTTCGAGTAAAAGGCACCTTCTTTATTACCAGCCCACTGAGTTTCTGAGTGATGACTTAGTCTTTCCCACAAGCCTTAGGCTAGTGCTTGGATATGGGGTCTGTTTCTTGTCTCTTTTACCATGGGATCAGCCATGAACTCCGCCTTGAGGATTATCATTATAGCGGAGAGAGAAGGAAGTCAGATGAGAAGATAGGAACTGCCTTTCACAAATGAAAGCGACCCTTGCAGTGTTTACCTTCCCTTAGGTTCCTGCTTGATCTTGTTTAGCTTTCCTTCTTGGAGGCAGTCTCCAGGTAGGACATGACCTCTTAAAGAAAGGAAGTGATCTTTAGGGACCCTCAGAAGAATAAATGCTTTAATTCTTCTGCTGAAAGTCAGGGTGGATTAATTCTAAATGGCTTATGATGGTGGAGATCCTTAACTTTCCCCTCAAGATTGGTGTGGGTACTATTTGCCAAAGGCGGCCCTTATCCGGAGAGGGGGGTGTGTGTGTGTGTGCCTGGATGCAGGTCAGATACTCCTAGCAAGGGTGAAGGCCAGTTGAGAAGTAGCACAGATTTTTTACTTTGCAGATTACTTTGAAGGAACTATGTTTATTTCTGGAAAGGAAAAACAGTGTGTTATTGTTGAAAATCAAAACAATGAAAATCGGCATGTTCTATTTAGTAGCTAGAAAATGTCCATAAAGCATGTTTCAGAATACTGGAATTTTGAGTAAAATGCCCCATTGTTTGTATTAAGGCCTAAACAGAAATCTGATCAGGAGCTTTATTCTTTTTGAGTAGTGTACTGTGTTTGCTAGTGACACCCTATTGTTTGGATTTTTGTATGTGTGTGTATCTCTTTTGGAGATACTTTTGTATCTTTGTCACTGTTAGGGTTTTTACTAAAGACAGGGATTTAAGAAAGTAAGCATCCGAACAGAGCAACAAGTAATTGGAATCTCTAACACTTTCTTTGCTTTCTCAGTCTGCTCTGCCTTTGCTGGAAAGGATTGGATGATTGATTTCATATCTTGGTAGATCATTTGTTATTTGTAAATGTAAAAGTAAGTCTCTCAAAATATCTTGTGGAGATAACAAAATTTAATAAGTTACTCTCATCAACCAGTAGGGACAAACCCTTCCTTTTTGTGATATCCAAAGAGAATGATTTTAAGGATTAAATTTTGTTGTGTTTTTCAAAGTATACTTTCAGGGCTCATCAACACTTTTCAACACAGAGCAGTAAGGAAGCCTCCAAAAGGAAGAAGAATGGGAAAAGAGGGAACTAATTTTTAAGCATATATTACATTTAGAACAGCCTATAAGGAAGCTGATATTATCTACATTTTTACATGAATTATCTGGGGCACAGAGAAGTAAATTAGTCATGATCACATAGTTAGCAAGTGGTTGGGAGGGTTCAAAAACAGACACATTTCAATTTTTTAGGACCCATAAGGTGTCAAGTGCCATGTTCATCTTTGTAAATGCAAAGATTAATTAGGCGTAGGAATGCTTTGTAGGAATTTCTTCTCATGGTAAAGTCACTGTTCGGTAATTCTGAAGTTCTAGCTGGAGATGGGACACATAGAGTGTGTGTAAAGCTTCTATCCCAGTTAGAGGGAATGAAAGCTGGAAGGTTTTTGAATACTAGACCAGTGATTTTGTGTCCTTTCATTCTGCACTGGGAAGCCATAAATGTTTTTGAGCAAAGGAAGTACATTATTTAAACTGATTTGCCAATTATAATCTTAAAAATTATTGTCATATTGAATTGTATTGGTAGTCAAATTCAGTCCGCCATATTTCACTTGTATCTTTCTTTCCTCCAGTATATCATGACCCTTAGGCACAAAACAATTGGAATAGACTAGACTTGACAGCCCCTTGCTCACACTCTCCCGGACAAATCTTAGTTTTACCACCTCTCCTTTCATGGAGAGCATTTATCTGCCCTACCCATCCACTCATTGACTAATTTCATAAGTATTTATTAAGTGCGTTCACAGGCAAGGCCCTGAGGTAAGCCCTGGAGTATAGTGGTGAACAAGACAAACTTAGTCCTGTACCTAGGGAATTTGCCTTCTAATTGGGTATGATGAAGTCTTGGAATTAGGTGAAGTTTGGTGGGGTGAGGCCTGAAGCTGACGACTAAGAAAGAATTCTTGAGACATCCTTGGTGCAAAATGGTGGTTTTATTAAAGCATGGGGTCAAGACTCGTGGGCAGGAAATGCTGCTAACCCGGGGCTTTTGAGGGGTGGCTGATTATATACCTGGGAGTTGGAAGGGGCTTGGGGATAGTGTGTTCTCTAAGGAATTTTGGAAGCAAGGTTTCCAGGACCTTGAGGGGGCTGGCTATTGTTGGGGAAAGGTCACTTATTACCGTCTAATAAAGCCTGAGTCATGAGACCCTTCAGATGTGTATTAGTGGGCCATGTGCTTGGGGGATGATTGCCAACATGTATCTTGGGGTTTAGAGATAAAGGAAATTTCTAAAGGAATTTTTATATGTTAAGGTAGACTTACAGGCCCCTGGGGGTAGGGCTAAGATTGCCTTTTGCCCTGAGCAAAGTATTAACATGGAGGCAGTTGAATCCATAGGGGCAGGTCCCTCTGCCTGTTTCAAGGACTTGTCAATGTGCTGTCCCAAGCTCGTGCTTTGTCCTCAGCTAGCCCTGTGTTCAACCCATCAGGTAGGCAAACAGGAAACACCTAGTCTAAATGCATTTATGTTCTATGAAAGACAAGTTTAGGATGCTGGGAGAGCGTACTACAGTGAATCCTCTCCTAACATGGTAAATGAGAGAAAGTCACCATGAGCAAATGACATCAAATGACATTTATACTAAAATATAAAGGGTGAATAGAATTAATGAAAGAAAAAAAAAAGAGATATAGATTGTCGCAGTGGAGCTGGTTGGGGATACCCCAAAAGGATGATCTTAGAAAAGGAAACCGCATATTTCATTTTATTCCGCTTTTACTTCTCCTGAATTTTTTAACACTTTAGTGTTCCTATCAGACATTTAGATTCTATTAAATAAAAATACAAAGTAGTGTAGTGCATTACGCTTTGCCTTATTATTTCATGATTATACATGCACTTCCCAGATTATATTGCAATCTGTATTTTAACAACCACAATGCCTTGAACGATGCTTTACATACCGTATTTGTTCAACTGATACCTGATGTATTAATAGTTTTTGCAAAATGTGGGCTGGAATAAAGAAGGCAGAAAGAATGTTTATTTTTTTAAAATATATTTTATTTATTTATTCATGAGAGACACACAGAGGCAGAGACACAGGCAGAGGGAGAAGGAGGCTCCATGCAGGAGCCCGACGCGGGACTTGATCCCGGGTCTCCAGGATCACACCCTGGGCTGGAGACGGTGCTAAACCGCTGAGGCCACCCGGGCTGCCCAGAAAGAATGTTTATAAAAATAACCTGTACGTGCATCACTTATGCCATTATAATTTTGTAATTTACCTAGAATGATTTGGTTATGGTCATTCGAAGATGCCCCTTCAAATTTGTCGCCAGTAATTTTTACAGAAAAAGAGAGTAGTGTTGAAAATGAAACTGCCCTGTACCTAGAAAGCTGTGTCATTATTATTTTTTTTTTAAAGCTGTATCATTATCAAGTGAAACTGAAATTACTAATTTGAGATATTTGGATAAATGGACCACACTTTCTTTGATTACATATTATTTTTGATTGCTGGAAAGCACACTATAGATATATTTGATTTGTTAATTGAACGTCTGTTTCTTAGCTTGTATCCTAAGAGAGGGCAGGGTATTGTGTTTGGGAAGTGTGCTGCCATTTTTTATTTTATTTTTTTGTTCCAACAAATGAAAATAAGCTATTTAAAAAAAATTTTATTTATTTATTTATTTATTTATTTATTTATTTATTTATTTATTCATTCATTCATTCATTCATTCATTCAGAGAGACAGAGACAGAGAGGCAGAGACACAGGCAGAGGGAGAAGCAGGCTCCATGCGGGGATCCTGATGTAGGACTCGATCCCAGGACCCGGGATCACACCCTGAGCCAAAGGCAGACACTGGACTGCTGAGCCACCCAGACATCCCTGAAAATACGCTATTAACAGAGAGAAACACTTCAAAGCTTTGTAGCTTTAAATAAAGATACTCTTCACTGATGATATGAAAAATAAATTGTATTTTTATATTTGTAGCATTCAGTACAACAAAATTTTCTCCAGAAATTTTATATTATGAAGAAAGGACTGATGTTACAGTCTCATCTTTAGAGAAGAGTTAAGCAAAGAAATAAGAAATCTTGGTAAAAAGATTCTCAGCAATGTGCATAGTGACTTAAGTTTTAAGAAGCTTTCTCAGTCTTCTTCCTATTAATACAGTATATAAACCTCGCCTTCACAGTCAGCTGTAATTCTCTGTGATTTAGTTCTCTCATTTGTGTGGTGGGAGACTAACTAGTCCCCATTTCAAAGCTCTGTTGGGGATACTAGAAAGAATAAGTAATCTGACGTTTACTTTGGTATTTTTTCCCATATTTTTATGATTTAAAATTTTGTGAGGAAATGAGTAGGGATAGATTTTCTTTCATTAAGCTTGTGAAGGGGACAGGGAAATTTTTTATTTGCTTACTGAAGTCGTTTTGTTTCATTTGCAGGGTTTTTTTTTTTGTTGTTGTTGTTGTTATTTTTCCAGCACAATAAAATATTTGTGTTTGTTTCTGTTCCAACTTTTATATTTTCTCCCTCAGGAGTATCTGTCATTCTTAGGTTGAATCGCCATTCTTGGTGTTTTTGGTTCACTTTGCCCACATCTCAAGGTTATTGGTCCCTTGACATTTCATGTGTAATGTAGAACAGTTTTCAAATTCTTTCCTAAAGTTTTCTGTGCTACATTGCTTTTGAGATACATTTTCTCTTCTGATTTATCAGGATAACATTACCTTTTGCTTATACCACAATATTTTTTTCACAATATTTTTTTTTATAACCTCCGTATATGTATTTTTCCACTTACCTGGTTTGAATGAAGACACATCTGGTGGACCTGGTTTTCAGTGGCAGGTAGAATGTGTGGACTTCCTTTTAACGGCCCAGCATCTACTCCAGTGATGCTCACATTCTCTCTTCAGTTCTGAAACTAGAGGGAAGGGAAGGTTGATATGTTCAGACCTACACTCTGGTGAGGTGAGGTATCCTTAATCTGTATTGCCTCAGATTCTGTTATTCTGATCCAAAGGAGGACATTATGAGCATCTGTAAATGGCCCTGTGCAGTCGAGGGCGGGGTGTTCCTGCACGCACACTGCCTGTCACAGTCCACGTGCTCGACCGGAGTTCCAGTGTCCACCTTCTGTCTTTCCCACTTGCACTCACCAGTTAGTTTTGCTTTGCTTTCTGACAATTGCAGTACCTGAATGGTCATGCATGTAAAAGGCGGGGAATAGACATAAAACGACTCTGGCTCTTATAAAAATAAGTCATAAAATACAGGAATGGATATTTAGTCTAGCATAAATTCAATGGTTTTGCCTAAGAGTCGGGTGAAAGGGAAAGTGCAGTATCTTTCTTCTCTCTTTTTTTTTTTCAGATGGATCGCCTTTTGTTTGTTTCTTGAGCTAAATCATAGGTAAACTGCTGACTTACTTTTCATTTCACCTGCTTTGACTTTTATCCTTTGTGGCAATTCTCCCCAGGTTTGTGTAAGATCTGTTTTGTGAGGCTCAGTTTTCAGTTGTATGTCAGTTTGTATCATTTTCCAGGGTTTGTCTTAGAAACCACTCTAAAGTCACTGTTAGGTTGGAGTCTTCAAAGCTGGATGTTTAATAAATATTTTTAAGTATTCAAATAAATATTGATATCCTGCCTATGGTCTCTAATATTTTACTTTTAAAGTTCTTTGAAAATGGCAACCTTTATGTCCTATATTTTTTCTTCCTTGTTTATTATAGTCAAGACAATTTATTAACTATATAATACACGGGTATACTTTGTTGTCAGGTTCTGTGAACGTTTCATAATATAATATCTCTTATCACAGCTAACTGCTCAGAGGGCTGTTAGGCTCTTGATTTGACGTGGAAGGTACTGCATGCCTAGCATTTGGCCAGGCCACACCCTGGTCAGTCCTGTAAGAGAGCCACTACTGCAAATGATGATATATGCACATGTAGTAAAAAAAAACACCAAATTTGTTATATAGTTGTAATTGATGGATGAGCCTGCACCCTCAGTGTTTTGACCAGGAATGACTTGCTGCAGACAGTTTAATAAGTAACAAAAGATCTTTGGAGCAGTGGGACTTCAGTATCTTTGAATTACTCCTTGACACAGAGGACTGTCTTTTGCTCCATGCCGATATCTTTCATTTTCTTTTTGTTTTAAATCAAGTGACAAGAGCTATCCACTAAATACTCTCTGCAAATGGATATTAAGAGCATAATAAGTCCAAAGACTGTTTGAGGCACTTGGTGTAAAATGAACACACCAGCCTCGGTTCCATCCTCATGACCTGATAGCCTCTATCTTGAACTTCACCACATTTTCACGATTTCTACAAAATCATATTTACCTGCGCCATTATTCAATAAGTATTTTTTCTTATACTGAGAAACTTTTTTCTTAAAGTTTTAAAGGGAGCTCTAGGAAATGTATGTCCTTGGAAGCAAATATAATTTTTAAATATGTAATATCTATAAAAATGAATTATCAATTGTTAAGTTAAAGAACATGTCCTTTTTATGTACTAACCAAAATCATATTACGAGTCACTAGTTTTTGGGGCACCTGGGTTCCTCAGTCGGTGATCCTCTTGAGTTCATGATCTCAGGGTCATTGAAATGGAGCCCTGCTCCGCACTCAGTAGGGAGTCTGCTTGGGATTCTCTCTCTCTCTCTCTCTCTCTCTCTCTCTCTCTCTCTCCCCGTCTGCCCCACCTGCCCCCATACATGTATGCTCTCTCTTGGTCTCTCTCACATAAATAAATAAATAAATAAACAAACAAACAAACAAATAAATAAATAAATAAAATACGGGATCCCTGGGTGGCACAGCGGTTTGGCGCCTGCCTTTGGCCCAGGGCGTGATCCTGGAGACCCGGGATCGAATCCCACGTCGGGCTCCCGGCATGGAGCCTGCTTCTCCCTCTGCCTGTGTCTCTGCCCCTCTCTCTCTCTCTGTGTGTGACTATCATAAATAAATAAAAATTTAAAATAAATAAATAAATAAATAAAATATTTTTTTCAAAAGTACCACTAGTTACCACACTTTCAGAAATGGTGACCAGAGCAAAGATTCTGAACTAGACAGCCTGGATGGGGCTGGCTGTCATCATCACTTTGGGAATGGCGAGTGAGATGAGCTTAAGAGCTTAAGTACTGTGGTCAAACTATTCATCCTCAACCTGTCCTTAGGAAGTTAGTATTGATATGTAAAAAAGTTGTTGGAAAAAACTAGCTTTGGAAGGGGAGACTTTGTAATAAATGATAATGTTTTTGTAGATTTAGCATTATATATGCCTTTAGTGTAAGAATTTTTATTTTTATTTATTTATTTTTAAAGATTTTATTTATTCATGAGAGACACAGGGAGAGAGGCAGAGACATAGGCAAAGTGAGAAGCAGGCTCCATGCAGGGAGCCCGATGTGGGACTCGGTCCCAGTACCCAGGGATCACAACCTAAACCAAAGGCAGATGCTCAACTGCTGAGCCACCCAGGCGTCCCCAGTGTAAGAATTTTTAATAAAAGAGTATAGACGAACTTTGTAATTCATAGCAATCCTAAAATGCATATACACTTAAATGCTTATTGTGCAGAAGCATTTTTTTAATCAAAGATCAAATCATTTGAAATTTTATATTCAGTGGCATTAACATGGAATGTTGAAAGGAGACCATAATAAGATTTATTTTGTGGCTTTAACTGATTTTTCTGTCTAGTTAAGAGATAAAACTTAAACATATCTTTCAAGCCTTAAGCTTACTGCAAAATGTGTGAGTCTGACAGATGTGCCTCAGGAGTTCAGATGAGATGAGATCATTGTGTGCTATAGGTCTAGGGGCTTTGTACAAGAAGTCAGACTCTGGCCAGCCCTTTGAAGCCTTGAGTCAACAGGGTATTCCAATTGGAGTGCATCAAAGCGATACCACCAATAATGTTCGGTAATGTATGTGCTAGAAAAAATAAATCCTTAATCAGTTTTTTTTGGATTTGAAGATCTAGTCTTGTTTGCATTTCTTCCAAGCCATAGACTCATTGCTCTGGTTACCCAGAAATTCACACCTGTGGTATATTGTTTTATATATGGGTTTATTGATGTGTGTGTTTATCTATGTATATATGTACAAATAAATCTCAGTAAATTATCATATATAATATAAGCACAGGAAATGTGATTATTGTGTTAAAGCGGTCCAGTTATAACCAGAGTGGATAAAACTATTACATTTGATCTACAATGGTGAAGTAAGAATGATCTTATATTATGTGTGTTTTTTCTTAAGTGGTTTATTTTTGTAATCTTAGGTTAGTTTTCTTTTGTTATTTATTCTTTAATTTACTCTTTTTTTCTTTTTAAAAATGCCATTGAATTATTGAGAACTAAAAAAATGTAGACTAATTAGAAAAACTATTTGACAAATAGCCATCAGAGTTATATACTAGACAGTAGTACAAAATTATAAGTGTGAAATCAATATATCCTTGGAGCCACCTTTGTCTTTCTGTGTACAACACATGATCAGTATTTTAATGTTTGTGTACAATGATCCTTAAGTGTTACAGGCTAGTCTAGAAGTTTCATAAATCACCTATAGAATCCACTTAATTGGGAATAATACGTTTAAGTAGTTTTTATTTAAGTTCATGCCTAAAGTTCTTAAGCAGTATATTCTAAGCAGCATATATTCCTTAAAAAAATGATTTTCCTGGAGTCTGTCTTAATTTTCAATTGAATTTAGTTTTATACACACAGTTTATATTAATCCATAAGCAAAAACATTAATATGTCCATCCTAAGCAAGGATGATTGAAAGCTTTAAAATAGATGACGGTCTATTTAAAATAGCTGGAGGATGAGTTCTCTTATCCATGGCACATTTAAAAAATAAATATCTTCAATCATTTAACTTTTTTTTATTATACCTTCATCATTCCTTATATTTGGTCATATTTGCAAATTAAAAACTCAGAATGACGTATTAACTTTCGGGTTACACTCGCTGGGTCCTTATTTGCTTATTTGATTATTTGTTTGCATTTTGCTGATTTCCATTCTTTGCCAGGAAAATAGTTTTAAATCAGATCCTTTTTAGACATGTTCATCTATAAATTGCCTGGATTTGTTCTTTCCATTTGTCTCCTTTTTTGTGTGTGTGTGTGTGCTAATATTTGCAAGGAATTTCTTACACCACTTCCCATCATAAGCTGATTAAAACTCCTATGTTGGCATCTACTTAAGAGAAGTTGCAGCTGCCTACAAACTGAGCAGTTAATCGGAAGGATGGTGACCTTTTTCTTCCCACATTGATGTTCTTTGCACCATACATTATATACCAAATAAAACCTCCTGCCTGGGAACAATCATTCTGTTTACCTATAGGATTTTCCCTCTGCATTTACTTTTAGTATTTTGAATCACTCAGCAGTCGGTGTTCTCTGTTATCTCTTCGCCGTTACCTTTCCATTTGTACAGTTCCTTTAATGAAATTTCCAGCAGTTTTACAAAGCATAGTTTTTTTGTCATATAATGATAGCAGGGTATAATATGCAAATAAATTGCAGTATAATTAATTGGGTTAAACTTTGGAACACTGCGTGAACATGTACTGATGAGAAAAGTTACTTAGTTACCTTTAGGAAATGACTCTGTATTAAAAGGTTTCTTAATCTGCCTGGCGTTTATGTATTGAAAATTGAACATTGTTTTGAAGCACTCATTCCATATTTCATTTCTAAAAAAAATAAATTTGGATTAATAAGCCTTGTGGAAACAACTTTGCAATATCAATGTATTTATAGATGAAAAGGACAAAAGCCTTTATTTTTTTTTAAGATTTTATGTATTTATTCATAAGAGACACACAGAGAGGGGCAGAGACACAGGCAGAGGGAGAAGCAGGCCCCATGCAGAGAGCCCGATGTGGGACTCCATCCTGGGTCCCCGGGATCATGCCCTGAGCTGAAGGCAGGTGCTCAACTGCTGAGCCACCCAGGTGTCCTGGATAAAAGCCTTTAAATGCAACAAGGATAACACCTTCTTCAAGAAGGTTATTAATTTGAGAGTTGATTTCCCAGAGACGACATACTCAGAGGGAAACTTTCTTAGAAGTAGAAGACAGTAATATGTCATGTGCTTATCTATTTATTCAAGATTTAAGACACAAACAATTTTTTTTAAGTTCACTTCAGCCTTGTGGTTTTATAACACTATGTACAGTTTAGTCCTAATGAGATTCCTTTGGGTAAGATAAATGGATAGGAAGGAGAAGAGGACAAAGAAAATCCTATTATGGTAAAAGAAGAGGAAGAAAAGACTTGTTAATGTATAATCAATGTGCACAAAGAAGTGAAGGAAAGAAGAAATAGGAAGAAGCATGAAAGGGGAAGTAAGTCCGTCAGTTTTGTTTGGTAGACTCTCCTAATTTATTACAACCTCCTGACTATGATTCTAGTTCTTTCAGTCCTCTTAATGGATGATAGGATTACAAAATCATAAAACCATTAAGACAAACAGTCCAACTATTGTATAGTTACACTTCAGGCATAGCTTTAGATAGATATGAATATATTAACTCAACAAATGTGTATCGCACACCTTCTTTTGGCCACATACTGTTGGAGTTGTTGGGAATGTGACAACAAACAATATGTGCATGATTTTTGCTTTTAAGGAACTTATCTTCTGGAAGGGAGAGAAAGACAATAAAGCAAACGCTATGTAATGATTTCAAAGAGTTTTAAGTGCTAAGGGAAAACATATAAAGTGATGTGATGAAGAGCCTATGGTAAATACAGTGAAAAAACTGTCCTATTTGTGCCTACAAAATTGCTACCTTTGAATTCATCTTAAAAAAAAAAAAAGAAAGTCATGGAAGATCTTTGTGAAGATAGATAAAAGTCTACTGAAACAGAAGCTTGGGAACTGCTAAAGGCTGTGACTTAAACCAGGGTAGTGTTGTCTTTCAGTGAGGAGTAAGAGGACCAAGAATGAGAACATTTTAGCATCTGATGTTTTTGAGGAATAGAGCACTGATTACTTTTTCCACTGTGCATCTGTCACATTACATAGCTTTAGTTCTGGCTTTTGGGATTTGTCACAATTTTGATAAGTGGCATTTTCCAATTGAGAAGTTTGCAGTGGGGTTGCTCTTGCTCGTTCTTATGGGCGGTTTTATTGTGGTTTCCTTTCTTTTCAGTAGCTATCTTTGGAATCGCTCAAATAGTCTTCAAAAGAGAAAAAAATACATAAAATGTAAATAAATGGACAGAAGAATACCGTGTTCACTGGTGGGGGGGAATTTGATATTACAGTTATATAAAAATATCCCTCAAATAATTTTAGACATTAAACATAATTTCAATGAAATTCTATAAGAACTTCATGGAACTTAATCTGCTAATCTGTAAACTGATGAAGAAAAGCAAAGGCCATGAGTAGCTAAGGCATTAAAGCTTATTATAAAGACATAGTAACTAAATGGTGTTTTTGCAAAAGAATAGCCAAATACAATGAAAAAGAATAAAAAGATCAGAAATCTATTCATATATATATATATATATAGTAATTTGATATATGAAACAAGGAATGGAGAAAGTCTGAACTATGTAATACATGATTTTTAGAATATTGGCCCTCCGTATGTGAAAATATAAACAATTAAACATGACTCATGCCATAAACAACTTTTGTAAACATTCAGGAGTGAAATATTAAAGAATATCCTTTGACATTACAAGGTATGGTTTCTTAAATAAGGCACAAAAGACTTATAATTTGGCTATTAAAAATAGACTTTTGTGTATGTGTATATGACAAAAACCATACCACAGTTAAAAAAAAATCAGAACTAGTCTTCCTTTCCTTAGTCTAACAAAAGCAGGCATGGGTAGGCATATTTAGTTAAATATGTCTGGTTCCTAAATTTATTCCTTAAGGAAATATGAGATTATCAGTATTCACTGTATTATAGGATATGTTTCACTTAAAGGTATATCTGAGTGGTACACACAATATATTATTGCTTGAAGATGGCAAAACTCTATTTGGTCAAAGGGCTAGAAAACTGAACCTTTCAGTTTCAGTTGAACTGAACCTTTCAGTTCAGTTTTCTCTTCTTATTAAAGAAGAGAAGATTGCTATGTGAGCAGATTGAGTAGTCTATATTGAAAACTGCTGCAAGAATAATAGTGACTATCTGTATTGGATGTTAACCACGTGGTGGAGCATGTTCTATTTAAGACTCATCTCAGTCCTATCAAACTGACCACATAAAATGTCATAACCAAAAGTAACAGTCAAAATGATGATATCTGGAGGCTGACTGGCTGGTTAAATGGTAATTCCATTAATAGAAATGCAAAAATAAAGTAGAAGAGAAACTAGCCCTCATACAAATGATCATGAGTTTGGAGTAGGGTATATTGATTTAAAGGACCAATGAGACACTTGGGAATGTGATCTTTTGACTTGCAAGACAGTTCCGAGCTTTTGCTATAGACTTAAAGAGCATATGCTAATGAAAGGTATTTATTGAAATTCAGGAATTACTTGAGGTCACCAAAAAATTGAGAGTATAGAAAGAAGACTGAGGATAAAATCTTGGACAAGAACCAACTCTAGATACAAAAGGAGGCAGTGCTATAGAATCTAAGATAGTTAAAAGAGGAAAGGAAATAGAAAATGGTGCCAGGTAATATAATAAAAATGAAGCAGTCAATGGGTGCCTGGGTGGCTCAGTCGGTCAAATGTCGGACTCCTGCTTTCAGCTCGGGTCGTGATCTCAGAGTCCTGAAATTGAGCCCTGAAGTCAGCTTCATGCTGAGTGAGTGGGGAGCCTGCTTAAGATTCTCTCTCCCCCCTCTCCCTCTCAGCTGTGCTACATGTCCACGTGCCCCCCACCCCCCAAGAAAAGGAAGCCGTCAGAAGATTAATTAGTAGCTATCATATCTTCCCATTCATGGTTGGTGGTTCATTGATAGAAAACAATTTGAAAATCAGTCTCTGAAAATGTGTGTATTGCTTACTTTTCTATTTAAAAAATAGTTTGCTTCTAATTTTGTGAAATTTTTACATATCCCCCCCCCCACCTTGGGTGTTTTTGTTCATCGTAATGCATTATTAGATTGATCTTCTATCAGATGCTTTGACCCATCCTTTGCATTTTCAGCACTGGTGACAGATAATCCTCAAATAGCAATATTTGCATGGGAACCATTTTCAGAACCATTTATTTTTGCGGTGCTAAAATTTTATTTGCCTTTAAAGTGACATATGGAAGATTTAGTCTCTAACTCAACAACTGATTGTACTTTAGATTAAAAAAAAAAACACTTCATTTGACATTTTAAAAGGCTTCCCTTTCTTTTTAGTGACAGGTGTGACTGTCACTAAAACTTTCAGATGTACACCATTCATAGTATTTATTAATATACTGCCTTTTTGTCAAAAATATTTAATTTTCTCACATGACATTATTTTTGTCTGTGAATCAAATGATTTGATCTTTTTTGCTTGAATCTAACTTTCACATTTTTTTTTTTACACTTGCATTGATTTTTAGCACTCCCATTGATTCCTTTGGGTTTATGGATTTAATTTTTTAGGAACCCTGTTTAATCTAGGAAAAGTATTAAACATCACATGTTTATGGGCAGCAAGAGAAGACAAATCATTTAAAATATGAACCTTATGAGGTTATGTTGAGTATTTTTCAGTTCTCTAAACCTCCTCTAGAGACTTGCTGCTTTTCTTAAGGTAACAGAAGTGAGAGAACTGACAGATAACTTCGCTTGAATTAAGTACATTAGAAATTGACAAGATTGGGATGCCTAGGTGGCTCAGTGGTTGAGCATCTGCCTTTGGCTCAAGGCATGACCCTGGGGTCCTGGGATCGAGTCCCACATCGGGCTCCCTGCATGGAGCCTGCTTCTCCCTCTGCCTGTGTCTCTGCCTCTCTCTCTCTGTGTCTCTCATGAATAAATAAATAAAATGTTTTTTAAAACATAAATTGAAAAGATTGTGAATATGAAGACTTACTGTATGCTTTTAAAAGTCACTTAGTTCAAGAGGTAGAAGGGTCACCTAGCAATATTGTTGAGAATTTGCAGGTCGAGCAGATAACACTTGAGCCTGTGATGATGAGCCAGGGCTCCACTGCCACAGCCTGGTTCATGCCTTATGCCCTTAACTCAGCAGTGAGTCAGTGAATACGTGTTGACCTTGTTCTTTCAGCATCATTCTGAAATCTAATTCTACTTAGAATCTGTTCTATACATGATTTACTAAAGATTTCAGCTTAGTACAAATGCCAAAATACTTTACTCTTGACTTAGAGGTAAACTTTGAGTAAATCATATTTCTAAATTATACTTCACCCTTCTCTAGGGCTCTTATGATATTGGACCTTTTATATTATACTATTCTGTTACGCTGTGATTTTTATGGAGAGACGGTACAGGAGAAGATAAGGAGATCACAGTTAACGACTGTCTTTTCTTCTTTTCTATCCCACTCACACTCTTCAATAACAGATAGAGATGGGATGATGCTTCTTGTCCATTACATGACCCTGAACCCATGATGATTTAAAAGGTACCCACTGTGCACTATTTTACCATAAATTCCTGGTACCATACTCACTGAAGGACTAAAGGAGAGAACCTACTTACGGTACAGTTGTTGAGAAAAAAACTGTTTTAGTTAATATTGTTGAGTGAAAAATTTAATTACCTATACAGAATTTAAATATGTATCTGTAATATATACATATATATATATTATGTATAATTGCAATCTTTTTAAACTTTCTTTACTCTCCTTTATGAAATAGAAAGTCTGGTGAAGGATTTCAATTCTATTATTACAACAGTTCTTTAAGATCCAAAAATAACAACATATACAATCCTTGTGTTAACTGCTTTTCCAACCTGACCAAACAGGCTTTTTTGCTGTCTTAAAAAAAAAAAAAAAAAAAAAGGTTGAAGGAAATTTCTGATGTTATCTTAAGTATCTTATGAAAATGAATCACTATTAATCCCGTCACAAAGGAACTAGGATCAAGGGAGATGTATTTCATGCTATCTGACCCACCTACATGGCTCAGGAGAACCACCGCCTACTTAAAAAGTATGTGAACTGCTACTACTCATCAGGGGTACTGTTGCTGGCAGCTTTGAAAGAAAACAGCTTCGTCAGCAATCCTGCCTGCAGTTCAGAGCATCTTCCCTTGTTGCTGTTCACTGTGTTCTTGATGCTCTGGTCCAGTTAGAGGTTTACTCCTTGGTAGAGTGGCAGTGATCAAGTCTCTCACAGCGTTGCTGTGAGATCATCCATGTGAGTGCCTAACCGTTTCTAACCCGCTATTAGTGCTCAAAAATTAGCAACTGCTCTCATCATTTGCACTTGAAAACCGTTACAGTAAATAAACTTTTCTTGTTGAAATGTGGAAGTGCAATGACATTATCTGCTATATTCTTTTATGTATACATGTCTTGATACCAGGTCTCTAAAATTTCCTTAGAAAAGAGAACACATTTTTTAGTGAATGTAAAGAGTTCTTCCTTTGTTTTTAAATTACATATTTTAGATACATTTTTCCAGAAAATACTTTAAATACTTTTCTACAGTTGCGTTGGAAGTCTGAACTATTGTCACTATTTTTACGTAAAAAAATACAATACCTACTATTTATACATATATTTTTTCCAGCTCATTCCAGAACTCATTAGTCCTTCAGAATGCATTTCTTTTTTAATGCCTAATTGCTAAATCAGTTATTCTTTTACACTGATATTACTGAACCAAAGTGGCACTATTGGGCAACCTGATTCTGGAATGGAGAACTCATTGTTTTGCTTTATAATGGATAAGTTATTTTTGGAGAAAGTGTTCTTACCCTTGATTTCATAGATAAAGAGGTTTTTACAGAGGTTTTAGGGGTTAGATGAATTCTCTGAAATTGTATGCTATCGTGTGAATACTATGAGAGTATGTCTTTAGTTATATAATTTTCTGGTTTGAGCACCCATATCTTTCATCAGATTCTCAAAACTTTCTCAAGCCATTGGCTTAAAAGGATAAAACACACACACACACACACACACACACACAACTAGTTCTTGTTTCTAAATACTTGGTTCAGAAGTTTAACATACTTGAGGAATTCTGAAGTCTACTTTTTTAATTGGAGCAATTATAAAGAAACAGAATTATAGACATTATTTAGTGAATCACGTCAAGGGTTTTGTCTCAGAAACGTCCTACATTATTATTTTCTTCTGTCCAGATCATCCTCCTGGCATGCTCTTTACAATAATGGTGCTACTGTATTATTCCACTGTACCATAATACTTACATTCACTTCTAAATATTATTACCTTTATATCTGTCATCTGGCACAGAAAAATTAAAGCATAAGGCTAAGCAAAATAAATTTTGATCCTGGAATTGTGGTAAGAAAGGGAATTGTGAAGAGAAAAATTTCACATTTTTTCGTTGCTCAGTGTGTATGTATTTCCAAAGTCTGGCCAAGAGAATGGGGATGTTATTTTTAAAAGATACTTAACTTTTGATTTCAGAAAGGAATAATCATTTTTTTTCCTTGAATCTGATGCTCTTTAGATGAAACCTTGTAGTTGTGAGAGGTTTTATTTTAGAGATCATGGTAAAGCAATTCCAAATATGAATTTAACATAACTTCATTCCATGGAAACGTATCTGATGACCTGACAAGAGCTGCTGATATCTGTTCAGATAATATGAAGGATTTTAGTCAATTCTTCTTAAGCCAGCAATCTCCAGAAAATAATGATAGGTTGGTAATCAAGCCATATTTCATCTGTTTAATCTTTTTTAAAAAATAGATTTGCAGGTGAAACATGGACTTTATTTGGAGGCAGTTCAGCTAGTCAACAAATATTTATTGTATATTATGTGTGAGTCACTGTGTTATGCTTATGCAATATACCAGTAAAAAACAATGAAAACCAAACAAAACAGAGATGTAGGCAAAATCCATGATCTTTTAGAGTTTAATTAAATTACAGATACTTTAGAAACTAAATAATCAAATAAATTAATATACATGTGAGACTTGCATTCATTGTGAAGGATAAGGAGTTTTTATTTTTTAGTATAGTTTCATTTTCAATGACTTTTAACACTAATCATTAAACATTTTTAAGATGATTCCTTATATTTTCGTTTTTTTAACGATTTTATTTATTTATTTGTTTGTTTATTTATTTATTTATTTGAGAGAGACAGAAAGACAGCACAAGCAGGAAGGAGGAGCAGAGGTTGAAGCAGACTCCCCACTAAGCAGGGAGCTGGACATGGGACTGGATCCCAGGACTCTAGATCATGACCTGAGCTGAAGGTAGACACTTAACCGATTGAGCCACCCAGAAGCCCCAGTCTTTTATATTTTCTAAGTTAATGTGGTATTTATCATTTTTAAGGGGTACCAAATTCTGGAAGAATGTTTACAATTAGGGTAGAATTAATATCAACCCTGTTGTTCTGAGCAATGGAATGGAGCCAGAATCCAGCAAAAGGATAATAATTGGTCAAAAAGTCTCCTGCTTCATTGGTAATATTAGAAACACCTCACAACTCATTAAAAAGCAGTTAAACAGAAAAGGCCTTAGAATTGCTGTTTTTGTTTTAACCTGCTTTGAAATAAAGTCCTGTAAACGTAATAATATTACCAAGTTTATGAAAACAAAAAGTTCTACTCAGTGCGCTAAGTTGAACAAGGATGCTAATAGGAAAGCATATTTTTAAGAATTAATCACGTAGATGTCCCGGTTGAAAGATTTTCTAGAGTCGTATGGTAGAGTGGAAAGAGAATAGAATTTAGACTCAAAAGCTCTGGATTGAAGGTTAATGTTGTTATTTTTCATTAGAGTAGCCATATGTCCATGTTTTCTGGGGCCCATCATGGTTTACGTCTGCTGTCCTGACACAATTAAGAATACCATCCTCTTTTATTCTTAAAAATGTTTGGTTTGGACAATAAATTATATGGTAAACTTACTGTGCCAACCAACACTATTTTCACAGTAATAGAGTTTGCATAATACATTTGGTTTTCAAGGTTGTGTGACCGCCAAAAAGAAAAATATGTAAAAGAAAGTGTTTTATAATCTGAAAATCATTATAAGAACTATAAAGAGGTGTATAAATACTACTTTATTTATTTGGGCAGAGTGATTAAGGTGACTATGTAAAAGTGAGTAGTTTTATTTTAATCCGTCATTCTTGAACGAATTGACACTACTTTTGTTCGAATAGTTAGGTAATACCTTATTTCCCCAAAGTGTGTTGTGTTGAAATAGAGTCACAAACCATGACTACTGGGAGTATTGAAACCTAGACTTTACTTATGATAAGGATCAGGGATATATTCTATTTAATTAAAATTTACATGGGTTTATTAAACTGAGTGAGAAAAATGGAACCAATTATTTTATAATTTCACCAATATTCAATTAAGTTTTGAATGTTCTTCCAGTGTGTTTCTTTCTTTCTTTCTTTTTTTTTTTTAATCTTCCAGTGTGTTTCTTTATCATCCTCAGGATGTACCTTTGTGTCCTCTAGTATCTTTAAGAAATGTTATTCATTTTACTATTTTTATAAGCCATTATTAGTAATCTAAAAATGTTAATGCTCATCCCTATGAATTTGATCTTAAGTGCACAATTTCTCAAAGAAAAAAATACTTCGTGAAGCACTTTTTCTGAATCCCATTTTATTTCAGATGATCCACTTAACCTCTGTAAAATGGCTGTACGTTAGCCTTTGCATTCCTGCTTGGAAGCTGTTAGAGGACTTGTATTAATTTGAAACAAAATAAAACATAGACAGTTTTTATCAATAGCGAGTGAGTTTTCAACAACTTCAAGGTCCCCTTTATCAAAAGGAGGAAGAAACTCATTCTCCCTAAATCTGAGAGGCAATTAACTGAACATCAGGAGGACTACAGAAACTTAGCAACAAGAGTCAGCTCACCATATGGAACTTTAAAAAATATGGTTTCTGGGACAAGATTTTGGGAGCTAATAATTACTTCTTCACAGGGTTGTTAAAAGCATTAAATAGGTAATGTGTATGAAAGCATCTGGCAAGTGACTTGCAAGCTACTATTGAGTTCTGTCCAATAGATATTTGTTGAGTAAATGAGCAAGCTCTGGGAAGAATGAAGAGTCAAGGGAATATATCCTACAAAATAATGCTCTTTCTTTTATTTTTTTCTATGCCAGCCAAGACCTTCTCCCTTAAAGATTGGTACAAATGACCATGAATAAAAGTTCATTTGACTGACTCATATAATAATTTTTACAAGCTTTATGTGTCTTTTCAATCATTCAAATTTTTTTACTTCCAAAATCTGAAATTGAAGATTCTGAACCACCTAGATTAGGATGCGAGGTCACCAAAAGACTCAATTTTACTATCTCCATCTACTGGCAGGGAGGAACTATACCCAAGCATCTGGACTGGCATAGAAAAGAGGAGAAAGAACATTTAAAAGGTAAGCAAAACATATATTTTTATTTACTCTGAATTATTAAACTTTTCTTATTGTGCACTCTAACGTACTCTCACATAATTAAGGTTGATGCGGTGAACCATATTACAGAAGAGGATTTGTTTAGGTAGTATAATATTTTTATCTGATTTTTCAACATGAACTAGTATAGATTCGAATGCCTTTCTTTCCTAATGGGAGTCTTTTTTGTCCTTGTACTTGTAAACTTTTATCTGGTTGTTCCAACGCTCCTGTGTTATTTTTGTATTCCTAATGATCTCCAGACTGTAGTGTGCTTACTGAAATGTCGCTATTCTCATTTCTGTATTCTCTGATGTGTTAAAGGGTGATTTCCCCTGACATCTTATTTTGACTCTTGTGGTATAGAGAGAGTAGAAGTGCGTTTCTCAAATTGTAATGGATGATTCTGGTGTTTCTTAAATCCTTCATTAGTAAGTATTTTCTTTTGGCAGAAAGCACTTAATGAAAAGTTTCTTGTTAATAAGTAAAAGTTGTTATATATATTTATATCAGGGTTTTTTTTTTATGGTTTATTGGTATATTACTTCCTCATCAGAAATCTTTCATTTTGGTTTGATTTGTTTGTTTTGATTGACTTTTAACAATACAACATTGCAATTGAATTTTCAAGTGACTGAAATTCACTGAATTTCAGTGAATTTCAAGAGTGACTGCTATAAAACATTTGATAGTTTGTGTAGTTGTACAGAAATAGATGTGTATAAATGTAAATCATGGATTTTAAATAACTCGTTGTTGTTAAGGCTTGTGTTACACATATCTTTCTTAAAAAGCCCTATCTCAACTTGAGAATGAGAGTAATAGCCATTTGTCAAGATAAGTAGTACTGTTAAACTTGATGCGGTTCAATTAAGTTTTTGTTTTTTGTTTTTTTTTTTGTTTTTGTTTTCTGTTCCTTTCTCCTGCTTTTCTTGACCTCTGGGCATTTGTTTTTGTATCTTTGTTCCATTTTGGGGGACAGTGTTTTATTTCTCTCAGAAGAGGAATGGTTAGATCTATAGGGATCGTGGGTGGAGAATTTTCAACCTCAAAATTGGGTTTCATGAACAAGAATTTTCAAGGAAATGCTATGATCAAACAGTCCTGTTCATTTGTTGGAAGGTCATTAATACAGCTGGTCCGTTTGCTGGCTGGAGGATTATGGTGTTATCAACAGTGCGAATACCATAAAGAAGGACTCTCAAATCTTCTTGTGGCATCTAACAGTGTCCAATCTGACACATACATCCTCAAAGTCTTCACTGAGATCAGAAGATAGGGAAGTAGGTATTTTTGAATACAGTTGAAGAAACTAGTGATAATGAGGTGTTGAAGAAGAATCACTCCTCACAAATGAAACTTCTGCTAGACTCTTTAAAGTCTAATTTAGTCTTTATTTTGAATACAAGTGTGTATCTCAAATCTGTTCTAATGTAAGTTCAACTTCTCTTTTTAGGCCTTTTCCCTCAGATCTTTGATTTAATTTTGAAACTATTGTAATAAGGCTAGCTGTTGCTAAAGAATGCTGTTCATGGGCATATTCAAGCCAATTATAAATATCTTTGCTTTGAGAAGTAAAATTTAGGCAACCTATTTCCATACCAAAATGATGTCTTTTATTATTAACTTTCATGGCTTTCATTTATTTTAAAGGCTTCACATTTATATTTTATTATATTTTAACATTAATTCAAGACTGACAAGAGTTACTGAGGTAGTGTGGGGTCGGAGGGGATGATGTTTTTCCAGCAGGGCAGAAAGGTAGAACATTCATGAGCATAGTTTAATCCACCTTTGAGGGGCAGTCATGTCCCAGTATAATTGCTCTTCATTTATTCTTGATGTTGTGATGTGGAAATACTGCCGAAACCGAAGATCTTGCTACAAATACAATTTTAAAATCTCAAATATTGTTTATGGAAATGTGAACACTTTATCACTTATCAACAGCATTTAATAACATTTAAAACATAAGATAGGAGGACATGATTTGTAAAGAAGTTATTGAATTTATTATTTTTACTGTCTTTTGTATTATTCAAAAGAGAATCATAAGCCTATTACTTCTACATTATATGCATTCACTTGTGAATATGAAACACTAAATATAAGTGGAAAGCAGTAGTCTCATTTTTCAGCATAAATGATTGCTGAAAGTATGAAGACTGAATCATATTCCTATTTTATCGTTTCTTAGGAATCATTTATTTTGCTTCATTGAAAGCTTAACCTAAAAGAGACTTTTAGAGATATTTTAAATATTCACTAAAGGCATAAACTAATGGCCTTACTTGCATGTTTGCTGTGAAGGATTAAGTTTGTATTGATTACATTTCCATTATTATTTTCATTGATGAATTTTAAACATCTTCCCATCAGAATGTCAGTACTGTATCTAGCCATTGTATGTTCACAAAGAAATAGGTAGCTACTTCCATATTTGAAACTGCTGGTAAACTCCAATCTGAATGTCGTAAATTATATGTCCCATGTAGATAGAAAAGGGGCAGATGTTGAATCTTCAAAACAGATGAGGGTCTTTAGTGAATGTGTTTTAAGTAAGCATGTTTGTTATGTATTATGAATTTGTGCTTAATCATATTAGCTAGTTTTTGTTATAATAATATTATTTCATATAAATGTATTCAGCTTAAAATATTACAGAGCTTCTAATATTTATGTGAACTTTCTGCATTGAATAATAGTTTTCATTCAATGAGAAAGTTGATTAAGTATTGAAAAGTGAAATCAATAGTGAATCTTTAAAAAAATTTTTTTTAAAAATAGTGAATCTTTAAAGGGAATGTTTATTTTGTAATGTTAATTACTCCTAATTTATTTCTATTCTATATTCTGCTTTTGGCCTCTTTGGGGTATCTAAAATAAAGGGCAACTTAACACTGAATAAAAAATAATACCATTGCCTAAACAGGGTTCACTCTAGTGGTGTGTGTATACAATCGTATTCATTACTAATTGGTGTGCAGTAAAAGCTTTACAGAGATTCTGTGTTTATATATACTTGGCTGTTTATACTGTGACATAATAGGTAAGAAGATTATTGCCAGTTTATCTTTCATAATTGAGCCTTCATTTGAAAATGTTGTATCCCATTGTGTAAAATCAAAATAAATTATTTTTACCATTCCTTAAGGCTAAAATACCGTGCTGTCGAATCTTTACCATTCTATATCTCATACCTCAATACCAGAAGAATTTTATAGACCTTACTTGCTGTGTTCTTTATGACGCTAAATCAGATATTTTAGAGCGTGAAAAGGGAACACTAATAATAGCCATGCTGGGATAACAGGACTAAATGAAGGCCATCCCAGGCAAACTCAGACATGTTCACTATGTAATGATTTTGGTTGCAAATGTAAAAAATTATAACTCTAATTGGCTTAAGTAATAAAAAGTGATTTATTTAGTCATGTACCTGAGAAGCCCAGACATGGGATGAACTTCTTGTGTGGTTTGAGCTGGGATCTAGGTTTACATTTGTGTACTATCATTTATCAACCTAGTTCTGTGCATTGACTTTTTCATCAGACTGGATTCTATTACAAGCTTAATGGCTACAGTAGTTCTGGATCTTACGTCTTCACCCAGAAGATCTCATTCTCAACTGTTGAAGAAAAGCCATTGGATTCGCTCTGATTGGTCTTTAAAATCATCCATGAATGAGAGAAATGGGCTTATATTGGTTTTCTAGGCATACTTCTGGGTAGGGACAATACAGCCCTTCTTTTCCAGTGGCTGCTTCGTAGTAGTGATGGGGATATTGGGGGTATGCTCACCATTTCAGCTTTTTCTCATTGCATATGTAATATATGCTATGAACTTCCTGAACAAAGACTCCCATTTCTTACTATCATTTATAATTAGATAGGTGGCTCTAATGGGTGAATTCTTGTGCTTCTCAGCAAATGCAAAGTAATTTAAGCCTTTATATGAAGATAGTGTCTAGTCAGGGACTTGGCAAAATTTCTACAAGCTGCTATTTTTCTCCTAATGAACCTATAGAATGAAATCAGAAATTTGAAATCCCCACCTAAACATCATTGTTTCTTGCTTAATTAATTTGATCTTTGCAAAGTTAGAATCTTTGTACATGTGACCAATTTTGCATTATCTTACATAGCAATCTCCTATTCACTGACATCAGAAAACTTGATACCTGATAGTAAATTTTCTCTCATTGTATTTAATTAGAACATTTTGGACAAAGTTTCTGCTTCATGTATGTGCTGACTTACAGTTATCAAGGTGATTAATTTATATGGTTATTTCATTTAAACTTTAAAACAGTTTGTGATTATCTTTAGTTTATAAAAAGTAAACTCTGATATCACATGTCTTACCTAAAATAACAGCTTTTATCATCAGTCTATTCATATTTCAGAGTTAAGATAAAATAATGACTGTAATTATGGGATTCTTGGAGTGTGGTAAAATTATAGAACATGTTTTATTTTCTTAAAATAAGCAAGCATGTTAAGAAAATGGCAAATCTCAGTAATGAGTACTCTGTGACCTATCACCTTCAGCTGAAATATGTATGTAGGTTATAATAGATGGACTTTGCCTAAGATAGCAAATATGAATTAAGGGGCCTTAATTAGAAGGAGTAGGAATTGTAAAATCTTCTTATCCTTACCATGTGCAGTCACTAGGATCTTGGGAATGAAGAATGAAACATTGAAATAACATATAAAATTGTTTTCTGCGGTGTTCTTGGGTGGGATTTTGTTTTGTTTTATACTATCAGTATGTACTAGGTAGTGCCATGGGCAAGGCACAGAGCTAGATGGTTGGTTAGTTTCTGGACTTGAGTAATATGCCTTTATGTTTTAGGCATGAATAGTATGGTAGAAAGTAAGGAAAGTAAACCCATATATTAACATTAGAATATGCACTCCTAAAGGAATACACAACAGTAATCAAAATGGAATTCTTTTATGTATTTATTGAAGTTCAACTTAATTAACATATAGTGTATTATTAATTTCAGAGGCAGAATTTAGTGATTGGTTCATCAGTTGTGTATAAAACCCAATGCTCATTCATTCCATCAAATGCCCTCCTTAATGCCCATCACTTAGTTACCCCATCCCCCACCCACCACCCCTCCAGTAACCCTCAGTTTATTTCCTATAGTTAAGAGTCTCTTACGGTTTGTCTCCCTCTCTGTTTTCTTCAAAGATGGAATTCTAAAAGAGGAAACATCTGAAGTGGGTTTTGGTAGCTGAATATTAGATACTGTAGAGATAGTTTAGGAGTGATATTAACACAGTCCTAGAGGTTGTCACGTTAAGAGGACAGGGCTTCATTTTGTTTGTGATATTCCAAGCACCTGGAACAGAGCAGGAATCATAATAAGTTTCCAGTATATAAGTTTTGACTATTCATTCCCTTGAGGAATAAAGTGATCATCTTCTGGGATAAATTCAAGAACCTCAATTGAGCATATCTTAAATAATTATATTTGTTTTATGGTTTGCTTAATAAAACAAACCCTCATTTTTTTTCCTTAGTGAAAATGTACAGTAATTTGTAAACAGTTTGATGTAGACAGCGCTACTGATTGTCTTAGTTTTATTTTGCTATTGTATTAACTGTATGGGAAAGAGAAAATTGAGCCTATCTAGGATATATTGTATATTATCCTAGCCTATCTAGGATATTATTGTATATAGTATAGTATTGTACTTTAGTATGAATAGTCAGAATTTTAAATATTAAACATAAACATAGGGTACTTCTATATAGATTGGAATTTATGGAGAGAGATTTCTTTGCACTATGGAGCTCAAGTCTGTCTTCTTTGTATGGCATCAAGTTGGATTAGGATGACACTATTCTGGATTTTCTAGACAAAAAGTGTCAGTTCATGGAGTCAATAAAACTGTGTGCATGTGTGTTTATCGTATGATTTTGACTGTTGTTAAAATTGAAATTTGTTAATTGAGAGTTGATGAGAGCAAAAGCAAAGATAACTATATAACCAAACAAAAAATAATATAAAGAAGGATTATTACCGGCAAAAAGAAGAAAGACATAGTGAACAGAGTAAAGCGCAGATGAGACCAATGAAGATATGTATTTATCAAGTAAGGACTTAGAAATAGAAATGTTTTTTTAAAACATAATTTCAAAATAAAATATTTTCGGAAGTAAACACATCAAAAATTTCACAGGGTATCTATGAAGTCTACCAGTTTACAGGTGACATGTTGCTACAGTCTTGCCCACATGAAACAGGAACTGGAGGCCGTCAGAACTCCTAAAGCTCACCAATTTTGGAGACATTTCCTTTTGACCTAATTCTTAATCCAGGGGTGCCTGGGTAGATCAGTCAGTTAAGCATCTAAGTCTTGATCTCAGCTCAGGTCTTGATCTCTGGGTCATGAGTTCAAGGTTCACATTGGGCTCTATGCTGGGCATGGAGCCTACTTCAAAAAAGAAGATGACTTAGAAAGTAGAATGATTTTCATTTAAAACATTGTACCTGGGATCCCTGGGTGGCTCAGCGGTTTAGCGCCTGCCTGCGGCCCAGGGCATGATCCTGGAGATCTGGGATCGAGTCCCGCATCGGGCTCCCTGCATGGAGCCTGCTTCTCCCTCTGCCTGTGTCTCTGCCTCTCTCTCTGTGTGTGTCTCTCATGAGTAAATAAATAAAATCTTAAAAAATAAAAAATAAAATAAAACATTGTACCTAATTCTTAATCCTACAGCCCTTTTCTGCAACAGTTGACCTAAAACATTAGTATCGAGAAAGGATATGGATTTATCTTTTCTAAAAAGTGATGTATTACCTAGAAACCTCTTTTTAGTGGTCTCTTTATTAATAATACATTTTCAGGCATTATAATTTTTATTATTTTTATTTTTATTTTTAAGTAATCTCTACACCCAATGTGGGCTTGAGCCTGTAACCCTGACATCAAGAGTTGCATGCTCTACTGTCTGAGTCTTATTCTTATCCTTTTTCGCTCATAGTAAATATATCTTTAGAGGGACTAATATTATGAAATGCATAGCAAATATTGTGACATTACTTTGACATAATGCTAAATTAATTGAATAATATAGTTATTTGATTAATTAAATTATATATGTACCTGTGTAGTCAACCATCTTACAGTATTTACATTGTTATTTTTATCAAGGTATAATTGATCTATAATATTATATTTGTTCCCGGTGCTCAGCATCATGATTTGATATATGTATTGCAAAATGACCACCACAATAAGTCTAGTTAGCATCCATCATCACATGGTTAAAATTTGTGTGTGTATGTGTCTAATAAACAAAAATTTATTAGATCCACTCTCAGCAAATTTCAAATGTGCAGTATAGTATTATTAACTGTAGTCATCATGTTGTATTTTACATTACATCCCCATGACTTATTTTGTAACTGGAAAATTGTTCCATTTGACCCCTTCACCCATTTCACCCACCCTCCACTCTCCAACTCTGGCAATCAGCAGTCTGTTCTCTGTATGAGCTATTTTATTTTCATTAAGATTCCGCATGTGAAGTCATACATTATTTGTCTTGTCTTTCCCTGTATGACTTATTTTAGTATAATGCCCTCAAAGTCTATTCATGTTGCTGCAAATGGCATTTTTTTTTATTTTATGGCTGAATAGTATTACATTGTATATGTAAAGTGCATTTCCTTTGTCCCTTCACCCATCGGTGGACACTTAGGTTGTTTGCATGTCTTGGCTGTTGTAAATACTGTTGCTCTGAACAGGAGAGGATGCAGATATCTTTCAGAGTTAGTGTTTTTGTTAGTATTACATTATTAATATCCCTTTTCCTTTTTTTTTCTATTTTTGGTTCATTTTAGTTTTCATTATTTCCTCCTTAAGAGAATCTGGGTAATATAATGTGAAAAGATAACTATTTTATAATTTTTTTAAAATTCCATGTTTATATATGTTTTCATTTCTCATGCTAAATTCATCATTTGAGATGAACCAAGATTTATTCTTCTTTAGAATACATGGCTAGGAGAATGTTGTAATGTTTTAGTGATTTGACTACAAACATTTATTTCCTTGTTATTTTTCTTTGGCTATACTGTCCACTGGACATAAGAAAAGCAAATATTCAATAAAATAGTCATAAAGTATATACTTGTTCCTTCCTTAAAAATACTAGTAAAGTTATATATTTAGAACTATGATTTTTTTTAAACAACACAACTATAAATGTAGACCCTTCATTTGGTAGAACTTAATCTTTGTTGCTTTTTTTTTTTTTTCTGATTATAGGCCTAGTTGCTTGAGATTTACATAAAACTTTGACAATCATGTGTAAATCATATGTGTTTGGTGGCAAACCTCACTGCATTTAAAGACCAATTTTTGGGAACAGCAATTTCACTTAAAAGGAAATTTACAATTCTTTTACCACAAAGAAGGCCTACATGTTCAGTCTTTAAATTATGTTTAATTATAGCTTAATGGAATTGTGGACTATAAAAGAAAAAAGAAGATGTAAACACAATTTAAGTATATACATTTTAGCAATGAGCTTTTTTGATTGAAGCTGTAAAAATAGAATTCAGATCTTTTAGTAGCTATGTAGTTTTCTAGATTATATATGAGAAAATAAACAGTGCTGTATTTGTAGAGTGCCTTGGATTACCTGAGGCATTTTTTAGATGAAATGGGGCAAATAATAAATTTTAATAAATCTAATTGGAAAAATTCATTAAAACGTATTAGTTGCTAAAATAAGAAGAACTCCTGATATAAACTACTGTCATAAATGCCTTTGAAATATGTAGGTTATTGGAAGAAAATTTAGAGAGTTGGGAAATATCCCAATTTTAAAGGAAATCTTTGAAAACAGGTAATTAATTTAATGTATCAGTAAATTTTCATCATCTTTAAAAGAGTAGTCAGTGTAGAGGAGAACTCATCTAACTTGATAGATCCTTCTGTGTTCTCAGGAGATATACTGGTGATAAATTATGTGCATAAAAGAAATATTGATTATTTCATGAGTTAATATAGCCAATAGCAGTATTAAATATTAGCATCCAACGAGAGGGATCATGTTTCTGAATAGGTTACTTGTAGCTGAGGACAAAATCAGGCACTGAGAAGAATGACAGCATTAATTTATTTAATTTAAAAATTCTACAGAGTTAACAAATAATTTACTAATGTGATGATATTCCCCATATGTATTCAAAGGAACTTATATTTGTCTTTTGTCTTTACTCTGTCTTCCTAATTATAAGTTAGACCATATAAAATAATACCAGATTGATTGTTGAAATAGTCAAGGTTAGGAGAATGAAAAAGCTGCTTTAAGAATCATAACTACAACTTATTAAAATTACTTGAGGGTTTTTAAATAGTAAAAAAGATTATTCTTAACCTAAATAACCTTCTAATTAATATATGGCCTTTGATATTCAGTCTTTTAAATTTAAGAAGTTTCTGAGAACAGCATTCTTTTTTTTTTTTTAAGATTTTATTTATCTGAGAGAGAGTGAGAGACAGAACCAGCGCAGTCATAGAGAGGGGCAGTGGGAGAGCAACAAGCAGACTCCCTCTGAGTGGGAACCCGAAGTGGGGTCCAATCCCAGGACTCTGAGATCAGACCTGAACTGAAATCAAAGAGTCGGACGCTCAACCAACTGAGCCACCAGGTGCCCCTAGAGCAGTATTCTTAAATTGCATTTTATCAATGAAATAATGTGATTTGAGTAACAAGTACTCTTTAAAAAGTTGCTGCAATTGCTGTAGTTGTAGTTGCTGAAGTATTGGGGAAAATTCACTCTTTGTATTATTTCTAGAAGTCCATGAGTTGGTAGTTCGACATTTTAGTAATTAAGAAAAGTAATGTGTTATGCTCCTTCGAGTATAAACGTACACAGGTTTTTATTTGGTAGTGTTAAAATAGTCCTTTTTTTCTGTGTGAGTTTTGAAGAGAGTGGTACTTGGTTTATATCGTATGAGGCATACCCAACACTTGTTTAATTTAAAATACGGATGATTAAAAAAACATTTATTTTGAAACCTGCAATTTTTGAGCTATATGTGCTAACTGTACGTCTCTTCCTATATTTTTGCTTTAGGAGTACAAGATCCCCAGCATGAGAGAATTATTACTGTGTCTACTAATGGAAGTATTCACAGCCCAAGATTTCCTCATACTTACCCAAGAAATATGGTCTTGGTATGGAGATTGGTAGCAGCAGAGGAAAATGTATGGATACAACTTACGTTTGATGAAAGATTTGGGCTTGAAGACCCAGAAGACGACATATGCAAGTAAGTTATACTTAAAATTGAAACAGAATGCAACTGTCATACAAAGTCTTTCAAGTTGCATCATTTTAATGATGTGATTTTAAATGGCATCTTTTGTTCTTTATATTTTTCTGATGATCCAAGAAATTTGCAACCTTATTTAAGCTATGTTTCTTTTAAAATCAGAAGACACATACTGTATGTGTGCATTCATCAGTTTTATCTACTTCTGAAAACAGTTCGAGGTAATTTACAGCACGAAGGACATAGAGAATCAAATGATCTGAAATAAGGGATAAAGAAAATCCAAATAAAGGAATGCAGTTGTGCCAGAAAACCTAAGTTATGATCAGTGCTAAAAATTTTACATTTCAGCTTCCTGACAGCCAGTCAGTAAAATAAACAATAATTATTTAAGAGAAAACACAATATTCCTGGGTGCATACTACCTAAGTACACATACGGGTGCTCACACACATGCACACAGGATTAAAGAAACTTGGGCATTTCATAACAAAAAAGAAATGCAATTGTGAAAGGAGACTTAGAAGTTTAGGCTAGCTATTGTGGTTTGCCAGGTAGAAATTCATCATAATTCTAGAAGCATTCATGAACCAAAGTCAGCTGGAGTATTTCACCCACGCAAAAGACCACCTACTGTATGTCATACAAATATTACTCTTTAAATCCTGTGTGAATACACTTGTCAAGGTTGGGTGGTCTTATTGAAGACTTTTCACTTCAATGGCATTTGTATATCATGAAAATATTTTACTTAAGCTTCTTTGTGGGGTTGTGTTCTCTTTGATACACAAGTTAAAAGAGGATTTGCACTTTATGGTATATTACAGATAAATATTTCAATACAGATGAAATAAACTTTGTACTTACTGTCATCACAGTTTGTATCTTTAACATTTGTATAATGACTTTTTTTCCCCACATTTCTTCTTTCTGTGACTATGCATTTCATGTTATTTTTTTTCCCCTTACATCTGCAATCTTTGAGAACTAAAAGCTATCCTAGCTATCTCTAGAGACTGTGTTATTCAACCCTTCATTTTATAGGTAAGGGAACAGAGCAGAGAAGGAAAGTAGTGGCTCTAGATCTCATTCATATCTTATACCTAAACAAATGCTAAAATCCATTTTTCCTAACAGCCATGTAGATAGTTTTTCACTATGCTAGTATTCTTTTCATATGCAGTATTCCATGTTCTTATTAGAAATGATGGAGTCTTTAAGATTTTTGCCCTCCGTGCAAAGGAGCATGTTAACCTACCACAGTTTTGTGCATGCTGGTCAAAGACAGGGGTGTCCTGGGTCAAAGACCTCAATAACAGAGTAGCCAAAGTATTAGCCCTTCTTGGGCCTCTTGCCCTACTTCCTGTTCCTACAGGTCATTGCCAAGAGGGCCACTGAACACCTGCACATCTAGTGGGTTGTGCTATAGGAGAGACGTTCTGTGTGTGTGTGTGTGTGTGTGTGTGTGCATAAATAGGTGTATATGTGCATAAAGTGTATTAGAAGTTAACATATCTCCTGATTTCCTCTATAATTTTACCACATGTACATTTCCCTATGTACTTTCCTATAAAAAGGAAGTTGGTTATTTTTTTTTCTTTGCCTGTTTCGAGATACAGATTAGTGGAATAATACTGTATTTGAACGGAACAATATGATGTTCTGAGGTCAGTTCATGTAGATACAGATAATTTATTTGATCATTTATTGTCCTTGATGCATAGTATTCCATTGTACAAATAGCCACCTTTCTTTTTTTTGTTTTACTTTTTTTTCTTTTTAAGATTTTATTTATTCATAAGAGACACACAGAGAGAGGCAGAGACATAGGTAGAGGGAGAAGCAGGCTCCTTGCAGGGAGCCCGATACAGAACTCAATCACCAGACCCCAGGGAGCCACCCAGGCGACCCTTGTCTGTTCTGCTTGATGGATGTTTGGCTTGTTCTCCTTGTCCAGAAGTGCAAGAAAAGAAATTGAGTCTTTATAAGAATCATTGCTGTCTTAACACATTTATCTTTTCAACTTTATTGGGTAGAGTTAAAATGATTTTAAAAGTGACCCAATTTACACTTCCATCAACCATATGCAAAAATTTCTATTGTACCACATTCTCAGCAACCTTTTGGTTGTCATTCTTTTAATTTTTGGTAGTATGCTAAGTGTAAAATTGTATCTCGATGTTAATTTTTATTTGTTTCCTGCCTACTAATGAGGTTGAGAAATTTTCATATTATTATTGGCTACTCGTATTTCCTCTTCTGTGTAATGTCTGCTCATGTCTTTTGCCCAGTTTTTATTAAGACTGGCGATTTAAATTTTGCTTTTCATATTTAAGTCTTTGATTCATCTGTAATTATTTTTGTGTATGGTGTGAGGTTTTTCCTTAGGGTATCCAGTAGTGTCCCAGCGTCATGCACTAAATAATCACTCTTACCCCACCCAGTGGTATGCAAAGCCACCTAATTCATAATCAGATTTCTGCATATTATTTGGTCTGTTCCAGGGCTCCTCATTCTGTTGCCTTGCTCAGTTGTGTCCATCTGTGTTCCAAAATGATGCTTTCTTAATTACACACATGTAGAAGCTATGTGATAGGGCAGTCTCACCTCATTTTCTTCTCCTTTTGGAGCATCCTTGCTATTTTTCTTTATTTTTTAAAAATAGGTTGTCAAGTTCCTTGAAAATTCCTGTTGTGATTTCATTGCAACAGCATTGGATGTATATATAGATCATTTTAAAGAGAATTGACATCTTAATAGAAGTAACTTTCTATCTTTGAGAATTTTATGTTTCTTCATTTATTCGGGTCTTCTTTATTGGCTATACACTTTTCAAATGTTCTTCTCAGATATGTTATGCATAATTACTTAGATTTATTTCTATATTTTCTATAGACTTGCTAAAATCCCTTCTTGAAAAACACATTTCTAATTGTATATTGCTGGTACATAGAAATATAATTGATTTTTTAGTATTGATTTTTTTATCTGGCAAACTTGCTATAAGCTCTGTTATTTATTTTAATAATTATCCTGGGAATTATGTTGGGTTGATGCAAAAAATCATATAATTTGTGAAAAAAATGATTTCTTAATCTTCCTTTCAGTTCTTTTCCTCTTTCTTTTACATCTCTTATTAAGTTTTTGATTGTATTAGTAGGTATCCTTGTCTTCCTTCTCAATTTAGAGTTTGGTTTTTTAAAAAATAAACTTTAAAATTTGGTATAACTTTAGATTTGCAGAATGTTGCAAAGATAGTGCAGAGTTTCCATATACTCTTAAACAAGGTGCCTCCAGTGTTAACGTCTTTACATAACCATGCTACATTTGAGTAATTAAAAATTTGACATTCATGCAATACTATTAACTAAACTATAGACTTGATTCAGATGCCAGCCATTTTCCCACTTTATGTCCTTTATCTCTTTTAAGATCTTTTTTTCCTTGATAAGCGTATTCCACGTAGTGCTTTAGTTTCTTCCAATCTGTGACAGGCTCTCGTTCCTTGTATTTCATGACCTCAACAGTTTTGAAGAGTATTGGTCAAGATATTTTGTAGAATGTCTCTCAATTTAGGTTTTTCAGATCTTACCTCATGACTACATTGAGGTTATGGGTTTTTGGGAAGGATTCCACATAGATATTATGCTCTTCTCCTCCAATCATATTGGAAGGTACATAGAATCCACCTCACTTATCACTGGTGGTGTTGACCTTGATCACTGAGAGTGAGTTGTTCTCTGGTAAGAAAATGTCCTTTCATTAGCTACTAATTGGAGGCATGCAACTAAGTCCAGCCCACATTCAAGGAGAGAGTGATTAAGTTCCACCTCCCAGGGGTGCCTGGGTGGCTTAATGAGTTAAGCATCTGCCTTTGTTTGGCTCAGGACATGATCTCAGGGTCCTAGGATGGAGCCCTGTGTCAGGCTCCGTGCTTAGCCGGGAGTCTGCTTTCCTCTCTCTTTCTGACCCTACCCCCCTCATTCTCTCTCTCTCTCAAATAAATAAATAAAATCCTTAAAAACAAAAGTTCCACCTCCTGGAAGGGGCATATGTAAATAAAATTTGTGTCTTCTCTTTCCTTCTCTTCTTCCCTCCCTCCTTCTTTTCATTCTTCCTTCCTCCTTTCTTCCTTCTTGCTTCCATCATTTATATCAGTATAGACTCATGTATTTATTTTAATTTAATTTAATTTAATTTAATTTAATTTAATTTTATTTTATTTTATTTTATTTTATTTTATTCTTTCTATTGCAATCCATTGCTATCATTATTTACTTTGTAGTTGAAATTGTTCTAAATTTGGCTCATGAGAGTAAAGAGTTTGCTGTTAATATATCAATATTGAGTATGATGATTAATGGAAAACTTTTTCTTTATTATTTCAAGTATTTCCTTTTTTGCTTCCCTAGGAGGCATTTTTTCCCTTTGGGAAAAATTTTTTATTCCTTTAATTTCTGCATTTAAAAATAAGTTACAGACACAATGACACTTTATACTTCTCTATAAATCACCTAAGAACAAGGATATTTCCTATGTAAATTCAATACCCTTTAACATGCAACAAATTTAGTATTAATCTGAAACTATTACCTAATATATAGTTGATTTTCTAATGTTTCCCCTGATCCCAGAATGTTAACATTTTTTTATTTTATTTTCCTTATGTTTTGATTCAGTAACAAATCATTAATTATATATTGCATTTGGATATTATAACTCTTGCCTTGCCTTTTCTTGGCTTTTATGATATTGATCTTTTTGAACAGTTGAGGCCATCTGTTCTACAGCATCTTAGTGTCAATTTATTTGAATATGTCTTATAATTAGGTCCTGCTTAAATATTTTGGCCAGAATATTCTCTAGGTGATGGGCACTTCTGATTGCTCATGTTGTCAGTTTATTCCATTATCAGTGATGTGAGTTTGATTTCTCAATCCTCTTTTACAGGCATCCTACCAGTTTTGATAATATGGTATTTTTATTTTTGCCTATTTGAAGATTTTATTGTATCTATTATTTCTTTTAAGCCATTGTCATGTAGAAGCATATTGTTCATTTTCTTTTTTTTTTAAAGATTTTAATTTATTTGGTAGACTGAGCACTGTGCACATGCACACTCCTGCAAGGAGGCAGGGTGGCAGTCACAGGGAGAGGGACAAGCAGACTCCTTTTTGAGTAGGGAGTCCAATGTGGGGCTCCATCCCAGGACCCTGAGATCATGACCTGAGCCAAAGGCAGACACTTAATTGACTGAGCCACTCAGGCACCCCTATTGTTCATTTTCTATATAAATGTATAAAGTTTTTAAATGCATTTTTTATTGTAGATTTCTACATTCACTTTATTTTGGGTAAAAAATATGGCCTGTTTATCATTGTTTAAAATTTAAGACTTAGCTTTATTTGCTTCAGATTTTTACATTTTCCAAATGTACTGGAAAAGAGGGTGTATTCGTCAGTTGTGGGGTTCAGTTCTATACACGTCCATTATATCAGTTTGTACAGTTGTGCTGATCACAGCAACAGTATCTTTCCTGATTTTTTTTTTGATGTATCAGATACTTGAGAGAGAAGTGTTAAATCTTACTAATAGAGGATAAATACAGTTTTCAGTTTCCACCTTGTAGGCCTATCATATTTTGCTTTGTATGTTATTATTTTTTATTTTTTTAAAGATGTTATTTACTTGAGAAAGAGCGTGTGTGTGCTCGAGCAGGGGGAGGGGAGAAGCAGCCTTCTGGGAAGCCCAGCACGAGGCTCAATCCCAGGACCCTGAGATCATGGCCTTGGCCGAAGTCAGATGCTTAACTGACTGAGCCGTCAGGCACCCCTCTTTATATGTTTTTAAATTATTTTAATCGATGCACACAAGTTCACAGATCTGATGTCATTTAACCTTTATTAATGTTTATTTTGCTTCAAAGTATATTATGCTTTGGGGCACCTGGGTGGCACAGTTGGTTAAATGACCAACTCTTGGTTTCAGCTTAGGTCCTGACTGTAAGGTCATGAGATCGAGCCCTCCATCGGGCTCCGTGCTCAGGGAGGAGTCTGCTCAGGATTCTCTCTCTTTCTCTCCCTTTCTCTCCCTTTGTACCTACCCTCCCTAAAATAAATAAGAAAATAAATCTTTTTTTTTTTAAGTATATTATGCCTCATATTAGTAAAACGACATGAGGTAATTGTGATTCCTATTTGCCTGGCATTCTTTCCATTCTTTTACTTTCAACTTTCCTGTGTCCTCTTTTCCATGTTTGCGTGTTTGTGCATGTTAGCCTGTATGTCTATGTGTGTTTTGGTTTTCTCTTATGAAAGGAACATGAGTAGCATTAAAAAAATTCAGTAAAAGCTTTATATTTTACTTAGGGATTTAATCTAGTACAGTGAATCTTATTATGCATAGAATTTTGCATTCAGTGTTGCCATTTATTTTGTCATGTCCTTTGTGCTCATTTTTCTGTCTTCAGGTTCCTTTCTTGCATTCATGTAGTTTATCTTCTCATTTCATTTTTCTTTTCCGTGAATTTACAAAGATACATCAGTTGTCATTTTAAAATGTCTACCTTAGAAATGCCTACTTAATATCTAAAGCTAGTCAGGATTCACCTCCATCCCCAAAATATAAAATTCCCTGGGAACATGTTAACTGCTGTGGAATGCTCACTCCCCAGCTATCACCACACTTTGTTGATAAGCCAGAGATGTGTTTACTGCTTACCATGATGACGGGGAAGGCCACCTCCATAGATTTAATAGTGTCTGGGGAGGAAAAGCAAAGCCAGACTTTGTTGGGACTTTGAAGTTTGATTTAAAATGGATCTTTCAGTGTGGAGATTTGATTAGGATTGGGAAAGGCTCATGATATAATAGTTTAGAATCTGTTGAAATAAGCCAAGCGTTTTCAGGTGAGGAGTTCAGCAGTTCTGGACAGTGAACTCTTGCTGCTTTTAGTTGAAGGAGTTAATGGCTCTTTAGGGCAGTTCCTGTAATGAGCAGTAAACCATATTGCCTGAGCAATAATGAAGATAATAAAATAGTAATGTCTTGTTACTGTAACTAGCTAACTGGGTGGGGTAGATGATTTCATTCTTACTGTCAGAGCTGGTTTGGTTTTCACTACAGTTGCCCCGACTCCCAATTGGTATGTGGTAGTTATAACTCTGAGGATTTTAGTTTTGTATTTTTTAACTTTACAAGTAAGACATTGTTTTATTACATCGTATAAGCAGTGTTTCTCTGGCTATACCCATATGTCTACATTTGGTGCTGGCCATTTCTACTTGCATTGCAGAATTTTTTTTTTTTTTTTTTTTTTTTTTTTTTTTTTTTGTAGAATTATTTTACTTCTTCCTTAAGTACAGTCTTTAAAAGTCTCTTAAGTGAAAGCCTGTTGGCAGTCAGGAGTACTTCAGTTCTTCTGTATTGAACATTTCTCTCTTTCATTTTCATTCTAAGTAGCTAGTTAGACTGGATTTAGAATTTATAGTTGTGCGTTTATTTATTTTTTTCTCAGTAGCTTGACCATACCTTCCCACTGTCTTGTGGCTACTGAGAGTGAGTCATCAGATCATGGACATAGCCTTACAGTCTCCCATGGAGTGGTACCTGTTACAGAGGGAGACATGTACATAGCAGGGATGAGAGGGAAGGCTTGGGGTTAGGACCCAGCCCCAGGCTTCTTGTCCTATAACTCTTGTGGCAAATTATGCCCTAAACCTCTGCTCTCGTACACCAGAGCTGAGCAGATCCTCAGAGGATTCCAGAGCATATTTAACTCACTGAAATCTTGATTTCTTGCATTAATTTGTCTTCCAAAGAATTCTCTTATTCTCTTGACAGATCAGTATTTCTTTTAAAGATTTTATTTATTTATTCATGAGAGACACACACACACACAGAGGCAGAGACACAGGCAGAGGGAGAAGCAGGCTCCCTGCAGGGAGCCCGATGTGGGACTCGATCCTGAATCCTGGGACCCTGGGATCACGCCCTGGGTCAAAGGCAGATGCTCAAACTGCTGAGCCACCCAGGCATCCTCAGTATATATATTTTTTTAAGATTTTATTTATTTTTTCATGAGAGACACAGAGAGAGAGGCAGAGACACAGGCAAGAGGGAGAAGCAGGCTCCCCGCAAGGAGCCCGATGTAGGACTTGATCTCAGCACCCAGGGATCACACCCTGAGCTCCAAGGCAGACGCTCAACCACTGAGCCACCCAGGCGCCCCGACAGCTCAGTATTACATTAAAAACAGTTGTTTTCTTTCAATCATTTATTCAGCAATTTTAGTTTTAATGTACCAAGAGGGTTTCTCTGCCTAATTTTATCCACCATGTGACGAGAATGTAGACTGTTACAAGTGGAATAAAGTTTTTCCTTAACCAGGCTTGCTACTCTCAAGTTCAAGTTTAATTTTCTTTTTTTTTTAATGACAACATTGACTTTTCTCCATTACTGTAGAACTAATACAAATGGTGGCCACCCAACTGCATTTAAGAATTTAACTGCCCCATTTTAAATGTTTTCTCAAGTTGTGAAACATAGAAGAGTCTGGAAATTCTGAATCATTTTCAGTGTATCTTTAGGAGAGGAAAGACTCAGGTGAGATGTTTGACTTTTTCCCCAGAGCACTACTGGCTCCTCAAATTTTCTTTTATAAAGAAAATTATAAGAGTGAGCTGTGTCTTTATGCTATTTAAGATTGATATTATTACAATGAGTAAAACATGTCGGATGCAAATTAGAGTTTATTGCTTTAACAAAGTGGCAGGATATGCAGACAGTGTGGTGGAGGGTGTGAGGTGGAACAAGGAAGGGGAAGGGGAATATGTGTGTAATTTGCTGTAAATAATGTCTTTCAGTGTTGTCTATGCGTGTGGCTCTTATGTTAATATATGTGGTGCACCTGGGAGACCCATTTCTAATGGAAAACTTCTTTCTCTTAATTATTTTTGTTTTTTCTTCTAAATAATCTACTCATTACACATAAGATTTTACAAAGAGATGGACCATAATGAACAACATTTGGAAAAAGATATGTTAGGGGTGCCTGGGTGGCTCAGTCGGTTAAGCGTCTGCCTTTGGCTCAAGTCATGATCTCAGGGTCCTGGGATTGAACCCCATATCAGGCTCCCTGCTCAGTGGGGATGACCCTCTCTTGCTCTCTGTCAAATAAATAATTAAAATCTTAAAAAAAAAAAAGAAAGAAAAAAGATATGTTAATCAGTCTCCCCAATTTAAAATAGTGCCTCTTCTTCACCAAAACAACTAAGTTTCTTTTGGAGGAACTATCATCCTCATCCAATTTGGAAAAATCTTAATGACAGAAATGCTAAATATGCTAAATGAAATAAACAGGTTCTTTTTCTAATTATTTAGAATTTAAAATGATCAAAATTGTTAGTTTTTCTAAAGATTTACTTACTTAAGACAGAGAGAGAGAGGGAGGGAGGGAGAGAAAATCTCCAGCAGACTCCTGGCTGAGCGCAGAGCCTGAAGCAGGGCTCAGTTCCAGGGCTCTGAGATCCTGACCTGAGCGGAAATTGAGTCAGACGCCACAAGGCGCCCCAAAATTGTTAAGTTTTTTTAATTAAAAAATCATTTGGATATTTTCCTCTCTTCCTGCTGTTTATGATAGAGTTAATGTGATATTATTTGGTCATTTATGTACTCTTACATTCAAGGAGCACTTCTTAAGCACTGTGGGAGGTAATAGGGAGACATGGTGAATAGGAGATGGCTCATGCCCCCAAGGAGCTCACAGTCTGGGTAAAGAGACAGACAAGTAAATAGACAATTAAAATAAAATGCCACCAATTCCAGAATGGTAAACACAGAGTATGGTCATTACTGTAACTGGTTATGTTTAGATTGCTGTGTTGACCATGTTCTAGTTCATACCCTAACTGTGTATCTTACCAGCAAAGATCTATAAATAAATATTATTAATTTATCATGGAGAAATTGGGATGTGGGAGTTAACCCTGCCCTACAGACCTCAAAAACTCAAATACTCATTTTTTGTGTGTTTTACTCTAGTAGATAACTTTCAAGGACAGTATAGATTCTTTATTTCAATTTTATGCCAGCACAAACTGTAATGAGAAAATTTTAAGGAAACAATTGTTTATGAAAACGATGTAAAAATATCGGTTAGTTCCACGGCCATACAGCTGAAGTTAAAGGAAGGCAATATGATTTATTTAGCTGATAATGTCTTCAAGGACCCATAAGGGCATGATAGGAATTATTTTCAAGCAGAATGTTTTCATGAACCCCTTGAGAGGATCTGAGAAAAAGAAAAAGGCACCAGTAGAGTTAGTAGTGCCACGCGATCTTAAGTTTTAGCACTGGGAGTTCCAACGGTGTCACATGAAGCTCCTTACCTACATCATTCCCAGCCCGTGGGAAGGTGCAGAACTGGGCCTGAGACTAAGTAGCTGGGTGTTGAACTAGAACTTAGAACTTCAGTCCTGTTCATGAGGGCAAGAAAAAGAGGTTAAGCTGAAAAGTCAGGTACACTGTGGGTACCTTCCCATAAGAGCAGATAAGATTAACCTGGCGTTACAGAGGTGGTTGGTTTGGCTCTTCTCTGTGATATGCTTCCTGCAACCACTGGTAAAGGGAAGAGGAACCAGATTGACTTAGAACATTCATTATTCATCTCCAGGACTTACTTTAGAGGCCCATCTATGCCAGAGCACATGCAGGTTGGTTACCTAAGTAAGTCACTTTTTTTTTTTTTAAGGAGGAAGGGTAAGGTGTATCGGAGTGAGCTGTGTAGGCAAACAGCAGTGTCTGTTGTTGTCCTAACTAAAAAGTGGTGTAAATATTACAGCATAGAAAGATTAGGTATAGTCCAGAGAAGTATGGAAATACAGTGTGCATGAGGACTTGAAGCAGAGGTAAGCCTCCAGTGGCTGCCAGCGCCTAGAAGGCCTCGGTAAAAGTTGATTAGAATAAAATAATAGATGTATTAAAGGGGAATGAGCACTCCACGTGGAGTCACCTGGTGGTCGCAGAAGCCTGGAACAATTATCAAATGATGAATTTCCCCAGAGCTTGAGAGGCGGTGGAGGTGTGGCTAGGGGAAGGCTGTCCTCTTGGTAGGATCACACTGTGAGGAATTTTGAATAGTGAGGGCATGGATTTGCCCTTCCTTTCTTCCTTTCTCATAGTGTCAGAGGCTAAGGGTTGTATCAGATGTAGGTCGTAGACTAGTATGTGTGCTAGGAAGAGGTTGCTGACAGAAGCACACCAACCAGATTGGAGGAGAAGTGAGGGCACCTGGAATCATTAGGAAGCATTCTGTTATTTCTCACACACAAAACTTTACAATTACATACTGTCTCAGACCTACCTTTTGCCTAATTGTTTTCTCATTGATCCAATCATAGAAAGCATGTACTCTCTCACCACTCTTCTAACCGCCTTCAGTATTAAAGCTCTGTGTGTGTGTGTGGGGGGGGGGGGGGGCTTGGTGCCCAGGCACATGTGTGCGAAGAAAATCTACAGATATCCCAGTGCTTCTTATTGCAAAGATACCTTCTTTTTTGCCCCAGGCTCCAAGTCTGGGGAGGAACAAAATGACCAATTTCAACATTGCTGACATTGGAAATATTCATACTAAATGCAACCAAGGAAAAACTTAGAATGTTAAACGATCATTTTATTACAGAGAGGAGATAGATGGCTTCCCTCCGGGTTAGGCCAAGTTTACATGGGTTCTGAGAAGAACAGATGATACAGGCCGATATTGCTCAGTGTCTAGGAATAATATGACAACTCTGTGTTATACAGACCTAGAACTTTAAGACTCTTTTAGTTTCAAGTAACCACAAATAAGTAACCAGCTTAAAAAGGAGATATTTGGATTATGTTACTGCACATTTCAGGGATAGGCCTTATCCAGGTTCTGAACGATGCCATCAACTCTCTCTCTTTTTCTCTGCCTCTAAAGACTTGCTCCCTGCAATTGATTTCATTTTCAATCAATTTGTCTTCATAAAATGCAGAGGAAGCCAAAGAAGTGCCAAGATTTTAGTACTTGCAATCTTTGAAGGATACAAACATTTTTCCTCTAAAAGCGCTCGGAGGAGTTTTGACTGGCCTGGTTTAAACCAAGTATCTATCCCTGGACCTATTAATATAGAAGGATCTAGAAGCATGCGTTACTGTGCTTGGCAGGATTTGGATTATGTGCCCATCCCAAAACCAACTGATGCACCATGATTGGTGGAAAAATGGCCCCTGAAAGCAAAACTGTTTCTTTTTTTCCACCAGAAGGAGGAAGAGGTACTGGTGGTAGAAAAATAACAATCTCCACTCTCGGTATGAGGAACCACAAGGAGTTGAAGTGCAGCTTTCAAATTTACACTTCTTGTTTTTCCTACCTGCATTTCTGGCCACAGAGTAAAATTCTCTTCACAGAGAGTTTTGCCAGTGCCCTTTCCAGCAACTCTTTTGAGTGTAGTTAGCTCAATGCCATAATTTATAGTTTTGTTATCCTTTGACTTCTGTAGCAATTACTTTTGTAACTTAAAAAAAAAAAAATCATTCCCAAGAGGGCTTAAAATGAAGGGTGGGGACGTGACCAAGTCTGAGATCAAGGGACTCTGCCCTTGGATAATGAGATGTTTTGGTTTTATGTTTTGAAATGTTCAAAATCAACATTTCAAGTAGAGAAAGAATGTGTCCTGTAACTCCCAAACTCGTGTCTGGCTCACCCAGTGTCTTGTCTCTCTCTAGCCCTTTACCTTTTTTCCTGCATCTTATCCTTCCTCTTCTACTCCCAAAACCTCCTTCTCTTCTTCGACTTCCTTTTCCACCTTCTCTGCTTGATCATTGCCCAGATTCCACTTTCTTGAATTGATTTAGAAAGAATTTTACAGTTTACACTCTGAGGATTTGGGAATATTGGAATGCCATTCTTTGTTCCATGTCGTCACTTTCAAGTGCAGTCTTGCTGCCATTGGGGTCATGGTGAGATCTCTCGTTTGAGTCATCCATTTGGCACAGCGGCTTAAGCAAGGGCAACTTCTAGGACCAATGGAATACCCATATGACTAGCCAGCTAGCTAGTTCCCCATCTATACACTTCTATGCAAGAGAAACACGAAGAGCAGTAGAGCACGTCATCAATAAAGGACTTGTACATGTGCAAGTCTATAATTCTGTACTTGCCTTTTCTCAGCTATTCCATGTTTTAGGCATTGTATCTCCAAAGTTCAGTTACTAACATTATTTTGCCATGTGAGCTTTCAAATAACGCACTTTCTTCAATTTATCTGGCCCCCTTTTGGAGAGCTAGAATGTGTTCAGATCCCAGCTCTCATGGTGGAACAACCTCCCTTCTAAAGAAGCCAGTCTTTAAATAGGCTATCTCCTCTGGATTTTACAATACAGGCAGGTGCTGACCTAGGGTTTATTTTTAATTATTCAATGAAATTGATTCTAATTATTATTTGATTTCCTCTCTCGAGTTTTTTCCAGACTTGTAACTCCAAAACATCTAACTTTTTACAAAAGGCTTATTGTTTTGCTGTGTAATTAACAAAGTTAGGTTAACATGCTTTTTAAAAATCTTTCCAGGTTAAACTTAAAAGATTTCATTGCATCTGATTCACTTGTGAAGGTACAGAATAAAAGTTAAAGACCACCTTCCCAGCTTCCTTGGCGGTATAGGGCATAGCTGTACCTCTATTTTCAGTAGCAGGAGTGATAGAACGAGAGTCTCCTATTCTGTGTGTACTGCAGGTGAGGTCGCATAATCATGAGTCCCAGTAGACTTCTGCAGTATTGGCCATAATGGATGCTTGGCCCCTGGCTTAAGAACAGTTGGCAAGACCTCTGTGTAGTCACAGATATTCACCCAAAGGTGAGCAAGGAGGAGGGAGGAGACTAAGATTCCTGCCCCCGTAGAGTGAACTTTGCCTTCATGAATGCTCATTCAGAAGAGATAGCAGGTCATCTGGCGAGATGCTTATTTTTATGTACATATGGAAATATGCTCTTGCCCAGAGTAAGATGTACCTTCTTTATCTTCTATCAGTAGATATATTCAGGTCACTGATAATATAGAGGAGTGTGTTTTTATTCCATTATCAATATCCTAGAGGAGACCACAAAGAGAGGAGATTTGTCTTCAACATATCAAGGTAATATCCTGAATGCATTTTTTCAGTACACACAGTGTTAGGACTGCCAGTTTGGGAAATGAGAAAATCCAGTTGTGCTTTGCTCCATGTAGCATACTGATCACTTAGGTTTTTGGTAGGATGAATTGGCAACTTACTTATATGAGAGACTAATCTACTAGGAAAAGCTCTACCTTGGAACACCTGACATGTTTCAGATTCAGCTCTGACACTTGCCACTGGGTATATGGCCTTGGTAACTTTCTTAGCCTATTTAATAACTGTATCCTTAAATTATAATCAAAGTGGGAGATTGGGTTCCAGATGAAGATTCAAGTTATTTCCAACACTGAAAGACTTGTTTCCTTAGAATATTCGCAAATAGGGGCGGCTGGGTGTCTCAGCCACTGAGCGTCTGCCTTTGGAGGCGTGATCCTGGAGACCTGGGATTAAGTCCCACACCGGGCTCCCTGCATGGGGCCTGCTTCTCCCTCTGCCTATGTCTCTCTCTCTCTCTCTCTCTCTCTCTCTCATGAATAAATAAATAAAATCTTTAAATAAAAAAGAATATTCACAAATATATAGGGCTACTAATATTTGGTTTTACCTTTATCCAAACAGGTAATGGTTTTATAAAAGTTGTATGAAAATTTAAAGTTTAGGGTAATATTATAATTTTTCTGTTTCTATGAAAAAAATCACTTCAGATTTTTCACAATGTTCACTGATATATGATCCTTTGAATTAAAATTCATTTTTTAATTTGACATTGGTTTTGTAGTAAATTCTTAAAGTTCTGATAAACTCCATATCGTAATCACCTTAGTAAAAACAATTATTTGGAAATGCCACTACTTTAATATAGTCCTGAACATTCTCTTGCCATCCCATACCTTTCCTAAGTGAGTAATGTCACAGATTACCTCTTTTTTACCCAGCCCCATCCATTCTCATTTTTGAGCTTTAAGAATCTTCTTCCTTTAAATTAAATTGAATATGAGAAAAAATTTCAATGCTTAGAGGTCTCATAGGTGCTCGGTTGTTTCTTTTGTCATTTTTAAACTTTGAACTGAATAACTCAAGACTATGAAGAATCCCTAAATGTAACTGAGCCAGGAAGTTTTTGATTCACTATGCAGCTGATAGTTATGAAGTAGTAAAGAACTTATTCATTGTACACAAGACATTTAAAACTTCACTGCCCAAGGGTTTTTCTTCCTCTAAAAAAGTTATTCCCCATAGCTGTTTCAAGCCCTTGAAAAATGTTTGAAAAAAATTTTAAATCTCAAGTACACTTTGCTCCCTGTCTGCTGAGACACACAGACTGTTTCCCCATATGGCAGCTGATTTAACCCCCCTAGGACTTTCTCACCAGAAACCCCACGCACTAACTTCAGAAACATCATCTACTTCTTGACCTTTCTATCTGTAGCTCTCCATCTCAGTCCATCGGTTTGAATAAGCAAGCTAGTTCACGATATCAAAATATTTGTGTAAATGGAACCAGTCATAATTTATTGCTTCTAAAATTATTTCATGGGATTGTGGTAGGCACTGTTTTTGCTGAGGCATTGAGGTTAATCTCAGTGGAAATGAGGCCCGCACCTAATGTTATCCTAGGGTATTTTGAGAAAAAAATCTCTCTCATCACAGTTTACTTACTATTTGTCTAGATTAAGAACTTCCAAATAAGTGTTGATAACAGTTGGACATCATGCTGCAAATGATGATGCTCCTCTTCTGAGCTTAGCAAAATTCAGAGACTTGTTTATATTTCTCAAGAACTTTAATAGGAGGGATTTCTTAGAAGAGAAAGGGGAAGATTCAGAGATCTACTCGAGGTTTCCCATGTAGTATACGAAGAAGGGGAAGAGAGGAAGAGAGGGAAGAAAGAAAGAAGAGAGAAAAGGAAGAAAGTAGAAAAGAAGGAAAGGAGGAAGATGACCAGAAAGCTGTAGGCTGAATGCAGACCGTGTTGCTTCTCTTATGCTCTCAGTTACCGAGGCAGGTGGAGAAGCCCAGCGGATGGGTGCTGTGGAATAAATGCTACCATTTATTGAGCACCTGCTGTTTGCCATGCCCTGAACTAGATTAGTTACCTACGTGAGCTCTAATCTTTCAGCACTCCTGTTTACGATAAATATCATCCCTGTTTTACAGAGGAAAACAGGCAGGGCACCAGGGTGGCTGAGTCAGTTAACTTTCCAACTCTTGGTTTCAGCTCAGGTCCTGATTTCTGGATCCTGAGATCGAGTTCCGCATTGAGCCCTGCGTGGGGCTCCACGCTCAGTGCTGAGTCTGCCTGGGATTCTTTCCCTCTCCCTCTCCCCCACCCTTCACTCTCACTCACTCACTCTCTCAAATAAATAAAATCTTAAAAAAAAAAACAAAAACAAAAAAAAAAAAAAAGAAAGAAAAATAGGCTCCAAGCTGAGAGAAGTTATAAAAGTTGTTCAAATATGCAGAGCCAGAAAGTAGCAGTAGAGGGTATTCACACCTTTGTTCCAGGGTATGCTATTATATAAGAATAGGATCATCACTGTCTCTATGAGCTAGACAAGAACATCATTATCTATCTTTCCTGTTCATCATAAAACTAAATTAAAATAACACCTTGTAAAAGAGTGTAAATCGTTAGGTCATGCTGTCATGATCACAAGAGCCATTTACTTCCTGTCTGATGATTTTCATAATAAAGTAGTTACTGGTTTACAGCACATAATTCCATCCCTGTTTGCTGGCAATAGGAATTTATGGTCATCAATCTTTTACAGTTGGTGCAAAGTTCAAGTTTAATTGTGCTCCAGTGGCCTGTGCTGCGGTTAGGCGATGTGAGTTTACTGTCCTGTAATCAGAGATTTAATACAGGCTTATTGTATCCTCACCAAGTGTAAGGAGGCCTGAGTGACAGAGCAGGAGCAGTAACATAATCCTAGCCTTCAGGGAACATCCCAACTAGCCAGAGATACCTGGACTTAAACACGGTAGTGTGAGATTTGGTGCTAAATTGTGAAGAATCGAATATATATGCTAAGTGTAGAAGCCCGGACAGAGATGAACATTCTGGCAGAGGTCACCAAGGTGGCTGCACAAGAGCCACCAGAAGGTTGATATTTACCTTCGTGGACTCACCAAGAGAATGTGGCCTGTCGCCAAGATGACAAAATCTGATCTAAATATTGATTCTGTTGAATAGGGATCAGTTTCTCAATGGCAGTCTCAAATGAACCACACTCCCAAAATGCCAATCTATAATCCACAGTTAAATGTGTCACATTTAAATGAAAAATATAATGCTCAGAAGTCTGATTTGACAGAGAAGAAAACAAAGCCATTGATGGTTTTGTATGTGGTGTATATGGCTTGCATGCCAGTGTGGGTTTAATGGAAGTGGCATGATAAAGTAAGTCCTGCTTTTAAGGTAGATAAGCCTCACAGCGGGTGGAGAAGTGTGTGTGTGTGGAAGGAGGAGGAAGAGTATGGGTGAGGCTAAAGTAATGAGATTTCAGGATGAAGAGAGAAAATAGACAAAAAGATTTTGGAATGGAAAAAAAAAAAGATCTGAACTGACAATATACAGGATGGGCTGTATGTGAGAAAGGAGAGGGGCTATAGACCACTTCATAATTCATTAACCTCCTCTTCCAGAAAGCAGGTGGGGGGAGAGTTAGAGGGAAAAACTCATCCTCAGTCCTGCTGGTTGGTTCCTTGAAAAAGGTAAACTGTTAAAAGAGAGAATGATTGATAATAAAAATACTGTTTTAGTTTACTTGAGAATATGTAATTAATACTACTTTTCCAGTCCTTTATTCCATGTATTCACCACTAGGGAGGATGAGGTATATGTGTCCTCAGATCTGAAAATCCCTAGTTGGAGACAGATTTGAAAAAGGAGTGTCTGGGTGGCTCAGTCAGGCAGGAGCTGGCTCTGGATTTCAGCTCAGGTCATAATCTCAGGGTCCTGGGATCCAGGTGAGCATGCGGGCTCCTTGCTCAGTAGGGAGTCTGCTTTGGATTCTCTCTCCCTCTCCCTCTGCTCCTGCCCCCACTCTCTGTCTCTCTCAAATAAATAAATATATCTTAAAAAAGAAAAAGGGGGGGATCCCTGGGTGGCTCAGCAGTTTAGCACCTGCCTTTGGCCCAGGGTGTGATCCTGGAGACCCAGGATCAAGTCCTAAATCAGGTTCCCTGCATGGAGCCTGCTTCTCCCTCTGCCTGTGTCTCTGCCTCTCTCTCTCTCTCTCTCTCTCTCATAAATAAATAAATAAATAAATAAATAAATAAATAAATAAATAAATCTTTAAAAAAAAAGTCACTTGCAGTTATTTTGAGAAAACTAGTCATTCTGATTTGTGAATAGCCACAAATTTTCTCAAATTCTGTAGGGAAAAAAAGAAAAAAAATATTCAAGAGTATAAATATTAGTTATATAGGGATATTTCAACACCACATGTGTGTCGTGACTATTTGGTAGCCTGCTCTGTCCTCATATATAAATATGTAGGTCAGCAAATTCTGTATCTACCAATTCCATCAATCTGTCCATCTCCCTCCCTCAAGAGTCATTTAGTCCCTGCTATATATGGACCAAATACTGTGCTAAATATTGGGAGTAGAGAGATTATTAGATGAGCCCCTGGCTTTCAGAAAACATTGAAAAGTAAAAGGATAAGCATATAAAAATTATAATTCAAAATAGTAATGGGTGTGGTGGTGTGGACCATGCCGTGAAAACATCGCAGGACTCCCAGAAAGCTTCTCCGAGGAGGTCAGACTTAGCCTGAAATCTGAAGGATTAGTGAAGATCTGCCAACTGCTGTGGTGGAGGTAATGTTATTGGTAGTAAGAGGCATAATCAATCAGCTTTTGAAACACGGAGCATTTTAAAACAAAGGATTCCATGCTCAATATTTGAAAAATTGCCATTAGGCAATTTCTAAGTATATCCAATGAAATGTCCCGCTGTATGTGCTTGGAACCCATTAGTCATAACTTGGTGATATAAAGTACGTTCTTGACCTATGACAGGAATATTATTGCTGGAGTTGCTGTACTCAGAAATGTGATCACATTTGCCATCTGGTGAAATAGCTGTCTCGCCCAGGTTGAGGTTCACAAATGACTAAAGCCCTAAGTAGCCCACGATTACTCAGTTGCCCAAAGGCCTACAAGTAGAATGGAAAGTTGTCTGTGTTTTATCAGATCCCTGAAGCTTAGAGTGGGGGCAGGGAGAAGAGGCACATTGCTTTCTCTTTTATTTTCCTTTGTAGTTTGAAGTACTTCGGTTCCCACGTCAGCATAATTGAATGGGTCAGGGTTCTTGTCCTGGTGTCATGCAATAGGTAGACCCTGAGGACATGATGGCTTAAAAAAAAAAAAAAGAAAGAAAAGAAAGAAAGAAAGAAAGAAAAATGTGGTCCCTGCCTTCAAAGTGCTTATATTCTAAGTTTATTTTTAGATTGTTCTATGCTGTACAATATTCTAAAGACATAAAATAGTGTTTAGCTGGAGTAATGTGAAGCCAGAGTACATAAAGGGGCTGCTTTTTGGACCTCAGTTTACCTATGTGTGTGATAGTGAACACGGCTTTTCAGGTAAGTTTCTGAGCTAATAAGATTTAATTTCTATTTGGTTCTGTTAAATTATTAAAGTGATATTAATGGGAGATTTCTCACTCTGCCTCGTGACTTGGCACTTGAGCTGTGTTTTTACTACTTTTTTGTCTATAAAATTAATAAAATAAAGTGAAATGCATGATTGATTTTTGGCATCTTCAAGGAGGGAAATTGAAGCTCAGTGGAATAAATAGGTAGATAAAAATGTCTGAATATATGAATAGAAGTGATGAGATAATACCAAAAGAGAAAAAAAAAAAAAAAGCTATCCTACCTCTTCTGTCAAAGAGTGAGAACTCTAAGAGAAAACATCTGGAGCAGAAGAGGAAATGAAGTGAGCGATACACTTGAAACTGTTAAAAACTGCTGAATTTTCTGGTAGCAGGGGAACCTATTAAAAGTAGGAATCCTGGATATTCATGCACCTTGAAGGGGTAATTTTAACAGGATAAGGAAAGAAATAAATACAGAGCACAAGGCAAAATTTTAAAGTGAGAAGAGGAAAATAAAACAAACCTAAGTCCAAAAAAACCCTGCCTAGGGATATTGCCCAGGAAGGTGGATTTAGCCAAGTGGGCACTAAGCCTAGTATTTCTTATTTCCCTTTTCATGCCGCAAAATATGAAGTAATCGCCTTAGCAGGACTTATTACAGTGATCAAATCACCTAACAATCTGAAATGTTTCCTTTCATATGAAGATCTTGTTTTGTTTTGTTTCTTAAGGGCGGTCTTTTTTTGTTTTGTTTTGCTTCAATCTATAATCAGGTTCTGTGGAAAATACAATTCCATATATCCATAAATCTTTTGGTATTGGAAATGAATGTGATGATCCTAGGAAAACTGAAAAGGCAAAAAGCTTTCATACTTTTAGCATGTAGTATGAATAGCACGGCTTGTTTCTCTAATTTCTGAAAATCAAAATTTCCCACGAAAGAGGTTAAATTATTTTTCTTTTGTCAAGATTTGAAGTCTCAGAAAACGTAATTAATGTCTACATGTCACTATATTTTCATTAAGTAGTTTATTTTAGGCTCCACAGAATCTTGTTCTCTAGTGAAGATTGATTGTTTCAAGACTGCTAAGTGAATTTTCTACAAAAAAATATTTATACCAGCTTTACCTAAGTCTGTCTCTGGAGTCTATATATATATTTTTATGTTTTTAAAGTATTTCAAGAGATTAATTGCATGTATGGATAATGAACATTGTTAAAGTAAATACATACTTACTTGGGGATAGCATAAAAATGAATGTGATATAAGTAGAAATTTACCTTTTTTGACTTTACTGTATTTATACCCTAGACACACACACACACACACACACACACACCTGTGTGCACATGTATGTGAATGGGCTTAACCCCCAGATGTAATACACAGGTATTTACGTGTAGTCTGTAATGGGGAAAAGATTGAAAGAGCAAACGTAATAGCAGTAACTGTTCTGTTAGTTGTTTGAAACATTGTCGTAACTTAAATTAGCTCAGGTGTGTAAAAGATTAGAAAGTTTAGAGATCCTAATAGAATTAATATAAGATGATGAAAATGCATTCCGTTTATTAAGCATTTTCTTTATGCCAGACTCCACTCTATTATTCCTCCTTGGCACCACTCCAGTTGGTATTCAATCCAATAAGGGATAAGGGATATATTTCTTATCAAAAAAGTCAGATGGCGCCTGTGTCAAATGAATTCTGAAATGTACTTTTATGTTCTGAAGGCTGACCTTCTGAGGTGTGATTTGTGCTGTGCAGTAAATAAGAAAAAGGATCTGCCCTGTGGGACAGCACTTGGAGTCTACGGTGACTGTAGTCCTCCCTCACTTACCAGTGGGCACTTTGGAAGAGTTTTATAAAAATGACATAATTAGGAAAAGGTATTGTAGCATTTCTATTGGAGGCAGTCACTCTCCCTGATGGGCTTAGAGCTTCCCATGGTCAGAGGGTAGACCTTGCACAACACAGGATTCCACTGGGTAGTGCATTTGCTCGACCTCTCAACACTTATATTAGTAAATGTTTTTATTTCTTCTTTCATAATACATTGATGTTTGTAAGTTTGTTTCCATGGATATTGCCTGTAGACAGTTATGATATTTGGTGATAACAGTCTGTTTAGACCTTAGAAAACCATAAAATTTTCCAGAAATGTAGGAGGTAATGTTCTAAAGACATGTTCTATGTATAATCGTGTATTTGGGGGGAGACTACATACACAAAAGGAAATGTAATTAGTTTCTTTTTTTTTTTTAAGATTTTATTTATTTATTCATGAGAGACAGAGAGGCAGAGACACAGGCGGAGGGAAAAGCAGGCTCCTTGTGGGGAGCCCAATGTGGGACTCCGGGATCATGCCCTGAGCCAAAGGCAATCGCTCAGGTGTCCCTATGATTAGGTTCTTAAGCAAGCGGGTCAGGGGAGGGGGGCAAGATTTGTTTTTTAAATGACCTTCTGTACTATCTAGTTTATTCTTTTATTTTGCCAAAGAGGAAACTGAATCCTAGAGCCATTTTATATTGAACACCTATTTCCTTGAAATAATCTTTACATCAACCTGGATTGAAATGCACTGCTCTTCCATTTGTGTTTATTAAAGCACAAGTCCACATATCTGTTCTTAGATGTCAGATGTTGAATAATGAATTTTGCTGGGATGCCTAAAATTTCTTTTAAATTCTGAGAACATTTTTTCACATTCATTGATGAAAAATCATCTCATTGTAAAATATTCAATAAATATAAATGCTCAAAATAAATACTTAGATGGTTCTTTTTAAACACTCATATTCAGGCAACTGTACCTGAAATTCTCTGATACCCTAAAAGGACAGGTATTTCCATCTCCCTTTGATGTATTCCAAAACAAACTCATCTTACCATTTTCACAGACATCATCACCAAAAAAGTAAATTCACAAATCTAAACATACGAACCTAAATGTCTTATGATGCTGATTAGCCATTTAAATATTGTCTTTTAAAATCAGGACTGAAGTCACGATAATGCTTTGACAAACATAACACAGATCCTGTCCAAATTTTATGATCACATGACTTAAATATTTCTCTTAGCCTTAGATAAATCCATATCTAGAGTACCTTGGTACTTGTATGTGTAGCAGTGATATAGTATAGATAGAAACTGAAAGAACCAAGCCTATAGCAAAATCTTTAGAGATGTCTCGATTAATGATGTCATGGCCTCTTATAAATGCATTTAGGCAATGAAATTCAGCTGTTCAAAGAACATGCAGAAGGAGCAGCCCGTAGGTGCCTTTGGTAGTGGTTACTTGCAGGAACAAGGCCTGGAACTGTCTAGGTGTTAAGTAGACAAGAGAGTATATGCATAGCCCTTCTTCCTTCCTACCTTAAATTTTGATGCCCTTAAAGTAATTCTTTAAATGCACATTCCCATTTCGATATTCCGAAATACCCTAAATTCAGCTGGGAGGCTTTGGAGGAGGTCTTATTATTATTTTTTTCTACACAGTGTGTTGATTTGATACACTTCTATATTGCAATTTGATTACCACCACAGATTAGCTAACATCTTCATCCTGACACATAACTCCATTTCTTTTGTGTGATGAGAACATTTAAGATCTAATCCCTTAGCAACTTTATAACAGCAAGTATATAGTAAAGCACTGTAAACTGTATCCGCAAAATTTAGGCTAGTTTATTTGATTATTAATTTAGGTAGATAACTGCCATTTTCATATTTTTACAGGTGCTCATATAACATTGAATTTATATATTTCCTTAAAGTCAGAACTCTCCTATAAACCCCATTTCACTGCATCTTTTTATTGACAAACATTTGATAATCTTTTCAGTTTCTTCTAGAACTATTAGGTAACTTTTTCTACTTCAGTCAACTTTGATAATTTTCATTTTCCTGGTAAGTCATCCATTTCGTTTAGCTTTTCAGATTTCATTGGCATAAAGTCACATAAAACATACTTTAAAATTTTAAATATATTTTTATCTGTGATTATATCTTCTTCCTCACTCCTAATAAATTCTTGATTTGTATTCTCTCTCTCTCCCTCCATCCCTCTTCCCCCTCCCGCCTCCCCCTTTCCTCACTCCCCATGTGTGTGTGTCTCTCTCTCCTTTTTAAGAACCAGCTTCTGATTTTAATTCTAAATTCTAATTTTGGTTTTGAATATATCTCTTATGGTTTCTGTCTTCATTGGTGTTCACCTTATACTTTGTTGTGCTTAATTTTTTCTACTTTATAGATTGAATTCATGAGTATATTTGCACTGTTTTTATTTAGTAGTAAGATAAATTTAGTCTGTTAATTTCTTATCATTTCCAATCTACCATGTACAACATAACCATTTCCCACAGGTAGAACCACCATATTTGCATGAAAATTACTCCATCAGTGTGTTTTCAGCCCCCTGAAGCAAGCTCGGTGGTTTGACTGACACATATCCTATTCGATGTAGGTTTAAAACTATCAATAAAGAATTTAGAGTAGCTGAAAAGGAAGCACACTAGTACCCTCCTCATACCCGAGGTCATCTGAGGTCTGGAAGCAGATAATCCTCCCACCGTATCATCAGAAGCTCAATAGTACCTAACACTACTTCACAATGCCAGTGTCATTCCCCTCACTTCACTTCATCACAGGCATTTTATCATCTCACATCATCACAAGAAGAAGACAGATGAGTACAGTACAATGAGATACTTTGAGAAAGAGGGAAAGACCACATTCACGTAGCTTTTATTACAGTATATTGTTACGGTTGTTCTATTTTTAGTTATAGTTGTTCATCTCTTACTGTGCCTCACTTATAAATTAAACTTTGTCAAAAAAATAAACTTTGTCACAGGCACACACGTGTAGGGAAAAAACAGTATATATATGGGGTTAGGTACTGTTTGAGGTTTCAGGCACCCACTGGCGATCTTGAAACCTATAAGGGGAACCACTGTATTACCAAATTAATTTAAACAAATATCTGTAAAGTTAATATTCCCAAATTACCAAGTCGACTGACCAGTTTTATTTGAATGGCCCTTAATGTCTCTCTGGTCATTGAATAAAAGCATTTAGCCAATTTGAATGAAGACACGAATTCTATAGTTAGGCCCGAAAATAAAGCAAATATGATTATGTATACATGTTTCCAATACATTACGCAGTGCACCTTAGAACTTAAGGGTTCTGGAGTTAGCCTGTGTGCTAGAGTTCAACTGCCAGTGTGGAGGCTTTGGCTCTGAATTTTGTTGCAATGTGACCTTGGCCAGGAACTTAGCTTTTCTATATTTTATAATAGATAAAACGAGCATAATAACAGTATCCACTTTTTGTGATTTTTGTAAGGATTAAATGAGCTAATGTATTTGAAAAGTGTAATTATTATTTTATTATTTAAATTATTATTATTTTCAATATGTTAAAGTGTATGTAAACATTTTGGTGTCCAGAATAGGATCCCAAACTTCTCTTCTGCAGATGACTGGCACTCTGCCAAACTGAAGTATAATCCAATAAGCACTGTAGGATAATTGGCATCTTACTAATTTTATTACCTTTCCCAACAAATTTAGGCTCCAGGTGACACTTCCAGAGCTGGGCCTTTTAAGATCCGCATTTATTTGTTGGCAGGGGTTCACACTACCGTCGGGTTCGATAATTCATGAGGCAGATTTAATTGACAGGATTTTAGTTAGTTTGAACTAGAAACAACCTACTTTGCAGGGTTGGTTTATTTTTGTTGAAGGAAACTGGGTGTCTGACCATTATGTTTACTAGTGGATTTTTTCCTTTGGTATACTCCTTACAATTCTTGGTGGTAAGAAAGCAGTCCTCGTGCCCTCACGGTTTTTAAATTCCCACATGAGAATGAAAATTTTGTCTACAATACCAGACTTGTTTGTTAAACATAAAAGAACATAAATCCTCCATGGGTCCCCAGGGGTATGTTAGAGAAAGGGAGTGATCGTTATAAACCACTTAGCGCTGTGTGCTCTGTATCATGTTGCCGTGAGAAAGTGATGTTTGATTGGCTCATAAAATAGGTTTAGTAAATCCTTTAAATACTGATGTGAGCAGTTGTGCATGTTGGAAACTAATACCTGAGAGTGTATTAGAAGGATTACCGTGTCTCCAGAACAGTCACCTGGGCATGCGTGGATTTCTGCATTTAAGGAAGATGATGTTTTGTGATTTCACTTTTATGTGTCAAAACGTTGCTTGGTTTTATCATCTTTTCATTTGACTGAGGCCTGCAGACACCTTCCATCATCGTTTTCTCTATCCTTGATGTTTTGAGCAATGCTAGGGTATATAAACCAACCGATCTCCACCATGAATTCCACCTGCAAACGTCCTTTTATCAGAAAACAAGAAAAACTTCAAGTTATTAGGGAAGGCAACTGGATTTAATGTGCTAGTCTTTTTCCAACCACGTTCTGTGTATTTCTAACAATTTAAAGGAAATACGTAATTGTCAGTGATTTTTGTTTTCGTTTTTTTTTTTCTATTTTGAAGATTAGATAGCAATAATGAGACATGAGAATACTTTACAGGTAGATCTTCCCTGGGTTTCTTTTACATGATCTTGAACATGATTTTAAGTTTTTTTAAAAATGCTATTTTTGTAACCGTATCCTTTAGCAAGAGGGTTTACTGTTTTGATGAGAGGGAAAACTAAGCCTTAGTAAATAATTATGTTATTGATACTTTTCAGTTCCATAGACATCTAAACAGTTGTTGAGGATCCACCATTAAAATTGATGGTGGTGTAATTGAGTGAAATTGAGAATTATATTGTTATAGGACACCACTTCTGAAAAAAATCTTAAAAGTTTACTGTGAAAGAATTAGTGGCATATGTTAGATTCTGCTGTTTTATAGGCAAAGAACACAGTACTTTTTGAGATGTCCATTTAACCTTCATGGAATGCAAAACTGTAGATTTTTAAAGCACTGTGGTAAGTGTGTGCGTCAGACTTGTATGAGCATGTAAGAATTAATTGCCAGCTGTCTAACTACAAATCCAGAAGTTGTTATACAGATTAGTGGATTTTTTTAATGGCATCAAATTTAATAGAAAATCTTCATGAAAAAAAGAATAATGTGCTTCTAACTCTTATATGCAGGACAGTGACTTTTATATCAGATGTAAATGAAGCCAAGGTTAAGACTTATGCATTCCTTCATAAATTCTTAACATTTATAATCCAGATATTTTTGTGTGGTTAAAAACTCCTTTCAAATACCTCTAAACAGCTTACACATCAGATAAATATGTAATAGTGTTTCTTAACAACTAAAAAAATATATAATAGTAAAAATACTTAGAATTTTTGCAGTTTTCTTGCATATGATCTTCTTTTCTCTTAAAATGCTTCTATTAGAAAGATAATAGGTATTTTGAAAATGAAGCAAATTTTTGACACTTTGTGTCCTGTCCAACCAGTTTATTGAAATGACTTCACAAGTGCCAAATCTGAGGAATGCCCTTTGGTTTTCGTCTTCTTTGAGCTTTCCTTGGTATTCGATACTCTGGGCACTGTCCACCAGTTCTGCTCAGGTGGATATTTCCCTTCTCTTTTCGCTCCGTTCTGCGGCATCCCTCACAGTGGCTCTCCTCCTGTTCCTCCGACTGCTTCAGAATCAGGACGTTTTTGTTACAGGCTCTTTTCCTTCTACCCACGCTTGTAGTGTTTTTGTTAACTGGCATCCCTCAAATGCGTGGTGATTCTGTTCTCTGCCACTGTTACTCCCTCCCTGAAACGGTCATGGCCATGCCCCCTATGCTGTAAGGGTGGCAAACTCAGATGCCCACGTGGGCGAGTACTGTAAATGATGATCTGGGTATTAAAACAACAACAAGAGCAGAGAAAGTAGATGGGGATCTTTAAGAACTTAGGAAGAACATGTCCCATCTAAAACTATTGCCCCTTGGTCCCAGCCTCAATTGCCATGAAGGAACCAAGGTCCAGTGTTCATTCCCTTCATTCAACAAATACTGATAGAGCACTTTCTGTGTTCCTGGCACATAGGTGTTAGGGATATGGCAGGAAATTGAAGATACCCTCCTCCCCTGGGGCTGACACCAATTCCAGAGACCTGGGGAGTCATATTAAGGCTAATAATATTTAGTATTACCTGATCCTCAAATTTAAGAGTAATAATTTAAAAAGCCAGAAATCCAGACTTTTCTGTGAAATCCCACTTTTTAGAGTGTTGACTTAAATTTTTAAAAGCCACACAGAGCCTCTTAAAGCTGCGCTTACCTCACCTGTTTGCAACATTGGCCCACAAAAGATTCTAACACCTGACTCTGAAGTACCCAAGGCCTCCCCAGCTCCACCTATTTTTCCAGCTGGATCTTCATCTACTTCTTTGTCTCCCACCCTTCATTCACAGCCCACCGTGCCTGGCCCCCTCTTTCCTCGGTTGCATCTTATGCACCCACCGTTGGGCTTCTCACTGTGGTGCGTCTCCACTTCCCCTGTCTTCACCCCTGGCAGGCAGTCCTCACTGACAACCCAAATGTTCCTTTGTAAACTGACCCTAATCCCACCGTATAGAATTACTCCCGCGCTGCCATTATTCCACAGTATTTCCTACATACCCACATTAGAGCACTCACTCACCAAAGTGTTTTATGGGCCTTGAGCCCAAAGAAGCTATAGTTTCATCTTTGTATCCTAAGAATCCAGCAAGACACTTTGCACCAAGCCAGTGCTCTATAAATGCTTACAGGATGATTGACCAGGTCTGAAGTCTGGCTCTCTTCAAACTTGCAGTGGTGGTAACCTACATTATATAGGTTTAGGTAACCCCCCCAACCCCCCCCTCCAAGCACAGAACAAACATGCTCTGTGAAGAAAAGCTTTGTTTCCCAGGTGAACAATTTTGATGTAAAAATTATCCTTTCGTATAAAATGGTAGTTACCTACTTTTGTACCAAGTATACCTGAAATAACTACTCAGGTCTGCTCTATCCAGCTCCCCTGACTCCTGAGTGTACCCTTTTCTGTCCCATGACACACATGCACGGAACTCCTAGATTGGTTATACTGATTGACTTACGTATTTACCATTGATAACCCTATGGAATAGCAGATATTCCCCCCCTTTGTATTTGAATTTTCTTATTTATTGTTTTCAAACTCTGAAGGTCATATTAAAAGTTCACATGGAGGTGGGAGCAAGGGACGTAGGATGGAGATAAAGGACAGCTTTATTGAATGGCAACTGTGTCCCAACAGTGTTTTCGGTACTACGCATGTATCCTGTCTTAAAATATCCCTTTGAGCTAAGTAGCATTGCCCTCAATTTAAGGCCAAGGAAAATAAGGCTGAAACAGGTTAAGTTACATGTTGTAAGAGAGTTCCTGATACTTCTTCAAGATGAAGATGTGTACATAGAATTGGCCTGATATATACTTTCTGTATAATTTCACCAATATTTCAAACATAAATTCCAATGCACAAAATACATTATTTTTAGTTGTCTAGTATCTACTGAATCTAGATTTCTGAAAAAACCCACCAATGATTTTCAACCATGTCAGACCTACTACCTTTTAAGAAAACTTTTGAGTATCCTCTTTAGTACTCATAAATGAAGTTTACAGAAGTATGGATAGCTGTTTAAAATGTAAACATAATGACATGTGTGCTATGGAAACCTGAAATAGCAAAGCAAGTTACATGAAAATAGTGGGTGTAAATACATAAATACACATGCACAGTTACGCTAGGAAAGTAAAAGGAGGTGGTCAGATGCATCTTTCAAGTAGACTCATTGCGGATATGACAGTTTTAGAAACAGACGAGTATGTCTACTTTTAATTGTTTTAATTGTGATGCAGATAGTATAAGCAATGTTCCTGTTCATGATATGTTTTTCCAAAACATAATTCTTGGTGAAGTTCCAGAACATGAAAACTGTCTTCAACTTATTTAATAGTTGAATTTCTGGAAAATTTGATTTTAACTAAAACTGCAAAACATATATGTGTTTATATGTGAGACAGTTATTAGTTTCCAGACTCAGATGAGCTATATCCAAAATTTTGCCTACATCAATGTCCAGTGAACTATTTGAAAGGCATGGAGAATCTGGGGCAAATACTCACTCCTAGGACTCCCCATGATTCAACAGCATTGCACGTTGCCCACCGTATATTGTAGTGCCCTGCTCACCCTCAGTCTCAGTATAACCTAAAATTCCTCTACAGATTTCTGAAATATTTTCTTAACAAGCAGTACTGCTCTTGAGGAGTACCATGGATCCGTGCCTTCCAAACAAAATTTTTTTTAATTTTTTTTATTATTATTTTATGATAGTCACAGAGAGAGAGAGAGGCAGAGACACAGGCAGAGGGAGAAGCAGGCTCCATGCACCGGGAGCCCGATGTGGGATTCGATCCCGGATCTCCAGGATCGCGCCCTGGGCCAAAGGCAGGAGCCAAAACGATGCGCCACCCAGGGATCCCCCTCCAAACAAAAATTAACATTTGTTGGGAAGATATTAGTTATTCCTTATGTTTAAGAAGATACTGTGTGTCCTACAATGTAAGCTAAAAGTATATAAAAATCAGTTCCTTTCTTCAAGTGTGTAACAGGCTAAGAAAAAGGATCACTTGCCTATGTAGTGAATACTGAAAATACGTGCTTATCAAAAAGAGAAAGATGACGGTGAGCTGAGAACACCCAGAGAGGACTCACAGAGGCAGACGGGAACAAAGTGAGATTTGAAGGGATATGTATGTAATGATGTGGCTCTAGAAAAGTTTGCATCAGAGATGACGAAAAGGAGCCAAGGAGTCTGACCAGGGTGAAAGCGTTACTGTCAGAAAGTAATGGACAATGATAATAGCAATTAAGATTAGAGTAAAACTGTCATGTCCAAATGGAAATTAAATTGGGTAATTCACAAATTAAATATCAGATATGCTTGCTGCATACCAAATATTTAAGTGTTGAGATGACTGGTGAATTTGAAGTTCATTAACAGTAAAACTGGAAGGCTTAGAGTAGAAGAGAATGCACTTCTTTAATTGAGAATACATTTTCAGTTATGTCTCTTCTTTGGATAGTTTTATTATATTTACACAGTTAAATTTTGGAAGGGACTCCTGGCTATGGTCCATAGATAGATTCATTGTATCCATGATCATGGAATTTGAATTGCTGAAATAACATATCGTATGACCTTATGTATCTTTTGTCTTTGTTTCTTGCAGGTATGATTTTGTAGAGGTTGAAGAACCCAGTGATGGAACTATATTAGGGCGCTGGTGTGGTTCTGGTTCTGTGCCAGGAAAACAAATTTCTAAAGGAAATCAAATCAGGATAAGATTTGTATCTGATGAATATTTTCCTTCTGAACCGGGGTTCTGCATCCACTACAACATCGTCATGCCAGTAAGTACCACTTAGAGGTCTCCTTATTTAATTCGGTTAGTTGTTTATTTACCTAAAAAAAAAAAAAAAATCATGAAAAACAAAAAAATGTCCATAACATTTTTCTTTTTATGGAGAAAGGTAAGCTTACTATTATTTTTAAAATCAAAAAAATAAAAAATAAAAAATAAAAAAATAAATCAATATTTTGGTAAAATGTATTTTTAAAAAATATATTTTAGTAAAATATATTTTAATATATAATATATTTTGGTAAAATATATTTAAAATATATTTTAAAATATATTTTAAAATATATTTTAAACTACTATAAATATATATTATAGTAGTTCTCAGTTTTTCCTACATATCCTAATACTTATCCTGCTTAAATAATATTTCTGGTTCTTTATGGTTCTAAAAAGAAGTTTTGAAATTCTCACTGGACTTTAAGAAATCTACTTTGTCTAATTATAATTATTACTATAATTTTAGTTATATACTGATTTCTTGTACCCTTTATGTATTATTTCAAACATTTGTATCTGTTTGTTGCATCACACCAAAAATATTGAAAACCCTTTTACTGTTTTTCTCACATTGCTTATAGTAATGCTGAAGTACTCGAATAAATATGACGGTGTCAACCTAGTATGCTTTTTAAATATGACCAATAATATCACTATTTAAAATGATATAGAAGATGATGTCCTCAATGCTTTTGATAGGAGATATAGCAAATCAGCAGACACACTGGGAACATAACATAGTTTGGGTTAAATGCATTAACCCTTGTGCTCTGACTGGGTATAAGAACAATGAATATGGGGATGCCTGGGTGGCTCAGTCGGTTAAGCATCTGCTTTCAACTCAGGTCATGATCCCCACATTGGGCTCCCTGCTTGATTGGGAGGCTCCCTCTCCCCAGCTGTGTGCATTTTCTCTCTTTCTCTCATTCTCTTTCTCTCAAATAAATAAATAAAATCATTAAAAAAAAAGAACACTGCACACCACAAGCCAGCAGTCCACGAAGCCAATTAGAAAATATGGAATCAGTATCAAACTTTATATACTATATTCACATTGTAATTAATGTCAAGTAGACATTTCCTTTTTTGGTTACCCAAACTCAAGTCTGTTGAGTTATTATTTATTATTATTATTGAGTTATTATTTAAGCCTTTGATTAGGCTAAGAAATTTAAATATTAATAGAGCTAAAGATACAATAAAATGCAGACTGAAGTTTGAAAATGATCATTTATTTATTTAGGAACAGTAACATTTGCTGTGTGAAATCAAAGTTAAGGGAGATAGCTTTGATATATGCCATAAATTTATATGGTGAATCTTGATCAAATTACCTTATGTAGATTATTTAAGATATCCATACCTCTATTCCATTATGAAAACTTTTGCTAATAAAGATTCTCTACCATTTTTTGTTAATTTCCAAAACTTTTAACTTAATAATTTAATATTTTTATTTAAATTTAGTAAAATTGAAAAATTTTATCTAGAAATGAGAAGTGTTGGGACGCCTGGGTGGCTTAGCAATTGAGAACCTGCCTTCAGCCCAGGTGATCCTGGAGTCCCGGGGTCGAGTTCCACATCGAGCTCCCTTCATGGAGCTTGCTTCTCCTTCCGCCTATGTCTCTGCCTCTCTCTCTCTGTCTCTCATGAATAAATAAATAAATAAAATCTTAAAAAAAAAAAAGAAAGAAATGAGAAGTATTAATAGTAGACAAGAATGAGCTTTTTAAAGAACACTGTTGGGACCCCTGGGTGGCTCAGGGGTTGAGCGTCTGCCTTCGGCTCAGGTCATGATCTCTGGGTCCTGGGATTGAGTCTCACACTGAGCTCCCCATGGGGAGCCTGCTTCTCCCTCCGCATATGTCTCTGCCTCTTTCTCTGTGTTTCCCATAAATAAGTAAATAAAATATTTTTAAAAAATAAAGAATGCTATTGGTAGGTAATACTTTGATATTGTGATGATTTGAGTAAAGCCACTAAGAGTCTGTTTAACACATTTTCACAGTATCTTTCTTTTAGAGAATCTATGAATTTATTTTTCTTTAAGTCTGAGATGGCCTTGGGAGACATGACTACACTTTTACAAAGTTATACAATCCTTGTTTTCAGTTTGAGTTTTAGCACATGTCGTGTTCTTAAATATTTAAAAATGAAACAATTAAATTTTACTCTAAACATAATGGTGGGTCTTGTATCACAGCAAAGTTTTTGTTTATCCCAAATCTGTGACAAAAAGAAACTTGAAACTGAGAAGATACTTGTATTTTCAATAACTGTTCTTTTCATATTATATTATTTTAAATATGTATAACTAGCAATCTACTTATGCTACTGAATAAGACATGAAAGCTAAAATATGCCATACCGAGGGGTTTTTTTCTAATTTTCTAATTACATGGGTTGGTTCTATAACCCAAGGAGTTGTATGATTTGATAAAATAAAGATAAAAACATGGGAAATTTATACTGTTGTACTCAGTTCTGAGTGCATTATAGGTTTTTAATAGATACTTGAATGTTGAGTTGATCATACCATTCACTCACTCCGGCTTAACAGAAGATTCACTGACACCTGTTTTTTTTTTTTATCTGTGAGAGTATATCAGGTTCCTGAGCCTTGAAATGAGATAAAGCATCAGAAGGGTCTGCAGTAAGTACCACCCATCCTCTTGACTCCAGAAGGGCCCTGCCACCTGGGTTTGACCTGCTATTAGAGATTTACTGTGATTAAGATCAGAAACTGCCTCTGAGAGGCCTTAGAAGAAAGGTGTGTTGCCAGTTACATCGTTAAAATTAAACTCAGTGCATCTTTAAATAGTTATTGAAATCCTTTGATAAATTTGTAAATGTGGGCTTTGGTGGGCTGAGACTCGACATCCTCCCAGTATCTATGAAGCCACGCTTTGCATGGCGCCTAAGTTGACCAGTGATGGGCTGCAGAAAATGGAGATATGTGGAGATATGACATAAGAGATCTTACATTAATTTGCCTTAGCAGCCATTGGACTGCAAGGGACAAGGAAACGTGACAGCATGGTCCTACATTGCCTAATAAGTGTCATTTGGTGATTTTAATTTTGCCAGGTTGCTCTCCGGGGTGATTATTGATACACGATTTTTACAATTCTCCCAAGCTTCGGTTCTGTTGAATTTGAATTTATTTTGGCAATTTATCTGCCACTTCTTTACCTATCCTTTGTCTTGGTTCCATGTTTCTGTCTCTTCTCCCACACAGCCACACTCCTGCTCTCAATAATTTCCGCAGAAGGGTGAAATTTGGTTAGTGAAAATTTGACAAGTGCTTTTGCTGTTAAGCCTTCCAGAATGTTTTGAATTAGCATTGTGTATTGCTAAATGACATCCCTCCCTCCATGCCTCTCCTCCCCACAACATTATTATTAGCAGAGTAACAATCCATCAAACTTATCTGTATATCGATGAATGAAAGCCTAAGGGAAGAAATTTTGCCTTTTCAAGAACAGACTTAAAAGTTCTTGTGGCATTTGCTCAAGGGCACATCACATGCCCCTGGAACCCCTGGATCATCTCTGATGCTTTTTTTTTTTTTTTTTTTGTAAAGGATGAACTTCGTAATTAGCACACCCAGCTTCCCCAGAGGCATTGATCTCATTGACTGCAAACCCACCATTGCAAAATAGGACCTTAGGGACCACTGGCCACAATGCTTTCTTAATTTTATAATGATAAAAATGATGCAAACCACAAGTCCTTAATGGGCTGTTACCACCCCGAATTGAGGTTTGCTACTGAGTGCCTAGCACAATGCCAGACACATTACAGCTGCTCCACTAGTATCTCATGGAAATTCAGCCCCTGCCCCTTAGAGTTGTCTAAACCTATGTGGAACTGCACTAACTTCCCATTTACTATGTTATCTTTGTTACTGTTGTATAATATTACTAATTCATAAACTAGAGCCCTGAAAAATCACAATAAGGACACCACGTGTTCTCCTGGTCATGATATATTAGAACTCCTTTCTTCCTCTCTCTTTCTCTTCTTTCTCTCTCTTTCTCTCATTTTGGTGGGGAGTGGAACATCGAGAGTTGAAGACAGTGGTGCATGCTTATGACATTATAACCATTATTGTGTATAATCATACTCAGCTGCTTTTTTATAATTAATATTTTGCATCTATTCACACACCTGCAGAAACTTTGAGTTTAATCAATTTTTTTTCTGGGAAAATTATGGAGAAAGTTTATTTTAATATTCTTTATTGAAGTTTGCAAGTAAGGGAGATCACTCTGCAGCCTTCTTTAGGAGCATGAATGGATATGTTTGATTCTAGCCAACCTTTAAGATTGGTTGATTCTATACCAACCTTAGACAGTATGTCTTAGTAGTAGTAGTTTTAATACATTAGTTAAAATTTTCAGAAACAGTGTTCCCCCATTAAAATCTATGTCCAGCTTTGTAAGATGATTTACCCACTCTCAGTTAATGAATGAGAGTACATACAGGTTAAAAAAAAAAAAAAGAAAAAAAAAAAAAAAGGATTCCTTACTACTTTGAATAAAGTGATGTTGATTTAATATTTAAAGATTTTACATATTCTTTTATATGTAGTATTGTTCTTTGTAATATTAAGATTTTAGTATCATTTTCTTGATTCCTAGATATCTTAGAGTAAAACATAAATAAAATTTATCTTTCCATTTTACGATTTTAAATTGATATCACAGGCTAAGTTTTACCTTAGGAAAAACTTTGGCATGAGAGATTTAGCTAAAATTATAGCTAGTTGTTTATAGCTTTTTAAAAAAGTTCTGGATTTATTACATAAATTTAAAATGTATGCTTCAATGTTACTTTCAAGAATTATTTATGGAAATATATACTCCCCAATTATGCCCTGTTAATAAATAATGAAAAATAAATCCATGCAAATTGATGCCAAAACCATATATATTCAGCTTTCATGATTGTGCATAAGGAGTTAATAATGTCTTTGATTTTTTTTTCCTTCATGCAAAAAAAAAGGGGGGGGGGCTGGTAGATTAGCAGTGAGAGATTGTTTGGGAAGAAATGAAGCAAAACTGAAATAAAACAGTGCAAGCTTGTTTCTGTTTGGAGGCCACACACATTGAGAGCCCAGCACACATTTCAGGTCTCTTACAAAGAAAAGAAAATTTCTTGTTTAATTTTGGAGTAATTTATAATAGATTATGTATGTTTTACTCTGTGTACTATAGCATAAGCACCATTATTTAAAAGTGTTTTTTAAAAAAACCTACACAGGCTGAAAAATAGCATCTTCTAGCATCAAAAGACCTTATTAAAAGTTTATTTGTTAAAAAAAATAAGCTTTTATATAAAAAGATTGCAGATTTTAATCAGTTACCTCAAAAAAATACCTATTTTTAAAAAACGCAAATCCAAATATGAATATTTTTAGTGATTTTTATTAATACATAGAGAACTATTTCTTCTTGAGTATAATATTGTTTGTAACATATATACTTTAAAATGGTTATGAGATTTGAAGAATTTTTTCATTCTCCAGTCTGGTTAAAATTTTGAAGGATAATTAAAATAACACTGATTTCTTTTAAGACAGTGTTGCTGAACATTACATTTTTCAAGAGTTTTAATCTAAGCTTTCTGATGAGCAGTAATAACATAATATTTTCAACAATTCATTTACTCTCATTTTTCATTTAATAAATGGATCGGTGTAGATTAAGAGAAATAGATGTTATAGCTTCTATACTAATTGACTCCATATATTTTTATCTTCTTGCTTTGATTGCCTGAAAAGAGGAGCGTGGGGTGATGAATGTACTGAACGCTCCTTTAACCCACAACAATCCGTGAAACTCATCTTTTTTTTAAGTTGCTTCTAAATTTTTCCTACTATTTCTTTCCTATTTTCTTATGTCACTGACTAGCAACAGTTGGTTGGATCTCACACATTTTTTACTCTTTTTAGTAAAATAATACCCCGAGAGTAAATAATGCTAGAGAATGGCATGCAAGTATTGTAGCCACTTTATAATCCCAACTGTGGGTTTTCCTTAATAGTGATTTTGTAAATGACTTGTCCAGAGTTAAGTCAGTGCCTGGCCAGTGTGCACTATAGAAGGGTGTATGGTTTCTGTGGGGAAGGCTTAGAAGGACACTTGATGCCTGAGGTGCCATTAAGGAATGCATGACTGATTGCCAAAGTAGTTATTAATTATGCGGGATACAGAGAACAAAGCAGCTCAGTGAATATTGAAGTTAGAGGGAGAAAGGAGGAGGGGGATATTTTTTTCCGTCCCTTCTGGCATGTGCCAGTAGGTTATTTCACTGTTAATATCATGTAAAGAAAAGTCTTAACTAAAGGCCAAATTTGCTTTTATGTTCAGGTTAAGAAAAATTCCAAGTAGCTCTCAAACAAGGTATCAAATTCATTTTCTTAGGGGGGAAAAAGCAGCATACCTGGAATAAAAATACTTAGAGCAATATCGTAACCCTAATCCCATAGGAAACGAATTCAGTGTTAGAATGTCAAGAGTTTTAAAAATTGCAAATCTTCGTAACCAATTGCACTGTGTCCCTGTATTACTGTATTAAACTGATCTTAATGAGTGGAAAAATTTGGGCTTTAAACCTTTAAAATAAATTTGCATTTGCCTTAAGAGAGAATTAAGAGAAAAAGTTGGTCTTTGAATTTTTTTGTAGTATTTGGAGAACGAAAGAAGTTATTTCAAGTACTGCGTGTCTCTACTGTAGTCTGAAACACTTTTTGAGTGATTAGGTTTTTATTAAAATATACAATGTAATTGTATATTTATGCAGGGAGTCTAGAGATGACAGTATTTTATTACATCAAAGAAATTATACAATTGCTACAGAGACGAAGCTTTTACTTGGCTAAGAGCTGTTGAATGTATTTTTTACCAACTTCTACCCCACGGACACAGTGCTCTCTTTCATGTGAAGATCATGGTCTCTCTTCCATTTCTGCTGATTCTTTTTGTTCCAGTTAATTCCTAGCTATCTAAGAAAGAATTTCACAGATGGTATGATTTGTAGTCAGAAAGAAAAAGGCAGTTGGTGCTTCTGCAGGAATGGTAAAAGGCAGACAAACTACTCTAAGTTGAAATACAGGGGGTTATAAATAAGAATTTAGGAAGGCTTGAGGTTTGATTGACTCATATTTTATGTCTAAAGCCACAAAGATTTAAAAGCTTAGAGTTAATATGGCCCTAAACCTGCTGGAATTACTCTCTAGAAAGTTTGTTGCAATTGAAAATGATAAAATAAATACTTTTGTCTTAGCATCCCCATCCATTTTCCTGTTAAGTCTTTCAACATCCATTGAAGAATATTTGATGAAAATTTTTGTTGTGAGAAAATTTAAAAATGTATATGGCATTACCCTGGGTCTCTGAGAACTTACCTTGTTTTGGGGGAAAATACACATACGCGCACGCACGCGCGCGCGCACACACACACCCCTTATACACCTATATAAATATGCTACATAAATAAGTGTAATATAAATTGTTTGGAAAGATCTGAAGAAAGAGAGGCAATTGGTGGAGCAGAGGAATATTATAACTCTTAGACTAAAGGAAAAAAACAAGCAGTCAAACAAATCCTGGAAGTGACTTGGTATAGGTTTCATATCAAATATATTATTAAAAATCTCTGAGGAGTTTATCCAGTACTATATCATCAGATGTCAGAGATTATGATTCTCTTTATTTGGAGTGAAACACAGTTAATTGCATTTTCATCAAACATGCTTAGAGATTCTGATATACGATGTTCTCACTTGAATTTGTGGGTGAGAAATTGCTCTAAACTATAAACTGAGCAGATGCAGAGAGTTTTTACTACAAGATGTTGGGGAAATACTTTTCATTTTCAAATAAACATGAATATTTGTTGGAATAGACTGGAAATTCTGCATGAATATTTTATTGCTAACATACCCCATGTGTTCTCTATTTTTCAGGATTGCAAAAAAGTGAGCCTTTCTCATAGAATTAGATGGATAGATTTCAATTTTTTAATACTTGCATTTATTGTACTGACTTTTCTAAGCTATGTATTGAAGCTTATCAGTTTTGTCAACTGTCAGTATCTCTTACCCATGCAACTAGAATAAATGACACCCTGCCTTCTTTTCTAGTTCAACACTAAGCTTATCTGATAATTCACATAAGGCATAGCTCCATCACTGAGGCACAGTTCTAGACTAGATAGTCATTTGTTCTGCAGTGTAAGGCACTATTATTAGTAAAATAAGACAGTCTCAAGCATCAAGAAATATTCTTTCAATCTCCTTATGTACTTTTTCACATCATTATTGTCTGAGTTACGGTGGCACATAGTTTTAAAAGGCAAATGTTTCTCTTAGGGTCGTTACAAAAATGGTAGTTGCTCTCACTTTCCTTTGTGCAAACTATTTTCCTGTACCTTGGAGGGGAGCACTTCCAGTTCTTTTAACTAATTTCTTGCAGAATTGACCTCTCTTCCTTCACCTAACATGCTTTTATCGTCGCTTCTTGATTATTTGGTTTCAAGAATTATCTATGATCTTCATCGACTCCACTCTCTGGAAGATGAGGCTTTCACTTTCTTCCGCCCTCCTGCATCTACCGCACATGCAGACACATCCCATCATGTCTCCTCTAGAATATCCTGTTATATCAAGATCCAGATCCATCGTGTCCATTACGTGGCCATGGAATCATTGTTCACAGCTGAGCCATGAAGTATTCTATGACTGCATTTCCTTTCCTGCCTTGTCTTACTTTGTTTTCCCTAGGCTTGTGTTATTTTTTGGTATGCTTAGCTTTCTGTTTGTGTTTATCACTGATTCATCTCCAAATTGTTCTTCGAATTGTGTGAATCTCCTCTCAAATGCAATCAGACACATTCGCGTTTTCTAATAATTTTGTCGACCAGAAGAAATTTCTGCTGAAACAATCTGATCTGCTTCAATTTAGACCGATTACCCTTTAGACCTGCCACACAGCTGTCATCTGGGGAATTCCGCACCCCCACCCCACCATTATCCTGAGCATTCTCTTTGCCATTCTCTCGCAGGATCTTTTGTCTTCTCTCTTGTCTACTTCCTGTTTGGGAAGAGAGTAAAACCCCAATGAATTTCCCGAGAAAAAGGAGCATCAGAGATAAAGTTTTGTGGGCTTGAATAACTGAAACTTCCTTTATTTAACCCTCAACCCTAAATGAATACTTGACTAAGTCTAGAACTCTAGTTGGTCACTTAGAAACTGACTGGACATTCTGTGCCCGTGGATGGCCTTGCTGACTACCGTATTCACTGCATCGTGAGCTGGCCGGGTCAATTCCTTGAAAGCCCCCAGATTCCCCTAATCTCTTTTCTAAGGGTATAATCCTGGCTGCCAGTTCTCTGAAATGAGAGCTGAGTGGATTTAAAGACTGAGTCCCAGTATTAAATGTAAACACATTTCCTCAACCACCTCCATATCCGCATATTCACAATAGCATCACTGCTCTGACTCTGCTTGGGTTCCCCAGTCCATAAATCCTTGATTCTATTCTGTTCAGGGAAAAATTTGAACAGGGAATAAACTCATCTTCTGACAGTGGGGAAATAGATTTGAAGGGTCGAACAGCTTCATGGCTTTCAACCAGCCTTGCTATTTTTAGCTTCAGTGTCCTTCCCACTTCCGTAGGTACCTGATGCCAGCAGATCCCAGAGCTTTTTGGTTTCTTTTTCATGCAGGTCAGGTTGCTTCTTGATTTCCCCCCTGCTGAATTTTAGTCCACCGATTTAATGACTACACATCTACCTACATTTCAGATTCCAAAACTTTATCACTATTGACTCCTTTCTGATTTTCTTTGGCCTTAAAGAATTATGCATTTAAAGAAATACCTTCAGAATTAATCATTTAAGGAAAGAATAGAGCTAAAATCATCATCTTTTTTGTTCCTCTTTCATTTAGCAATGTCCTTATCAAACACCAAGTTGATGTTTGGTCACCAAAATACTCAGAGGGATCCCTGGGTGGCGCAGCGGTTTAGCGCCTGCCTTTGGCCCAGGGCGCGATCCTGGAGACCCGGGATCGAATCCCACATCGGGCTCCCGGTGCATGGAGCCTGCTTCTCCCTCTGCCTGTGTCTCTGCCTCTCTCTCTCTCTCTCTGTATGACTATCATAAATAAATTAAAAAAAAATTAAAAAAAATACTCAGAAACTCTGTACAACATTTTGAGGGCATAGTATGTGCCAGGTGCCATGCTTTGTAATTGACTTTAAGGAACAACTCCATTATCTCTTCATGCCAGATAAAATATGCCTTCATAGCAGTTGCTTTGCATGATTATGCTATTACATTTCCTTTTTTAACGTCAGGGAGACATAGATAAGACTTGGTATTGATTAGCTGTTTAACATATCCTGAACTCTGTTTTAATATTAATATTATGTCCAGGAGTATCCACTAGCATACCAATCATGGTTCACACATGCACATGTTAGTTATAACTGAACAATCTATCATATGATCCTTACCTTTAAGAAAATGCTATCCTTGTAAATAGTCTTCGAATATTTATCTTTTTGAGTAGTGCTATTAGTGTATTTGAATGCTTTGAACATTAAAACTAGAGCTTTTAAAAAATTATTTATTCATGGGAAACACACAGAGAGAGGCAGAGACATAAGGGGAGGGAGAAGCAGCTGCCCTACAGGGAGCCTGATGCAGGAATCGATCCCAGGACCTGGGATCACAACCTGAGCCAAAGGCGTCTAGACACTCCACTACTGAGCCACCCAGGTGTCCCTAAAACTAGAGCTTTAAAGATTTTACTCATCTCTTTAAGATGACATAATTATAATTTTACTTTGAAATCACAAGAATCTGAGTTTATATACAATATAACCATCAATGTTTACATCCTCTTAGAACAAAACTAAAAGATAAGTGCATATACTTTTGAAGAAGTTAATTTTTGAAAGTCAAGTATGACTTTCAAAGTCAGTTGAAATTTTGAAAGTCAAGTATGACTTGATACCAACTTGGAAATAGTTGAAGTAGGCAAAAGGGAATGATGAACATATATTGAAAGAAATACTAGACTAGATGTGTGCTTTTCTATCATTTAATCCCCATAATGTTATCACCATTTTACAGATTAAAACTCAGAAAAGGTCACATACTTAGAAATGAGGGTATTAAGTAGGGCTTTCCTAATTCTATGTAAAGCCAGGCTGCCTCTGAACTGGTTTGAGAAAGCAAATGCAAGATTTTCTCTCCCCATCTTTGCTTTCTTATTAAAACACCTAAGTAGGGTGCCTGGGTGACCCAGTTCATTAAGCGTCCGACTCTCGTTTCAGCTCAGGTCACGATCTCAGTCATGAGATCCAGCCCTGCGTCAGGCTCTACACTGGGCTTGGAGCCTGCTTAAGATTCTTTCTCTCCCTCTGCCTCCCCCCCCCCACTCACTCCGGTATGCACTCTTTCTCCAAAAAAAGTAAATAAAATTCTAAAGAAATAAAACATTTAAATACTATTTTTGTTGATTATGATGTCATGGATGCTTTAGAACCTTGAGAAGTTGATGAACTAAATTAGAATTTACCTTTTTTTTTTTTTAATGCAAACAAGACATAGTTCCTTTAAAAGTTACTTTCAAAGTAAACACGTGCCCAAAAAAAAAGGTAAGAATGCACACGGAGTACTTTGATTATACTTGACATAAGTCAAATTTTATCACTATTGAAAAATGACACAATTATCTGTGAGTATCCTTGCAGTCTTTTCAGCTCCAAAGACATTTTCAGAATCGTGTCATTAAGGAAACTTTGGAGGCTAACATTTATACGAAGAAATAAGAAAGTGAAACTGGAAAACAAACCCAACAAGGAAAACAAGACTTTATTGGGTGTCCTCTATCAAGCCTGTCCTAAATGTGGTCACAGCAGAATAAGGAAGACCTGTGGCATTTTTAGCTTGAAATTAGGCAGTTGGTGCACAATGACTGAAATATTATAGGCATTTGGTAATCTTTAGAATGAATGGGAAGGGAAACAGAAATCTTAAGGGCTAATATACAAGGGGAATGCCCTGTCCCAGCTGTTTGCAGGGTGAGGCCCGTAGGCCACCAAAGGCCCCAGTGAACCAAGGGAGGAAATTCCGGAACCAGGATGTCTTTGTGTCAGGGCCCCAGGGCATAGGTGTCTATCTGCCTAGGTGTTTCCACTCTACTTAAGTAAAGTCAGCTTTTGTTTAAGCATGAATAAAGCTGGTCTGGAAATACCTGCCTGGTACCTCTCCCTGAGTTTCTCTGCTGCAAGTAGTTATTCAGAAGAAGGATTAAGGTTGTCATCTGTTGCCTTTAAGGACTGTATGAATTATCCTAAGTACTTCCAAAGCAGGTTTGCTTAAGAAAACCAAGGTTTGTTAAAAACCTGTACCCCCCCCCCCCCACCAATTTGGAAGAATAATAGGGAAAGGCATTGATAGGTGACAGTTATCTAAGACTCTAAAATAAAATTTGAAATAGCAATTGGAAATAGGTGAGAATAGCTCCAGGTCAGCCTAGAGTCAGTATCTAATGCCTCCTCTGCTAAAGAGGAAATGCCTTTTTTTCTTTTTTTTTTTTTTCTTTTTTTTTTTTTTTTCCCCAGAGGAATAACATTCTGATAAGGTCAAAACAAAACAAAACCACTTTCCTGCCGGGTGTGAGTTAATGAAATAGCATTAAGTGTAATTAGTTGTTTTAGGAAAAGACAAGTGAAAGACAGTGAATTGTTAGAGAGACAGAGACGCTGCAAGCCAAAACTTGACTTCCAATACCTGAGAGAGGCGGTTTTAGAATATATGACACGTCCTTTGGAGCAGATTCTTTAGAAGTCATCTCAACATTCTGACACAAATATTTTCCTTTCTTTTTGGAATATGATGAGTGAGGCTTTGTGGCATTCTAGTCCCATTGCTGATAAAAATGATAAAAAGAACTCCCAAGTCCACCCAGGCATACAGTGTTTTGTTTTAAAGACAAGGGATCCTTCTCAGACTTCTGCAGGGTACTGAGTTCCCTCTGAATTTCATGTTGACATGCTGCTTAGTCATCTTTTGGAACTCCAAAAAGGTTTAATATTTTATGATGACATGTCAAGAGGGGTACATAACACTGAATGGGAAGGTGTTTATTCCTACTGCACATTTAAATGGCGTTAAATGATGTGGGGATCATGCTTTTCATTTATCCACAGTTTATGTTTTCTCTTCCAGTAGGATTTCTAATTACATAAAAGGGCTTCACTGCTTCCTGTGGCTTGCCACAGTCTTTATTTGGCATGAATGTCAGGGCATAATTCCATGTCACTGAGTAATTTAAGGATCTTAACTCTTTATAATGATATATAGTCTTTTAGTAAGATTTTGGACTTTCTGCTGTGGTGCCTTTGCATTTGGTTTTTTCTCCTTTATATTGCAAGGCTGTGGCAAGATGCAATTTAGCTTAAGTAAGGATTCAGTCATTTGACTTGGCCATACAGGTAGTTTTATATTTTTAACTGGAAGTTTGTATTAAGCTGGAAAAAAAAAAAAACACCTAAGTAAATATTAATAGTACACACCATTTCTTGAACATCTATTACTGTATCGGGTTCTTGATATATGTCATCTCATTTATTCAGTACGATAACTAAGAAATTATTGCCATCTTACCTAGAGGAAGTATTCTCAGAGAAGGAATGCAACTTGCCTACGGTTCAGAAAAAATAAATATAAAATTGTAGTCAAATCATGAATTTCAACCATAGCATATAATATCTCCTAGTCAGCTTTTGTTCAGTAAGAACAAAACTTTTTAGCATTTTATTTTGAGATCATTGTAAATTGATGTTCATTAGTAAGAAAGATCCTGTATTTTCCCCAATGGTAATAATATCTTGCATAACTATATGTAGTGCAATATCACAACCTAGAAAGTGACTTTGATATAATCCACCAACCTCAAAAACAAATTTTTGAATAAAAATCCACAGTGCCATAGGACGTGTTAAATGAAAAGTGTTATATGAATAGACTTTCGTAAATAAAAATTAGACGGATATTTGACCAGTACATAGCTTTTTAAAATGGCTAAATCAGGAGTACTAAGAGAAAAGATACATTTTTGTATCACAAAATGACTTCAGCACACCTATTTAGTTAGGAGGAAAATTTTTATTCTAAAGTGGGTAATCTCATAATCTGCATCTAAAATTCTGTGTGGTGCAGGACCACTTTTGCAGCCTAGAGTAGAACATCTATCATAGATTAAAGATTACAAAATCAAAAATAATTCCACAAATCACTCTTCTTGATGTGGGATTCAAAGTGAATGTGTGAAACATAAATAGTCACTATAAATAAATCCATGCATAAGGCTTTGCTGCCTCTGAGACAGAGATTAATGAAGTTTTAGGATGCTAAGAGCTCAAGATATAATCTATAACTTTAAACTGATGTCAAGATCGAGAATTGATTGCTTAAAAAGCCCTTCATTTCTCCAGAATAGATTGATGACTGAAGTGCTCCTAAATCTCCCCTCATGCAAAATTTATATAATTTGGTTTCAACAGGTATGGTATGTGTGGGTAGGGGAGGATTTACATATTAAATGTAACTGTATAATATGTAAAAGTTTAGCTGTTTCAGAAGCAAAAGATAATAATGTGTGTGATATTTTCAAGATAGTTTTAAATTTTGGAGTTCAGTAGAAACCAGCTCATGACCTGTGGAAGCTGACAGTTGGCCTATTAGCTGATTGAAAATGATTCAGATGGAGAATCATGGAAACGATACACATACTCCATAAGCATTTAATTTTAATTTCACTACTCTTCCTTTAGGGATTGAGATCTTTGCTTTAAGTGGGAATAAGCTGATTGGAGTCCTGTTGTATTTCTTCCACAAATCATAGCCATGATGCCTTAATCATGACTTTCAGTTTGGGTTTCTTTAAGTAAAAATGGGAACTCGGAGATACCGTTTAAAGTGATCTAAGTGATCCTAATTCTTTTAGGATTTTATGAGGTTTTCCCTTCCTATATTTTATGTTTGTCTCTCTCATACCTACTTGAACAACAGTTGTTTTTTTTGTTTTTTTTTTTGGGGGGGGGGATTGTTTTTTGTTTTTTGGTTTTTTTGTTTGTTTGTTTTTTTAGTAACTCTTTTTGTATGCAGTTCTTCCAAAGCATTCATCCAAGTCTTCAAAGAGGCAACAACTCATATTTAATTACAAAATATTTAAATAGGGACAATTTCAAAAGTAAGTACTACTGATATAAGTGGCTTGAGGAACCAATACAACTCTCTTTTGGCGGGTGTAAAATTCGGCTAGGAGAAGCAGAAAGAATGCTGATAGCACTCAGTGAGCCATGGGTATCCTCAGCACCCAACTTCCCTTTGCACGCCTTGGGAAACCAGGGCAGTTAAGTGACACTCGGTCAAGGCAATGACTGTCATCCCTTGTTTATTTCACTATTGATACTGCCTGAGAGTGTGTCACTGGAATATTGTAAATAAAAGGTGTCCGTAAGCATATAAAATAATAAATCTATAAATATGTAATGTAATTTAAAATATGAGTGGCCCTATTTGGTAATTGGCAACTGTGCCTTGGTGTGGATATCGAAGTGGCTAATAATATGCCATGGCACAGTGTAGACACTTAATGCATTTTTATCCTCCTCTATAATTCTTCCGGAGGAGATTCAGCTTTATTATTTTTCAAGCTGTAGAGAATGGTGTGGCAACCTGGAAGTCACTAGAGTTTGAAGTAGTGTTCTCTAGTAGTGAGATATCCTTTATATAAAACTCCAGGTGAAGACGTATGAAGACATATTTTTGTCTTCTGAAAAAGCAAAATGGCCTACAGAAAATATTAGATATTCACCAAAGTAATGGAGGAGCAGTGTTCTCTGTTTTGTCTTTTCTCCCTCCCTTCCTCCTTCCTGCCTGCCTCCTCTCCTCCTTCCCTCCCTTCCTTCCTCCTCCTCCTTCATTTCTTCTCTCCCTCCCTCTTCCTTTCTTTTTCCCTAAGTGCCCCTGTAGCCTAAACTACTTCTTGACTTCTCTTGTTTTCAAAGTCGATTTTCTAGAATTTCGTCTATACTTTACCACCCTGCGCTTTCTTAGGAAGAAGCTGTACTTCTTTGGTTTTTACATTTTTCTTTGAGTTGATTTCTCAGTTTAGATCAGCTCCTCTCCTTCCTAATATATGGTGTGTGCTTCTAATGGCGAGTGTGCTCGGATTTGATCATCTCCTTATACTCAGGAAAAGGGGCAGTGGCATCTGAGTTATAAGCAACTAGGCCGCTTCAGTTTCTCCAGCCTCCCTGTGACTGTCAACAGATCAAGCTGAACAAACACACTTTAAAGTGAGCTCTGGTTTATTTTCCTTACAAGCTATCATTATCCACATAAACACATAGTCAGGAATGCTTGGATATAACGATGTTTTGTGATGCGAACTACATCATCCATATTAGGGGTCGTGTTTACTCCTCTAAGTGCTCGGGCACTACTTAGCACCTTGGATACTGACCTTGACCGAGATTCTTGACTGAGGCCTCACTGCAGAGGAGTTGTCTTCTTGTGACCTTGAGTGCCACAGATCTGGCTTGAATTCTCATTCTCCCACTAATCTACCTTTATAACCTTGGGAAAACTTTGCTGCCCACAGAATGTGAATGACGAAAGTTTCTGCCTTGTATAACATTGTTGTGAGGATTATTAGCTCGGTGCCTGGCATGCATAGTCAACAAATATGTGTTACTTTTATTTTAAAGGTCAAATATTCCGATTGTAAGCCACTGTTTGCCTAAATCGGTATTTTTAAAACTTTTTAGCCAAGACTGCACCATAAGAAAACATTTTAAAGTGTGATCACGCATGTGTGTGCGCACACACAAGCACTTTTTAAAATATGATATGTAGGTATATGTACGTACTATGAAATAATACTTTAACACATAAAATTGGTATTATGTTTTCTTTTCTCTTTCTTTCTTTCTTTCTTTCTTTCTTTCTTTCTTTCTTTCTTTCTTTCTCTCTCTCTCTCTTTCTTTCTTTCTTTCTTTCTTTCTTTCTTTCTTTCTTTCTTAGAACCATGGTCACTAAGTTGATTCTACAATTCACTAAATATGTTACAGCTTAACTTTGAAAAATCTAATCTAGCTTGTAAAAGATGTTATCATTTATAAATAAAAGAATACACCTTTTTGACATTTTACTTGCCTTTTGGGGAAAATATCATGTCCTAGTAAAATGTAAGCATTCATTCTTACAGTCCCCAAGATTGATACCAGGAAACATTTTCCATTATAACCTGTAAAACCCGAGATAGACTTTAGAAAGTCTCCTATCTATGGAGACCTATTGAAAACTGACTCCATTTTAGGAACTTGGCCTTGATGATCACTTTTCAAAATGGTACTCATGGGATGCCTGGGTGGCCCAATCGTTGAGCAGCTGCCTTTGGCTCAGGTCGTGATCCCGGAGTCCTGGGATCGAGTCCTGCATCAGGCTTCCCACGGGGAGCCTGCTTCTCCCTCTGCCTGTGTCTCTGCCTCTCTCTCTCTCTGTGTCTCTCATGAATAAATAAATAAAATCTTTAATAATAAATTTTAAAAAAGAGTGGTACTCATACTTTAATGATGATAGGAACTACTTATTGAAGGCCTGCTTGCATTCTCTGGAACTAAGCGGACAACGTGTTTGCAATAATACACTGTTGGTTTAATTTGTTTTCACACTTAGTTTTGAAAAGCTCATCAGTTTTTTAGTGTGGGGACCAACTCTTGGTTTTTGAACCAACAGTAGAGAGTCTCTTAGACCCTAATAACTATTTGCCAGAGGCCGGGAGCACATGCAAAGGCGATTGCTTACTTGGTGCTCTCCAACTATCTTATGTTTTCCGTGAAACCAAAGAAGAAGACAAAGCTACTATGTATGATAGCAGCCCCATGGAAGTTCTTGGGAAATGTGAGACTGTGAAATTCGTTCTCTGTGCTCTCCATGGTATGATTGGAAATACAGATTAAAGGTCTTGGACAGCACAGTTTTTCATTGTTTAGACAGGTCTCTAGGCTTCCTGAACTATGCACACTACATGCAGTGGGGCCTTTAGTGGTATTTACTCTTTATGTATGAATGGCATTTCTGCCTGAAGATAAAGCATTTTTGGTAAAAATAAATAAATAAATAAATAAAATAACCTGTCACTCAATCGAGACATTTTGCTTGGAGATACCGTAGTTTCAAAACATTTCTCTGCTCATGCATGCTCCCGTTTCCCTGCTTCTTCTTAAGCTTTCTGATCTTGACATGTTTGCTTTTGTTTTTAAAAATCTGCTCTGTGAATTTTACCTTTGTATCACATCTATGTAAAGTTACCACTACGAACATGTCTTACTACTTTAAGAACAATTTCTTAGGGATATTTATAATGCTCAATAGTTGAAGTGAAATATTTTTCATGGAGTGTGACTTTTAGATTTTAATTCAGTTCCTAATTGGCTCAAGCATCCCACAAACACACTCTTCCTTTTCTTCATATTATGAATAAATGGTATTGATAAATTGTATTTTCCTTCATATATTCAGACTGTGGCTCTAATAAAATCTGTATTTTTTAAAATTTTTTATCCATTTGTAAATCATACAGATACTAATACCTGTTTAATCATTTTTCTACTCACCTCCCCCCTTTACTCAGTGCTATACTTTTGAGAACATTAAGAATTTCAGTGTGTTGTTACATTTGTTTTAAGCATAGACAAAGACACTAGACTTTTTCTTGACCCTTGGGATTAAGAGAAAATATTTACAGATGTTAACCGTGGTGAAACTACTTTTCATATATCCCTTTTGATCTCTATGAATAATAAACGGGAGGGTTTCATTAGGCATATCAAAGTTTCCAGGCCTTCCTAGAATAGATTTGAAAGTTGATGGCCAACTGGAGATTAGGCTTTTAAGGCCATCATGGGCAGGCTGTTACGTTGTTGTTACCATACCTACATGTATTAGGCATGAATCCATGTTTTTATTTTGAGACTTGCCTTTGTATTGCATTTTTGTAAGGTTACTGCCACTAACATATTTTATTACTTTTAGAACAATTTTGTTGGGGTATACATAGTGCTAGATAAAGTTAAATAATTAATATGTAGAACTTTGTTTTTGAGTCTTATTTATATGCTATAAAATCCTTGTTTGCACTACTTTATATTTAACAGATTTTTCGTCAGTTAATATGTGAATCAGTTCTTTAGAATTTTTTGTTTACGTTGGTACACTTTTCACAGTTTTCTCTTTTGTTTCTTGATCTCATAAAGCTGTTGTTATAGTCTTTGATTAAAAAAAAAAAAAGTAAACTCATGGGGCACGGGGTGGCACAGTGGTTGAGCTTCTGCCTTTGGCTCAGGTCATGATCCAGCGGTCCCAGGATCAAGTCCTGCATTGGGCTCCCCGTGGGGAGCCTGCTTCTCCCTCTGCCTATGTCTCTGCCTCTCTGTGTGTGTCTCTCATGAATAAATAAAATCTTAAAAAAAAAAAGAAAAAAAGATAAAGAAAAGGAAATTCATGGGGGTGCCTGGCTCGCTCAATGGGTGGAGCATGCAACTTTTGATCTTGGGGTCATGAGTTCAAGCCCCACATTGGAGGTAGATTACTTAAAAAAGAATTCATGAGGCCTCTTAGCTTGGATGTGCTAAAGGCATGTCAAACTTAATGTGATAATTTTTTAATTTGTAGGTTCTAAAAAAGTCTATCATAAATTGAACCATAAATATTAACAATTATACTTTATTTTACAAATAATGTCTGCAGCTCATGGAGATCTTGCCATGCCAGATTTTGATTGACTATTGTATTCTCACTTCTTAGCAGAGCACCTGGCATATAGTAAGCACTCCCAAATTTTAATGAATTTAAAATGAATGAATGAGTAATCTCATAAGTGCTCTGGTGGCAGATATTTCTGTGATGGCCAATAGCACAGTCATAAGTAGCACTGGCTGGAAAAATGCCTGCCTCTGGATTCTTTTGTGGTAAACCAATGTCCTAAAGCCTGAAGCCGAGGAACTGCAGCCTTGTGCCCAATATGGATGTTAATCCTGGAAAACCCTTAGTGGTTTGCCTGAGAAATTGTTGCCACCATTAAGATGTGAAATTGATGCTTCTGTAGGAACTAAAATTTAAAAGTGAGACAGGAAAAAAAGATTCAGCTCATATAAAGTAACAAAAGATGTCCAAGTTCCCATCCTTAACTCTGTTAATTAATCGCATTACCCGTTTCTTAGTGCAGCATCATACTGTCTATACCTAAGTCTATGTCATGCCTTTCAAACTATGCAAATATTTTCACATGCATTAGCATCTTTATTTTAATAGGTAATTTTGATTTTTAAAAATCTCAAAAACAATTGATGCAAATTCCTGTGTTTAGTTGAAGTTAATATTTTTATTTAGAAAATTCGGGGTAGGTAGAATTTGCAGAGAACGAATCATCAGATCCTGGTGGCCAGTTTAGGATGAAGATTGTCTTTGTATTATTAATATTTGAATATTTGGACTCTATCCTACCAAATTTATACAGTTTGAAGATTGGAAGAAACCTTTAAATTAGTTTTGCATATCTTCCATCTGATTCACAATCCCTTTGCTTCCCAAACAAAATGACTTTGTGACTTTGGCCCCAAATTCATGAATTCATTATCTTTTAGCTGTTGAGGCCACTCCATTTTTAAGCAATATTTTTTTTTTTTTAGAAATTTCTTTCTTGTATTAAGCAAAAATCTTTCTTCTCTTAACTCTCCTACTGGCCCTAAACTTTCCTTTGAACTGTACAGAGAGATTTTAATGACTCTCCATTACTGGGACTGCATGATCACCTTATATTTTACCTTATAAAATACATTTATGCACATTATCTTATTAGAGCTTCAGAACATCCCAGTAAATTCAGAAACTTATTTATTATTATCTTTGTCTTATAAATCCTCTAAAACATAAGAGAAAAATAAGGGATTTGCCAGTGATCACACCCACAAAATAATAAATACTGTATCCGGGTCCATGCCCAGATCTTCTGATTCAGAATTCCTTGTTTTTTCCATGAGACAGTGTTGTCTCAAACCATCCAGTTTTAAGTGATGTCTCATAATATTTTTACTTACCTCAGACCATACTCCTCAAAGTTTCTTCAGTTTCTCAGCTTTGTCAGCCATTCCGCAAGTGGCCTAATTTTAAGAACAAGTGGATCTCGACTGGGCGTGTGCCATAGATGCCCATGCACGGCTTGAACAGCACTCTAGCCTGCTGGTTATATACAGAAAGCAGTTGGCAATGACAGGTAGCCGTCACTGTGCCACCATTCCACATGGATTCCTTTGCTTAATCTGAGTCCTTACGTCAAATTTTACCGAAGTATCCTCAAAAACAAATGTGTACACCATTTAGCATTTCAGACTGCATAGTTGTCCAGTGAAGAACTGTGGGCCTCACCCTCATTTTGTACATGACTGTTCAGTGAAATCAGAAAAACGATTCTCTGGGCAGCTGTTTAAGATTCGTAAGTTTTCCTGTCTGCACTCTGGGTTTGGTTAAAGGGGAAACCTCACATCTTACCAGCTTCGTTCACTTTGGCAAGCACGGGAAAGAAATGCTTTGGGGTTGGAGTGGTGGACTCAGAAAAACACAAGCATTTCCAAAGTTCACTGAGAAGCTGCTTTACGCAGTTGATACAGGATTATACTATGCTCGGAATATCAAAGAAAGAGGTTAGCTCAGTGTCAACAATTATAGAATTCTATACTTTAAACCCCCAAACAAAACTAACCGCTTCCTAGATGGTGAACAGCATAGCGCAAGCTGAAACCACAGTTGATCAGAGCATCTAAAAACCACAGTGTCCCTGGTACTAGTATCTAATGATTTCCATATATTCTGCATAAAATCATCAGAAGCCAGAACCTATTTCCACACCAGTGAATGAGAAGGGCATTTAGAGAGAGGAATTATTTTAAAGTAACCATTTGTGAAAAACAGAAAATAAAAGTGGCATCAGATTCACTGCATGAATATTCATAATCGCAGACTTAAATAAGTATCTTTATTTTATTTTTTTAAGATTTTATTTATTCATGATAGACATAGAGAGAGAGAGAGGCAGACACAGGCAGAGGGAGAAGCAGGCTCCATGCAGGGAGCCCGATGTAGGACTCGATCCCAGGACTCCAGGATCACGCCCTGGGCCAAAGGCAGGCACCAAACCACTGAGTCACCCAGGGATCCTTTTAAATAAGTATCTTTAAAACTGATTACTGGGACGTTTGGGTGGCTCAGCAGTTGAGCGTCTGCCTTGGGCCCAGGGCGTGATCCCAGGGTCCCAGGATCAAGTCCCACATTGGGCTCCTTATGTGGAGCCTGCTTCTCCCTCTGACTGGGTCTCTGCCTCTCTCTCTCTCTCTCTCTCTCTCTCGTAAATAAATAAAATATTTTTAAAAATCTAATAAAAAAGTAAAACTAATTTGTCTGAAACTACACTGCTTATGCTGAACATTGCAGGTTCCTCGTCAAATTAATACTTTTGACCAAATACTCTTCTTTTAGGATAATCGGCTAGAAAGATGGTTAAAATTAGAATTTTAATTTTAGCATTTTTTTCACATCGAGTAAGAAGTAACATATTGAATTCAGTGCGATGACTAAATTATCCAAGCGCTTGATTCAAGTGGGGATTTGAGGCCTGGCTGGGTTTCTGATATTTAAATTCGCCCTTTTTACAGATTTTTTTGTATCGGTTTGTCTTTAAAAAAAAACTCTAAAACTAGATTTGTATAGACTCTTGTTGAATCTCTCACAGTCAGGTTCTTACAGGGCCTCAGCAACAACATTCTGGAAGTCATCAATCTCCCAACACATCGGAGGTTCTAGTGATTCTCTGGGGGCCCCATGACAGTCTTCCCTGAGCTCACCATTCCTTTGTCTTCCTTTGTGTTCAGTGTCTGCTCTCGGCTTTTCTCTGCCCCCATCACCGCAGCATCTGCCCATTGTGACTCCTTGTTTGTGAGTCTCCTCGCCTGAGATTTTTGGCAAGCGCACCTGACTTAAGAAACTTCTGGAAATACCCCACACTATGAATGGTGTCCACGAATGAAATCCTGTGGTCATTCTAGCTGAAATTACTTTTATTTTAGATTCAGGTGTTCTGTAGTGCTGCTGAACAGTCACCCTCAGTTGCCCTGCCCATCCTCTGACACCTCTCCACAACTGCCATTTTGCGGTTTATTCTCTCTTCAGGCCTCCAGCATCATCTCTCCCATCCTTACTCTCAGATGAGAATTTTGCTTCCTGTTTCATAAGAATACAGGCAGTCAGAAGAGGACTTCCACAAGCTCTCCCTTAAGCTCTTTACCCATCTGCCTCGTCTGTACCTTGAACACCTGGCCTTCCTGTGACCTTGGGTGAACCTAGGAGAACTGAGGCGTCTGCTTAATTGCATCTCTTCCTTCCGTATCCTGTTGTCGACTTCTCCTCACGAGGTGCACCCTCTCTCCCTCTCCAACCCCCATTTTGTTTCTGCACGCATGCACACTTGCACCAACCATATTTTTTTTTTTTTAAGATTTTATTTACTTACTCATGAGAGACACAGAGGCAGAGACATAGGCAGAGGGAGAAGCAGGCTTCCTGTGGGGAGCCTAAAGCGGGACTTGATCCTAGGACCCCAGGATCACACCCTGAACCAAAGACAGATGCTCAACCACTGACCCACCCAGGTGCCCCCTGCACTAACCATCTTATTTTTTTTAACTTTCTATTGGTTCATTCCTCTCAGCATACAAACATGCTACTCTTTCTCACGTCTTACGAGAAGTGTGTCATTCTCTTGATCCCACATCCCCATCCCCATCCAGCTACCAGAGCTGTTCTTGTCAGCAACTCCTCAGAACAGTTCCTTGTGTTTGCTGTCTCCGATTGCTCTCCTTTTATTGTCTCCTAACTTGTACTCAGCAAGCTTTTGGCCCCATCATTCTATCAAAGTTGCACCTGTTAAAGTCTCCTATGAATCCACATGGCCAAAGCCAGTGGAACTTTCCCTGTTCCCCTCTTAGCCTGGTCAGCTTGTGACACAGCTGATCCTTATTTCCTTCTGCTGAACAGTTTGTCGCCTGGCTCTCAGCTCATCACACTCTCTGTTTTCCTCCTGCTTCCCTGACTGCCCCTTCTCAGTCCCCTTTACTCCTCTCCTGACCTGGCATTGTGGGAGCATCCATAGGGTCACTCCCTTTATGAATTAAGACCACATCATCCAGACTGGGAAACCATTGTACTCACCTCTTCCTCATCAACACCCCCTCATTTGGTGATCTCATCCAGTCTCATGGCCTGTGTGCTGTCTGTAAGCCATCGGCTCCCAAATTTATATAGACAGCCTCGACATCTAACCCAAAACCTCTCAAATATCCAGCTGCCTCCTCAACCTTTCCATTTGGATTATTGGAACAACCTCCTAAGTGCCTCCCTATTTCCACCTTTGCCTTCCTGTGGTCTCTTTTCAGCCCAGCAATATGATCCTCTACAAATATAAGTCAGGTAATGTCACTCCTTTGCTTGAAACTCTCCAGTGGCTTCTTTCTAGGGTTACCGGAATTAGCAAATAAAAATATGGGGTGTCCAGTTAAGTGTTCATTTCAGCTAAACAATGAGTGCATAACTTTTGGGTCATGTTTACACTAAAAAAATCATTTGCTTTTTATCTGAAATTCAGATGTAACTGGGCATCCTGTATTTTATCTGGCAACTCTACCTCCAGCTCAGCTAGAAAAAACTCTCAATCCTTACAATGACCTACAAGGTCCCGTATTATCTGGCCCCTTCCTATCTCTGACCTCTCATCTAGCTACAGTGTCCCTTCCTTGCAGATCCTTGAATAGACCAGACATAATTCCTGCCTCAGATTATTTGCCCTGCCGCTCCATACACCTAGATGACCTTCCTTAGATAGCGACGTGACTTACACCCTCTCCTCCTTTAAGTTTTGCTTCAATGTCACCTTCTCACTGGAACCATCTCTGTTTCTTTGACCCGACCTCGGCTTTCCTTTTTTCCCATAAGACATCTCACCATCCCGTGTTCTGTTTGTTTCATTTGTTGTATTTACGGTCTGTTTCTCTCCAGTAGAATGTATGCTTCCTAAAGGCAGATATATTTATTTATTTTGTTTCTTGCTATATCCTCAGCATCTGGCATAGTGTCTGACTCATAATAGGTGCTCAATATGTCAAATAATGAGTGGATTTATATATCATTATCCATGACCCTTGGATAATTAAGAACCTACTAGTAATGGATGTACCTGTTTCTCTATAGGATAATAGTTATAGTCATGTGTTTTATCCCCTTGGTATCCAATATAAACCAGCTGAAGCAATGAGGATTTTTAGAAAGCAAGATAGGGGTGAAGAGAATAAAGATGCCTCCAGAGCATCAGGCATTTAGGGCAAGGGGTGACAAAGTAGAGGGGCAGGGTAAAAAGCAAGACTAAGAAAAAAAATATGGAAAGATACCCTTAAATTGTCCTTGAACTTTGCATCTCCCAAGTATCCTAACCCTCCCAACCCAGGCATTAGATTCCTCATACAGAAAATGGTTGCTATTTTAATAATCCGTTTAGTTGATTCTAGTTGATAGAATTTTACCTTCTTTAAATATAGGAATGTTACACGTTTTAGAATCACAGCTCAATCTCACTTGTACTGACAAAGCTTCCAATAATCTCTTTATTTAATGCTGGCTGTTCCCTCTCAAGACTTAAGCAGCCAGTAGGTGCCCTGCATATCAGAGTGACATCTGAAGAATCTATTTTTAGACATTTATTAACCTTAAATTAGGGAACAACGAACAAGACGTTGGACAAGTGGTTGTTCAGTCTCTGTGCACAGTGTAAATGCAAGAATGTAAATCATCTGGTTGCTTTATAGTTTAGCTCAGTGGTAATTATATCACTAAGCCGTTAGGGCACATTTCTGCATTGTTCCAAAGTACACTAAAACTAGTGACAACGTAATGGCCGTTGTCTATACACATCCATACATGATAATCACTTATTTAATCTTCCTTTTATAAACATTTAAGTTTTTATTTAATTTTTTCTCTTGTCTATTAATGCGACAAAGAATATCTCTAGAATATACCTCTGATTATTTTCTTAGGGTAAAATTCTAAATAGGAAATTATAAGATCTTAGAAAAAGGACAAATTTCTAAGGCTTGTGAAAAAATATTGTCAGATTGTCTTTCAGGAATGCTGTGACATTTTACTCTCCCACACAGTTTAGGAGGACGATATTCCTGCCTTGTCTGTACCCGCAGTGGATATTAACTCTCCTCTGTCTTCAAATTCCTTTTCTTATTTTCTTCATTAAGCCTCTTCTTTACTGATTGCAAATGTATACAAATTTCTCCCCTCATTATAATAATCCTTTTTGTAATCTTCCTTCCCGTAAACCCATTAATCTATCTCCTTTTTTTTTTCTCACTGTCAAGCTTAATGAAGTATGTTCTATTCACTTTTTCTTTTTCTGCTCCTTTTTCTTAATGGCTCTCTTTCTTCCTTAACTACTTGGATGAAACTTCTCTTTACCTGAGGGTATAGAAGACCACCTATTTAATAGCTACAGTGGCTTATTTGTATCCCTGTTCCTCCTTGACCTTTCCATCACTTTGATGTTGCTCTCTGTCTCCAGTTCTCAAAACTGTCCTCTCCTCTGGCTGCAGAGTCGCTGATGCCTCAGGTCCTGCAGGGTCTCTCCTAGCCTGGTCTTGGCTCTTGTGCCTTAGCCTGGCATCTGAATTTTGGGAATCCCAACTTCCTCCCTTTGATTATCTTCTCATTTAATTGTTCTCTTATTTGGTAGTTCAAACTAACAGGATATGTGTTGATGACTGAAAATCTCTATCCCTAGCCAGTCCTCAGTATTCAATTCCATGGAAGTATTTGCAGTTGTCCTTTGGACATGCCCATGCCAATGCTCCACAGCTCTTCTACTTAAAGTGACCCAACCCAAACGATTTCCTTCTCTCATCCTTACCTGTTTTGTCCATGTGGGATAATACTGTCACTCGGCTCATATTCAATATCTTACCGGATTCTTCTTTTCCTTCCTCCCTAGTCCATCAGCTGCCAGTTTCTGTTGGTTCTACCACAGTCACAGACTTTGACACCATTCCCTTCATTTGTTTTCCTCAGTGGTGCTCATTGGATTATAAAGCATATTTTTTTAAATGTTTTGTTCATATTTTTTTCTTTCAGATTTTAAAAGCTACTAGGGATCCAAGTTATCCAGGAGATGTGAGACTTATCCTCTGCTCAGAAATACGTGGTGGGCCAGGGGGGAGAGAGATGAGCAATGATTTCAGTTCAGTGTACTGAGAGGTGTTGAAGAGGTTGAGGAAAAAGGCAACCAGCTTAGCAGTAGTGGTATGGAGAGAGAAAGGCGTGCTCCTGAAAGCCTCCTGGAGGGACTGAATCTTTACCCATCAGTCACGAGTGGCGTAGCTAAATGAAGGGAGAAAGGTAATTCCTAACAAAGGGAAAAAGCGAAGGCAAAGGTTCCACTTCCCAGGTCTTGTTTATGGCTTCCACAGAGTCTTCACACCTTTTACCTGCATTCTAGATCACCTTCTCACGTAGAAGAGAAGTAGACAGCCACAAATATAAACCTGATTGTATCCCACCTTTCTTAAAATCGCTTTGGATTCTCCTGGTGCTTGAGGCTTATTTTTTTTAAATATTTATTTATTTATTATTTATGATAGACAGAGAGAGAGAGAGAGAGAGAGAGAGGCAGAGACACAGGAGGAGGGAGAAGCAGGCTCCATGCCAGGAGCCTGACGCGAGACTCGATCCCGGGACTCCAGGATTGCGCCCTGGGCCAAAGGCAGGCGCTAAACCACTGAGCCACCCAGGGATCCCCAGTGCTTGAGGTTTCTCCTAATCAATCCTAGGCCCTCCTAGCTCCCGCGGCCTCCCCTCCCAGCATCTGCCCTTCCTCCAGAGGCCGGGTGTCAGCCCCAGTCCTCCTCTGCCTGCTAACCCAGCACCCAGCTCTTTCTCCCAGCTCTGGCCCTTTGTTCAGAAGTGCTTCCTCCTGACCTGTGTGAGTACTTTCTTACTCTCTGAGCTCTAGATTAACTTTAACCTCTTCTTTGTAGCTTCCCCTTAAGTTCTCCAGGTGGAATGAGATGCTCTCATGGCAGTTAGTCATTAACCCCTGTGGTAGTCCTTACCCAAGGGGCACCAGTTTATACAGGGAGGGCTAATAGGAACAGCAGAATGGCGATTTCTTTTCATGACCTCGGTGGCAGCACATGATAGTCATATGACAGTTTGTGAGATGATTTCACTTTTATCTGCCCCCTTTGAAAGTCATATCTTGCTTATGTCAACAGAAGGAAAAGATGTCTCAGGTATGTTTGAGGATAATGACAACAACTCTTCACAAGAATATTCCGTGCTCTTTTTGGCCTTGGGTGATTTCTTTTGATGTGCTCAGAATTCTGACCACGTGACACAGTCTCATTTTAGAGTGGTGACCAATGTGAAAGGACATAAGGGAAGAACATAAAACTGTTTACAGTTTCCTTTTTTGGAGGTGTTCAGATCTGAGGATGAGCATTGAAGATTTTATGGCATAATAGGAATATCACAGAGCAATTAAAAATGTAAAAGGAATTACCTAGCACTTGCTAAGATAGTTGCCATCTATATCTTCTTACATCTTTGAAGTGAGCACTTTTGGCTAAATAGTTACTTTAAAGAAGTTTGTTTGTTTGTTTGTTTTGAGTGCTTTCAGAGTTTTTTTTAAAAAAAAGATTTTATATATTTATTCATGAGAGACACAGAGAGGCGGACCCCAGGATCATAACCTGAACAAAAGGCAGATGCTCAACCACTGAGCACCCAGGTGCCCCAAAGGAGTTTGTTTTAATTCAATCCCACACACTGTAGTTAAGGTAACAGTTACACAGTGGGCCTGATTAGTGAAATCCTACAATTTTGGTGAGGTTTTATTTGTTTAATTTCATATAAAGACTTTATAGGCAAGGAATAAGGATTCAGAAAGCTGAAATTAGAGATGTGAGCTAAAGACACTATTATATTTATTTATTTATTCAAGTTCCTCAGCGTAGAGCTGTTCATGGCTGTAAACATACCTAGACTTGCATTTACTGAACTTGCTGTTGTGAAATGTCTGTTTCTACCCTGAGAAGAGCTACTGAATATAAATCTGCTCTAACAGAGAAAGAAGTTTGAACAAGGATTTCCCCTCTGGGGCAGGACAAGCTCTGATTTGCCGTGTCAGTGTTATAAGAATGTTGGGTGGGGATGTCAGTGAACACTGACTAAATAAATAGGTAATGTCACTCCGTACAGCACAAACCAACATAAATCATGACCTAAATTTTTTTAAATCATTGTTTATCTCAACTAAGGTTGATATAATGTGATTAACGAAATATATAATAAAAATGTGCGTATAATGCTCACTTTTTATAAAAATTTTAAATTATACTATTTTACTCAGTCCTTAAAGCAGTTTTCTAAGGGAGCTGATAGTGTCTCTGCTTTGAACATTTGTCCCTGCAGACACACACATAACTAAGAGGTTCACCGTGTGATTTCCAGAAACACCCAGTTTTCCTTGGCTGGTGGACATGGTGGTCCTACTCTGAAGAGAACATAATGTGCATCATCTGCAGTATGTGGGACAATTACTGAGGGCCTTCTGACCAGATAGAATGTGCTCGATGGCAGGGTGAATGGCAACTTTCAGAAGGCATAATGGGTTAAGGGAGGTTTGTAGAATCCATTACAAACTTCTTCCATTGGGTTTTACTGTTGAATAACCAATAGAATGTTAAAAATAAAGCCATAATTAAAAAATGTAAAGTTTAAAGGCAGATATATATTTCTAGAAAAATTAAAATAATAAACATATAATGTGTACCTTTTGTAGTAGAATGTGCAAAGCTCTATTATTTAATTTAGTTGACAAGGCAAAGGCAAAAACTAGGAGGCCAGTTAAATTATTCCAGATGGTAGCTTGGATGATAAAATGGTAGCAGCGGAGGTGGCGAAAAGTGGTCAGATTCCACACGTAGTCTGCAGGTAGAACCAGGATAATTTGATGTGGGAGGTGAGGTGTCCACAAAGGAGAGGTGCAGAGAATGACTCCAGATGATGGAGTTGCCATTTGCTGTGATAGCAAAATGGTGCAGGTTAGAAATAGGGATTTGATGGTAATCGGTATGTGAATCACACATAATGCTTTGAAACTATGTGAGATCATTGAAGGAAAGCAGGTACACAAAACAGAAGCGGTCCAAGCAATGAGCCTTGGAACATTCCAGCATGTGGAGGCTAGATGATCGAGAGGAAGCATCAAACAAAGTTAAGGAGAAGCATCTGTTGAGGTAGCAAGAAAACTTCCAAAACTGCTTGTAAATTAGGATGAAGACTGAGAAAATGGACCATTGGATTCAAGTGCTGAGTGTGTGGAGGTGGGCAGGGGTCACTGGTGAACTTTCTTTCTTTTTTTTATTTATTTATTTTTTTTAATTTATTTCTGATAGTCACACAGAGAGAGAGAGAGAGGCAGAGACACAGGCAGAGGGAGAAGCAGGCTCCATGCACCGGGAGCCCAACGTGGGAATCGATCCAGGGTCTCCCAGATCGGTCCCTGGGCCAAAGGCAGGCGCCAAACCGCTGCGCCACCCAGGGATCCCTAAATTTTTTTTTTTTTTGAACTTTCTTTTACATACCTGTGAACTACTTCCATTAGATTATCTTATTCCCCCATACATAGCCATCTCCTGAGGGATTTTTTTTTTTATCACCATCTCCAATTTCATCTACATGCTCCACTCTTCTTATGCTGTCAAGAGATTTTATTTTATTGTTTTATTTTTTTAAGATTGTATTTATTTGAGAGAGAGAGAGAGAGAGAGAGAGCACATGCAGGGGGTAGAAGGAGAGGCAGAGAGAAAGCAGACTCCTCCCTCGGAACCTATCTCAGGGCTTGATCCCAGGACCCTGGGATCATGAGCTAAGTGGAAAGCAGACGTTTAACCAACTGAGCCACCCAGGTGCCCCAGTCAAGAGATTCTAAAATACGTAACCCTGTGCCATTGTTTCTTACCCAAGAAGGGTCTTCCGTCCATACAAAATTCAAATGAGGTTGAGGGTCCTATCTGACTGTTAAATTTATTGAACACATAATTGAAAATATCTACCAATAGAAGGCATCATTTCTCAGCTAGACCTTCACAAAGCGCTCCAAAAATTTCTCCTATTGGCTATCGAATGATACATTCAAATTGAACTATAAGAAAGATTTTCTGTAAGAAAGAGTCTTAGGGATTTGAGGTTGAGGTAGACATTAATTCCAGTGCTCAGTGAAAGTGTGTTTTTCTTCTCACAGTTCTTAGTTTACATTCTCTTTCATTTGAAGTTCCTTATTATTGATCATTTCTCAAGCACTGTAGGAAAGCAAATTTACAAGCATTCAATGTAATAAGATTAGGAAAAAAGTCATGTGATACTTTGTTGTCAAACACTTGCAGCTGCTGGATGTTGTTTTCAGCTTTTTATGGACCGTCACATTTTTTGATTCAGAGGAATATTTTTTAAACTCCTAGTAGGGAAAAAAAAAAAAAGCCCTTAATTTTGGCTTCCCACAGATGCCATTGTGGAAAATGTGCTTGGGAGGATGTTATTTAGTTGTCCCCTGGGATCTTAGTTTTCAGTATAGATTATTACTTCTAATCCACAATTTTACCTAGGAAATGGAAAACTGTGTGTTGACTCTGATTCACCAGCCCGCAATCAGCCTGCCCCCTGCTAAAGGGTTGGCTCCTGTGAGGCCTTCCCATCGGAGGCGTTGGCATCGGGGTGAAATTCTTTAATTGGGGCGTCTGCAGGCCACAAACGCTCTGGGTGAGGAGGGGTTGAGGGTAACAGTGTCATAAGCTGTCAATTTAGTCAGAGGGTGGTAATTCTCAGGTTTTGTGCTGATAGGAAAATCGGGCCAGTGGCAATCATTTCATCCACTAACTTGGTAAGAAGCCGTGCTTATGAACATAAACATTATTTTTCTTAAGGCAGCATTTTCAGCAAAGCTAGTCGTCTCTTTTTCCATGTTCGGGCCCTGCTGCTGCTCAGGATTTGCCCACAACCATCAGGCTCTTGGCATTTGAAGGTCAGTTTCAGGTTTGAGCCTTGAACTCCCTGCTTTTAAGTTCTGGATGATAAACATTTCTCACTTTTCACACTGGCCTGTCACTCCGATTGGTTTTATAGATATGTCAAGTTTTATTCAATTGCCGTGCTCTTTCAGTTAAGAACCTCTCAATATTAAAGACTGGATGTGAATACAATCGGCCACCTTCCCTAGGATTTCTCACTTAAATACATAATCTGCATTACCCACAGAGTATTAAAACATCTGTTCTCGAGTAGGAATGCAAGCATGTGCTTTTCTTTGCTGGCTTAAAAATAATTTAAAAACATAACCAAGATAGCTTTTGGGATGAATTCAGATAAGAGCAAGGGGAAGGGCAAAGAAGCATGTTTAAATGAATTGTTCCAGGGCATTCTTGTGTCTTTAGAGAACCTCCCGTCAGTTGTTCCTGGCAGGCATTTTTGTCTGCATGCCCTGTCTGCTTCCTAAGCTCTTTAAAAGTCAGACCTATATACATTATATCAGCTCGACATTCTGGAAATGTTACATCACTTCTTCAGGGTGACCTGAACCTTTTTTTTTTTTTTTCCTTCTCTTATAACACCTGGATTATTATTTTATTTGTTTAGTGACTGCAACAGTAATAAACCTAAGCAGCTTTCCTAACCCTTCTGTTGGGTATGAATGAAGTGCAAGGCTCCTTATCAGTTTGAAATATACTGTATGCAGTTGACGAAGAAAGCTGCAACATAAATCTTTGTAGGCCCTAAAAGTTTTGCAGTGGTTGCTATGCTACTCAGAGTAAACATTTGTATGTGTGTATTTGTCCAGGGAAGATTCATTGTAAATGTTATATTTTTAAAATTGCACTCGCCACAAAAATCCTAATAAAAAGACAAGCTATGGTTTTTTAGAGATATGTAACTATTTATTGTGAAATTATAAGCAATTCAGATGGTACTGTTCCAAACAGGAAGTCGGCTTTTCTTTTTCTGTAAAAGGAAAAGATGATAATGAATGCATAAAATATTTAAAGTAGCCATGATAAAATACCAAAAACGCTAAAATGTTGATTTTTCAAAAGTTAACACTGGAGAAGTCAATAAGAGAACTTACTCTTGCAGCCAGACTTGCTGTGTTGAGCTAGTAACACTGATTCTCAGATGGCCATTGCTTCCGCCGAACACAGAGGCTACCAGTTATCTTTCAAAAATAAAAGTAGAAATATATTTGTTTTTCAGTTATTCTTTCATATTAAATCCACTTTTGGTGGTCTACGCTCACTAGATTTTGACACTGTTGGGTTTCTTCTGTGATCACAGTAGCAGATTCTCAGTTTGGCTTTGTTTCGGCAAGTGAAAAATCACTCTTATGATAGGGAGGAGAAAATCTCTCCTATAAGAGGGAATATTTGGCTTAGAAAGGTTAAACTTCACCAGGGCAAGTATTTTGGTCTGTTTCGTTTGCAGAGCCCACCTCGTAGGCTTTTGAATAAATGTTGTGTGATTTAATGAATATAGTATAAAATTAATCTTTGCTGCTATAATAGGGAGTGAGAAGTCAACGACACCATGTGCTAGTTTGCTAGGGCTGCTCTTAAACACCATGGATTACGTAACAGGAACTTCTTTTCTCACAGTTCTTGATCAAGGTATCAACAGTAGTTTCCTCTGAGGCCTATCTCTTTGGCCTGTCCATGGCCTTTTTCTCCCTGTGGTCTTTACCCAGTCTTTTTTCTGTGTGTGTCTGTAAGCAGATATCCTCTTCTTCGAAAGACCAGTCATATTGGATTAGGGCCCTCCCAAATGATCTCGTTTTAACTGAATTACCTCTTTAAGGGCCCCACCTCTGAATACAGTCTCATTCGGAGGTACTGAAGACCTACGATACCAATATATGAATTTTAGGGGGACACAGTTCAGCTCACAACACAGCTTGTATCTATATGTATTTAAACATGCTGGTATCAATTCTCTAAACATGAATCTGTTTCCTTCCGATTTTTAGAGCCACGTAGCTTCCATTCAGAAGCTAGATAGATATGTACGCGTTTCTAGGGACATTTGGATTCTTTTTTATTTTTTGTTTTTTAGTTTTTAAAGCACTTTTTATTTTAACTGAACATGTACATATATAAATCTATAGAACATGTGTTATATATATCATACTAGCAATCTGATAGCAAATTTAAGAGTGAATCAAAAATACATATATTCATGGGACACCTGGGTGACTCAGTGGTTGAGCATCTGTCTTCAGCTCAGGTCATGAGCCTGGGGACCTGGGATCAAGTCCCTCAACTGGGCTACCTGCAGGGAGCTTGCCTCTCCCTCTTACCATGTCTCTGCCTCTCTCTGCCTCTCATGGATAAATAAATAAAAATATGTATATATATATATTCATGATCATAACAGTGTAAACTATATTCTGTAAATAATTGGATATACTTAATAGTTGCTTGGTTTGTGTTTTTAAAAATGTTGTCCAAAGCATGTAAAAGTAATAATTAGTATTAAAAAAAAAATGAAGAGAAAAGGGGCCGGATCAGCCTGAACAAGCTAAAAACGAACTCCTGTATGTATGTGTCAGAAAACTTCAGTGTACTAAGATTAAAAGAAATCCTAATACCCTCCAGTTCGTTTCTAATGGCTGAGTAATATACCATTGTATACATAAACCACATCTTTATCCATTCATCTTTCGATGAGTGAAATAAGTCAGTCGGAGAAGGACAAATATTATATGGTCTCATTCATTTGGGAAATATAAAAAATAGTGAAAGGGAATAAAGAGGAAAGGAGAAAAAATAAGTGGGAAATATCAGAAAGGGAGACAGAACATGAAAGACTCCTAACTCTGGGAAACAAACTAGGGGTGGTGGAAGGGGAGGTGGACGGGGGGTGGGGGTGACTGGGTGACGGGCACTGAGGGGGGCACTTGATGGGATGAGCACTGGATGTTATTCTATAAGTAGACAAATTGAACACCAATACAAATAAATTTATTAAAAATAATAATAATAAAAATAAAAGAAATCCTAATGCAAATTCCCCTTTTTAAAGTTGACCTAAAAACCAGATGAATTAAATGACTTGTCTAAAGACCATAAAAATCCATTGTAAGAGTTAGAAACAACCTTCAATTTTCACTACTGTCAATCTCGTTAAACCTCATACACAATTCTCTATTATATAAGTTGTATGCAAAAGGACATTTGGTTTCTTTAAAGGCAGGATAACTTGTATGTATTCTCAGAACAGGAAAAAAATGTCAAATTATGTTAGTTGTAGCATAGGGCACTGTCTCCCAAAATTTGCTGATAATCTAATGTAACAAAGAAAACTGAAGAAAAAAAAAAAAGAGTTCCACCCCCATCCCATACTTACTAAGGAGTATGGTTTTTTTTTTTTTTTTGGAAGCTTCCCAAAATTTCACTAAAGCTGTATTGGACTCATCCTTTTTTTTTTTTTTTTTCCTTTCTTTCTTCTCCTTCTGTTTTTTAAATCAAGATATAGTTGACATGTAACATTGTGAGAATTTAAGTTCTACACTGTGTAAATTTGAAACATTTATATACTGCAGTGTGATTCCCACCATAGTCTTAGCTAACTATCACATCACATAATGATTTTGTTTTTATAGTGAGAAGATTTAAGGTCTCCTAACATCTTTGAAGTATATACCACGGTATTGTTGACTATAATCACAATGTTGTATGTTCTCCAGCACTTATTAATTTTTAACTGCAAGTTTGTACCCTTTCACCAACACCTCCCCAATTCACTGCCCCCCCCCACCTGCCCCTGGTATCCACTCTTCTATTCTATTTCTACAAGTTCAGCTTTTTTTAGATTCTGTAAGTAAAATCATACAGTAGTTGTCTTTGTCTGAATGACTTCATATAGAGTAACTCCCTCAGGTTCCATCTATGTTGTCACAAATGTCAAGATTTCCTTCTTTCTCATGGCTGAATAATATCCCATTGTAGACATACACCACATTTTCGTTATCCATCCGTCCATCGATGGATACTTAGGTTGTTTCCATATCTTGGCTATTGTGAATCATGCTGCAGTAAGCATGGAATAAACATATTTTTGGTGTTCTGTTTTCATTCCTTTGGATATATATATATATATATATATATATATATATATATATATATATCCAGAAATAGGATTGCTGGATCATATGGTAGTTCTCTTTTTAATTTTGTTACAGAGCATCCATACTGTTTTCCATAATAGCTGAATAAATTTACATTCCCAACAACAGTGCCTAAGGACTTTTTGGAAACAATACCCAGAAGCACAAGTAACAAAAGCAAAAATCAGCAAGTGAGACTATTTAAACTAAAAAGCTTCTGCACATCAGAGAAACAACCAAATGAAAACGCAACCTGTGGAATGGGACAGAGCATTTGCAAACTATATATTGGATCAGGGGTTGACATCCAAAATATAGCAAGAATTCATACATTTCGATAACAAAACAATCTTATTTTAAAAATAGGCAGAGGATCTGAATAGACATGTTTTTTTTTTTCAAAGCAAACATTCAAATGGCTAACAATACATGAAAAGATGCTTAACATGACTAATCATCAGGGAAATGCAACTCAAAACCACAGTGAGATAACACCTGACACCTGTTAGAACTGTTAGAAGGGCTGTCATCAAGAAGACAAGAGATGGGTGTCGGCAAGGATGTGGAGAAAATGAACCGTCTTGTACCTGACAATTATATAGAATTCTTAAATTTAAAATCTGGAGAGACACTTAGAGGTGACAGAATTTACCAGCCATTGCTTTCCAGAGAAGGAAACTGAGGTTCACAGGTTTACAGTCTCTGCCCACATGCCCTTCTCTAAATGTGAGCAGCTCCAGGATTGGAGTCTAGACTCATCAACTCTTGATTAGGGCTCTTCTCTCAGGTCGTGCTGTCATTCAGAATGACTTCCACCAAGAAATTCAAAAGACCTCATTTTGTTTAGAACTCTTCTTAGTGCCTGGCACTGACATTTTAGAAATGCATCGTTTGACAGGACATTTCACTGCATAGAGATTTCAGATCTTCTGCTTTTTCACCATGTGTCCTTTCAAGTAAGGTACCTGAACATCTAGGCTGGGACTAGTCACCAGGTGACAACTTCTGCACGGAAGGGCAGAAAAGCTTTTTTCAGGTTTACTAAGGGCTTTGATTTAGTTTATGTTACAGAACACCAAAAACATTGCTTTCCATTACTGATTACTGACCATTTTCATCCACTAAACAGTCTTAGGGCAACCAGTAACTTAGTGATAAGTATCTCTTTTCATGGTGTGGGAAGAGTAGAGTACGAGAGTGGAGAATGAGCAGATCCAATTTAATTCAATGCACTCAGCCCTACAGAAGTATTTTTAGATACAAAAGATATTGTTAGAATTCTTTAGACACCAGATCTTGGAGAAAAGTCTATGAGGCGAAAAAGAGTAGTTTTGGGTTAGAGGAAATATTAAAACCTAAGAAAACAGAAGACATTATTCCCCAAACTTCTGTTTTCCACCACTCTCCCTTTTCTCTGAGAATCCCTTTAGACAACTTAAAAGCAGAATTACAAAAGTGAACAACTTGGTTGTTCCTCCAGTGGGTGTGGTTAAGAGTCATGAGAAAGCCCTTAAATGAAAGCACTGCTTCCTCTGTTCTTTCCAAAGATTGATTATTTGAATCCAGGGGAAGCAAGTTGATTAGCCCCTCCTGTTTTGGGGTGGGAACTGCTCTGTGTGTGTGTGTATTGTTATTGTTGTTTTAATGGTTATTTTATTTTAACGTAAATATTTAGACACTCGGAAGTTTGTGACATCAACCAATATATGCACGCAGAAATGTATGCTAAGTTGTGTTTTCCTAATCTTTGTCATTTCATGAGATTGATATTCTGATATCTCATTGAATCCAAGGTGTGCACGTTTTGTTTCTTCTCTGTCACAGGCTTAGTTTGTTTTGCTTTCTTTTCTATAAATACTTCAAACTTTATCTCAGCAGTGTTGATTTCAGTTGGAACTTTTCATTACTTCAAAAGTAATGCTTTATGCAGAGTCTCAAATAAACGTGGAAACAAAATAAGCCAACCCATTCTTGGATTGTGGGCTAATTGAAAATAGCTTAAATCACAATTTGATATCATACCTAAAATATCCATCTGCACTCTGACATTTTAGTGAGGAATATATTTTTGTTTTAGCTTTCTACATTTACTCTCTGTGTGCAGATCATGACACCTTTGATTTGTTTTATATCGTCATAATCATGAGTAATAGCTCAGTTATTCTTTGAGTCTTACTGACCCTTAATTTTCACTTTATATAAACATACATTTTGGCTTATATTTTAAAAATTTGCAAAACATTTGTATTAACCTTTTCACATTATAAATTTAACCAGCATTACCAAATTGGTTCAATTAACAATGAAAGCTTTTATTAGATAATTGTTTATTTATATCCATAATATAGTTATCAATTATAATAGTATTATCAAAGCAATTTTGCATTTCTTGGACAACTAAAAAAAAGTACTGGAAGTAAATAGAAATGTATTACATTTGGTTTCTACTCTCCAAAGTTGGATGGAATAATTGAAAACATCTTAGTGCTAATATTTTAGCCAGACTCTTGATATTATTGAAATTAGATCTTTAAGAATGAAATCAGTGTTGACCCAAGACAGCCACATTCATTTCTGCTGATTATGCTCTATAAAAATGCCCCCCTTCCTGGCAGAGAAGGCTCTGTACCCATAAAGCTATGAGCTCAAGCAGGGGATATGCCTGTCCCAGAGACTAGTGGTCTTCTGCTTTTTTTTTTTTTTTATCCATTTTCTAATTTATTAGAGCAGCTTCTGCTTTTCAAGCCATGTGCCCACAGAATAGCCTAGAAAGGTGATCTTTTTCAAATTGACCCAATTGAGATATATGGCCAACAATGACTCTGTTATTAATGAAATTTTCATGGATGAATCGTGTTTCAAGAAAGACCATTATAAATGGTAAAGATTTACTGTGTGGATCACAGGAGGGGAGGGTATTGCATACAGGGGAAGGGGAGCGGTATTTGGCATGGCTCTGTGATGAATATGACATGTGCAGTAGTTAGTGAAGAGACTGGATTGATTGGAACAAAATGTGCATGTCTTTGATGAGTAGAGGATTAGATGGGAAAGGTGAGCAGAGGTCAGATGGTGAGGATCCTGAGCGCAGGGTAAGGAATTTGAATTTTATCCTCTAGATGAGAAATCACTCTAGGCATTTGTCCAAATTCATCACATGATCAGTGATAACTTATTTTAGGTAGATTAACAGGGTTAATCTACCAGGGTTATGCAGCACAGAATAAAGGAAATAAGGAAAGATTGAAGACAAGGAGACCAAGTCAGCTGCTGCTATAAATAGTACATGGTTTCCAATATCTGGCCCAGGATCCAAGTAATCAGGATGAAAAGGAAGAGCTAATGTGACAGTTTTTTAAATTATCATAACAAATGTTAAAACTTTTACTGGATCTCTAAAAGGAATATATATTTATTCTTAAAATGTTAAAAATATGGACATATATTGTATATATGTATGCATATTGAATCGAGGTCTATTTATATATATAGCTTGGGGATTCTTTCTGTCATTTACCACATTGTAGGTGTTTCTTTTATTAATAAAAATTCTTAGAGGGCCTAATTTTTAATGACTGTACACCGTTTCAGTCTGAGAACAGTACAAGTAACTATTCCAGTATTATAAATTTAGATTTGTTATCTACTTTCTGTTATTGTAAATAGTACTGTAATGAACATCAATTGACATGTTTTATTCCATGCCCTTCCTCTCCCCTCCTCAGCAAAAATAATAATAAATAAAAATAAAAATAATAAAATAATTTGAGCATGTGTTCATGTATTTATTTCGCCTATTTTGATTTTAGTTCCAATCTACCCCTCCTTCCCTTTAGTATGCTTTAAAAATTGGTGGTTTCGGGGACACGTTTGTTATTGAATTTCTACTGAAATGACTGCCTCATTTGTTGATTACCATTTAAAATGATGTATTTTAATCCATTCCTCTATACCTGGGCTTTTAGATTATTTTGAATTTCTCTCGATTTCAGACAACACTGTGATGAGTATCATAGCACATAATTCCATGTGCACAAATAAAAGAATATAAACCTCAAAAGTGGATATCAGGGACATGGGTCATATAAGTCTTTTGTTCTAATATCCTGTATACATCCATTAAATCAACTGAAGTGGTTGTACCAGTTTACACATACTTCTGCAGGCGGAACAGAGAAATTCCAACTTACCCACATCCTTGGCAATCCTTTCTTTTAAATCCTTTCCAATCTCATGTACATGAAATAGTATCTCCTTTTTTGTATGTAAAATAATACTCACTTTGTTTTGCATTTCTCTGATAACTAATGAATTTTAACATGCTTTTATATGTCTGTTGGTCATTCAGGCCTCTTCTCTGGAATTCACCCATTCTCTATTGAGTTGTTGGGGTTTTTTTGTATATTCTGGACACTAATCCTGTGACAGTTATGACATTTATCAGGCTGTTCGTACAGTGTCTGTCTTTTAATCCTGTCTATTAAAAACAGTACGGGCAGATGTATTAGTTATTTTTTATGGTTTGGGTGTTCTCTATCTTGGCTAACAAGTTCTCCAATGTGAAAGGTTTTTGCCTGTGTTTTGTTCTTATTCTTCATGAGGTAATTGTCTGATACTCATTTGCATGACTGCCTGGTGATTTTCCAGATTGAGGAAAAGTGAAACACAAAAGAAAAATTTGGTCAAGTGTATTATAGTTTCCATTGTAAGTCCCTAACAGAACCGTAAAGACATTTTCCTTTTTATTTAAGCAACAGATATCCACATCCACCATGGTTTGCGGTCATGAAGGTTGATGTCTTTCTCATTGACTGCACAGAAAATTTGTTGGAATTCATTGACATGAAGTCTTTGCAAAGCAATTGCTTATAATTTGGGTTGAATAGTTTCCACTTCCCTTACATTTTCAGCCCTAGTTTACCTGACTTCATGCCTAAGTCCAGAAGAAATACATCATTGTCCTTTTTAAAACAGTTAACATAAGATTTATTTTACTTTCAGCAATTCACAGAGACTGTGAGCCCTTCTGTGTTACCCCCGTCAGCTTTGCCACTGGATCTCCTTAATAACGCTGTCACTGCCTTTAGTACTTTGGAAGATCTTATTCGGTATCTTGAACCAGACAGATGGCAGTTGGACTTGGAAGATCTATATAGGCCAACTTGGCAACTTCTTGGCAAGGCTTTTGTTTTTGGAAGAAAATCCAGAGGTAAGTTCTCACTTAAGATTAGAATCTCATTAAATTTTCTTAGCAGTTTTAATGTTCCAGAATCTTCTGTAGCTTCTAAGGAGTAGAGTTTAAAATTCTTCCATGATATATGTAGGTAACCCATCTTTGTAACATTTAAGCATATTTACACACTAAATAATGCATACAAAAAGAAGCAATTATAATTCAGTAGGTTTAGAAGATTAAAAGGGATCATTATGCCAAAAATTCTTATTTCTTTAATTCAAAAATATCATTTTGATGAAGTCCTCTCTTAGATCTCAAGAGAATCATTGCTTATTCAAATCTAATATTTGTGGTATTTTGATTTAGAGATTCAAGAGAGATTAGCTGCTTAGCTGCTAAACCAGATTTGGGCCTAGAAAAGGGAGAGAAATAAAAATCAGTACCTACCATGTCCCTGTGGGCCAGGATTATATAAATGTCCATCTCCTAAGCCTACAAACTTCTATAAATAATATGGAAAATAACAGTGGCTCATCATAAATTAGAACTGGTAGTTTCCAAGACAGGATTCAGAGCAAGAAAAGAATGACTGAAGGGAATCCACAATATGATAATTTTTCTGTCTATAAATTTGCCTCTGAAATGATCACATGACCCTACGAACATATCTCCCTTCACCGTTGATAACTAGATTTAATTCCACATAGTTGAGAAATTAGAAATAATATTAATGGAGTCTTCCCTAAGGTTAGCTAATTTTCCTCATAACATTAGGATTGGAAAGTCTCCATATCAGGCACAAATGTGAAACAGTAATAGAAATAACTGGCTAATTATAATGCACTCAAAAAATCTGTTGCAGGCTCTCAGAAACATTGAAGTCTACCCAGGGTCACTCTAGAGGATGGAATGACAGTCTGGAGAATTTATATGGAAGGAACAATGTTTAGTTAGTTTGAGCAATTCACAAGGGCAGATTGCACCAGACTTGTTCTTCTAAATCTTGTCAGAAAGAAACCCGATTCCTGCCCTTTCCTGCTAAGAGTTGCAGCCCTTCTGGATCAAGAGCTTTAATCTCAGCAGGTCATGTCCAGACTTGCCCAACCATGGTATTTTGCTATGCCAACAGACGTGGTTTCCTTTCAGCAATATTTGAAATCGGTGTTCAAGTGCAAGGGCAGCCGAATCCTGTCCAGATGCTGGAAGCTGTTACATATTTATAAGATTTGATCTTGATGAATAACTTGATGAATAACTTATGAACACTTCCCTTCCCTCCCACTTAGGAACAGGAAAATGAGGATCTGCAAGGCTGGCTGAAACCGTTGTGAATAGAGCCTTTGTTAGATTTGAAGTAGATTATCATGTTGATCTGGAAAAAGCAAAGGGAGTAAACCAGGTTCTAAGCTCAGATCTTGTTTTTGACAGCTTATCTCAGGATTCGAGCCTAAAAATCTCCCTTCTAGCCATGCCTTTACGCCTGTACCTCTCCACCTGGTGTTCAGGGAAGATTTGGCCAGAGGCTAGCGTTGTATTTAAAAGCATCCAGCACTGAACCAGATCTTTCAAATATTCATTTAGCACTTTCCAAATTGAAGCCCTTTGCAGTTTGCCAAAACTATTAACTTTTTAAGCGTACAGTAAGTGTGAGAAAAGCAGTGTATATTTTTGGAACTCTACATAAACTAAAATGCAGGTGTGGGATAACATCTATATAGACAAAACCAACTCCCCTCCCAAGAGTATTTCTACAAAGGAACAAGGAGTAAAACGTTTAAAAGCTTCTAATTAGACATCGAAAGTGATTTTCCACAGAATAAACATATCACAGTGTTACCACATTCATCTTAGAAAGACCACCCTCAGATTGCATCACAGTAATAGAATTTCCTTGAGTTGAATATCTTGAAAGAATGAGCAACAAAGAAGTAAAGTGTATCCGTGATTTTTTTTACAGTCCATACTATCTTTTTAGTAAAACTTGCAATATTGGTGAATCTCAATAAGAAAATCTGCATTAGGATAAATGACTTTAATTGGTGCCATACTCCAAGTCTTCATTCTTGAGAAGGACAAACTAATGCATGCGTGTCTCAGGAAGTAGCTGGAGAAAGGAAATACAGAACCCAAACATTGATTTTTATTCTTCAAATATTTTGCAGAGGGAAACCTCCATAAGACTAAAATTATAAAAAAAATATGTGTTGGATGTGATCCTTCACTCCCTTCTTTTCTCTTTCTTTTATTTCTTTCTTTTCTTATTTTCTTTCTTTCTTTCTTTCTTCTTTCTTCTTTCTTTCTTTCTTTCTTTCTTTCTTTCTTTCTTTCTTTCTTCTCTTTCTTTCTTTCTTCTTTCTCTTTCTTCTTTCTTCTTTTCATTTTTCTTTCCCAGAAGTTCTGCATAGTGTTTGGAGACTTATTTTAATGAAGCTTAGGTGAGCTGGGAGCCTTAGTTAGGAGTAGGAAGCTTAAATTTCAAATAAGATATGCCAGATTGAAAATCCTTAATTGTATTTGTAGTGTACACTGCATTAATGTTTTTCTGGAGGGTTTTTGGTCTTTTTTTTTTTTTTTTTTTTTGGTGTTTTTGTTTTGTTTTTGGTTTTGGTTTTTTTTTGGTTTCTGTTGTTTTCTTCCTTTTCTTCCTCTAGCTTAGGGTTTTCGTGCATACCTTGCTACTGCAGAAAAAGAAAATATCTTATTTTCTAAATCAGGCTTACCCAGTACTTAAAAAGGGCTTTTGACTGTTGTGTCAAATATGATAAATGAGTGGAAGCTAAGTTGCAAGTGTGTTTAAATTTTCACATTGTAGCAGGTATCATAACTCAGTTCACTTGGGAAATCTATCTAACCTTTTATTGTGGTTAAGTAAACATTTTAAAGTGAACTTATACAGTCTCATTTTCTAGTTCCATGAAATACTGTGTTTAAAACTGAGGTAGGTGAATATCCTTTGAAAGCTGAGAGCTTCATTCACATTCTAAAGAGGTATAAATCTTGAGCACTGAAAATTTTGGCAACTGGCTTTTGTTTTGTGTGTATGTGCATGTTTTCAACTTTCTAAACCCTTCTGGCCTACATAGTAACTTCTAGAGAAAAGATTCGGATAAACTCATATACAGCTTTAACAATGAAAGAGCAGTATGTACATACACTATTAGCTCATCAAAATGAAGTCAGGTGAAGTACGTGACGTCATTTAACTCAATTATCTCATTACTTTTATTAGCGGTAAGTTGGTCTTTTATGGCACTCAAAAGAATGAACTCATTTCCTCTTAAATATTTAAAAGCTTTCCTTTCACAGGATCATTTTTCAGATGAAAGGGAAATCTTTAAATACTCAAAACAGTGATTTTTTTTCTATTGAGTTGGAAAAAAATCATTTTTTAGCTAAATGAGATGTTGAAATGAACTTTTGGAATTAGTATCCTCTTGGCATTTCCCTATACTTGACCAAGGATTTAGTCAATCATATAGTTTATGTGTGCTTGTAATTTACAATTGCCTATGCATGATTTATAATGTATTTCTTGAAAATACTTACATTGGCTTCCTTTGATGTTTCAGAAGGTGATCACATGTACAAGTCAATATAAAATCATAAACATGCAACAAGAAAACAAACATTTAATGCTTTATTACCTTGTCATTTTAAAGTCATTTTAAAATTATTGGCACTTAATTTTTAAAACTGGAATACATAGTGATTATTATTACTTGAAACCATCTTTAACCAGGAAATTTGTTTCTTCTTTTCAATTCTTTTTTATAATATTTCCCAGATTGGTGAAAAGATATTTAATATTTAACCAGATTTATTCTATTTAGATAACACTACAAGTTTTAATAAAACCTTTATTTTGAAGAAAAAGATCTGATGAGTTGTATGTTATCCAAAACTCTTCAATTTTATTGGAATTGCTGTTGGAATATTTCTAGGGGGATAAAAGGCAAAGGTACAGAGCAGAAATTAAAATTATATTAGAGATGCTTATACTAATAAGTACTATTCGTGTTCATATAAAATCATCTTAAATATGACATGCTATTTTGATATAATTTAGCTGAGGCAAAGTATCATTTTGTAGCTAAAAACAATGATTCTTTGAGAATTTACTACAAGAATCTGATGAAAGAATATTTTTGTTTGGTCTTCACAAGTAGGTATTCTTTTAAAGAATAAAACACTACATAGTTAACCAACTTACTTAAAGAATAGAGACAGTCGTTATCAATTAGACCTCTTTTCCCTCCTTTAGAAGGAGAACAGAAATCTGAAGGAGTCTAGTTAAACTGAATTTCAAACACTATGAATTACTCAGTGCGCGAGAAGCAGGGATTTTTGAGCAACCTCAGCCTTTTTAAATGTATCATTGTTTTTTTTTTTTTTTTTTACTCATGGTTTACTCAATTGTCCTCAAAAATTCATTTTCTTCACGCCCTTTTTATGAGTCTTATTGCCAGAAAAATTATATAAAGCTCTAGTTGCAAGTTTCTGTATGTTGTTTCTCATTCACTACAAGAGCTTCTAATCCTTTTAAAAATTGCATTTGTTTTTTAATCCAAGCATTCATCGTTTTACATTCTATTCTTCCCTCCAATGCTCCCCTTGTTTATTTTCTTATGAGGTTAAAAGGTGTAGCCCTCTTTTTCTCTATAAAGTTTCCTATTTATAGCTCTCAACTGTTTTGTTGGCTCTGTTCTTAATATTGCACAATGGCATCTCTTTAATGGTCAGTAAGTCATAATGAAGCTTTGTTTACTCTAAAAGAAAAGTCCAACTTGCCAGCTGCGTAGCCCTAAAACCTAGTGAAAATAAGAAGGGATCTTGTTGGGGGTATTGTTGGTGAAATATATTTCTCTATGAAAAGAGCTTGATGAAAAATAAATTCAAGCTCAAAGCATGAACGTGTATTTTTCTTTGCTTTCTTTTATGCCACTATATGAAAAGAGCTTGATGGAAAATAAATTCAAGCTCAAAGCATGAACATGTATTTTTCTTTGCTTTCTTTTATGCCATGTAGTGGTGGACCTGAACCTTCTAAAAGAGGAGGTAAGACTATACAGCTGCACACCTCGTAACTTCTCGGTGTCCATAAGGGAAGAACTAAAGAGAACCGATACCATTTTCTGGCCAGGTTGTCTCCTGGTTAAACGCTGTGGTGGGAACTGTGCCTGCTGTCTGCACAACTGCAATGAGTGTCAATGTGTCCCAAGCAAAGTCACTAAAAAATACCATGAGGTGAGTATATCATTTTCTTTTGGGGTTCCTTTGTGTCTTAACAAATAATAAAACCATAAATCTGATATGAATTTTTGTTTGGAAGGGAGAGGTAGCCTTCATGGGAGAAGAATGAATAAGGTGTACAAAATAGTTCGTTTTCATTTTTTTTTGAATTGGGACCTTTAACTCAAAAACTCAGGTATTAAAGGCTTGGAAAGCTTGTCTTCCAGTTGTACAACACGGGTAGTCAGTGAAGGTTTTATCTGTCATACAAAAAAACAAACGTGTTCTGCAGGGGAAAAAAAAAATGGGTGGAACTTTTCAACATTACACTTTTCAAAATATGAAAGGAAAATATTTTAAAGACAGACTGGGAGACAAATTATTGTCTCTGTTGGAGAAAGGAGATCTTTGATATTTATTTTTCCATTTGGGGCAATACGGGAACATAAGTCCCAGGAAGACATATTCATAATTATACCAATCTTCCCAATATTCATGTTGCCCCAAATAGCATGTTAAGCCTCTTATGGTTTCCTTTCATCCCTTTATTCTGTGGAATTAAGGAAAATATAGAAATTAAACATTAGTAATTATTGTTTTTCAGAGCCTTGAGAGCCTTAGAACTTACTCCAAATTTTTGTAAGTGCTAGACTACCCCCAGTGATACCCATCCTTTCTCCAGCAGCATCGCGTAGCATCCATACATCAGCAAGCAAAACATTCTTGATGGGTTAACCTTCATTTTTACAAAACGTTTACATTACACCAAACCAAAAATCTGCCCTCCTGCCTTCATTTCAGTATATCATCACTTCATGACTTTTAATCTTTGCCACTAAACCAGAGAATAAATAATCTGCTTAGTAAGTAAGATGAAATTTCATGTGCATAAGGACATCAATAAAACAATAAAATTTAAATAACTATTAGGTTATTTAAATATGCCCCGTATCATAAACTGTGCTTTATATGACAGGGCCGAGCCGTCCTCCACCAGTGTTGTATCGCAGCTGATGAGTGGGATAAAACGCTGGATTCCGATGGACAAGGAATCCTGTTTCCATCCTAGATCTACCATTAACTTGTAACCATCAGCAGGCAACTTAACTTCTATAAGATAAATGTAAAATATGGTAACCTCTCAGGTTTTTTCCAGCTATGTGATCCTATGATAATCAGTAGATTGCCATATTTGGAAAGTCACATCGAAAACTGGCAGTCTATGATTTAAAAAAAAAAAAAAAAAAGCCTGTTTACCACCACTACTCCTGTTCTACCTTCATTTCTACATCCCATGCTTCTAAAAGATCCTTGTGCTGGTAACAGTCTCCCTCCACTAGGTTTTTTTTTTTTTTTTTTTTTTTTAAACAAGTTTATCACTTGCTGAGCCCACATCATGCTTTTGGTCAGGCCAAGTGTATCTCCCTCCGTCCTATTCTTATAGATTACTCTTCAAATAACAGTGGTTTTAGGTTTGCGAAGAACGTTGCCACAGAGGATGCAGCATCTATTTTAGAGTCTCAGGTGAAACTGGTATGTGAGGACAGACTGTGGGCAGTGCTCGTAAGCTCACCGGCCCTCTTCCAGAACGACATCACTCCATTATTCTTTAGCCGTTGGGTGGGGTGCTTATGCCTGCATTATCTGTCTGTACACACATATCAGTAAGGATGTTTATCTAATTGTATGACCTCCTAGTACAAGTTTCCCACAACTCTCTCTGATGCACGTGTGTGTGGAAGTATAATTATATGGTTACCTACTCCACATTTCCCACAAATATCTCCAGAACAATCATGTCTTAATTTTTTTATTAAAATGCTCAGTGGGAATCGTTAATTTTTCTGCCATAGGTTTTTGTTAACAAATTACCTTCTGAGAAAAAAAAAAAAAAGACAGTTTGTCTGTTTGGTGTAACTCATCATTTCTGAGGCCTAAATTTTTCTTAGTCCTCTATTTTGGAAGTAAGTTTGGAGTTTAGTACTATTCCTAAATAAGTGAAATTATTTTTAAACATAATTTCACAGAGTTTGAAAACCATTAAGTCATTGAATACCATTACTGTGAATCTAGCGACATAACTCCCTTAAAGTGAAGCCCATCTCAGGCCTTTCGGTGACTACTGTTCCAGTTTTCAGTTTGGAGATTATTCTACCCCAGGGAGAGGGAAGAAGCAAAGACAGAGTTTCGGCATTCTGATTTTTCTCTCCTTCATCTACCTCTACTATAGGGTAGGCTCCTACCTACAAGGAGGCTACTATGCCAGCCTCCCTAACTATTAAGCTGAATTATATTCCTTGTGTTACTACTCTATAAGTTATTCCCTGTTTGGTTCCTTTACCATTTTCAGTGGGTTTTGTTCAACCATTGAACCATAAAATAAGTTCAGAAAATTGAAAGGCTCATAATATATAGGATGATATTATTGTTCCATGTTAGGATATTATAGTGTAATCTTATTACTAAGGTGAGTCTTATTGCTTTCATATCGATTACCAGATATTATTTATTGGAACCCATTTTTGCTCTTCCAAAATGGTTTTTCTATCTCCCAAATAGGATTTTTCAGAAAGCAAGACAGGAGCTTTACATAAGTATGAACTTAGATGTCACCTCTTCCTTGAAACACTTCCTACGTCCCTGCCAGTCGTAGCATAACGAGTTCATCTTCTGTGCCGCGTGTAGAACTTGAGAGATGTCTCGATTAGAGAATTTTTGCTATTTCATAATTATTACTTATTTTTATTTGTTTTTACCAAATTGAGAACTAGGAAAGAACAAAGATCACATTGCAGTGTAGCACTTAACAAAACACACTCCCAGGCCAGACATCCAGGGTTTGAAGCTGTTTGGCTTTGAGCAAATGACTCAGTCCCCTGCACCTCCCATCTCCTCGTGTGTAAAGTGGACATCTAGCTCCATTGTGAGGATTCAAGGAACTGACAAAACACTTAGAACCAGGTCTGGTACATTCCAAGCCCATAATATGGAAAGAGTCAATAGCTGCTCTCTCACTCACCTCTATCCCCCCTGTGGCTTTGATGATGGCAAATGATCAATAAAGATTTAATGAACTATGCCCAGAAGAGTACGCTCTTTCAGGGAAAAAGATCTGTAGGATCCTCTGACAATAGAATTGTATTTGTTCCTCTCTCCCATTCCTAATTAGCCTGACATTCATCTTGTTTGTATAATTTTTTTTTTTTTTGGCAACATGAAGTACAGACTTACTTTTCTTGCATAGATCTGTTTGAGTACAAAGTAGAGACCCCAGCAGCCTTCCTCTAGTACTGAGTCCCACCCCCCAAGGTCCTGCAGCACCCAAAATTTAATGGCACTCTGTTTACACAGTGGAGGTAGTGGTACATGTTCATCCCTTTCTTTCTGTACCTCATCTAATCTCTTCCACGGTCTCTGATTTTAGCTTTTTCCCTTGATTATTCAAAGGTTTGTAATTTTAGTTTAAACCTCTCTTTCAAAACTGTGTGAGATAGCATGCTCCTACCTTCTTTCTTCTACAGTGTCATAAACTTTGTCCTGAAAACTGTCTTCTTTAACATTATCTGGGACTTCTTGGTTATTTTCCAAGTCCTTTTCTTCCAAAGTCAAAACTTTGGAAAAGAAATTAAGAAGGAAAGCACTAATTAAGCCCCGTCCTGTGTATTAGAATTTCTTATCTAAGATTCAGTATAACTAGAACATTATGAGATTCTTCTACTGTTTGTAAATCTCCACAAACACCAGGGGATGAAGACTGGGGGTGTGGTAAGGGGGGTGCTTTTATTTGGTGACTGCATCTTGACGTAACCACTTGTAGAAGAAAGAACGATTGTAGGATTGTAGCCTGGCATGGCTGCCTGTTAGGACTGTATATGGTAGCTTCTCTAACCCTTACCTTTTATAGTAATTTTTTTTCCCCCTACTAACTGGGAAAATGTATCCAAGCAGAGATAGGAATTAAAGACATTGGCTACACCAGTACTGCAGTTTATCTAGCCACTCAACCTCATTCCAGAAACAGTTCTTAACAGAAGTTTGATAAGGTGTAGCACCAGTATCTTAAGAGTAGTTAGTTTTGATGCCACATTAAGTTGTTCAAAATACTGACACATAAAATAGTATTCAATCGTTTCATGTTAAAATAATAGAGTCTCAGTGATTTGTCTTCTAGAATTCCAAACGTAATAGAAAATCTGCTTTAAAAGTTTCCTATTTCTCTTAGTTATTCCAAGACTTTGCAGCTTATCTCTCTAGAAAGTTACTAAGTGGAATATATGGCTAATTATATATTCTGAGTCTTTATAAAATTATCACCTATCACTCTAGTAATTCATCTTTGGCTAAAGTATGAATACCGGCTATGTCCCTATTCTCTCTAAAGCTTCTGTTCACTCATGTGTAAAATAGGGGTAATAATTGTAAATTACTTCATAGGATTCTTGTGAGTCAAAGTATGTAAAAACTTTATTACAGTGCCTGGCACCCAGTAAGCATTCAAAAAATGTTAGCTGATTAACCTTTGATATGGCCACATACTCCAAGTGAGGTATACATTCTCTGCGTTTCTCTTTTAAATCTTCAAGTGGAACAGTCATAAGATTTGACTTGTGCCTTTTTGGATTAACGAACATTTTCCAGGAAGGATATCTTTTAGAAGTTGCTCTATGAAGTTATCTGTGTCCTACCCAGAGGGCAGAGAAACTAGGCCGCTTCATTCATAATCCGAACAAACACAATTCCCGAAACTTTATTTCTAATAGGAGAAGTACAGATACACATTGAATAGGTGGTTCTTATCAAATTCTTCAGATAATCTTTCATCGAACACATAGCTGTGCCCTCCTGTCACAGTGTCAAAAAGAAACCTCTTTAGTATCCGTGTCTATTTTGCAGTATTTTTGTATTAAAAAGCCAGACTGCAAATTAACTTCCTGTGATAGAGGCATCACTGTTATTATCACCCAACCTCCATATACTGCACGGTAGGATCCAGCTGCACGAAGTTAGCTGTGACGAAGGCTGATGTCTATGAAGTACATCTAATCCATCTCATCAAGTTTATAGAGGACTTGAAGCGTAGCCAAGAAAATTAATGAGTGGCATAATTGAGCAAACTCAGCTGTAGAGCGATCGTGTTTCCTTCCACGGTATTGCAGCGCTTGTATCCCTTCAAGTATAAATATTTGTTACACGTGTGAAAAAATGAATGAGTGAAAGCAACCGACAAACAGAAAAAAGGCCTGGGCGGTAGGGGTTTCGGAATAGTGAACCAAGGTAAAATTCTCTGTGATATCGTCAGGGGAGTAAAATAAAGAGGGTGCAGTGGGTCTTTCAACATAAAGACTGTTCTGTATGTGGGGGCAGCGTCCTTCCAAGTGGCCGGTATTAAAATGTCCTTTCTGTTGTGAAAGGATGATCATTTAGAATTTCTCCCTTTTTTAAAAAGATTTTATTATTTTTTTTCATGAGAGACACAGGCAGAGAAGCAGGCTCCCTGGGGTGGGGGGAGCCTGATGCAGGACTCGATCTCAGGACCCCGGGATCCTGCCCTGAGCCAAAGGCAGACGCTCAACCACTGAGCCACCCAGGGGCCCCTAGGATCTCTCTGCAGGGTCGGGGAATGTGTTCCTGATGCCTTCACTAGGAAAAAAAAGAAAAAAAGAAAAAATCAAAATTCTATCAGTCTTCATTGGGCTGCAAGATTCTTCTCTGAAATTTTGCTTGTCCATGAATCAAAAGTGGTAGACATCGTTTGACTTTAAAGATGACATCTACGTTGTTCCTTTCAGGTCCTTCAGTTGAGACCAAAGAGTGGTGTCCGGGGATTGCATAAATCTCTCACGGACGTGGCCTTGGAGCACCACGAGGAGTGTGACTGCGTGTGCAGAGGACACACGGGAGGATAACCACATCGGCACGCGCAGCCTCTCCCAGCGCAGCGCGGCTCCGTGGCTGACCTGTTCTAGAACTTGCGCATTATCTCCATCCATAATCTCAGTTGTTTGCTTCAGGGACCTTTCATCTTCAGGATTTTACAGTGAGTGTTCTAAGAGAGGAGACACCAGACGGAATTAGAAGTGGTGCAACAGCTCTCTCTTGAGAGGAGGCCCAGATGACAGGAGAAAAGGTTTGGGGTTGCAAGGGGAGAAACAGAACAAAACAACAGAGAACTGTTGTCCATCGCTAGCCAGTGGCAGAGTTAGCATGTCCTTCCTCCGCTCGCTGGGCTGTGGACTCCAGCTGTCTGCATACGGCGTAGGCTAAAGTCAGTCCAGGAAAGAACTGTGTGCAAATGAGCACCTGATTCTGTTGCCTTGCTTAACTCTAAAGCTGCGTGTTCTGGGCTCGCGATCGCAGAAATCTGGAATTGTTTCCTTATATTCACATATATAAGCCAGAGTGTTCTATGTTCTACAGACTTGGTTCTTACGAAGGAACGATGTTTCTATGAATCAAACTTGTCTCGTGCTGATAGGAAAGACTGGATTTTTCCATGTTTCTTACTAAAATTTCTACCATTTAGAAGAAGAGAACTACAGTCATGGTTTGGAAGAGACAAACCTACAAAAGAAGAGTGGCCTTATCTTCACTTTATCTATAAGTTGGTTTATTTGTTTTATTGTGTACATTTTTATATTCTCCTTTTGACATTATAACTGTTTGCTTTTCTAATCTTGTTAAATATATCTATTTTTACCAAAGGTATTTAATATTCTTTTTTTATGACAACCTAGATCAACTATTTTTAGCGTGGTAAATTTTTCTAAACAGAATTGTTATAGCCAGAGGAACAAAGATGATATGAAATATTGTTGCTCTGACAAAAAATACATGTATTTCGTTCTCATACGGTGCTAGAGCTTAGAGTAATCTGCATTTTAAAATACTGAAGTGGGAAATCAGTAGGATTTGGTAAGTCGCGAAGACTTTTTGAAAATAAGTGATATCTTTCCCCCCTGTTATTGGAGATGCAAATAAAAAGCAACATGGGAACGTAGGCATTCAGATCCGGCCGTGACTAAACCCTAGCCCTTCTTTTGGGGAGTGTGAGCCTAGCTCAGAAGAAAAAAGCACCTTGTGAAAAGACTGGACAGCTTCCTGACAAAGCGCGCTCTGCTGTCCTGTAGGAACACATCCTATTTATTGTGATGTTCTGGTTTCTTATCTTTAAACTCTGTTCCATACCCTTGTATAAATACATGGATATTTTTATGTACAGAAGTATATCCTTTAACCAATTCACTTATTGTACTCCTTGGCAATTGAAATGAAAATCAGTAAAATACTTTGCTTGTACAATGCTTAATATTGTGCCTAGGTTATGTGGTGACTATTTGAATTAAAAATGTATTGAATCACCAAATAAAAAAAAATGTGGCTATTTTGGGGAGAAATGGAGTTGTGTGTGTGTGTGTGTGTGTGTGTGAGCGCGTGCGCACTCACAATATTTGTCTCTTTAACTCCAGGACAGTGAAAGAGATCGGATTTCGCGTTAACCGTGGTTCCCATTACGCAAGGCCTGTGTTAGTTCAAAAGACAGGTAGAAAAGCCTTGAGGCTTCCCTGTCTCTTGTCTCTGGTGTTTTGGAGTGGTTTTCATTTCCTCACGGATTTCTGAGAACTGAAATTGCACCTGACGTGAAAGCTGTTAACGTGATTTATGAATTGCTTAGCAATCGATTAGATGGCAGTACGAAACTGAAAAAAAAAAATCTTATGAATTCCCACTGTCTTCATCTTCAGGGGTAGGTACTAAGTGACTCGGTGGGGTGACCATGAATCGATTGGGGACACACAGACTAAATGTGCCTTGAATAGCACACTCCAGGGTGTGGATCGTCACCTTCAGGTGCAGATTTCCGTTCAGGCCCTGTGGGTTGGTTATCTCTGCCTTTCTACCAGGCCCAGAGCCCTGCTGTCTTCCTCCTCCAGGTCTGGCCCGTACCCTTTCTGGGTACTTTTCCATCCAGCAGCCCTACCCTGCGCCCAACCACGTGGAGAACAAATAAAATGAACATACACATGCTGTGTTATTGACTTACCTTTCCATGCGTGTGCCCCAGGCCTGTGGGGAGGTCTACCAGATGTCTGTGCTCCACTGCGGATGCAGTGCAGTGTGTCTCCGTCTTGGCAATTTACGGCTCACCTTGGCATAGCAGAGACTCTACTATGTCTTAGAGTAAATGATCTGTGTAACTGTGTATGCTCCAGCATCTCCAACCATTGAATGGAACACCTTCTTTCCCTCTTATTTTCGAATATTTATTTTGTGTTTACTTATAAAATACTAAGAGCCAAAACAAATCGCTCGGTGAAGGTAGTCCCACATGCTGCTGCCAGTGAGTGGGAAGAGGGTGAGGGCTAACTGCTTTATGCTTATCCAGTCATAGACCTTACTGTGTATTTGACCCAAAGAGAAAAAACGTCAACTCAGGTTTTAATGGCACAGGTGACCATAATTTTTCAGAATTCCAGAAAAATATTGTCTGTACTGACCGCAACTGTTTCATATGTGATATCTTTGATTTGTGCCCTTTGTTCCTTGAGACAGACTGTTTTGCTACCTTGTGGTTTTTATTAAAATAAATGAACCATCCTTAATTGGCACGAGGCAGGCTTTCATGTCTACAGTTTTCATTTCTATATCTCATTCCCTTTCTCATCCAGCAATAAGTGTATGTACTTTAGAAAGGTACAAATGACAAAGTAATGAGAATTTACACTGAAAACACCCTGGCTTGTTTTTGTTATTCTCGGTACATCCCTCTCTCCAGATGCATTTACTTAAGCTTGTGATTGGGTTTAAGGAAAGGCAAGAAGTGCAAGTCTCACTGAACATCATATATTTAATGAAATACCCTTACCTCCAAAAAGATTCTGACATTTTAATCTATTTTAATTATATTTTATAAATGCATTTAAACTTACAAATTATCACTCTTTTATGTTCATGGGAAGGAATAGAAAATTGAAAATATAATCGATCTCTTGCTTTACATCCTCTTTTTCCCTCCTGCTTCATATGTAATCAATCAGCAAGTCCCATTGGCTTTACCTGTTCAAAAATCTCTGTTGTGTTTGCACCTACCTCTCCATCTCTGCAGCTGCTGCTCCTATTTAGAGCCACATGGCTCACCCCCACTATGCTGCCCACTGTCCCCAGTTTTCTGGCCCCTGGTCACACTCCCCTCTGATCTGCCCTTCACACTATTGGGTGGAGGGGCATGGTTCTTCTAACAAATCTGATTACGTCACTGGGGTGGAAAATTTACAATTGAACTTTGTGAGATTAAATTGTAATTCTTTGCATGGTACTCAGAATTTATTATAATCTCATTGTTTCTGCTCATTTTGCACCATCAAGCCTAACATACAGTTCCAGTGAATGAACACCTTACAGTTTCATGAAAATACCAGTACGTGTCCACATCTCTGGGCTGGCTCATGCTGTGCTCTCCTTGAAACATTGTTCCTGTGCTTACTATCTCCTTAGCTTCTTCTCAAGCCTCAGCTCAAATGCCACTCCTCAGCAAAGCTTTTCTTCCTTAACTCTATTGACTCTACTAGAATTAAGCCATGTCTCCTATGCTCCCAGGAATATTGCAATTATTAATATTGCCCTATTGATTATAATTACCTGCCCTCCTTTTGATTTCTCAGAGTCCTAGTCTAACAAATAAATAAGTGTTTTTTTTTTTAATATAGTAATGAATGTGACATCAGGACCCCTGAAGATTCTAAATATCTCGGAATATCAGCTCCTAATCTGTATAATAAAGGAGTTAGTACCTAGGAGCTAGATACTTCTTAATTATAATCAATCCAGTCCACTGGTTATGTTGGGGTACCTGTCTCCATGATAACAGTGTGTAGACAAAAAAGTTCTTTGTCACTTAAAGTGACATAATGATTTTCTTCTTTAGCAGTGCTTTGAAACTACATGTTTGGTTTTCCTGTTAATGAGTTTTCTACCCACCGTATCTCAGGTATCACTTCTATTCAAGTTAAGGACATTTAATAAATCATATGTATTATTCAGATTTTGGAGACCTTCTATACAGAATGATTCATTTTGTGAGTCAGAATTTAAAAGTCTTTAGGATGTGAAATACAGACATCAACAACTGATGACTCATAATCTCTACATTATTTACCTCCTTTGACTCGTTTTGCATCATCAAACCCAATTCTAGTGAATACTCCGTTTCCTGTAATCACCAATCAATATTCCTGCATATGCTAGTACAGCTGTGTTCTCTTCTTGAAACACTGTTCCTGCACTTACCTATTTTAATGACTCCCTCTCCTGTCAAAATGTTAATTATATATTTTTGTACTCTACCTAAGAAAGCATATGCACCTATACCAAATCCAATTTCTTTCATAACCACCAAGCCCTTGCAGTGAATCTTAGTAGATGTCTAGGGAGAGTTTAAGGAAGAGACTTAGGATTTTGGTGGGAAGTTTATTTTAAGGTTAATAACTATCATTCAAAAAAATTCTATATTCAATCCCAACTGGTTTTTTAACAGAAATTTGGAAATCTGACCCTAAAATTCATTTGGAAATGCAAGATACTAAAAGAAAAAAAAAAGGGAAAAAAATCTTGAAAACAACCATAGAGTTGGAAGGCTCACACTTCCTGATTTCAAAATTTACTACAAAGCTATAGGATTGCTGTGTTAAATTTAATAAGTTTAGATTTACGAGGCAATGGAATGGAATTGAGAGTCCAGAAGTAAACTTTCACATTTATGGTTAACTGATTTTGACAAGTATGTCAAGATAATTCAGTAGTGAAAGAGTATTCTTTTCAACAAATGTGCTAGGACAACAGGATATCCACATGCAAAATAATGAATTTGACTTTACCTCATACCATATATAAAAAATTAACTCAAAACGTAGCAAAGAGCTAAGTGTAAGTCACAAAACTATGCAACCCAGACACATAGGAAAACATTTTGATGACCTTAGATTAGGCAGTCATTTCTCAGATATGACACCAAAAAGCATAAACAACAAAAGAAAATACCAAGTGAACATCATCAAAATCAAGACTTTTGTGCTTCAAAGGACACAATAAAAATAACAGTTGACCTACATAATAAGAAAAATATTTGCAATTCATTTATCTGACTAGGGTCTTTTTCTAGAATGTATAAAGAACTCTTAAATTCAACAATAAAAAGATCATCAACCCAATCGAAAAATCAGTAAAGGACTTGAATACATATTTCTAAAAAAATAAGGCATACAAACAGACAATAAGCACATGAAGAGACAGTCAACATCATCAGTCATTAGGGAAATGCAAATCAAAACCACAGTGAAATACAGCTGCCAGGATGGTTAGAATCAAAAAGATAGACAACAATTAGTGTTGGTGACGATGTGGAGAAATTAGAACCTTTATGAATTGCTGGTGGGATTATAAAATGTGGCCATGCAGGAAAATAGTTATGCAGTTCTTTAAAGGGTTAAACATAGAATTAACACATGAAGCTGTATTCCACCCCTAGGTATATCCTCGAGAGAATTGAAAATCCTGCATACCAGAGTCCATAAGAATATTTTTCATAATAGTCAAAAACTAGAAACCACCAACTAATAAGTGGATAAGCAACATGTGGTATATCCATACAATTGAACATTACTAGACAATAGAATGGAATAAAGTACTATACCTGCTATAATACCTGCTGAGAACACAATGCTGAGTAAAATAAGCCATTTGCAAAAGACCACATAAGATATATAGAATTCTGTTCATATGAAACGTTCAGGATAGATAATCCTTAAAGAAGGATAGTATACAGTGTTTGCTAGGAAAGGGATAAATGAGCAGTCACTACAAATGGACCCAGGTTTTCTTTTTGCAGTGATAAAAAGACTGAAATTAGTGGTATAATTGTATGATTATCTAAAAACCACAGAGTTCTACTCCTGAAGGGTAGATTTTTTGGTGTTTGAATTACATCGCAATAAAGTGCTTTTTAAAAAAATTATAGATGCTGGGGCGCTTGGGTGGCTCTGTCCGTTAAGCATCAACTCTTGATTTCGGCTCAGGTCATGATCTCAGGGTCATGAGATCAAGCCCCACAGCAGGCTCTGGGCTCAGCTCAGGATTCTCTCTCTCTCTTCCTCTGCCTCTCTGACCGCTCACTTGTACCCTCTCTCATTCTCTCTCTCAAAGAAACCTTTAAAATGATAGATGCATACACTGCAATATTTTAGAAATACTCCCCCAAAGGAGAACAAAATAAACAGAAAAACAGAAAAGAAGTCATCTACAGTTCTAACACGCTAGTGCAAATCATTTCTATTTATGCCTATAGGCATGTGGATAAATGAATGGGTGGTGTGATTCGTGGAATTGCTGGTCTCCATTCCAGCCCCTATAGTAGTAGTCAACATTGACACCTCCGCCCTAGCTTAAGGTAGTGGGAGTATATTTTCACATTTGAATTTGGTCTTTGCCACGTGTTTGCCCTAACCAACAGGGTAAAAGTGCCCGTGATACAACAGGCTTCAAATGTGCTTGCATGGCCAGGTTTGCTTCTCTTTGACTCCTGCCATCACCACAGGCATATGCTCCAGAGAGCTCACTAGTCCAAAAAGACACTGGGTGCAGATTTAAACCCAGTCAGTGCCACGGAGTTCAAGTGCTGCGGAATCAAGGCAACCCATAAGGGCAAAACCCACAGGGGCTGGGGTGAGACATGAATGAGTTTTGTTTTAAGCCACAGTGATTTTGAGGGTATTTGATATGCAACAGTATTTGGCAATAGCTTAGTAATAAATACGTATTATTTCATTTCAATGAGGTCATACATGCTATGTTTTAGTAAAACTGTCATATATACCTTTACTTGGCATATATATATATATGGACAAAAAGTGGAAATGGAACAAAAAATACTTTGGAAAATGTTCCACCAACACAAAATGTTTCCAAACAGTCCCTTTAAAGTGAAAAAAAAATGTTATTGAAAACATTAAAAGCACGGGACCATTTGCTAAGCACTTGCTTTGATTTCAATCATTATCTGCTAATATACTGTTAAAAAAAGAAGAAATAAGCTGACAGTTCATCCCAACTCTTCCACAACCGTGCTCATTTGTGTTAATTATATTATTTGCTTTATGTTTTAATAAACATTTAATATAAAAACATTTGGTAATAATGTTTTATATTTACATTGTAATAAACTCTTCTATCATGAAGCACTTTGGGAAATTCTCATGTTTTTTAGGTGATCGTTCTTTCCAACATTTTGTTGGTTCTCTCTTTCTCTTCCTCCTTCCCTCCATTACCCTCCTCCTCCCTCTCCTACCTCCCTCCTTTCCTTCCTTCCTGTATTTTTTTAAATATAAGATTATTTGCATAATTTCCATGCCTTTAATTTTTTTTCTAATCATTTACATAATGCATAGCTTGCATCCAGACTACTGTTTCCTCTGATGTGGCAAAAGGGAATTCTGGGTTCCATTTTTACTTTTCTAAAACTTGCTTGCCAAAAGGAACCACGGCTCGAGGATTAAATATTATATTCTATTTACTTTTGTTTCTTTTGGAGGAAGGAGGTTGTGAGCACTTGGAATGTGCAACCTTTGATGAAGGAGCTCTGCTCAGCCCTCTCGCAAAGTGTCTTTTTGCTGAGATTCACTCTGGCAGCAGCATGTATCCATTCTTCTTCCGGTGGGACAAGGGGACAGATGGAATAGGTTTCAGATCTTACTCATCAGTCAGTGTGAAGACCTCGAGGCTGTGCTGTGATCTGAGGGCATCAGTCTCTACTTTGATTTTCATCAAAATCTCCCCAGAAACAATTTCCCCTTGCCCTTCTGCTCACAGCAGAGAAAGAGAGCACTTACCTCTTCTGACTGCTAACTCTTCAGAGGGGGCTCTATTCCTGACTATGCGCAGACCCAGATTTCAGAGAGAGGAACTGGAATGGGAATTACCCTAAACCTCACCATTAAGCTGCTCTTTTATTCTTAAACCCTCATCCTCTGAAGTTTATAGCATCTCTCACTGGATGCTGTTAGCAAATGGATTTTTTTGTTGGACTTACATCTGCAATCCAACTTTCTTCCCCTGTTGTATCCTGATGTTGGATAATATTTCAAGATGGCAAATTGTTACGATCCCAGCAATAATTTAATGTTTCCTTAAATCTTGGTTCTTTGTTACTGCAATAAGCTATTTCCATTTTTCTACCTTTTAACTAAATACTGTATGACCCCGTAAAAGCTTTGTATTTTGTATTTAAATGCTTCTACAGATTTAATTTTAAAAAGTATTAATGCTACGGAGTACTAGGTGGTTGTGCATGTTCTGTCCATTTGTAGAGAAAACTGAGATTTTACTCTATTCTCTTGTTTTTGTGAGAGAAGGTCTTCCACAAAACTAAGGGGGAAAGTACAATAATTTTATTAGCTGAATTTAAGACAGTTTTGTCCTAATCTGCTGTTTAGGAAAAAAATATTATAAACTTTAAAATGGTCTTAATTCCATTTAATAAGTAAATATTTTACTAAGAAGTAAAAAATTTAGTTCTTTTAAAAGAGTTCAGGATTAAGCCCTTAACTGACTCCGATAGAAGTCAAATATATGGCAGCTCACTAAATATTACTTAAGTTTTCTGTTAACCAAGAGAGATCCTACAAAAAATATTATCACTTTTAGTACAGTTATTCCATACGTTCTTGCTCAGCTTACTGACACGCAACCAGCCCCAGTGGCATCCCCAGGTAGAAAGATGTAAATAAAATATCTTTTGTACAAAATAACTTCGTGTCTGACTGAACTAAAATGTCTATATACTTAATAATAATAAGCAACAGATAAATTTTGAGAAGAAATTCACTCCAAAATCTGAAAAATAGGATGTAGTCCTATTGCACCATGTTAACTTGAACAAGGAATAACATTAATATCTCCGAATCCAGATGCTAATTGTTTTTTAAAGATAGTCCTATGGTAGTGATTACCTTCCAAATTTCCGGCCTGGCATCCTTAACTTCAGATAAGTATTCATAGATCAACAGCTACAGGTCATATATATCATCAGGAAGGAAATCTATTACAAAGGGAGTAAGAATTACATGAATAATTCATTGACTAGAGTTTGATTTGCTTTGTTTTTAATCCTAAAGCTGTGATCTGAAAACTTGATTTGCCAGCATTTGAACAGAAGTATCAGGGAAGAAGCCCAGTGTGCTTCTTCCAGTTTAGCTTATCAATACTCTGGTGCCTGAGGGGCTACTATACTTTACCACTGGGAGAAGCACCTGGCCTTGAGCAAAAAGTAGAAAATGAAAAGGCTTAAATTGACCAATTTGATGTTGACTATCCTTAGAAGTCTCCTGAAAGACACGGTAATGTAATCAATGGATTTTGGTGGTCACCATACATTTTAATAGCATAGCATGAATGATTGGCTCAGCCAAAATCTACGTAAGCCTTATCTATTTTGTCAATGCATTGTATCATCGTTGTGGAATAAATGCATACAAATTGTTAACAAATCGTAAGTGCTGTTGCAGTCCTAACTGGCACGGTAATAAATCATAGTGATTTGTTTTTAAACTACTTTTTATCCAAAGATACTTAAATACTTTGCAATGATTACTTTTGTGGAAAGTTTTCATCTTAATTTTTGCAGCTGGAATAGAGTCAGGAAGTGAGAATGTGACATGACTGAATAATTGCTCGGCATCACACACAGGCATGTAAAAACATTTGAAGAAAATCACGAGGTTCATATTCGGTTTCCATTCATGGGAAAGGCAAAGTACTCTGCATGCACATGCATCTGCTTTTAAAATTAGCCTTGAATAAACAAAGCCTACTTTCTTTCTATAAAGCAAGCTCCATTTTTCATCTTGGACTGTATCAAAGGTATTTCCCGATATCTATTCAAAAAACCCTAAGCCATAGATGCCCAGCAAAATCCTGGAATCAAAGCAGGTTATGAAATCTTCTACCTTCAATATTTGGACTATTGCTACTTCCAGCAGGTATGATGATGGATGCATAAAGTCACTAACATGCCAGCTCGCCACACCACAATTACAGCTCATCAGCTTTTAGTCCAAAGATCCTTAAATACTTTGACAAGGAATGGCTCGACCCTCTCAATTCAACCCTCAAGTTTCATAGGCAGCCATCAGTTCCACACTCATCTCATAAAAAGTAAATTCAGCAATAATCCCAATAACCAGCCTTACCACATCTAGTAATTTCTCAATGAATTTCAAACAAATATATGTGGATGTCAGTATGTGAATTATTTTTCTGATGTCTTTCAAGCCCTCATTTGGTCAGTGAGATGATTTGCAGCTGTTGAATGGTGTGTAACCCATGGTGAGGTACCTGGAGAGTGTCCTGATACAGATGCAAGTTCCTGATAGGCCTCTGAAACTCCCACCTCCAAGAAAAAAGGCATTAAATACCCTTTTCATTTGCTTAACAAATTGACTATCAAATTGGTCTCTAGAATTAATATTTATATGTAATTGTGTAGGAATGTAAAAGATATTTACAGTGAAAAAAAGAAATGGTTGAGGTCATCAGCTCTTCGATGCATTAACCAGTTAACACAGCATAACCTGTGTGTTACATATAAACCTCAACCTCTTCATCTGTTAAATCAGTGAGTAGTTTAGATGATCTTCGAGATTTCTCCTAATGCTTAACACTTAAAGCTTTGTTTGTAAACGCTACTCACTGGGTCAGGATCCTGTTGAGCAGTTCGAACAACAAATCTGCCTCCCTATAACTTCCATTCATCAGTCCAGGTTCCGAGCTGTGAAACAACTAAAATGATCTCCTTCAAATATTGGAAAACAACTTACAGATTTCCCCTATGTGTTTCCTTCTGCAAGTAAAGCTAACCAACGCTCATACCAAACTTCACGTGACACGGAGTGATTATTGCGTTCACGACTTGTCTTACAATTGCATCACAAATCGCCAAGAACACTGTGACTAGAAGCTCCTTTGATCTGGGTATGGTGCTCCTATGAAAGCAGCCTATGTTTGCATTAGCCAGTCTACACTGGCTAACACTCTGTAATCAAGTGGAGTTCCTATGCTGCTAGCATCACCCGGGCCTTGTTAGACATGCAGAGTTTGGGGCCCCACGACAGACCTACTGACTTAGATTTTATGTTTTAACGTGCCGCACTATGATTCATGTCCACATTCAAGTTTAAGAAGCACTGACAGGGTGGAGTTACCCAAGGGCTGGTGTACACTGAGCTCATCATCAACTGCAAACCACAAGCTATTTTACAAGTCAGAACTCTGAAACCCTGGGCTGATGCAACTGACCTCTGAAAAAGAAAAGTGTATTATACTGTATCGCTGCCGGTAGATATATGTGATGGTACTCTTTCTTTTCTTTTTTTTGTTTTTTTAAAGATTTTATTTATTTATTCATGAGAGACAGAGAGAGAGAGGCAGAGACACAGGCAGAGGGAGAAGCAGGCTCCATGCAAGGGGCCTGATGTGGGACTCGATCCCAGGACCCCGGGATCAAGCCAGACACTCAACCGCTGAGCCACCCAGGCATCCCAACCACCCTCTTTCTTGAAACTCTTTCTTTTTCTTGTTTCATCCTTAACCTTGTCCGTGTACTTCTAATATGTCTTTATTCTTGCCCATGATGGGAGCACTGCATCTTGGCATCTCCTATGCTGATTTTTGTCTACTCACTCTTCATTCTTTATAGGCTTTTCCTGACTCAACCCCTGCATCCGTGACTTCAGCTGCCATCCATATGCTGCTCACTATACACTCCATACCTCCAGCCTTGCTCTCCTGAGTTCCAGTTCAGTTAGACTGAACCATCCACCTGAATGTTCTGTAGGGACCCCTTAAATGGAATTCACCTTAACTGCTCTCTCGTCTCACATTTTCTTCTTTTGTTTCCATTCGTTAAGGTTATCTACCAAGCTATTAACTTGCCGAGCATCCTAAACCCTTCCTTCTCCAAACACCCTGTACATCTACCAACCACCTAGCACCGTCAATTTCGTCATTGAATCCAGTCGTTCTGTACTGACTGTCACCACTTCAGCTTGGACTACATTGTCTTTCAAGCCTTATCATCAATGCCTTTAGATTTTTTTTTTTCTCTCCTGCCCATTGCTACTCTCTCTGCACTACCTTTGTTTCTTTCCCAGCATCCCCTTCTGCCAAACACACAAAGAACTTTTTATTTCTGTTAAGAAGCATCTAAAACATAGATCCCTCCTACCTTAAAAATCTCCTAGGTCATATCAGGCAATAGAGCTAATACAGCTTTATGATGATTCTGGTCCCAACACTCCACTAAACCTATTCTTTCTGTAGCTTCTTTTTTTTTTCTTTCAAGATTTTATTTAACTATTCACGAGAGACACACAGAGAGAGAAGCAGAGACACAGGCAGAAGGAGAAGCAGGCTCCATGCAGGGAGCCTGATGCGGGACTCGATCCTGGATCCTGGGATCACACCCTGAGCCAGAGGCAGATGCTCAACCGCTGAGCCACCCAGGCATCCCTCTGTTGCTTCTTCCACTATGCTTTGCCTCAGCTTGGTACCTTCGTAAATGTCATTTATTCTGACATAAATGCCTTTCTCCTTTTCTTGTATTGCAAAAGCCTATGCCTCCTTCTAGACCTCATTCAAATATCACTTACCCTGAAATGCCTTCACAGATTTGTAATGCTTCTATTAAGTGCACGCTTCATAGATTGCTTTATACAACAGTTCCATTGGGTTGTTTTGCAAGGACTTTCATGTTAACCTGGTTCTGGCACTAACCACATGACTTTTAGCCATTTATTAATTGTTTTGATTTCTTATTTTGCTCAAATGTAAGTCAGAGATCAGAATACCCCTACTGAAAGTTCGATTACGTAGGTAAAATATTAAGCAAGGTGGCTGGCACACAATAGGTGTTAAGCAATCATTTGTGCCTTATAAATACAATCATTTTATTTGACTTAATCTCCCCTTAGCAGATTGTGGACAGCTGCAAGGAGTCACTGGTCTACTTGATGTACAATGTTTGCAGCTAGTTCTGAGCCTACCACAGAATAGGCACTCAGTGTACAGTTGCTAAATTGAGATCCTCCTCAACCATTACATTTTGTCTCAGTGCCCATTTCATAATCCGCATAAGGAAAAAAATTCCCAAACCCCTTAGATGACACAACATCATATATTTTTTAAGCAATATATTTTTTAAGATTGATTATTTATTTATTTATTTTAAGATTATATAAGATTGATTTTTTATATATTTTTTTAAGATTTATTTATTTATTTATTTATTTATTTATTTATTTGGGAGAGAGAGAGCCCAGGGACGGGAGGTACAGAGGGAGGGAGAGAGAGAATCTCAAGCAGACTTTCCGCTGATCATGAGCCTGATTGGGTGGGGCTGGATCTCACCACCCTAAAATCATGACCCGAGCCGAAATCAAGAGTTGGATACTTAATTGACTGAGCCACCCAGGCACTCCTCCAGTGTCATTTTTAAGTCTTCCTTTCTTTACCCAAATATTCTCCTTTTTTTTTTTTTTTGCTTCTTTAAACAGAGTATATCCTTGAATTTCCATGATCATCTTACCAGTATCATTGCATTCATTTCTGTCACTCATAAAATTGTTTTTCTCAATCCATAACTATTTCAATCCTCATTTTATTCATTGACCATATTCTTTAATTATGTACAAATATCTCAGTCAAAAAGGTGCTCTTACCTGAGTTCTCAGACACTTGCTCCACTGAGGTTCTTTCTAAGGCATCCCTGTGCTTTTCAAAGTATCCTATTTAATTTCTTGTGGTCTCAATCTGCAAGCCACTCAACAGTGTTGACAAACCACCCGCCCCAAATCCCTCCTATGCCTGTAAAAGGTAAATATCTACATGTACTTCGAGATGGGTTTCCTTGGAACTATCACAATGAAGATAAACAAACTCAATTTTGGTTCAAAAAAATCCATGGAGAATTTTTGCATTAAGATAAATTTCCCCATCCTGTATCTCAACAGGGTTTTTAATTTATTGCTTATTGTTACGTGATATTTAAACATTACTTTTTTTTTAAGATTTAATTTTTTTATTCATGAGAGACACAAGGAGAGAGACAGGGGCAGAGACACAGGCAGAGGGAGAAGCAGGCTCCATGCAGGGAGCCCAATGGGGGACTAGATCCTGGGTCTCCAGGATCACGCCCTGGGCTGAAGGCGGCGCTAAATCACTGAGCCACCCAGGCTGCCCAAAACTTTACTGCTGTTTTCTGTTTTTCAGGGATGTTTGTATGTGGTGTCATTTTATTATAGCTCTCAAAAAAATAAAATAAAATAAAATAAAAAAATAAATAAAAAAAAGGTCCTTAAATACACAACTCTGAAATTGCCATGTAGATGAATGGGAAACAGAATTCTGTTACGGAATTTTCTCAGAAAGTCAGCATAACTCTCAATGTAAATATGTCCTCACTCTAAAATTCTATTATAGAAATCTGTTTACATATTTCAGTACTTAGAGCAAGACCTCTTAGACCTAGGTCCTTGGGCGTACTTGAAATTACTGTGAACCTCATGACATTGTATGTAGACATTTTGTAGACACATGTATCATCACGTTTCTAACCCCATCAAAGACTTGATGCAAAAAAAGCTTAGGAATCACTGTCATCACAGAGAGAGCTAGAAAACAACGTATTGGTAGTGATTCTTTAGACCCTAAATTTCTGAAGAATAGAGATGGGAAGAAGGCTGTATCTGTAGGTAAAGTATGCTCTAGACTTACCTGTTACAAAAGGCCACACAACGAGAATTGGGTTATTTTACTTAGAGATCATTTTCTTTCAGCAGCACTGCAGTTGTTAACTTGTATTTTGGTTCCAACGAAAGCAGTCCCTACAAATCCGGTGGGAACCAGATTGGGGAACCCGGAATCTGGTGGGAACCAGGCTAGCCGCCCAACCGCATTTAAAATGTAAAGTTCAAGAGATGCTTCAGGGTAAGGTGAGTTTGGCTTCCAGAACCACAGGAAGAGTCTCATGGATTAAGTTGCCAGATGTACGTCAGTGATAATTACTGAGAAAGAAAACAGAGCCCTCTTTGGTGATATTATGGGAGAGATGACAGACAGCCCAACAGAAGCTTAAGCCCATTAACCTCTGGTCAATTTTGGACTCACCTCAACGTTGACCACCTAATTTTCACATGTTTGGACACAGAGGCCCTCTCCTCCCCAGCCTCCCCAAACCCTGCGAAAGTAACCATTGCCCTGTGCTTAGGGAAAAGCCACGTGGCTCAGGCAATACAGCCCAGATCTAGAATAGAACCAACTAGGAAAAAATTCTTGCCTGGAACGTGGCCTAATAGGTTTCTAACTTGTCAGGAAATAGTGTCCTTGATATGGTATCTTTGACTTCGAACTTGGTTTCATATTTGTTTCAAAAGGCACACACACTTCCTTCAAGCCATGCAGACACAAAATGTACATGCGATGTTTCATTTTTCAACATATGAAGCGTATGTGACCACAGCACGAAGAAACTGTTGAGAAAGCCTAGCACTGAGATTTCAGAAGAGTGTTGATTAGATTTCTATTAATAAAATATTTTCCCTAATGTTTACTCTTGGCATGCATGATTCTTTCCCATTATCTCTTACACATTCGGTTTCATGGTGTGAATCCTTTTCTCCAGTCTTTTGCTATTAACATTGCATGATGAACACTTTCCCAATGTCTTTAAAGTCTTGTAATTTAATTGAATGGTTTGGTAACATTCCGGTGGATGGCTATACTGATATTTATTTTTACCTTCCCCTTCTGTAAAAATTTTGTTTCTAATTTCTTGTTTTGGGTGCACATCTTTAAATCTACTGATGAATGGATTCCTATGATAAACATGATGGTGGTGGCTAATATTCTAAATCCATTATGAATAAATCACAATGAAACATGAGTGTTACTTATTGGTAGTGATGATACAAATTATGCAGGTTGTTTTTGGAGAGGAGGGTGTCCTTTGTTTCACGTTGTGTTTTCTCAGTCCAAGCAATATGCTACATGGGCAAAAATCTTTTTTCAACAACTTGAATCATACACATTATCAGGACAGTATCAAGGAGGCAATAAAATAAAGTTGTTTAATTTCTTTTGAGGGTCTTTATTGCAGAAATAGTCCATTTACAGTTGAAGTTAATTTTTAAAAATACATTTCTAATACGTGCATGATCCACATGTTTCTTGCATGCAGAGTGTTACTTCCATTAAATGATTTTCTTCATCTCTTAGAAATTGCTTCAGTTTAAGTGTGGAGTCCATTAAGCTTCAGGTTTCTTTCTTGTCTTTTAGTTTGAAATTTTTCATTATCATTTTAATAAAATCAGGCTAATTAAATTATCTGGCAATGTGGATCATCTCTACCATGGAGTTGTAATCAGATACTTGTCATTGATACAGGAGCACAACTACATGCATTTTCCCTAAAGTTTATTGAAGATTTTTTTCTCTTTATACGTCATGTAAGGAATTGATTCTGTATTTCTGCAGCTTTTGTAGCAATGGATAGACTTAATCTAGGCGGTAATACTAAAGACCCACAACATAAACTTAAAAAGGCCATCACAGCTTAAGAGAAAATTGTAAAACCTCAAAGAGAATGAGAAAAATGACCGTTTAAATCACAATGAGAAACAGGTGCTGGCCATGAAGAATTCCCTTAAAAAACCTTGGCGATTTGGCACTCACAGGTTTTTGGTTTTTTTAATGACGAGGTAATTTCAGTATTTTGTACAAGCAGCAGTGAGGAATAAAAAACGGCTTTATGGCCTTGGGGATTTACTAACATTCCACTTATAGAATAAGAGCCCATGTACCCCCCTCCCCCACACACACCCTCAAACATACACACAACATGCACCTCCATGTGCACCAGAGCAAAATGTGCAAATATGAAGTTTAGAAAGAAGAGATTCAATATAGAATGTTGTTTTCTTTTTAAAGTTGTTATTTATTTATTCATGAGAGACACAGAGAGAGGCAGAGACACAGGCAGAGGGAGAAGCAGGTTCCCTGCTGGGAGCCCGATAAGGGACTCGAACCCAGGACCCCAGGACCAAGACCTCAGCCAACGGCAGACACTCAACTACTGAACCACCCAGATGCCCCTAGAATGTTGTTTTCTAAAAATGCTGAATGGATTTTGGGTCTCTGTCTGACAATGGGTACTCAATATTTGTTGCTGACTGGTTGAATAGATAATTTAATTGAATAAATACATGCAAATACTAACATCAAACAAGAATATTACTCGAGTTTAAAATTTTATATGCCTAAAGTAAATAAATTCAATGTTTTCAAATATTTACATTTAAAAAAGGAGGTGGGCAGGAGGAAACTTCTGGAGCTGGTGGATATGTTTATCACCTTAATTGTGGTGATGGTTATGGGGTATACATATATATTCAAATTCATCGAATTTCCATGTCCATTAAATATGTGCAGTTTTTTGTATGTTGGTTATACTTCAAAAAAGCTGTTAACAAGGTAAAATTTTAAATACTCAAAGAAGTTTAACGCTCTAAGAAATTCATGTCTAATGCTACTTTGAGAAAAACCTTCTAGAATCTGTTTTATCTTGAGGAACTCAGCTTTGCCTTGGATCAAACACACAGATTAGATCAGTGTTCAAGCTAGGTGTTGCATGGAGGGTATTATGCTGAGTGAAATAAGCCAATCGGAGAAAGACAATCATCATATGGTTTCACTCCCATGTGGAATATAAGAAATAGTGGAAAGGACCATAAGGGAAGGAGGGAAACTGGGTGGAGAAAAATTTGAGAGGGAGACAAACCATGAGAGACTCCTAACTCTGGGGAACAAACAAAGGGTTGCAGAAGGGGAGGTTAGTGGGGGATGGGGTGATTGGGTGACGGGCCCTAAGGAAGGTACTTGATGGGATGAGCACTGGGTGTTATACTATATGTTGGCAAATTGAATTTAAATAATATATCTAAAAAAAGGATAGGTGTTGCATATAAGACTCATCTCTCTGCCATTTTTTATGTCGTTGCATCCCACTGTACATAACTTTTTCCCTTCCTATGATGTATCTAGATCCTAACTTAGGTAAAACCTGCAAGCACATTCTGATTCTAAGACCTAAAAGAGCAATTATAAGTGCTTTGAATCTATTAGCTTCTTTTATTTCTGCTTCTCAATGCTATCGTATGAGGAGGGACGCTTTCTAATTAGGAAAAATTGATGTTTTTTTTTTCTTTTCCAGTATAGCAGTTCATTATTGTACATTACCATGGGGAGTTAAATTAATAATACTGGTTTTCTAAGAGAATTTCCTTTTCTCCTTTGTACCTAAATGAGACGTGGGATTGCTTCATCTCCCTTGACAAAAATTTGGAAGCCTGAAAGAGCCTCTGTTAAACAGTTTTCAACTCCGAAATCTTCATTTCATATGTTAAGCTACCTTCATAAAGCACTTTCATGAATGAATTGAGTTCTCTGTCTCACTTCTATCCAAAGGCTAATGCTTTTCTAAAACTGATTTCTAGTATCTGCCTATATGTTGCTACTACCTCATGACTGTATTTCTGAGAATTTGTTTCTTGTATTAATTTCTGCATCCCAAGAAGATATTTTTTAAAAAAGATTTATTTATTTTAGAAAGAGAGAGAGAGAGAGCAGTGGGGAGGGGAGGAGGCAGAGGAAGAGAGAATCTCCAGCAGGCTCCTCCTCCCCTCTGAGCTCAGAGCCCCACTCCGGACTCGATCTCATGACCCTGAAATCATGACCTGAGCTGAAACAAAGAGTTGGACAGTCAATTGACTGAGCCACTCAGGTGCCCCCCCCCGGGGGGGATATTTCTGTTGACTGTCCTTAAAGCCATTGTGAAAGTCAATAAAACCTAATGGTTTATAAGGAGGACTCTAGGGTCAGAGAGAACATGGTTCAAATCCCAGTGACACTAGTTATCAGTCATGTTACCTTGAGGAGGCCACTGACCCTCTCTGCCTGAAAGTCCTCAACAAAAACAAGGAAATAAATAGCAACAATACCTACCTTTTCCTTTCTTTCTTTCTTTTTTTTTTTTAATACCTACCTTTTTCAATGGTTTCAAGGATTAAATAAGAAAATCCGCAAGAGCCACTGGGTCTAGTTCCTAGAATGCTGTATGCACACAGTAAACATGAGCTATTTATGTTTTTATTATTAATCAGATTCAAATTTCTATATTTATTTTGCTACCTGACTTTGTAATGATCCTTAAAATTCTAGTTTTTCATGACTGCTTACTTCATTGCTTGCTCTCCTCGCTGTGAACTGCAAGCATTATTGAGCTCTTATGTCCTGGTGTCTATAATGCTGATGCCTCTACGCTTCACATTCTTTTTGTTTGTTTGTTTGTTTGTTTTTAAGCTTCACATTCTTAGAAGGAATTTCTTCTCATCACAAATGGTGAGATGCCAGCACAAGCTATCAGCCTCTATCTGCAGCTCTCCATGGTTGATGGGATGGTGAAAGTTTGACATAACTGAGTCTTCATTTTAGGATTTTTAAAGAGGGATTTATCTAATATTAGGGTATAATCAGTTGTATTCAAGTAGCCGTAAAACCCTGTGGTCATGTCATTCAGAAGACAAGCCAAGGAATACCTGGGTGGCTCAGTGGTTGAGTGTCTGCCTTCAGCTCAGGGCATGATCTCAGAGTCCCGGGATCTAGTCCTGCTTCTCTCTCTGCCTATGTCTCTGCCCCCTCTCAGTGTCTCTAATGAATAGACAAATAAATTAATTTTAAAAAGCCAAGCCAAATGGTGATTTGAAGAGAGAAATGAGGCCTGATGGCTTATGAGATATAGGTACAAGTATATTTGTTGAGAGAGGAGAAGACTGTACAGGATGATGAGCCCTTGAGCGATCTAAGAAATAGTTGTAAGACTACTGAATGGGTAGAGAAAGCCTAGCTGTGGATTCACAGAGGGGGTAAGGGAGATGTGAGAGGCTACAAAACCCAGAAATTAGTATACTACCAGGCTTGCAATGCTTGGCTTCCCTCAGAACCTTTATACTTGCCCAACTCATTTGAAAAATCACTGCTTTAAACATTATATCTTATTACTTTCTGATATTGAAACACATAGATACTCACAGGACAGAGAATTTAGGGTACATAAAAGAAAATGTCAAAAAGGCTTGTATTTCCAAAAATAAGAAAGAGTCAAGCAGAAAAAAAAGCAGTATAAATATTTCTAGGTGATAATTGTGTGTTTTAACTTGCCTGATCTTCCACTCTTCTATGAGGCAACAGTGCATGATTTTAGTGACCCCATTTTCCCTTTAACACATTCCATGGCAATCAGTTGTTTTCCGGATGTATCCCTTACTAGATTAAAAGTTTCATAAAAAGAATTACTTGGTCTTATTCCCAGGATGCAAACCCTAGGGCCTGAAACATAACAGTTAGTAAATATTAAAACAAAACAAAAAACACCCTGAAATCATACTTTGAGGTTTAGGTGTTTTTTTTTTCTTTTTTCCCAGCAATTCTATATATTTCTCAGTGCTCATCAAGGTAAGTTTACTCTCCATCCTTTTTATCTATTTCACTCATCACCTCCATTGACCTCCCCTCTGGCATCTAAGAATTTTGGTCTCTTCTTTGCTTTGTTTTTTCCTTTATTTCCTAAATTCCACATGAGTGAAATCAGTTGTATTTGTCTCTGAGGGACTTATTTCACATAACATTATACTCTCGAGATTCATCCATGTTGTGGTAATGGCAAGATTTCATTCTTTTTTATGGCTGAGTAATATTTCACCATGTATATACACCACATCTTCTTTATCCATTCATCTATCAATGGACGTAGGTTGACTATTGCAAATAATACTGCAATAAACAAAGGGGTGCATATATTATTTTTTCAAATTAGTGTTTTCATTTTCTCTGACTGAATACCCAAAAGTGGAATTACTAGATTACGTGGTAATTCTATTTTTGATTTTTGTGGAAACTCCACACTGTTTTCCACAATGGCTGCACCAATTTGCATTCCTCCAGTGTAACAGGATTCCTTTGTCTCTACATCTTCACCAACATTTGTATTTTTGATTCTAGACATTTTGACAGGTGTGAGGTGATATCTCATTGCGGTTTAGATTTGCATTTCCCTGATGTTGAGTGATATGGAGCATCTTTTTATGCGTTTCTTGGCCATCTGTATATCTTCCTTGGGAAAATGTCTATTCAGATCCTCTGCCCATTTTTGATTCGATTATTGGGGGTGGGAGGGTTGATGTTGAGTTGCATGAGTTATTTATATATTTTGTTATTAACCCTTATTGAAGATGTCATTTGCAAATATTTTTCCTGCAATAGGCTGCCGTTTTCCTTTGTTGATAGTTTCCTTTGCTGTGCAAAAGCTTTTTATTTTGATGTAGTCCCAATAGTTTAATTTTGCTTCTGTTCCCTTTGCCAGAGGAGACATATCTAGAAAAATGTTTCTATGGTTGACATCAAAGAACTTACTATGTTCTTACTATGTTTTCGTCTAGGAATTTTGTGGTTTCAGGTCTCACATGTAGGTCTTAATCCATTTTGAGATCATTTTTGTGTATGGTGTAAGAAACTGGTTCAGTTTTATTCCTTATTCTTTTGCACATAGCTATCCAGTTTTCCCACACCATTAATCAAAGAGACTCTCTTTTCCCCATGATATATTCTCAGATCCTTTGCCGTAGATTAATCGACCATAAATTACATGGATTCATTTCTGGATTCTCTATTCTGTTCTGTTGATCTATGTGTCTATTCTTGTGCCAGTACAATAATGCTTTGATTACCACAGCTTTGTAACATAACTTAAAATCCAGGATTCTGATACCTCCAGCTTTGTTCTTCCTTCTCAAGTCTGGTGCTCAATAGTAATACCTTAGCACCTTACTCTGGTGCAAGTCTACAATATCTTTTTAGAAATACTTTGAGCCCAATAGTTTTTAAATCCAGAATATTTTGGATGTTAGGGAGGCAAAATGATGGAACATATTCTGGGTATTGCAAAATGTCCTCACTGGGGACGCCCAGGTGGTTCAGTGGTTGAGCGTCTGCCTTTGGCTTGGAGTGTGATCCCTGGGTCTTGGAATTCAGTCCTACTCAGGCTCCCTGTGGGGAGCCTGCTTCTCCCTCTGCCTGTGTCTCTGCCTCTGTGTGTGTGTATGTCTCTTGTGAATAAATAAATAAAATCTTTTAAAAAAATTCTCACTGGCCTCTGGGGAGCACCCCAGAATCAAGCATGTTAAGATTTTAGGAGCAAAATGTATAATTAAGTATAAATACATACATACTAAAATAATAGTTCAGTTCAGGTTATGTGTGTTTACCCATTAAGCTAAGTTCAAGTCAGGTTTTATGGTCAAATGAATTTAAAACGGCTTCTGGGCTTCAAACATTTTGGATTTAGGAACTGAAGATAATGGTTTATAGACTTAGACTAACTTCTTTTGCATAGCTCTTTCTTCTTTTTCAAATATTTCTTTCCCACAATTAGTGTTTCTCAATTATAAGTAGATCCAGTGCTTGTTTTTGAATGTAAATAACTTACAACATTCTCTTTATACTCCTAAAATAAAGCACAGAGATAATACAATGTATCTAAAGGAATAAGTTTTAAAGAAATTAATATAAAATCCTAATATACAAAACAGAAATTTAAAAATGCATAATAATATATGTGACAATATGTATATGTTTATGCATATATTAGGTTTGTGGAAATGTGGATTAAGTGGGCAAAGGTTCTAACTCGGGCAAACATAATGAAGTAGTCCAATAATTGTACCTGTGGTTAGAATCACTATGATTGTGCCGCTGCAAATGAAGGCAAAGTGTGATTTATCCGCTATGCGCATATCTAGAGTAGTGTTCCCAAGGGCATGACTTACAAAATGCTAAACAACCCTTGGAAAATTATATATATTTATATACAGACATATGTATATATATAATACATACATACACATATATATGTGCATGTATATATGTGCATACATATACATACATATACATACATACATATATATATATTTGGTGATAGCTGTTTTCCCGAAAAATTTATTTCATAAATCAGTTAAAAAAAACTTGGCAATTATCTACAAAATGTAAAATGTTCTAAGACCAGATAATTATAAGCTGGCTTTCCCTCTAAAATGAGGGGCAGGATATTGGAAAGTTTGCGGCATCTGAGCAGTTTTGGCGCCCTGCAGGACCGCTCTGTCCCTCACACCACTAGACAGCTCTCATCCCTGGCTCTCCTCACTAAATGTCAGCAGTGCTCCACTAATCATGTTGACAACAAAAGCTGCCCCCACACATTTGCCAAATGCCCTCCGCCTCCCATGAGAATCACTGACCCATCTCATCCTAGCGACCACCCAGTCAACTGATCTTCTTATTCTCACTGTGTTAGATGAAGCCACTGAGGGACAGAAAAACTTAGCAGACCGTTATTACTGACTTTCAAAGCAGGACTCTACCTGACAGACATCCTAACCTCTAGCTCAGCTATCTCTCCACCGCACTGGCCAATCCTTACGGGGCTATAAGTATTGTTGCTTCTCATTTTCCACATGTTTGGGAGCTAACTCTGTTGCCTTGTGCTTTCCATCCTCTTCCTGCAAGTCCTTAAGTTCTAATGGTTTTGGGGTGGAGAAGGAATTGGCTCCTGACTGTCAGTTACAAGGAGAGTGAGACTCAGTTGTATTTTTGAGGTGTCATTCTAGTCTTGCACTTCTGCTGCATTCTGTTTGAAAATAAATGATCTAACACTTGTCACGTAAAAAAAAGCCAGGTCTATTAACAGGAGACTGAGTGGTTGTATTAATTATCTATTCCAATGTGACGGGTCACCCTTAACACTTGGTATCTTAAAACAATTAACATTTTTTTATTTCAATAGGTTTCTGGGGGGGTGGGGCAGGAATCCAGGGGAGGCTCTGTTGGGTAGCTTTGGTTTAGGGACTCCTCATAAGATTTCAGCCAGGATATAGGCTCCAGCTGCATCATCTCAAGTAAGCAGGCCCAGAGGATTCACTTCCAAGCCCATTCTCACGGCTGTTGGCAGAAGCCCTCCGGTCCTCACCATGTGGGCCTCTCTTGATTATGACAGGATAGCTGGCTTCCTCACAACAGATCATCTGAGAGAGAAAAAGAGAGAGAAAGAGAGAGGGGGATGCAGGAAGTCATTTTTTGCCTTTTATGCCCTCATCTCCAATTCACAAACAATCACTTCTACTGTATTTGTTGGAAAAAAGCCACCAGTTCCAGCCTGTACTCAGGTGAGAGGAATTAAAATGCGTTTCTTGAAAGAAAGATTATTAACAATTGTGGACATATCTTTTTTTTTTTTTTTAAACCACCGTAGAGGTCGTTCCAGTTTTGAGACTCTTGTCTGGTACTTGGTTGCGGTTGGGAAACAGTTCTACTCATGACACCTCACCTAGAATCCCTCAGTCCTTTTCCCTAGTTTTGTGCACCCAAACTCCAGCCTCCTGTTTCACTGCCAAAGGCGAGCATTTGTCATGCTGAGAGGTTTGAGCTTGACCACTGAAGCGCCTCACACATTTGGAAAGGCAGAAAAGTGAAGTCTCTCCATGTCCCAAGGACACACACACACACACACACACACACACACACTGTAACCGGTGGCTGACTGGGATAAACGTAACAAAGCCCAGCTGCTCTCCTCTGAGGCAGAGAATAACCTCTAAGACGGACTTTCCTTTCCACCACTCCCCCTGAGAGCGGGCTAAATCTGGGACTTCATCTACAGTTGCACTTGGCCTCACTCTTTCCTCTTCCCCAGTCTGCTTCCCTCTAGCCTGGACTATCTTCTCCTGAGAGATTGTCTTTCATAAATTACTTGCAAGGGTTCAGGGTTTGCTTCCGAGCCACAGAGAGAGCATGTAATATTTTGTTTGCCTAGAGCTTTGCAAAAATTTTAAACTCTATGTTTATATTATGGATGGTATTTTATTCAGAGCTATATTGTTAGCAAAAAAAAAAAAAGAAAAAGAAAAGGAAAGAAATGAAACAGATTCAGGTTAGCTCAAGGGAAGAGCAGAGTTCTTTAGCTATATGATCTCACAGATATTTGGGGAAGATATTTAATGTCAGCATGGAATCACGGGGACTTAACATGGAAAAGAGACTTTCCGTCTCTCAGGGGACGTGTGACCTCTCCATCACTGCCCTCCTGGTGGATATTCCATCATTCTCTTTTCTCAAATGGCTTTTCAGCTTCTTTTCCTTAAACATGGTTTGATGCAGCTGTCCCGTGCCTCTCTCCATTTTCATGAACTCTGTTCCATTATCCATCCTCAAGTTCCTATTTCTTGCTTTGTTTCATGTTTCAAATTAAGAAAAATCCAAACAAAAATTTTTAAAGTCCTAACTGAGGTTCCTCCCCCCCCCCCCCTTAGCCCAACCTGAGTGTGCTGGTGGTGCTGCCCACCCAACAGTCAATTGCTTGTGTGTCACCAGCTCTGTAGAGGGGATGTGGACGGGACTGATCTCTTAGAAGATTGGTTCGAGGGAGACCTCTTTGAGTGGGGGAAAGAGTGAAACTATGGCCAATAATGCTAGTGATAGTTCTGATAGAAACTGAGAAAATAGTTTATGAAATACAAATTATTTTTCTATGGTGTTTTAGGAGTCATCACATGTGTACACCAGTTAGCTTTAAGTGAAGTTCTATAAATTTAGGAGCTGGTGGTGGTAATCACACAAGTTGCCCCACGTCAACTTATACACCCCTCATTCTATAAGAACACACTTGAGTACTTGAGTTAAAGCCACATAAGTCAGAGCAATGTTTTACTGATCTAAGATGAAAAGGATCTCTAATGCGATAGTGTCTTTGGTGTTTGCTCCTTTAAAACATACTAATGCATATGTTTGCCCCCGTGAAAATGTAAAGCAAAAATGTTTGTTTAAAATACTCTGTAATTCCCTTTAGCACCATTTTAAGATGGCACTTAAAGAAGTAAGTGCAGCATTCCTTCTAGTACAAAAGCCATGAACAAGACTCACTATATAAATATTTTGCTCCATGGCACAAGCATTAACATATCATGGCTATAAAAACAACACTCAATCATAGTGCCAGACTTTGGGTACCGTCTTAAATGTGGTAGCTGAGGTTTAAATGCTTGTAAACACAAAAGGATTCCCTTGAATGATGTCTGGAAAGGTGGAGCTTCAATGGACTTGCCTTCTTCATTCTCTTTATTGGGGAGGAAAAAAAGAGAAGCAAGTCAAGGAAACACTTCCACGTGCATATCCAACGGGCCCCACTATGCTCTGAGTGGCCAGACCTACATATATTCTGGGATCTCACGGAGGGTGTGTGTCAGTCATGGTTGTCGCTTGCCAACCACAGAATCCTTTCTGACTAGTGTAAAAAGAAAAAGAATGGAATGAAAAAATATTAGGTTGTTTACTAACTCTCTGCGAGGGCCAGAGATTTATGTTCTATCCTCTGCTTGCTTTTCTTGTCGTCTTTTCTCTCTACGGTTAGTCTGTGGTGGGGGTGGTGGTGGAACCAATCAGCAAGAAAAGTGTATTCGAGTTATTAAATGAGAGACTTATTTTAATTGAATTTATGATATTAAAGCAAGTATTGAATGCAAAACACAAGGGCAACTATTCAAAGTATCCCCTCCGCAAACATGATGCTTTATTTGACTCATTTATTTTTGCCACATATTTTTTCAGATAATATCCAGATAGCTGCTCTCTTAAACATTGTGTAACTCCCAAATTGTAATAAGTTTTACTGGATTAATTTAAAATGAATATTTCCAACATATTGTAATTCTTTTTTTTGTCAACATATTGTAATTCTTACTACATTTTCACTTTTCCACAAACATTTTAATGTTTCTTTTGTCTTATAAAATGAAATGTAAAAATGAAAAATGTGGAAAAATAAAAATAAAATTTTATCCCGTTTCAATCATCAATCATTGTCAATTTTCAATTTCTCTCTTTCTTTAATCTTTCTTCTTTCCTTCTGTTCTTTCTTCCTTCCTTCTCTCTTTCTTCCCTTATGTAAGCCAGTCAGCCTTTTAATAAAGACTTATTGGTCACTTACCATGTACCAGGCTACATGGTCTGTGCCAGGAATTGCAGAAATAACTCATTGCCCTGGGAATAAAGGGCCTCATAGTCTGTTGGAAGAAATATCCCTCTGTAATGCAGTATTTCACCATAGTTTTTTGTTGTGGTGAACATCTATTATTTACTCCCCAGAAATCAATCCCCCTTCTTTATGATGACAGTAATTCAAACTTATTTTGGGGAATATTCCTTCCCCATCTAAGTTTTAAGGTTTGGATGGAAGTGATATCAATCACAGATCCAAAAGTGGACTTAGCTTATTCTATTTCTCTGGCAACGGTAATTGACATCCAAAGACAGGATAAAAAAAAAAAAAAAGATGAAAAAAATGAAAAAAAAAAAAAACAAAACAAAACAAAGAGAGGATGAAGGCAACAGAGGAAGGAAACCAGCCTCAGCGACGGATGTGGGTGGTATTGCTTACAAACCAATTTAAGCCAAAAAGCTTTGCCTGAAGCCAGAACTATATCGTGACTTTCTTCCTCTCTATCTCTCGCAATGACAGGTAACAGTAGAGATCATTGCTTCTCCATCAACATATTCCACAAGCAAGATGCATCGGAAGGACGATGCAGAGCAGAGTTCCCAGCCAACCCGTTGTATATTGTAACACAAATGAAAAAGAAATATGTGTAGCTTTGAGCCAGAGAGATTTGGGGGTTGCTTATTACAGCAGCATAACCTACTGATCCCGATTGATACAAGGTAGATAGAGATTGAGATTACTGAGGAACAGGATCAAAAATTAATCTGCAAGGGGACATTCTAATTAATGGAGTTCTTACAGAATACAAAATTATTGCTTTCCAGGCACATTTACTAGTGTCATTAACATTTACACTATGTTTATGAACTTTTACATCCATCTGTTGCCTTAAGACTTAAATAGTTGCCACAAATTTTTGTTTCTTTGGCCCTAACAACTCCCTTTCTTTTCTTAATTCTTTCTCTCTTTCTTTCCCTTCATTCTCACCTTCTTTCCTTTCTTCCTTCCCCTTTGCATCTGATTAGTTCAATTAGCTTGTCTACCTTTGCATGTACCTTTTTATTTTGAAATAATTATACATTCAGAGGAAGTAGCAAAAATAGTAAAGATGGGTCCCCTATACACTTCACCCAGTTTCTCTCAATGATTGCATCTTATTTCATTGTAGTTTGATATCAAACCAGGAAATTGGTACAATGGGTGTGATGGTTGGATGTAATTTTAGGTGGAGATTTATGTAACCACAAGAGAGAGAACAGTCAAGATAGAGAACTATTCCATCTCCTCAAGATCTCCCTTTTAACAGTAAGCCTTGCACCTCCTTTCTATCATCTCTCTAACCCTTGGCAACAACAATCTATTCTTGATCTCTATAATTTTGACATTTGGAGATTTGTAGTGTCTCAGACTGCATTTTTTTCTATAGCTTTTTTTAGTGGTTGTTATAGGGTTTTTTGGCTCAACTTATCAGTGTCTATTGGTGTCAACACTTTACCAGCTCAAGTGAAGTGTAGAAACTTACCTGTCTTTATTATATCCCTTGATTTTCCCCTTTTGTAATAGTCTTAAGTATTCCTTCTATGTACCCTGAAAAACTACATTAGGTAGTGTGATAATTTTTGTTTCAACCATCAAATACAACTTAGAAAACTTGAGAGAAGAGAAAGTTCTAGAAGGTACCCATATTTTCACTTTTTCCATTTTTCTTTTTTTCTTCCTGCTGTTTCAAAGATTCTGCCTTCCATAATTTTATTTCTGGTTAGAGAATTTCCTTTAGGCATTCTTTTTGGGTAGTTGTGCTGGTAATGGTTTTAGTTTTAGTCCTTAGTTTTCCTTTATCTGGGGAAGGAGGATTCTTTCAGTTCTGAAGGATGTTTTTGAGAATATAAGATTCTTTTTTTAAAAAAGATTTTATTTATTTATTCATGATAGACACACAGAGATAGGCAGAGACATAGGCAGAGAGAGAAGCAGGCCCCCATAGGGAGCCCAATGCGCTACTTGATCCTAGGACCCAGGGATCACAACCTGGGCCAAAGGCAGATGCTCAACCACTGAGCCACCCAGGTGTCCGGAGAATATAGGATTGTGAATGAATAGTTCTTTTCTTTTGGTGCTTGAAAAATGCTGGACTACTTTTTTTCTGGTTTCCATACACTCACATGAGAAATCTGCTATCATTCAATTGTTTTGGGCCTATATGTAATGTATCGTTTCTCTCTAAGACTTTTTTCTTTGTTTTTTAGTTTCCAGAAGTTTGACTGTGATGTGTCTTGGTATGGATTTCTTTGAATTTATTTTGTTTAGTTTTTACTTATCTTCTTGAATCTGTAAGCTTATGTCTTTTGCCAAATTTGGAAAATTTTCAGCCATTTTTTTTATTTGAGTAACTTTTAGCTCCATCCCTTTTCTCCTCTGCTTCTGGGACTCACATGACATAAAAGTTAGATGTTCTGTTACATTCTCCTAGGTCCCTGTTTATTTATCTTCTCAATCCATTTGATCTCCTAGTTGCTCAGAATGGATAATTTCTATTGCTTTATTGAGGGTTTTTATTTCAGGTTTTGTAGTTTTCAATTCTAAAATTTCAATTTGCTTCTTCCTTCTATTTCTTTGTTAAGACATACTATTTTCAAAATTTATTTTAAGTATGTTCATTATTGCTTGTGGAAGTATTTTTTATGAAGGCTCCTGGAAATCCTTGTCAGATGATTCTAACATCTGTGCTGTTTGGATGTTAGTGTCCATTGATTGTCTTTTCTCCGTAGTTGACATCTTCCTGGTTCTTTGTAAGATGAGTGGCTTTTCATTTAAATTTGGACAGTTTTAGTATAATGGTATGAGATCTTATTTAAATCATGTATTTTTTCAGGCTTCTCTTGATACCTCTTTGGCAAAGGAAGTGAACGCTACTTTGTTACTGTCCTGTGGAAGTAGAAGTCTAGGTTCCCCACCTGGCCTCCACTGACAGGGGATGTAGGGGCTCTTTGATACTAATGGGTCGAAGTGGAGTTCCGGCTTCCTGAAGGCCTCCATCTATAACACTCTGGCTAAAAGGGAAAGAGTGCATCATTATTGCTCTTCATGTGGTCTCTCCTAACACTTTGGGGTGTGGTTCTATTATTGCTGAGTGATGGTATAAGGAACAACTTTCCTCCATTGGGCCTCCTGTATATTACTCTAGCAAGGATGAAGAAGTGGGTGCTTTCTTCATCACTACTGGATAGGGTGGAAGTCCAGGCATAGACTTAAGTCCAGGCATAAACTTCTTATTTTTCTTTGATTACAATCAATTGTGCTTTATTTAGTCCCCTAATTCTGTCTAAATTAGCCTTACAAATGGAGCATGCAAAATGTAGGCTTTCAAAAACTAAGCCAAGAGTAAGTTGGCACTGTTATGATGAGTGTGATGTTAGTTTAGCACTTGGACACCCAGGATCATGAGAATTATAGAAGAAACGAACAGAAAGACTTGTAACAGTATTAACCTGTCTTTGGAGAAGCTGACTTCATGATTCATTTCAGACCATTGTTTCTAGTAATCATGTAAGCTTTTATGGAACAAATTTATACATTTGCATTTTACTTTTACTACCAAAGTAGTGTTGTCTTTGAGGTAAGTTAGATTTTTAATTTTCTAGCAAACTGAATCTGTTTCCTTTTATTAAAGTTACAGTAAGCTGTTTAACAGAGACTAAGCTCCCAGAGCTTCTGATAAAATGCACACATGGAAAAAGAAAGAAATATACCATATTTGGTGGGGGTAATAAAAGTGGGAGAAAATACAATAATTTGGTTTTCAAAAAGTATTTTAATAAGACATTTATTTCACTTGTTACAGATTTCCATTAAAATATGGTTGCCGATTCTTTAGTAAAAAATCCTAAGTATTATCTACCTCTTATTCAACGAATGTGTAGTGATGCCCTATACAGGCAAAGCATTGTATTATATGCAGTATGGAGTAGGGACAGAGAAATACAGAAAATGATCTACATTTTGTTGTACACTGTTCTCAAAAAAAAAAAAAAACCACTAAGTCTGGTTCAAGAGGCAAGATATACATCCTTGAAAATGGTGATAAAAGAAAGTTTTTAAAATGTCAAATGAATTGTAATAACCAAGTGCTGGAACATCTGTTGGATGAAATAGAAAATTCAGAGGAAACTGAATTGATTGGGAGGTCAGGGTAGCAGCATAAATGGAAAGCAATAGAATCAGTGTGAACAACGTTGAAGTGGTAAAGCATAAGTGCTATGGGTCCAGACACTGGGCCATGAAGGGTGTTGGATAGATAATGGAAATCAGGAAGGAAGGAGTGCTTTAAAAAAGAGATGTTCTGTAGAGCCATGGAAGAGAGGGAAAAGTGACTTGGTGTCAGATTTCATACCTCGAAAGATTTGGAAATTTGGTAGAGAAGTTTCCACAACAGACTCAGATAAAAAGGCAAATAAATGATCCCAGTAGGAGGTTACATACTGCAGGAGTGTTATTTTATCTATTGGAAAAGTGGAAGATGCTCCAGTGAAAGATTAAGATGGCTAAATCAGTTTTGAACCCATCAAGCTTAGTGATTGCAGTAGAAATAAAAAAGAAATGTGAGTATGAAAGAACTCTCAAAGATCTTGGTTCCTGGACTGTTAGCAGGTGGGAAAGGTGGGAGGAGTAGAGGGATGAAAGGGCCAGGAATCAGGAAGAACCAACAAGGACTCAAAGCATCTTTTGTTGTTATTGTTGGAAACCAATTTGTAAGTTGTTTCAAATGTTTGATAAAAAAAAAATGGAGGTCACATTTTTAGAATACCTCTGTAAGATATTGTCAGAGGAAAGAAATAGAGAAATAAGATGATCATAAAATGAAGGTCGGTACATACGTTTGTTGGTCAAGTGGAGGGGGTCAAATAAAGCAGAGAAGAAGAAGTTATTTAATGGGAATAATTGAACACAAGGGCTAGACACTATGGAATGAGAAGAAAATTGAGAGATATAGGATCAACATTTGATGTGGATGGATAGGATGGGGAGCAGAGATGGCCATTGGAAAGGAAACATATAAACTTTTTCTCCAAGGTGGGAAAGAATAAAGAGAAGATGGGTGTGGGGACATATTTTGAAAAGCAGTTTATGTAATGGTCAGTGTCCCGGGGTTGGGACTTGAGTTCACTTTCCTTCCGACTAGACTAGTTCTGTAACCTTAAGAAAATACTTATCTTTCCAATTTTTAGGACTTCCCAAAACTAGAGATACTAGTAATACCTCTCTGGTTGGGCTATTGTAAGGGATAAGTGAGATAAATTATATAACATATTAGCACAATATCTGGTACATTGCAATCTAAGAAATGATAATATTGTTATTTCAGATCGATTATTTTGAGTTGGAGATGGACTCATGAAACTGTGCTTGAGATAGCATATAGATAATTTAGCTATTTCAGCCAACTTTTCCTTTGCCTTCAGGGCTCTACTCAGAAAGTTAATCCACCCAGAGAATATTTGCATTTTAATAAGGGCCTTCAAGCCTAGGGGGAGAGGATGGAAGAGAAAAGGAGCTTTTCTGCTTCTCAAGTAACATCACATAAATGAACATTTTTATGCCTGTCTTTGTGTAAATTGATCCTGCTCTGCACCACATTTGTAATAGGATTTTTGAAAAATTTTCTAGTTAGTTTCACCTAGTTAAAGATGTATTTAATAATATGTTTAGCTTTAAATCATTTATAAATTCCCTTAAAGTCACATAGCGCTGGTCGGGTTGGATTTCATTACAGCATAGGATTAAACTCCTGTAATACTGGGCCTCTGAACAGAGCACCTGTCACTTCTTTTGTCATCCCTGGTTTGCTTTTCTGGAAGGGTGCACTCTCAGAAGCCTGCACCTGTGGATGTACCTATGCCACGGTGATAGAATTCACCAGAAGATTGTATCTTTTAAAAAGGGAAGATAAATCAGAGAACGATTTATACATTTGATTGGTGCTCTCTTGGTTTTGAATTAGTATACATCAACACTAAAGATTATTTGTGAGAAACAAATATTTACCAAAATTGGTAAATACATTTGGAACTTCAGCTCTTTTTACAATATCCGTTCACTGGCATAAGCACATGTTTTATTTTATAGTCACTTATGTATATGTGTTAAGATGGTAAATACTGGAGAACATTCATGTAATATTTCAAAATGGTTTTGAAAAATAAAGGTTTTGGATTGGATTTAGAAAATAAATTTGAGAGTTGTGCTCTCCTAGGAACCCAAATGACTTAGAGGAATTTATTAATGTCAGTACTTACAGCCTGGATGCTGAAGACAATTATTCAGAAATCTCAGTGAAAACAGTAAATATTCTGCTCGATATTGAATCAGTGTTAAAAAATTGAATTACATATATTTGGGGTTAATTTCTTTTGTGGGAGTTAAATTTAGGAAATGGAAAATTCTACAAATTAGGATATTGCATAAAAACATATTAATTTACTTCTCTGCATCTCAGGGTAATGTTGTGCCATTAAGACAAGTGAAAACACAGAGAATTTGGCACAGTCATTACCAAGAACCGGGTAGTGATGGTGTGGTTGATGAATGAGCTCACACCTGGTTCATATCCATAGCTAGACTCAGCAGTCATGACTGCTTCTCTGAGCCGCCAAATGCAACAGGTTTCAACTGAAACATGGAACACGTCTTATTCCTCAGTGATAACAGATCAATTACCATCAAAGACAAGATTGGCATTTTGATGGCAATATTTCATATCCTGCTTCTCTCCGAAGCACAGAAAAATCCAAGTGTAGATTAAAAAAAAAAAAAACTGATTTGACATCTTTTTTAATCCCCCTGCAATCCAAATTTTAAGGAATTCATTAATATCAAAGCTTTGTTTCCAAAAATAAAAAAATCAAGCTAGTTTATTCTTTCTCTAAATGGAATGTTAGCTCTAACAATGAAGATATTTCTGTATGCATTTTTCATTTTGGCTCTCATAAACTAAATTATCTCTCTGATCAGCAGCTTCTTATACTTGCCAAACCTATGGCTCTCTGTTCATTACATAATTTAAATAAATAAGCGTGATTTTCTCATTAAGCTATTTCCATTTTTGTGAATGCTTTTGAAAATGACACTAACTTTTCCAGCCAGGGTAATATTACCAGCAAATTTCTTCATTTATTAGATATTTTGGACTAGGAGAATCTTTAGGTCTGGTTCCCTGAAGTGCAGACTAAGAGATATAGATTAACAGGTAGACAGTTGATTAGGGAAATGGGTTTGGGTTCAATACCTAAGTGGGAAGGACAGGAAGCATGACTGGGCTGAGGACGATCATGGGCTGTAAGACGGTCTTTTTGGTTTTAGTTTAGTTTTGTTTTCTTTTATCAAGATTCTATTTATTCATGAGAGATACCGAGAGGGAGGCAGAGATATAGGCAGAGGGAGAGGAAGGCTCCCTGTGGGGAGCTCGATGTAGGACTCGATCCCAGGACCCCTGGATCATGACCTGAGCCAAAGGCAGATCCTCACCCACTGAACCACCCAGGTGCCCCTGTAAGGCTGTCTTAAGTAATGCTTCCTTCCACTTTGTGGGAAGCGCTGGAGTTGGGACGGCCCTTCAGAGTGATAGAGTAGGCAGTTAGCTAGATATGGGCAGGGAACAAGTCCTTTCCCACTGATAAGAGGATGGAGGCCCAGTTCTAAACAGTTGGGACCGATCCCAGGGGATGCCACAGGAGCCCTTCCCTACTGCCCAACAGTAACCAATAGCTTCATTATGATACATGGACACTGTGGTCTCTCTCCCCACCCCCCAACAGACAATGGCTGCCATGACAGTTCCCACAAGGGTCATATAGGGCCAAGCCTCCCTCTCCTAATTCATTAGATGACTGGCTGCAACCTTAGTCAGAAACCGCCCTAGCTATGACCCGTAGCCTATCCAAAAATAAGAAGAAAAGACAACCCTGACCCCCCAGTTCAGCTGTCACCTCTGGGCCTGCCTACACTCCCATCTTGAGAGTGTACTTTTGTTTAAACTGCTATTAAACCTTTGCTTGCTTAAGAGTTTGGCTCTGAATTCTTTCTTGGTTGAATACAAGAACCAAGGCCAGGGAACAAGACATGCTGTTGACAAGAGGAGTCCTAAATTGGGACACTGTAGGTGCTAGGCTGATATTCTCCTGCACTGAACAGTCATTGGACAGAGTCTACCCCCAGAAAGTAAGCATGGCCTACCCCATCATGGGGCAATTTCTGGAGAGGGCTGACATCTATGGACCAGAGCCCCGCTTTACCCCTTGAACTGCAGAATAGTCCTTCACACCTGGGGGAAAAGGGGCTGCACTGGGTATCTTGGTATCCCCTATAAAGAACTAGCACCATTAAAAAAATGTGTAGCCCAAAGGATTTCAGACTGTCATCATCTTAGAGAAATGAATTTAGTGAAGTGGTGTTAAAAAAGTACAAATTGTTAAAAAAATGAAAATAAATTATAATAATTGTTGAGATGATCACAAATTCTCTCTCTCACACAGATTTATTATATTAGTGTATTCTCTACCCACCTCCCTCTAGCTTTCTTTTTTTTTTTTTTTTTTTCAAAATAGTTTTTGGAAGCAAAGTTCTAGACAAAAGCAACATGGACTCTGGAGTTAGACTTGACAGTGTGCACACTTAGGTTTTACTACTCACTAAGTGCCCAATCTTGTACAATAACATTTTGGAACCTCTGATTTCTTGTTTTTACAAATGACTACAATTGTGGGGTGAAAATTAAGTGAGATGACATTTTTAATAGAGTCCACTTTAATGCTTTTGACTTAGAAGTAGCTTACAAAAAATGTAGCTGAGAGTTTTGTTTTTTCCCTATTATAAATCTAAAGCCATTGCATTAAATTTTTTAAAAGATTTATTTATTTATTCATGAGAGACACCGGGGGGGGGGGTGCAGAGACACAGGCTGAGAGAGAAGCAGGCTCCCTGCAGGGGGCTTGACGTGGGACTCAATCCTGGGTCCCCAGGATCACGCCCTAGGCCGAAGGCAACGTTAAACCACTGAGCCACCCGGGCTGCCCCGCACTAAAAATTAATATCAATATTAGGAATTTTGTATTCCTTTGTTAACTTGGAAATCATTCTTCTGTTTCGGGTGATGACATTCTTCTTCTTTGGCGAAATTAGTGCATCCCCAAAGAAATTTCAGCCTGCAGGAAAGAAGTTTAAGTAAGGGTGCCAAAATATACTGGTGACTGTCACCACACTGAAGACTTAGTGTCTCTTTCAAAATAGTTGGTTAGAAAACAATACTTGCACAACAAAATATGGCCGGCTGTTTTGTCAATCTTTTTAATGGTCATTAACTTTTTATCTCTTCCAATTAATATGTAAATTTTCAAAGACTTCACAGAACTAAAGTGAATTTATTTCAAAATAATTTACCAAACTAAAAGTTCTCTCAGAAGAAGATGGTTGACATTCTACTTTTAGTTACTCCCACCATCCAGAAGAAGGGATGAGATAGCTAGAAATAGTGCCACTGTAAGGAAGAATGATGGCAGTGGGGGCTTGTCTGTACTTATTAGATCTCTGCATTTTCTTTTTCGGTTCTGATAGTTAAATTCCCTCTTACTGTTTGGGTGGCTTGGCAATACGATCTGTCTTTCCATTCCTCGTCTGCTAAAATGTACCTTTCCTCTCTCCCTCACTCCTTCCAGTTCTTTTATGCTCAGTATGTCTTGAGCTTGAGTCTAACCAAACCATTGATTTAGAAAGTGAAGCCTCTATAGCTGACTTAATGGGTAAATCCTTTGTAGAGAGGATATGTGCTTGCTAACTCAGCACCCCTTAAAGCGAATTTGTGGGAGAAGAGATCAGACCAGCGAGGGAGGCTGGATCATGGAAGGTCTCCTATGCAGTGCTGAAGAGTTTAGATTTCTTCCTATGTGTGATGGAGCCAGTTAAAAATTTAGGGGCAGGGAAATGGAATGATTAAATTATATGATGGATAATTAAAGATAGAATCAGATTAGGCTTGTTTTGTTCAAAGTTCTAGTATCTAAAAATTAATGACATGCAAAGATTTTCTGATCCTCAATATTGTTAGTGGACTCCCTACTCTATGAATGAGCCTGATATGATCAGATTAAGCTCTCCTTGATACTAGGATACATCCTCGGAAGCTAAAAGTGTTTTATTTCATTTAATACCCACTGAAGATGGACTAGTCTTACTAAAATACTAACAATGTATTCTAAATCGAAGATGACAATGCTACTTCACTGAGGAAAAAAAAAAAAAAAAAAAAAAAACCTTCAATTCCTTCCCATGCATTACAGTTTCTATTTTTAACTAGACCCACATTTTCAATATATTGCTGGACATTTCTGTATATGTGTGCTGCTCTCCTCTCTCTATATGATGCAAACCAGCTTGTTTCTCTGACCCCTAGCTTCACCACTTACTAACTTCTGCTGCTGCATTTCACTTCCAATCAGTTAGAGAGCCCTTGATTTGCCCTTTCCCCCCATATCTATTGTTTTTACACTGGTCCAGCCCCTTAACATTTTAATTCTGAACTGTTAAAATAGTCCCTGGACTTTGACTCTGTCTCTAATTTCTCATCTCTCAATGCTCTCAGCATGCTACTATCATAATTATGTCTCTAAAGCACAACTTGGATAATGTCACTTCCCTGGAGGGAGGGCCTTCTGTGTTCTCCCAGGATCAAGTCTAAACTTTCTAGCATTCAGTCAGTCACAATCTACCCATATTCTTTCTTCGGTAAGATCTACGAAAAAGGAACTCTGATCCATTTGGAGTAAATTTGCTGATAAATGTAAAAATTAAAGAAAAGAAATTGAACAAAGGATGAAAGGTTAAAATTGCCCTGTGGTAGCACGTTTTTTGACCCTTGGGTAGAAAGAAGGGATTGGTTATCTAGGTGTGGGTGCAAACTGGTGCTGGATGAAAGGGTCTCTTGAGATGCACTAAGTTTAAGATTTAGGGAGCAGTCACTCTGACATCTGAAAAATCCAGTGGAACAGCGAGAAAAGCAGCTGCTTGAAATGGTTGATGGCAAAGCTCTGACAGGGATGTCCTTTGGGAGGTAACAGTGACAGTCAAATGAATTAGAAAAGAGAGACTGGGGTGACTTTTTAGTGGCCAGAATCCTAGGAAAAAATAATTCTTTTGGAGACACCCTTATGAATTCCCTGCCCACCGAAAAATGGAGTGAATATTTTTTACAAGTTGAAAAGAACCGAATTAACGAGTTTGCTGGAAACCGGAATTTCAGCTCGTCATGGTCGGATAGAAACATCTCTTAATGTTTTGCTGGCCTTGTCTTCCAGCACATGCTCTTCCCTTCTATCCACTACGCAGCCTCTCCTGAGTCACACTTGCTTGTCCATTGTTGACTTTGTGGGCCTCTGGCCTCTCACATGATTGGTTTCCTGGTCAAGTTCCCTTTCTTTCCCTGCTGATCAAAATTCCAAAGATCTGTATTGAGAACCAGTTTAAGCCACTTTCTGTGTTCTTTTTGGTAGACAGCAGTACCCATAGGAAACTTTGAGGTGATAGAGAGTCTAATATTCTCCCCACCCTCACATTTAGACTTTAATGAATATACATCTCAGACCAAATGCTGTCTCTCACATATACTTACACACACACACACACACTTAATAAGCAAACAGTTAAAAAACAGTATGTATATCCTATTTTCCCAGTTCAGGGCTCCATAAATTCCTGGATGTAAGAAGTCCTTAGAAATCATATAGCTCTGGGTTAAACTTTAGCTCCATGACTTAGCTGTTGAATGACCTCAGACATGTTACTTAGCTTTTCTGATTCTCTCTTTCTTCATCTATGAATTAGGGTAATGATCCAGCCATGTAGATATCCTATAAACAAAATATCTACAAGTGTGCAGGAGTTGTCGTGGAGGAGATTTCAAGAGTTTATGAGACAGTTGTTAACATAATCATCTAAAAAGATCAAATTATATAAACTTACAGTAAATAAATTATAATTACAGTAAATAAGTTATAAAATAAACAAAGGCAAGCAACATTAAAAATTATGACTTCCTAATTGACCACATTTTACTATTTTTCTGTTTTTATGCTACTTATGTTTACAGTATAATGTGCCGCTGCAAATCTCTTCTCAAGATTGTTTTCACTGACATGATGTAGCTTGGGAGCTGGCAATCAGACATGCTGGGAGTATTATACCATGGAAGTCAGCAAGTACTAAAAATCAGAGTTGGATCTGTCATTTGGTTGATTGTCTCTAGACTCAAAAAATCATGAGGAAAGTGTCAATAATGTGAATTAAACTCGAAGGTATGTCATGCATGTGGTTTTTAGATAGCAAATAGCCCCCAAAATGAAGAAATATATTCTTAGTATTCAAAAACTATTATCAATTCTATAAACTTGACACACTATTAAAGTTCCCACATTGGACATTTGCAATTGTGTTCATTTTTTAATTGCAAACATAGACTGTCTATAGACACAAGAGGTTAGCAACAATCAATGAATACTGTGAGAATCTGTCTATATGGAAATTACAATAAAAATTATAGTATATCTTATTATTTGTAAATTGTGTGCTAAATATGTTTATATCATTAATTTTTATAATAAAATTAGGCATATATATACCTATATACACGTATATATTTTTTCAGATAGTTGTTAAGATTTTGTCAGCACCCTTTTGCATATATCCTTCTCTTGAGTTTCTGCTCAAATGTCATATTCTCCATGAAATCCTTTTGGATCTTGCCTAAATCAGTATTAAATGCACCTTCTGCCTTCCATAGCAACTTGGAACCTAATTAAAATGCTTTTTATCCTAAAGAGTAATTATTTTTATGCATATATCTATTTACCTCTCTGTATGGTAACCTCCTAGAAAATAAAAGAAAAAGTGTTTTAGACCTTCATCTTGGCATGCAGCTTAACATTTAGCATGAAACTATATTGTAAGACTCTCAGGAAATATTTGTCAAAAAATCAAATATTTCACAGAGCTTGATTTAGATGGCATTATAAAATAGTTTCCTTTTTCCAGTGGATTCTAGATGTCTTCTCATTGCCTGCTAGGAGATCAGCTGACAATAGAGTGGATTTGAAGTAAAAAAAAAATGAATTAATATTTTTTCTTTCACCACATTAGTGAAATGTAACACATTAGTAAATCTCTTAGAATTAATTTATTGATTAATTTTAAGAAAAACCAATCTTTCTTCTTCACAAAATATTCTTACTAAATAAGAAAAATTTGGGTCAGGATAAAATTAATAGGTACTGAGCCAGCTTTTTCTTTCCTGCATTTTTCTAGGTCTAAGATTATTTACCCAGCTTTTGCTTGATAATAATATCAATAATAATAACAGTTAATGCTTTTATGTGCCTCCTGTGCTCCAAGTGCTTCACATATTTATCAAATCCTCATCACATTTCTATAAGGTAAGTAGTATATGTATTATTTAACATGTATAATTTACTATATATGTATGTACAAACACACAGGGAAATTGAGTACCAGAGCATTTAAATAACCATAAAACTAGTAAGTGACAGAGCTGGAATTTGAACCCTGGCAGTCTAGCCTCAGAGTTAAATTTGACAAAACAGTTTTCATATCTTAGAGAGAGACTATCTTATAAAAAAAACAATGAAAATTTTGTGTTCTTAAAAAATAAGAGCCTGAAAGAATCGGAACATATAATTTATCCATAAACCATAATTTTGGGAAGAATTCATGAAACTATAAGTGGCAGATTTCCTCCCAAAAAGAGATAACAGAGGCACCTGGGTGGCTCAGTCAGTTAAGCGTCTGCCTTCCGCTTGGGTCATGACCCCTCATTGGACTCTGTTCAGCAGGGAGTCTGCTTCTCCCTCTCCTTCCCCCCCCTAACCGCTCATGCTCTTGCTCTCTCTCTCAAATCAATAAATAAAATATTTAAAAACAAACAAACCAAACCAAAGGAGATAACATTTCACTGTCTGAGAGAGGAAAGGTTAACAAGAGGAAAGCTAATCACTGCAGGGTTAGATACTAGTGTGGTCTCAGAAAAGATGGTGCTAAAGATGGTGCTAAAAGATGGTCATCTCTGCCAGGTTGGCAGGGAAAAGGAGCAATATCCCCAGATAGGTTTGGGGGGATCCAAGAACGGAGAGGATCCAGGTCTTCCCAGTAGACTACAGCTGGGAGAGAAACAGCCTTCCAGAGGAAGCCTAGACCAGAGCTGTGCCCAGCTGGGCAGACAATGGTGGCCAGGATGGTCTACTGGAGAGGAGACCTAGGAAAGCTCCAGGAGACTCTGGAGTCCCCGGGATGCTAGAAGAGCAATTCAACAATTTCCCATACCTATAGAGGTATTCAATCCTATGAGAGGATTGAAAGGGTCCTACAGTCACAATGAAGCCATAACATCTGCAGATCTCCCTCAGGTACAGGGATATTCAAAGACCAGACATAAAGAATGAAAGTCCACAGAAGCAATATGATAGGAAGCACTTTCCAGATTTAAATTCAGAGCTAACTGAATTTTAACCTGGAGTTATAGAGTAATTTCTAATTTCACTGACTTTACCTGAGGGATGATTAAATAAATGCATTGGAGAGAATAGGGATTTAGACAAAGTATTAGATTAAATTACAGAAACTAAATTTAGAATTCTCATAGAGTTAGAAACTATGAAATTCAAACTGGTTGTGTACTCTCCTCATAGTTGTATATGTCCATTTAAGAGATAATAACTGAAATGTAATAGAGAATTAATGTCCTAACAGACATGTATTCATTTAATATATATGTGTATGTATTTGTGCATGTGCGTGTATAACAAACATATACACACATATACCCTTTGACTGACTATGACTGATTTATAGATTATTTATCTGTCTGTTTATAGAACACCATCACTGGGATGTACAGTTAACTTTTTGAAGATGTCACAGTAGTTAAGAGTTCAGGTCTGGAGAGACCTTGGGTCAGTCAGTTAAGTGTCTGCCTTCCAGCCCACCTCAGGCTCTCTGCTCAGTGGGGAGTCTGCTTCTCCTTTTCTCTTGTCCTCAGCACCCTCTCTGCCCCCTCCCTCTTCTTGCATGTGCATGCCCTCTTTCTCAAATAAATAAATAAACAAAATCTTTAAAAAACAAAGAGTATAGGTCTAGGGGCCAGACTCCTAGAGTTTACACCCTGACTGCTTCATACTCCATGTGAAACCTTGAGTAAGTTATTTGACCTGTTGCAGATATGGTTTCCTCATCTGTAAGTCTTCACAGGGTTGTTGGGAAAATCCCATGTGTTAATAGTCCTAATGTATAGAAAGGTGGGGGTGCCTTTGTAAGTCCTCAGAAATGTTAGCCACAGGCATTTCATATGGTCTTCAGTCAGCATGACTGGGCGTCATGTTCAAACTTCTTTCCTTGTTTTCATATTGGTGAACTAGGCCATGCAGTCATTGGCAGTGGGCATGACCTCCATGCTCTTCAGTCTCCTGTGGAATCTGGAGCATCACTTGGAGAAGCTTGGACTCTTCCCAGGAGCACTTCTTCTGAGTGTGCTACAACCTACCACATGTGAATCCAGCCCCTTCACTCTCTTACCTACCTTTGTACCTTTCAGCCTTTTTATGGGAAAGGGAAGCCGTCTTTGAAGACAGTAGAAGAGCAATTATCTCGTGGATAATCATGGAAATCCCCTTTTAAAAAATTACTATTAAAAAAAAATAAAAATAAAAAATTACTATTAAAAACGTGAGTGTTGAATAAAGAGAATGCTTTTAGTTATAAAAACTCATGTTTCCTTTGTGTTCATTTAAATTGATATCATAGATGATATTGTGTTTTCTGTCTTTTCATCTTATTCTTCAGTGTCTAGGTCACAGATTAGTGCTTCTAGGGAATGATTTTGCTGCTAAGGTGTTGAAGTCATGAATCCATTTTCTGATCTGCTGGTTTTAGAGTTTTGTTTTGTTTTAAAGAAAGAGGTTTGCCCCTTTTTATTTAGATTCCTGCATGAATTGGTTAGCATTTAATGAGTATTTACTTTTCTGTTAAAAAACATGAGTTATGGGACACCTGGGTGGCTCAGTGGTTGAGCATCTGCTTTTGGCTCAGGGCATGATCCATGGGTCCAGGATCGAGTCCCGCACCGGGCTCCCTGCGTGGAGCCTGCTCCTCCTTCTGCCTGTATCTCTGCGTCTCATGAATAAATAAATAAAATCTTAAAAAAAAGGTTATCAGTACTTGGATGATTATTTCTGTTTATCGACATGTCACCACCAAAGCCTCCAGTTTCAAGAGTGACTTTAATAGACAGGCCAGCAAAAACATGTAATGAACAATGATTTTAAGAAAACAGGCTTACATGGTTGACTAATACTACCACCAAGAAGAGGAGCAGCAAATAGCTTGTTTCTTGTGCTTAGATTCTATTGTTAGTAAGTTATCAAAATAATACTGATCAAAATTTGAATCTAAATTGAAGTTAAATTGTGAAACCAAGACAATCAATCTGATTTAAGTCCCTTGAAGGTGGTAAATGGAGATTTAGTTTCTGTTCTTTCATTTAATGGAGGTTTAGAATAGTTTTGAAAATATTACTGTGATTTTTTTGTCATGAGACTTACAGAATAATTCCAAATCTGAAGTGGCAAGTACATGAAATTACTTTAGTGTTTTTTAATACTCGTGAGAACTTTTGAAAGCCAACTCAAAGACTATACATTCTGAAATATTCCAGAGAAGTAAATTTTGAGGTAAATTGACATAAAGTTGTCTTAAAAGAAAATTCTGGAGGCACATGGGTGGTTCAGTGGTTGAGCATCTGCCTTTGGCTCAGAGTGTGATCCTGGAATCCCAGGATCGAATCCCGCATCGGGCTCCTTGCATGGAGCCTGCTTCTCCCTCTGCCTATGTCTCTGCTCTCTCTCTGTGTCTCACATGAATAAATAAATAAATTCTTCAGAACAAAAGAAAATTTCAGAACATAAGCTAATATTACACATTAATTTTTTTAAAGCCAAAAGAATTTCTTTGCTTTTTTTTCTTTACAAATTTAAAGTTATTCACAGTTTTAAGGAAATAGAAGACTGAAATATAATTGAAGTTGTATATTTAGTAGTATAGACTCTAATATTTTGTCTTTCAACATTTGATTTTGTGTTCTTGTCAATGAACCATTAGGTAAAAAAAAAAAAATGAGGAAATAAGGCACTATTTTCCTTACTCTTTACTAGGAGTAAGTGTTCCTTAGGCTGACATTGAATAAAATTCTGAAAATCAAGAAAATGTGACATGGTTTCTTGGGAAGTCTGAGAAATCATTGAAAACATTATATTGTATAATTAAGTCACTTACCTTCTGACTAGTCAAAATGTCAATCCTACGTCTTTTCAAGAAAGAAAACTTGAAATTGCATATCTCGCTAGGAATTATGAAACTTTTGCATGAGACACATCTGGTCTAAGACAGACCTTGGGGTCCCAGGTTTCTCATGTGCAAGGTGACGTTTCTTAGATTATCCACCTCACTCTAATATTCTTCATTTTCTTAAAACTCTAAGTGAAAAATAAGCAAACATGATTCTAAAAGAAAATGTTTATCAAAGACACTTTTAATGATTTTTCTACCTGTATTTCCACCTGAGTAATTACAGAATTAACATAAAGTGAGTAGGTAATAGCAGCTACTTAGCTTGTTGCTACCAGATTAGTTTCAGGCCACTGCATTCCATGGTGAAACTTCAGAGTTCCGCAGCATTTATCATATAATCCACCATATTACTGGAGGTGTGACCTTGAAATTTGGGAAAACACTAGGGATTGAAGCCCACCTGGAATAATCTAGTAGTTTCCATGGTTAAAAAAAAAAATAAAAACAAAACAAAACCTAAATGACCTCATTAGTTTCTAATTTCCAGGATGCCCAACTTGCCTTGCCCAAGAAAAATGCTACATTTTATTTAATCCACAATCTGTGGTACTTGCTATCATTGTTGTTCTCTGCATATGTGTATTCATTTCAGGAATATCTCAGTTCTTGATATAAAGTCTCATTTCTTTCCTTAATGCAGATTCCGTCAGGTTTTACTTACTAACTCTCAGTGCCTCTGCAAACCTGAGAAAAGTTCAGTGGGAGGAAACGATTCTCCATAAAATTCTGTAGCTGTTTCAGCAATGAAAAATACACATACATTTCAAATAATTAAAATTGGAAGACAATGTGGTTGTGTGTTCTCAGTTGCTCAGTCCCTTAGTTTCCTGTGATATATGTATTTTTTCTCCAAAAAAATTGATATTATTGTGCTTTAAGCTAGAAATATCAATGAAATTGGCACTCTTGGATAAACCTTTTTAACAAATAAATCTTCCATAGAGTGACATCAGCATCACTGAGAAGTTCAGTAACGTCTGTCCTTACCTAGGCCAGGGCTGATAGTAGGATGTGCTGTCATAGAAATGGGCTCCTTTCCAGCAATGCTGACAATAGGATTCCAAAGTAATAAAGATCAGGTGGTGGTGCAAGGTATGTGTGATTATTACAATCAGTGGCACCCCGTTTGGGGTGGTGGCCAAGAAAGCTCACCCTTCAGAGAGGTACAGAGATGGTATTCCACAGGCAAGAGCAGAGGGTGGTCCGTAAGGGTACTATTCAATTTATACAACCAAGAAAAATCAAGGATGGATAAGCAGGAGATGGAAGATGGCTACCCCAGTAAACAGTCGTGATTCCTTACTCAGTTTCTGTACCCGAGCCAATTCTCAGAGCTGGAACCCATTAACTGAAGGAGAAACCAAATTCCTATGAGGATAGACCCTGCGACAGTGCAACAAGTGTATTCAGTTCCAATTCCCTAGTTTTGTTTCTAAAGTGAATTATAAACATTAACTCTTGTAAATGTGCATGGGGGAGAAGGAATTACCCAGATCTGTAGAAGATTACTGGACAATGAATCTAAATGAATGTCATTGCTCGAGGACTCAAAGTGCCAACTTGGCCTCCTATTAGCTTGGGGATGTGTGGTGGCCAGGTAATAGGTGGCATCCTGGCCCAGGTCCCAGCCACGAACCTACCCTGTGGTCATTTCTCTAATGCAAAATTGGAATGTGCATACTTGGTAGTTGACAGAAAACCCTCAAGTAATTCTTGATGTTTGGGGTATCAGCTATTGTAGGGGAGAAGGCCAGCTAGAAGCTCTGAAATGTTTTCTTTCCAATATAGTAAATCAATACTGTGTCTTGGGACTGAATGACAGAGATTAGTATCATGCTAACAGAATAGAGGATGGTCTCTATGATATTCCTGCTAAATGAACCAACCTCCAACCTGGGCTTTAGAGAAGTATCATTGATCATGAGGGATGACAGTGAAATTCCATAAAGTTAATCAATTAGTAGCTTCAATTGCAGCTGTTATACTGGATATGGTATTTTCACTAGTATAGATTAACAAAAATTCTGATATACAATATACTGTCTTTGAGCTGATAAAAGCCTTCCATCCCATCCATGTCAGGAAAGTGATTTGCATTTATGTAACACAGACAGTTTTATACATTTCCTGTGTTGCCCCAAGTCCATGTTAAAACCCCATACTGTCTGCCATAATGTCATCAAAAAGGAGCCTGGACTGATACTCTGTGGTATATCACATTGGTCTAATAAAAACATCATGCTAATAGAACCAGATGAGCACAAAGTATGTGTGTTGTGTTAAGACCCATGCATTCCTAGGGTAGGAGACAAACTGTGAAGATTCAGGAGCCTACCTATGTCAATGAAATGCTTAGTGGGGTTAGGGCCTGGGGAATATCTCACCTCACACCACAAAGAAAGAAAGAAACGCAATTCTTGGTCTTTTTTTTTTTTTTTTTTTTAGATCTAGAGACAGCATGTTATACATTTGAAAGTTCTCTTCTAACTCATATATATACTGGTTGTGTGAAAGGCCGCCAGCTTTGAGTGGGGCCCTAAGCAAGAAAGAGGTCTGGAGCAGATCCAGGTAGTAGCAAACTATCTATCATTCAGAAAGTTGTGACTGTAATGTCATTGGTCCTTTGTAGAGATTTGACCATGGAACATCAAGTCACCAGTCTAATGTGATCACAGATGGCCTTCTTTAGTAAGATTTTGCTGACCCACCAAGTCATAATAAGCTCCGGCAAGCTGAGCAGTCATCCAGTATAAATGGAAGTGATTCTACAAGTTCCAAGCACAGACAGGACCAGATGGCACCAATAAAAACCGTCTTATGATTTTTTTTTAAGATTTTATTTATTTATTCATGATAGACCCAGAGAGATAGAGAGAGAGAGAGAGAGAGAGAGAGAGAGAGAGAGACAGAGGGAGAAACAGGCTCCCTGCAGGGAGCCCGATGTGGGACTCCATCCCAGGACCCCAGGATCACAACCTGAGCTGATGGCAGATGCTCAACCACTGAGCCACCCAGGTGCCCCAACCCTCTTATCATCTTATCTAGCACTTCTCATCCCTGGTTTTATGTGGGTGTTGAGGTCCCTTATGACCATCTTATTGAGGAGGAAGAGGCCGGCTAGGTTGATTAAGAAGTTGGCTTAGTTTATTAGTGACAGCTGAAGATGAACTGTTGCTCTCTAGTCCACTTTCTCAGGACAGCCCTGAAAAGAACTGGTGACTGGAACTCCTTCCACAGAGCAGAGTTCTGGGTGGTGCACTCAGTCATCTACTTTGTGTGAATAGGAAAATGAAACAAAATAAGAATAGACAGGGAGGGGCTCATGGGTGTTGGCACTGATCGAACAGGGACCAGAAAGAGAAAGACTGGAAGTTCTGGCTGAGGAGGTCTTGGGAAAAGGCATGGCAATGGATCTGCAGGGATTGCCATGCAGTAAGATGTTCTTGCCCTGGTATCCGATGTAAACACCCACTGAAAACATTCACCATTGAAACGATATTAAACAAACAAGTAGGGGCACCTGGGTGGCTCAGTGGTTGAGCGTCTGCCTTTGACTCAGATCGTGATCCTGGGGTCCTTGAATCGAGTTCCTCATCAGGCTTCCCTCAGGGAGCCTGCTTCTCCCTCTGTCTTGCCCACCACCTCTTGTGCTTCTGTGTTCTCTCTCCCTCTCTCAAACAAACAATTAAATAAAAAATAAATAAATAAATAAATAAATAAATAAATAAACAAATAAGTAAAACAAGTGGACAGAATGACTTGGCCAGTTGATCTCAGTTAGGCTCTGTCATCAAGTACCTGAAAACCAGCCTACTAGTCGGCTAGATGAAGAGTAGTCATGGAAGTGGAGATGGGCCTGATAGCATGGCCTCCGACTCATGAAGTCTGGGCTAGCTATTGCCACTGCTGAATGTTTACCTTGCCAGCAATAGGACCCAATACTTAGCCCCTATATACCTGAGACCAACAAATCACTTGGAACAAACCAACTGTATTGTACCCTTTCACCTTGAGAGAACAATAAACATATTGGTCAGGACTGGCACCCGTTCTGAGTATGTGTTTGTCTCTTTTGCGCACAGGGCCTCAGCCAATGCCAGAATTGAAGAGTTTGTAGGTTCTTTGACCCACCAATAGAAGATTCCAGATAGAACCGTGTTATACTAAGGAACCTACCTTAGAGCACACAGTGGGCATATGAACCTATCACATACTGTGCCACCTGTAAGCTCCTAGCCTGACTGAGAAATAGAATGGTCTCTTAAAGATGCACCTGTCACCAGGTCTAAGAGAACAGACCTCTGGGTCTATCATGAATAAATAAATAAAATCTTAAAAAAAAAAAAAAAGATTGTAAGAAGGTTTTTACTGGTGCCATCTGGTCCTGTCTGTCCACCTTGAGAGGATGGGCATTTATATGATGCTGTGCCCCAAAACTAGAATATATGGACCCAGGAAACAAAAGTGGAAGTATAGCGGTGCCTTGGTGGCTCATTCAGTTAAGCATCTGCCGTCAGCTCAGGTCATGATCCCAGGGTCCTGGGATTGAGCTCCATGTTGGGCTCCTTACTCAGTGGGGAACCTGCCTCTCTCTCTCCCTCTGCAGCTCCCCTTGCTTGTACTCTCTCTATCAAATAAATAAATAAAATCTTTTTGTAAAAAGTGGAAGTATAAATGATAGCATTACTTCTAGTGACTCATTTTGTGTTTCCAATATTGCTGAAGCCCTGTGGATATAGAGGTCCTAGTTCTCAAAGGGGGGATGCATTTACCAGGGGACACAGTAAGATTCTCATCGACTTTTAAGCAAAATATGTTGACCAATCACTTCAGGCTTTTCATACTAAGAGACCAGCAGGCGAGGAGATGAATTATCTTATTGGCATTGGTAACTGAACTTGATTATCTGGAGAAAAGAGGGTCATTGTAGTACAACAGGGAGACCGGAGTCAGGTAATCCATTGAAGCATTTTTTGTTTTTCATGTTCACTTCGATGGTAAATGGATAATAGAACAACTGTGGCCTGAGAAAGGGCTAAGATTCATTAGGAATAAGGATCTGGGTCACCCCTGCAGGCAAGAGAACCTGAAATGCCAGTCTAGCAATGCGAGAAATTCAGAATGCGTGCTGGAATAGTGGGCTGATGAGTAATACCTATGACCTTGAAATCAACTGCAGTGTCAGGGCTACAGTCCTACTGGTCTGTCCTACTGGTCTTTTCCTCTAAGGGCTTCAGGAAGCTCTTCCTTAGTGGGATAAGCTTATTCCAAGAAGCAAGCAGATCTAAGTAGAACAAGAGTGGATTGTAGGGAATACAATGGTGCTCTATTTCGATCCTTATTATTATTATTATTATTATTATTATTATTATTAATAAGCTCTATTGAAGTATAACGGACTCAGGCCCATTCTTTAGGAGGGTTAATGTACTTACTGCTTTATCAGCTGCTGGTTTCTTACAACTGAGTCTCTCGCTTTAAACTGCCCTAGCTCCAAACAACTACCTCACTTCCAGTTACATTTCTTCCAGAGGGCGGATGAGGAGTGCACTACCAATGACTGGCTGATGTGGGTGGACCTACAAAGCCTGACCTTCTCTCTTGTATTTGGGACAATTCTGAAGAACCATTACAGCACCGCAGGTCCCAGCAGAATTGTCAGAGGTCTCAACTAAAACCACTGTGTACTCAGTTTTTCCCTCTGCTAACCTTGCCTTCCTCACTTTTTTCCTTGGTATTTCTCAGAGCTGTCTCTAGGAACATTTCTGCACGCCACTTGCCAGCTCACAGTCTGTTTCCACGGAACGCAGTCTAAGACAGATGGAGATAACATTCAGATCGTTCATAAACCCAAGTAACTCGGGGAATGTTTTCAGTATTAAATTAAGAGCCACAAATTTTGAATAGTGGAAACAGAAATACTCCCCCATCTATTCTTTAACATGTTTCTGGATAATTTGAGCAAGGTATAGACTATGTTCTATGCTCCAGTGAATTATTGTGACTTAAAAATAGATGCTATATTGGCAATTTCAAAGATTACTTTCTCTACTTTCTAAATTTATTCTGCTCTTAGAGGT